>NC_139682.1:39096498-39807429 GCF_964106915.1 Podarcis gaigeae | reverse complement strand
TGTTCAGAAGCTAACTGGGCTTAGCAGTTGAATCTTATTTCAATTCTCATAATGGGGCCATGCCCTCGATTATGACTGAGGTCAGCAGGCTAGTTATGAGTGTGCAGAACAGGCCATGTGATACACATAGCTCTGCCTTAAAACAGAAGGGTAAGCCAGCAGGCTTCCACCACTGCTCCCCAGTGACTTCCACCTGAGGCAATCACCTCATTCTGCCTAATGACAGGATTTGTCCCAATCACTAAGAAGCCCCAAAGGCCCATGCAATGCCATATAGGGTTGGATATAGCCTGTCTCTTTTTGCCCCTGCAAATGTAGTGCTAATGACCTTACATGCAGCTAGAGTCCCACAGGGGTGAGGGCAGCTGTTGGCATAGCAATGCTGTTAGCTGTTCCAGTACAATCTCCAGGTTACATGCTTTTGCCTTGTCCTTGAGTCGGAAATTGATGTTAATATTTTGATTCTGGGAGCTGTTTTGCCAGGGCACTTGCAGCATTAGTTCTTCTGACCTAGTTTTTTAAAGTACTGTACCACAAATGGGATGAAATAGTATATATATGGGCTGCATTGTTAATGCAGCACCATAAAGCACTATACTATGCTGGCTTTGTAGGGATGTTATGCTGGCATTGCAGATATGCAGACACGTATATTCATATATTCCTATTATCTTCACTTTCCTTAGTAGACTTTAGGAATCTAAAAGTTATCTGAGGTAAATTGATATTATTATTGTGCAGCTCTTTCAAGTGTTCAAAGCACTTCACACACACTATCTACATGTAATTCCTCCAGCACCCCTGTATGGTTAATCGGTATTATTTCCCCCATGTTGCAGATGGGGGGAGGGGAGGACGGAATCTGAAAGGGAACAGGGGTCACCAGTTATTTTGAGTCACATAGAATCATGATTTGGAATTTTGAGTGTTCTTGGTGTCAGTCACAAAATGACTGCTGTGGGGGGCATAGCATAACACAAAATGGCTGCCACATCTAAAGGAGCACAAAATCAGACAGAACCACAAAATGGTGCAGGTATATCTCCCCACCCCACAATCATTGATTTGGGAGAAAGGCTGGCATAAGCAGTCTCTGTACTCAATCACTGAGAGAAGCTCTTTGTACTTCTCCTCTGTTCACAACATCAGGGAGGGTGCTTAATCCTGGCATTCAGTGAAATATGGGCATGTTGCATAGCTGTCAAAGTTTCCCTTTTTTAAAGGGAATTTCCCTTATTCCGAATAGGATTCCTCGCAAGAAAAGGGAAAAGTTGACAGCTATGGCATGTTGGGGGTGTTCATTGTAGGAGTGGCTGAGCTAGTGCAAACATGAATGAGCAAGAAGAGCAAGCAGTCTCTAATGCATTGTGGGTTTTTGAGGGAATACCTACTCAGACTTTGCATGGGTATCTTAGGAGGTACTGGTAGGCATATTGGTGTGTGCCAGTACCACATTGGCAGACACTGCTATAGGCTGCATTCACATGGCAATTTCTTCCATTTCCCTGACATTTCCCTAATTGTAAATTTCTGCATTATATTGGAGCTTTCACACAACGTAAAAGCCATGTTGTTATAATTGGATTACTTCTGGAACTGTTAAACATGGAAATGAGTGCTTAGCTGCCACAAGATTCCTTTAGATTTCTAAAAGTGGCTTTTACATCAAATGAAAGATCACATATAATACGGAAATTAAAAGTTAGAGAGACGGAATGAACTGCTGCGTGAATGCAGCCCTAGTGAGTTTCTGGCAATACCAATATTCCTAATTCATAGCTCATTCTTTTAGCCCCTACCGCTACACTAGTTCTCCAACTATATGC
The DNA here is from genome assembly GCF_964106915.1 of Podarcis gaigeae. Taxonomy (NCBI): domain Eukaryota; kingdom Metazoa; phylum Chordata; class Lepidosauria; order Squamata; family Lacertidae; genus Podarcis; species Podarcis gaigeae. Next base: position 39,805,603 of record NC_139682.1, on the reverse strand, counting down.
CAAACTACACTCACATTTTGGACTAGTGAAGTGGAACACAAAATTACAGTGGTACAAATCGAAGTTCACTGGCCTTTGGGACACTATGCCACTGAGACTTTAAAAAAAACACAAACGGGGAGTACATCTCCTGATGCTCTGCAGTCACCAATGTAATCAGAACTTAAACGGAACCTGAATGAGGTTTTTTTGCTCCTGCCTATGCCAAAAAAGTTGCTAACAGAAAGAAAAGAAAAGAGTTCAAAAGCTATTTTGACCCTCTTGGTGCTTTCAGACAGAACTACTCTGGGTTTGGGGGATCTCAAGCCTCTCTCCTCTTTAATGGATGTATATGGAGAGAAGCAGGCTGGCTGCCCTACTGGATGGACGTGACCAAATCCAAAGCAGTGCCTATTTCTGCAACTTGGCCTGTTCTTTCTGAGCAGAGGATGTTCCTCCAGAGTCTTTTTATCTGGGTTTGTGCCTTGGCAAAAAGGTTCCTGACCTTGCACACAACTGGGTTTTTTTACTAGCATCGCTGCTGGAGGCAGACTGACCCTAACCCCAGCCATTGTCTCAGACGACGACTGCCTTTGCTGATGCTGAGTGGAGTTTGTCAGATCTAAATACTCAAATATTATGCTGTTTTTGGCTTTGATTACAGTTGCATAATGTGTGTGATGTTTTTCTCTTCCGTGAAACTGCAGAAATTGGCTCCCTAGGTGGCAGAACACAGGGGTGTTGATGTACAGTAAACCTGAGAGCCCTGCTAAGTCGGCATTTGGATTAGGCTTTTTAGAGAAGTTGCTGAGGCAGAAAGGTTGGAGCCAAGCATAGCCTGCATCAGCTGAAGGGGGAAAGGGACGATAGGCTCTCTGCTCAAACCCTTTTACCCTGAAGCTTGGAGCTAGAGGTGCAGTTAGATAATTTTAGAATCCGGACTTAATGGCCTTGCAGGGTGGGGCTGCTACTAAGATGGTAATGTGCATTACTGTACTTAAGTACACTTAATATTCACTTAATGATCTAAAAGGGCCCCCTCTATAGATTATGATATGCATTATTTCACTTACTTCAATATATAGTAATAGGGCATGTCACTCTAGGGAGTAAAACTTATTTTTTTGCAAATTTCTTCAGTGAGCAGTCTTAAAAATACTTTTTTGAGTGTGAAGAACTCAAATCTGCTATTATTTTTATGACTGGACAACATTTATCATGGTAAGTCTACGCCCAAAGAAGAGGCACATAAACTACTTTCGGAAAACCAAAGAATTTTAATTTTAGATTCTGAATTTGATACTAAATAAATATTAATATATAATATAACTGCAAGTACTTTGCAATAAGTTTTAATTATTTCTGTGTAATTTCAAACATATTTTACTTACCAAGCAAAACTAAATTATGTCAATTTAAACAAAATATCTTTGGAATTCCCAAGTCAGGTTACAACTTCTCAGAACCCCTTATTTTGGGAATCTGAAAGTTGAAAAATTCAACATGCCCTAACATAGTAAGCCAGCCAAGCTGCATTGGGGACCCCTGGACTTCTGTCCCATAGTCCTGTCCTGACAGCATCACTGCCTGGAATGGAGATGGAAGGTGCTAGCGGAGTATGAACAGGAAGCAAAAATGGTCAGGGAAAGCTCTATTACAAATGAGTTGGAGAGGGCACAGTCAATGCCTGACAAACGGCCCTGAATAAATCAGCAGCAGGGTTAGGATTTCATTTTCTAAAAGTTGCTGAACGGAAGGCTGATTCCTCATCACTTCAACAAAGGGATGGGAAAAGTAAGCATTCAAACAGATCCACTGTTGCACTCACTATCATTTTTCTGGCATAACTAGTCTTGCTTTCAGTTAATGGTTTGTTTTTCGGGGTCACTCTGAATCTGGAAGCCATGCTTGGGAAAAATAACAGTTGTGTGGAAGTCTGTCCAATCAACTGCAGTTCTGACCATGGACAAATTTTGAGGCATCCATCGCCCTACCCAATAAATAGCATCTATTCCAACACATACCCGTATTTTTCGCTCTATAACACGCACCCGACCATAACACGCACATAGTTTTTAGAGGAGGAAAGCAAGAAAAAAAATATTCTAAATGAAACAGTGGATGTATTATTTTTGTGGTTCATGCTGTGGCCACAGACATGTGATCTGACGGTGAGTTTGGGGTAGCCCAATGCAAAAAACCTGAGGATCCATGTGGATCCATGCTTTGTAACCACATTTTAAGTGGGGAGGGAAGGAAAAGCACTCAAGGGACAAGGAGCACGCGTGGGGTGTGTGGAGAAGGGTGCTGCTAATAATGTAGGAGAGGGGTTTAAGGGGAGAAGGAACACGGGTGGGGTGGGTGGAGAAGGATGCTGCTAATAATGCAGGCAAGGGGTATAAGAGGAGAAGGCTCCTCTCCTCTCCCGCTTTGCTCCTTTAAAGCAAGCAGGCTCTGCTTCTCTCCCACCTCCCTGGCTTAGCAAGCTGAAAAACTTTGCTGCTATTTAGCCAGCTGAGTGGGGAGGAGAGAGGGACAGAGAGCCTGCTTGCTTTAAAGAAGCCAACCGGACAGCTCCTCTCCCCTCCCGCTTTGCTCCTTTAAAGCAAGCAGGCTCTCTGTCCCTCTCTCCTCCCCACTCAGCAGCTCTTCTCCCGCTTTGCTGTTTCAAAGCGAGCCACGGAGGAGGGAAGGAAGAGGAACCATGGATCCTCTGCTCACGACTGCAGCAGATCCCCCCGCCATCCGTAGGCATTCGCTCCATAACACGCACAGACATTTCCCCTTACTTTCTAGGAGGAAAAAAGTGAGTGTTATGGAGCAAAAAATATGGTACCTGGAAGCAGATATTTCGTTTCAAAACCTGGGACCTGTTCCAGGCTTGGCCTGTGCATGGCAATATTTCACAACATTTATTTATTTCATAGAGGTTATATACTGCTTGATTATAATGAAATCTTAAAGCAGTTTCTAATATTACTTTCCTTCATAGTATTCATTTAGCCATAAAGGTAAAGGCATCCCTTGTTTGTTCTGTGACCCCTTAACTTTGTGGGTTTTACTATAGCAGTCTGACACTTAGCATCTTGGCTGTGAGACCTGGAAGACCTGCTCCCTCCCTTGCTGGCCCTTTCCCACCTAGCCTGGGAAGGCAGGCCCCTGACTGACTCTAGGTACAGAAGCTAAGGCTGCTGAAGAGGCCCGAGACAATCTTGGCTAACTCTTAGTGCAGATCCAGGTCACGGAGCCTGTGCTTCCACAGCTGCTGTCCACCATGAACTATCATTGGAAGGATTACCAGCAGCAGCAGCAGCAGCAGCAGCAGCAGCAGCAGCAGCAGCAATGCACTATGCTTACAATAACATTTCATTCTCTTGCTAATTATGCTTTTTAAAATTTGCATTTTTTTACTTGACTCCCTTTAGTAATGTCTTTTAAAATGTTTAAGATTTTTTTGAATGCTACATTAAATGTGCAGTGAGCCTCCTTTGTAATGTTTTATTTTGAAATATTTAATATTATATTTTAGTTTCCCATTGATTACATTGCTTTGAAAGTATACTTTATACTTGACTTTCTTCAGTAATGTTTTATTCTGGGTGGTTTTATTTGATGTGTTGTAAACCACTATGAGATTGTTTTCTTACAAATACAATGCAATATAGAAATCATCATCAGCGGATATGATTTTGGCCACATCCACACCATATGTTTAAAGTGCATTGTTTCCTCCAAAGAATCTTGGGAACTGTAGTTTACATCTGACAGAGCTACAGTTTCCAGTGCCCCCAGGAAACAACAGCTCCCAGAATTCTTTAGGGGAAGCCATAAGTTTTAAATGTGTAGTGCAGGTGTTGACCTTAGCCCTTATTTAAAGTAATGCACAACACAGAAGCATTTTAACAAGCTAAAGAAGAAAAATCTCTGGCTGTATTAACTGCTCAGTGGCTAGCTGGAATAACAAGATGCGGTTTATTTTAAAAATTCAGATGGCCACCTGATTCTCCAGGCTGCTGCCAGACCAATGGAAAAAACTTTCAGCCCAGCTGTACCCTGGAGGACATGTCAATAGAAACAATAAATGCTACCCTGTGGGTCATACAACTTGGCCTGCATATGCCTCTTTGGATTAAGGCCAGTGGCTGGAGCTGCTTATTGCTAATAGAGTTAATCTCAGTAAATCTTGTCAGGCAAATGCCCTTTTGTTGCTGGCAGAGGGGCAGAGATAAGGATTTCAGACTGCATTGCAGTTGCCAGCACACACATCCTTGCTCTTTCATGCAAGTGGAAAAGCTGGGAATGAGCTGTTAGATTTATGCCGGAATGATGTTGCTCTGGGCACTTATCATGAATCATGAAATGATGCCGAGAATTCTCATTTAGGAAGAATCTTGCAGGGAGAGTAAGTTGTCATGCTGCACACCTAACCTGTCCTCAGTGATCTGTCTTGCCCTGAATCACCTTGAACAGTTGACAGACTGTTCCATTACTTCTGTAGTCATTGGCATCAGCCCAAAGAAACCCATCAAGGATGCCAATAGTGTTCCGTTTTGATACAATGTATTAGCAGGGGTTGATGGATGGGAAAGCTTTAAGTGGATTCTGCAATTGCCTTTTACAAAAAGGCGGTAATAGAGCTAGGGGGTTATCTTAAAATTCCTAAAGGAATACTACTGGAATCAGCCAAGCTTATGTCAAAAGGCTCATATCACAATTAGACTATCTCATTTACAGACTGCTGCCCAAACAGCAAAGTGCTAACAGGATGAATTCTATAATCAGCAGTCCATCTTTGCCACTTTACTTTTCTGGAAGAGTTTGTGCTTTTGAGAGGTGTGAGAAGAGGGGAAATTCAAGATACTAGTTTTTGTCTAGCAGTGCATAGGTAGAGAAATGTTCCCCTGCTGAATTTCTGTCTGAAGGTGATTCGTAAGAGAAGGTTGGAAATCTTACTCTGGAGACTGCTGAGAGATTTTTTTTTCTTCTGAAGGCCTGTTAATCATTTTTAGAGTCGGCATATAAAGAAAACAATAAAATGAAGCACATTGCGGAAAATGGTGAGTCAGTATAGCAAATAATTCAACTGTTCTCCTCTGAAGCCCTCTGATTCCACCCCACACCTCAGATAATGCCCTTCAGATGACAGCCCTGTATCTCAAATGACAAAGGAAGTCCATCCTGGAGGTTAAGCCCAACACATTTGTCCTGACATCCTTTGTTCCTGCACATTTTTGAGAACTCTGAATGCAGACTCATGCTTCAGTGCTTCAGAATTGGCTCTTGGCATGTTAGGTGTGAGCAGAACATGGTTTCTTCCATCATAGCCTACCAAGCCATTGCAAGTTGCTTACAACAGACCAAACTGTGCAGTGTAGACATTCAAAACTGCAGATCAGTTTGGAATGTCACTACAACTTCTGTGTCAGGGTTTCCAAACAATTTGCTTAAGGTGGCAACTTCTTATTGCTTTTCTAAACTTGAACTTCTACACTGGAATCATGCAGAGCTTTAGCATTATGAAAAGAATCTCAGCTGTGCCCAGACAGCCTTTGCTTCCTGCAGCTGTGCACTGGGCTGTGGATTTACACTCACATGGCTGGCATCTCTTCATACCATTCCAACTGCCCCTTGGCATGCACAGTAATGCGCTAGTCATAGCTTTGGCCGCTTTGGGCTACTGCCCGGGAATGGGCCCAACAAGTTTTCCAGGCAGGTAAGAGAATCACCAGAGGCTTCGTCATGAAGGCAGCAGAGCTGCATGTCCAGACAACAAAAATAAATGGTGCTGAGCACTATTTACAGTTTAATGACCAGCATGTGCTTCCACTAACTGTTCACCCCTGAATTATTCAGTTCTCAATATTCAGTTATTGTATTTGTCTTCAAGCCGCAGCTGCTAAAATAAACATCTGAGCATACTTAGAAATAAGTTGCCAATCAGTTAATATTTGATAAAAGCTTGAGTGTGCATTTTAGTGCAGCCTTAGGCTGTTCCCATAAGCTGGGAATACATTCATATGAACCTGCCTAATTGTCAGCCATCACTGGGTGCTCCTGTCTGTGGAGGTGAAGTGAGTGGCATATGGAAGGCCTGCAAACACCATCTTGGTAGCAGGGGGGCCAACCTGATTAAAACATTGGAGGGGCCCAGGTAAGCCCCACCCCACATAATCAATCACATGATGTGGTCCACACACACCATTTGAATGGCAATGCCCATCAACTTAGGAAGGGGGGGCGCCGTCTCAAATATTTTATGGGGGGGCGCTGAAGACCCCTTGGCCACTAGGAGTTGGTTCCTATGCTTGGTAGTCAGGATAACTCAAAAACTAATTGATTGTTGTTGCAAGAATGACCTCATATATGTTTATATTCACTTGCTTTGATATATGCTAAGTAATAATAATAATAATAATAATAATAATAATAATAATAATAATAATTATTTATTATTTATACCCCGCCCATCTGGCTGGGCCCCCCCAGCCACTCTGGGCGGCTTCCATAAAAACCAAAAATACAGTAAAATATCACACGTTAAAAACTTCCCTGAACAGGGCTGCCTTAAGATGTCTTCTGAATGTCAGGTAGTTGTTTATTGCTTTGACATCTGCTGGAAGGGCGTTCCACAGGGTGGGCGCCACTACCGAGAAGGCCCTCTGCCTGGTTCCCTGTAGCTTTGCTTCTCGCAATGAGGGAACTGCCAGAAGGCCCTCGGCGCTGGACCTCAGCGTCCGGGCAGAATGATGAGGGAGGAGACGCTCCTTCAGGTATACTGGACCGAGGCCGTTTAGGGCTTTAAAGGTCAGCACCAACACTTTGAATTGTGCTCGGAAACATACTGGGAGCCAATGTAGGTCTTTCAAGACCGGTGTTATATGGTCTCGGCGGCCGCTCCCAGTCACCAGTCTAGCTGCCGCATTCTGGATTAGTTGTAGTTTCCGAGTCACCTTCAAAGGTAGCCCCACGTAGAGTGCATTGCAATAGTCCAAGCGGGAGATAACCAGAGCATGCACCACTCTGGCGAGACAGTCCGCAGGCAGATAGGGTCTCAGCCTACGTACCAGATGGAGCTGGTAAACAGCTGCCCTGGACACAGATTTGACCTGTGCCTCCATGGACAGCTGTGAGTCCAAAATGACTCCCAGGCTGCGCACCTGGTCCTTCAGGGGCACAGTTACCCCATTCAGGACCAGGGAATCCTCCACACCTGCCCGCCTCCTGTCCCCCAGAAACAGTACTTCTGTCTTGTCAGGATTCAACCTCAATCTGTTAGCCGCCATCCATCCTCCAACCGCCTCCAGACACTCACACAGGACCTTCACTGCCCTCACTGGTTCTGATTTAAAAGAGAGGTAGAGCTGGGTATCATCTGCATACTGATGAACACCCAGCCCAAACCTCCTGATGATCTCTCCCAGCGGCTGCATGTAGATATTGAAAAGTGGCTTGTTTTGATGCTGTTCTGTTCTGCGGGATGCTGGGCTCTTGGCCCAGAGAGAGGAGCTATCTTTAAGCTTTGGGTGGTTGCCACCTGCGGTCTTACCAGGTGAATTGATGGGAGGTTCTGGCCAAACTGACTTATGCTGCTTTGTGTATACAGAATGTATAAATGTTTGCTTGGGTACAGACAATTCATGACGACCTATCACTGTTGCCGTGTTTGCCCTGCATCTGTAAAGGGAGTGGGGCTCTGCAGACTATGCTGTAAGTCTTGTTCTCTCCCACCAGATGTCAAAGAGAAAAACATCTACCAGACTTTTAGAAGACATCTGAAGGCAGCCCTGTTTAGGGAAGCTTTTAATGTTTGATGTAGTACAGTATTTTAATATATTTTTTGGAAACCGTCCAGAGTGGCTGGGGAAGCCCAGTCAGATGGGCGGGGTATAAATAATAAATTATTATTATTATTATTATTATTATTATTATTATTATTATTATTATGGCACTAGAATTGATCACTCTAGAATTTTTGACATCCTTCTGTGGTATCCCTGTACCAAACCACTTCCATAAGCCCTCGTTTGGGCTGGTGGATTAGGACAACCCCCCAGTGTCAATGTGTCTCCCTTTATTTTCTCACATAGGTCAGGCTTCAGATACCATACTATTGTTATAATCTTGAAATCACCTATCCAAGGCTTATGGGTTTCCCAAACTAGTGGGGAAGCTTTTAAGTCACCAGCAAGCCACCTGTTACTTTAAGTTATATCCACTTGTAGGGAAGGCATGCCAATTGGTATGTATAACTCCAGGCCATTTACCTTCTTCCCACAAGGAATCCTCCCCAGTCCCTCACTGTGGTGCCAGATGGCCAATCGTTCTCAAAATATGGCCGCAGAGAAGGAAGGAGCTGAAGTCCTTCTGTCTGCTCCTCGCTACAAGAGTGCCAATTTGAACAACTGGCATGTCACAAGGGGGAAAGCAGATGGGCACAGTTGGCAAAAGGCATGGGAGGAACTTCCATCAGAAAGCTGTCAAGACTATCCTTTCGGTTCCCCCACCCATTCCTATTTCAACACCAGCCTGTCTGCCTTGCAGATTTGGTTGCATTTTGAACATAAGAAAGTCACCCTGTTTTTAATATTCCTTTAGGAATTCATACAAATGGTTGTCCTGACTACAAGACCCTCTGCCCCTGAAATTGCCTCAAGCACGTTTTACTCAGTGGCTGAGCTTTCTAAATCCCTGAAAAAATGAAGCACATAATGGAATTGCTGACATGAAGCAGCCCAGCAGACAGCTACATGAAGAGAGCTACGGTCACCAGCTGGGTTTATTACTGTCATCACCTGGCTTAGTGAATAGCCGGCTTTCCTGACTGCTCATGTGGCTGGGCCAAGAGTCTCCTTTAGCCCACTGCGTGGAATACACAAGGAGGGGAAGCCCTCTTTTATAAATGGTCTTGTTTCTTGACTTCCCAGCATAAGTAGTTGCCTATCTTTATGAATTTTATAGTAATTCCATGAAGAGGAGGAAGAACAAGCGTGTGTTCGTGTTTTGAATTATCACTTTATTAATGTAGTTACTTGTTTATACTGTTTCAAGAAAGAAAAGGAGTGAAAGGTGGATGAAGAAAATAACTTCTGGCATGCAAAAGAAGGACAACAATGACTTATTTGTAAGGATCTTCCCTCCCACTCACTACACCTCCAGGGAAAAAGTATTGTTTCTTTTTTTAAAAAAATGGGTACACTGCATTTCTGTTCTATCAAAGCTCTCAAGGTGATTTTATCAAGGCCACTGGTCACCATATTAAGTACAGTATCCTCGGTTCAGATGCAAATATACACACAGAACAGGGAGGCAGGAACACTAGACAGATAATACATGCACACAACTCAGAAAGAAGGTATTAAGCTGGAGTAAAGAACAAGAGAATGTGGGGCGAGTGCTATCCAGGTTTGTCAGTTTAGGGCCCGACCAGACTGGTATTTTATTGTGGGTGTATTCTGCAACATGTTCATGATGCAATAACAGTGTATTAGTGGTGGGTTTATTCTGCTTTATTAGTAGTTCTGAGATGCTTCCCCAATGCTACCACATTATTACTGTCTGGAGTGGCTATAATGCAATAAAAGTGGGACAAAAATTGAGCAGACCTTATGTGGTAGAAAAAGTTACCGGATATCAGCAGAAAGTTACAAGAAATGCACTGCCTGAAAATTAAGCATTGTGACCACTGCAAAACTTCTGCAGGTGCCAACAGTATTGAAAGTGGGATTATGCATGACCACCCCAATACCATCACGAGCAATGCTAATAATATATTGTATGTTTGTTTTAAAAATTACCTGCTCTTCACCAGCATATCCTAGTGAAGCTTACAACAATTTAAAATTCAGTATTAAAAACAGTTAAAACAAATTACAGTCACTGGAATTGAGGAGGGGATGTCCTGAAAACACATCTCAGGTGTGAAAGGCTGGGGCAAAGAGGTGTGTCTTCAGCACAGTGGCGTAGCGTGGGTTGTCAGCACCCGGGGCAAGGCAAGTAATTTGCGCCCCCTATCCCGTGGATTTTAGCACTGCGAGTGTGAGCGTGCCCCCCCAAAATGTTGCGCCTGGTGCGGCCGCCCCCCCTGCACCCCCCACGCTACGCCACTGCTTCAGCATTCCCAGAAAGCTGCCAGACATACCTCTGTGGGAAGGGAATTGCACAAATTAGGGGCTGCTGCAGACTGCAGAGAATGTGCTCTGCTGCACTGCTGCCACCTCAAACTTTTAAGGGCTGCAGAACTAACAAGAGACCCCCCCCCCTTAATATTAATACCTGAGGTGGTCTGTAGGGAAGGAGGCAGTCCCTCAGATATTTTGGTTCTAAGTTGTTTATAACTTTAATCACTAGTGCAAGCTCCTTAAATTACGCACAAAAGCTAACTGGCACCTTGCTTTTGATCATGGGTAGGCAAACTAAGGCCCGGGTGCTGGATCCTACCCAATCGCCTTCTAAATCCGGACCGCAGACAGTCCGGGAATCAGCATGTTTTTATATGAGTAGAATGTGTGCTTTTATTTAAAATGCATCTCTGGGTTATTTGCGGGGCATAGGAATTTGTTCATTTTTATTTTATTTTATTAAAAAAATATAGTCCAGCCCTCCACAAAGTCTAAGGGACAGTGGACCAGCCCCCTGCTGAAAAAGTTTGCTGACCCCTGCGCTTTTGATCATATGCCTGGTTTGCATACCTAGAAATCTTAACTGAGAACTTGGTGGAGAGAGGGGCTGTGACACTGTCCCCTTTGTTCTGTACAGTGGCGTAGTGAACTCTGCCTTTAGACGAGGTTAGGATTAGGCCCATCTTTGTGTGCCCCCTCTGACAACAGTCTGGAGCATGGCAGAACAGGATAGACCTTTTCAGTGTTAACACATATAGAACTTTATGGGATGCTCTTCCCAGAGAAGGTTGCCTGGTGCCAATACTGACCAAAAATATATATATGTCCAAATCTTTGCCTGTTATGCAGCTGAGCCCTCAAGACAATCAATGCCAGTTTAAAAAGATGGGCAGTAGTGCAGAAGCAAACAACTGATTCGGGATTTCCTTTATCATTATGTTGAGAAGGCAGTAAGTGCTAATACAAAATGAATGTGCACCCTTATTTCCATTGATATTTAGTTGTTTCTGTTTCATCTATATTGGAAACAAATTGCGGGCTTTAAAAAAACCCACAAAGCTCCCGTGTTTATTGCAGAACTCCAATCCGCTCACAAGCTATTCATAGGCCCTAATTGGGATTAACAATATCTTTTCAACTCAATTACCCTTGCGCTACAAGCAGCATGCAGCATTATTTAAATGCTTTGTAGAATTTTAAGCATGAAAGACCGGCACTTTGAGGAATAAGCTGCAGACATGCAGTCTTATCTGTTCTTATCCTAATCTATAAGGTAATTTCCCCATCCTCCTGCCTCATATCACTTATAGAAGCCAATAATGATGCAATTTATTGCATGCTGAGCAAAAATGCTTTAGCTGGTAGGTGAAGTTGTGCTGCAAGAATGTAGATGTGAAATGGAGGCCATCCACTTTCTTTTCTTAACATGATGGTGGGGGCACAATAGCTTCGACTTGCAATGGTTATAATGGGTGCTAAGTGCAAGCCTTCCTACTCAATTCCTGAATCAATCTTGACCGTTTAGTTAGACTTAATCACACTTCCTGCACATTCCTGCACAATCTCAGAACTCAGGTAGATACAATACTTTTAAAAAAGATAGTTAAAAGTTTATATAAGGATTATTGTTAAATCTTTCTCACTATTAAAAAAAATAAATCACCTCCCACTTGTCGGATATGTTGTTTAGACTGTGTATTATTAAAATCCCACCTATTAAGATTTGTGTATGTTTTTGCATTCATTTTAGCTTTAGTTCTCAGCAATAAACGGGCTCATTAGATCTTATCAGTGTCCATTGACAAAGATATCCATACAGGTTGCTACCCTCATAAACTACCTACTGGTATATGTTCAATAGCAGCTTGACAAGCAAAAACTGAAGAGTGATACCTTTCTCATCACTGCATTTCCATTTCCACTCACTATGCAGGTGTTAAAGGCACAGGAAAAGAGGGTAACTAATATATTGTTATGCATTCCCCAGCCTACAAGTTCCAGGGGCTGTGCTCACCCTGGCTTGGTTTCCTGTGTAGGAGACACTGCTGGAAGCCTACAGCATTTTTAGCTAATATTTGCATATATTTAGAAATATACGTGTTAGAGCATAGGTGAAGGCAATCACCACAGCACTCCTAGGTAAAGGTAAAGGGACCCCTGATCATTAGGTCCAGTCGTGACTGAGTCTGGGGTTGCAGTGCTCATCTCGCTTTATTGGCCGAGGGAGACAGCGTACAGCTTCCAAGTCATGTGGCCAGGATGACTAAGCCGCTTCTGGTGAACCAGAGCAGCGCACGGAAACACCGTTTACCTTCCCACCGGAGCGGTACCTATTTATCTGCTTGCACTTAGACGAGCACTCCTACAAGGCAGCAAATCCACTACATACATCAGATTCTCTAGAGGGGCATCTCAGAAGCTTTCTAGTGTTCTGCCCAGCTTTCCCCTGGCTATTGAGAAAACACGCACTGGTCATTCTGGGCCATTAGCCAATAATCTGCTTAACTATGGATGGCCATAACTATATATTCACAGCTAGCATCTGATACAGTAATATACTATCTGTGAAAATTCAAGCCACCATGTATGTAGCAACACAGATCTATCCTAAATATGTACTTGGGAATAAATCGCATGGAGCTTTTATTCAAATAAATGCACTTGGGACTGCAGTCCCAGTCTTTAAAGGTCTCTTCATATTTTTCACATTTTAATTTCATTTTTAGACTCCAGATCCTGTTGAAAGTGCATGAGTTGAGAGCTTATTCCCACAACCATCTTCAGACCTGTGTACTGATTGTTTCAGTCTATGTCTATGACATCCTTTCCCCTTTGATTCCCAACTGCTTTGACTGCACAGAAGTTGCACCTGCTGCTATTCACATGCGTCAGTCAATTCAGGTTTTGTCATACCAGGAACCCTGAAGAATATCATTCATGGTCAGTGGTATGTCAATAACTTGTATGTGCTGGTGGATGCATCATGTCACATGTCACTGCCTTGCCATAGGCTGGAAACTAATGTGGACAAGTTTTTCCTGTGAGGTTTCATGCATTCAAACTGATATACAGCTAGATTATTGGAACGGACAGAATGGAAGGGCTGAATACAACAACTGAGATGGAAGAAAGCTGTCATAAGAGGAATAGCTGCCTTCAAGCCCCTTGTCGACTTTATCACTTTTCTAGGATTTTCTACTCTTTGGCTCTTTTGTCAGGTTATGGGTACAGGCCAGTGGCACTACATATTGTGATTCTGATTTCATGATGCCACAGTGTAAGCATCACCATTATGTGTAGCATATTACCCAAAAGGTATTCAGCAATGAAGCAATGTTGCTCTCTGGGGGTTGAGGGGCTGAATTGCAGCTTCTTGAGAATCACTAGGGAAGAAAATGGAGCTGGCAACCTTGCTGTTATTTACACTGATCAATAAATCTATTGTCTTGTTTTCTCTGTGATTATTCTACATAATCAGTGGCTTATTCAGTTTATCAGCCAAGCTGGAAGATGCTGAGTCCCATGAGGAAAAAAAGGTGGGGTGTAAATAAATAACATCACCACCACCACCATCATAATGCTCAGTTTAAATAGTGCCAAGCAAGCAGAAGACTAGTTTGATTAACCAACCCAATTCCCCTGGTCTCTCTGAGCTCAGAGCTAGTGCTTGTGTGTGCTGCTGACAGGGATGTTTCCCATAGTATGAGGGGAGTAGCCATCTCCAACCCTCATGTGAGCTGGTTTTGTGGCCTGGAGTGAAGGCCAGCAAATTGTTCAAATATCCCCCAATTTTCTGCAAGGATGGGGTCTCTACCAAATCTCCTGCTCTGCCTCCTCCCACTGCATGAAGACACTCCATTTTATAAATAAATATAAATATATAAATCCTTCATTTCGTTAGCACCAGATCTTACATATGAAAGAGAGTATAGCTAAACTCACATGTTATGGAAAACTATGAGGCAGTGTGCAACTAAATAGTTGTGCTAGCACAAGGAGTTGTGCTGGTGCAATAGAATCTCCCCTTCCACTACCTCCAAATTTTCTACAGAGGGCTGGGGGAGTCCCCCATCAGATTTAGTGGCTGGGGTGGGGCTAGGAGACAGGAAGAATGTTCCGTGGCACAAGGAGAAATCCTTGTGCTAATGGAACTTCCACTTTAGTGCTACGTTGCATACAAAGCATGGCTTCACACTTTGACTACACTCCCACTCTCTTCTTCCATGCACTGTCCTCTGTGATGTCAAAATTTGGGGAGCAGTGGTTTGTTTAACAATTCGAGAACCAAACCAAGGTCAAACTGTAGTTCTGGCTTATTCCCAAACCATAGTTTAAACAAACCACAGTTTCCTGAGTTCAGATACTGTGAGAAACTTTGTTTAGTTTTATATCAAAAGTGGGGCAATACAGGAGAACAGAGGGATATGGGATATGCAAGCACAAAGTATTCTGAACCTAATTCTCAAAACGAGAAACCACGGTTTCCTGTTATGTCTGAACTGAGCTGTATTCCACTGCTCTTTTCCTCCCTGATGACATCTTGTACAAAAGCTTCTCAGAGTGTTTGATTTTCTCTGTGAACTATATGCTCACTGGCAGGCAGTTTTGTGGAAAGCCCCTGTGCTCAACAAAAGGAGAATTTAAGCAGCTTGAGTATAACTCTGAAGTCATCGTGGAAATATTGTGCTTGATGTTTTCCCCCTCCCTTCTCCCCATTTTTGAGCTTTTCCCCATGGATGCCTTGAACTGAGACAGTCTTTGATGAGATGACTCTGGTGTAATCGCTTGGGTCAGTGTATTCCATTCACATCCACACCGTCTCAGTCAGGAGGACTACTTTGCACATTACAGTGCACTTTTGCCATCACATCTGCACCGCGTAGGCACATGTGTCAGGGGCAAATTGCACAACGTTAAATAAAATTGGTTCTGCGCTTCAGTGGCATTGCTTTACAAAGTTTGAGTAAGCTAATACAACACTGTGTCAGGAGAGAACATGAAAGTGAATGTAAAGAGGGGCCAGTTAAAAACTTCCAAAAAGGTTGGTGTGCAAACAAATTGCTGCTGAGCACTGAAGAAAGGGGAAGCAAGTTGTGCTGCACTGCAAGTGGAGAAGATAAGGAAGGTGAGACATTTCTGTTGGTGCTATGACTTGGAACAAAACTGCATGTCAGAAATGGGGAACCATTTCCAGCCTGAGGGTCGCAGGAGGGTTGCCTGCTCATAGCTCCTCCTTTAACTCCATTTGTCCAAAGAGCTGAGCTGCAGGGGAGCCATGAAGAGGCAAGGCTGCACTCTGATCACCTCATCAGAAGTGGGGAGGAAGTGAGCGGAGCCGTGAGAGGAAGCAGCTCAAGTGGAAACTTGTAACAGGCACCAAAGCTTGTGGTTCTAACTGCTGCAGAGCAAGAAGGGACCATGGGCCATTGGAGGAGGACTTCAGGAGGGGCTGAGACTTAGATGCAGGGTCAACTGGAGAAATGGTGAGCCAGATGAAGGAGCCCTGTGGCTTACATCAGGCCCATGGACCAGAGGTTACTCGCCCCTGCTTTATATGGTGGAAAACAATGCAAAAATGCACTTTAACATTTATTTATTTTTAAAAGCCTTCCAAAATAATTGGAGGGGGTGGGGATCAAGACTATGACACATGGAGAAAGTGGTTTTACTCTACACATATGATGGTCACAGTCAAAAGTTTCTGTCCCACTCAAATGATGTGAATTCATCCTTTCAGGGTAAATACAGTATCTGCTTGCAGGAAAGCACTTTCTGTGGGATTGTGACACCGGAGGAAATGGTTCACCATTTTGTGTGCTGTGGTCCTGATCCTGATTGGGGTCCAAAATAGCACAGCTGCTATTTTGAAAGTTTTTATTTAAAAACGACACATTAAACGAGCTTATGTGTTTGATGTCAAGTCTACCTAGGTCCAGCTGAAGCCAGGGAGAGGATTAATACATTTCACTTTGATAACAATGTGGGTATCAACTTTTGATTGATAGATCTGAAACGTGTTGGGCTCCTAGAAGAAATCTTATGTATGAAAGGCATAAATTATTCACCAGAGTGAAGAGCACTGACCCACCTGTAACTGATTTGAAGCTGTTTAAAAGATTGCATGTGTGGGCAGTATAAAGTCAGCCAGACTGAGATCCAGGTTAACCTGCATGCAGTGAATATATGTAGGGCACAGGAAGTAGCTACAAAGCAATCGAAAGGGCTTAGAATAGCAGGGACAAAACAAAACTTGATGCAAAGAACTCTTACGACAGGCAGCCTCGGCCAAAAGCAACCCCCCAGCACTGGCAAATACTCTAAACAGAAGTGGCAAAAACTTACAGCAGGTGAGGCAAAACCATTGCATAAATTCCTGCCCAGAATATGAGAAAGGAGGGAAATAGTATTTATTTATTTATTACAGTTATCTTTCACTTTCCTCCATTGGAAAGGAGGCAGAAAAATATGGCAAATGTTGCTAAAATGTATAAAACTATAATGTTTAAAGTTAGGGAGGGTCAAATCTCAAGGCAAATATATAAACTGGCAGATACAGGTGAATACTCGCATGTTTTCTTCATCAGTCAACTGAATTCTTTAGTTGTGGAAGACAAATTGTATGTGGATCTTCTCATAACTGATCACAAACCGATTTATTTTAAATTGTACACAGGGGCATGCCTGGTTAATGCAATAACATTTTTTTAAAAATCTCACCAGTTCTTGCAAATCAGATTAGTAGCATATCTAAGGGAAAGACTGCAAATAACTGATAAATGTAATCTGTGGGTGTTTCCCAATGGGTATTTACTGTGGGATCAGTGCTTCTCATGCATGATTTTTTTTCATTTTGTTTGGCAATATGTATAAGACATTGTTGGTATCAAAATGCCAGCCCGTATTCCCTTGCCCTCCCCCAGAAATCAGGATTTAGCCTATCCATGGAAAACCCATTAAGGAAAAAACAACAACGAAGAAACCTACTGCCAGCAACCTGTTTGGAAATTAAATACCGATCTGGAAGCATCCCAGTTTACTAATATCAAGACCAGGCAGTTCAGCAGCAATTTTAGGTAGCAGATTTTGGTGTGCAAGCTATCTCAGGTACAGTGGCCATAAATGATTTAAATTTGAGCCTATTTAGTAAAAGGAGATGCAGATGTTTTCTATTTGAACACGGATCTGTTGACAGCGCTTCAGAAACATAGGCAACAGTTGACCTTTTCAGCAACAACACAGTAGCATCTAATCTTGCACAGTTGACATCTATTAACACAGTTAGCTAGAGAAAGAAACACGGGCGATGATGTTGAGATGCATAAGGTCTGACTCATACATCCGTGGAAAAAACCCATAACTGTAGAAGCACAACAGAAATCATTGGAGGAAATTTTCAGAAAATGCTTGCATAACTTGTCCAAGAATCTTAAGAGGACCACTAGTCCTAACACCACTAATCCTAAAGCCAGGCTAAGGGTTTTCAGTGCTGATGCTCTATATAGTGCACATATAGAACACTTTAGTTCAAAGGGAATAATGTGGCTGTCTATAAAAGGAACAGAAGAGATCTGCGGAGCATTCAAAGCCTTGAGCCAGTGATGACTGAAACAACGGAAAAAATGTAGACATGTCTGTCAAAAGATACAAGCAAGCTAGACTAATCTCAAGAGAGAAGAGAAGGAACTGCTGCAGGTCATGGTGACAGTGAGACTCACTTCCGAGCAGCTCTTGGGCCCTGAGAGGCCTAGCGCTACATCAAGGATCAGAAGAAGGAAAGCTATTATTAGAAACAGAGACAAATATTTCATTTTTAAAAGGAGGCTAAATAGGAACACTTGGGTTCCTACTGTCTTTATTTAGCCTCCTTTTAAAAATCTCTAGGGCGTGCTGGACGAAGGAAAACAGTTCTGGGAAACCCCAGCAGAACACGGAAACCTAAGTCAGTTGTAGATCAGTTACAATTAAAGCTGTACAGAGTTAAATAAAAGTTTGTTTTCTAGTATCAGTCTCCTGTGGCACCAAATTACAAACTTTGCCACAGCAAATGTTACAAATGGAATGGACTGCAGCTCCCTTCTGCATGGGTGTGCTGTCATTTCATGGGAGTGGGGGTGGGGAGAAAGAGTGTGTGTGAAGTGACCCTCAGGAACATATATCCTGGCTCTTCATAACATTCTGTGTTTTGCAAAATAATAATAATAATAAACAATCCAGATCTAATCATAATCTTTTCCGTTTTTGATTACTGGCTGGTACTTTTTCGTACTGTTTGGCGCCACCTAGTGGTGTAACACACTCAACAAACAGATGAGATTTGGCCATGTTCACCAGTTGCCTAATTCGTAATACATATCATAACCAAACACATAAATTGGTGTAATGCAGGAGTTGTGTGATCCGATCTCTTAATGCCTCCCCCCATTTTAAAGCAGCCCAAGGAGGTAAGTGTTCCAATTCTGACTGGAGCCGGTGGGCTAGAGGATGGCGGGGGTCTTTTAATCCTTTTTCCACCACCCTCATTTTTTGCTATCTAATACCCCCTCTTTTGAAGCTGATATTAAACAATAGTAGAAAAAAGACAGGTGCTTGTGTCATGCCTGCCTTTTTCTCTCTATGGGTCCAAGAACAGCTTCAGGAATGTAATTTAGATTGGGGAAAAGGATTAGCGCTGCTTTGAGCAAGATTGGACAGACAGGCAGCTGCTTCAAAGTGGAAAACCTGACAAGAAATCAGATCAGATTGTGGATCTCCCACATCCTATCTGCCCCCTTCCCGCATCTGCCCTCAGGGGTTGTCCACCAGATTATCTCTCCAAGATGACCATGTATCCCCCCTCTTCCATGTTCTTTCTTTAAACTCCCTGCCCCCAACACAGGCTGTGCACACATTACTGGCTTAAAATGATATTAGGATGCTCTGTTTCTCAATCCAGTTCAAATCTGATTTGGGGAAATGACAGGATGGATCAGGACTGTAGTTAACATCATGTGTATACCCCAAACTGATGGTGGGAGAACACGGGATATGGTGTGAATGGGAGTGGTATATGGTCTCTGTTAGTCCTGTGCAGGGTTCATTAGCTATGTGCTCCACCTGGTTTTATGGAGCATTTTTGAGAGTCATGTCTTTGTGAGCACACTGTGCCCTTGTGGGCTGGACTTTCAGGCATCTAATGTGTCATTTCCACCACTAATAGCTGTGGAACATCAGTGTTGTCCTGTTTTATCGCCTGAGTCAACAGTCCTTGGCCTTTCACAGCACAGACATTCTCTTCCTTTCGATCATGTGTAATCTCTCAAGCAGACCAATATTTGGCCTTTGGGGGGGGGAGTCTTCTGCATTAGGTTGTTGAGAGACCTCTGCTCCAGAGGGGAAATGGTTTGGGTTTTTTTACTAGATTTGGTTGCTCATAGACCCTTCATAGATACCTGGACTGGCAAAGGGCTTTGGTAAAGGAGGGACCCTGCTGCCTCTCCCCTAAACACCATAGATGAGATTACTCTTAAATTAGCTATCACCTAGCAGCAGACACTGCTGCAGAGTAGAAGGAGATAAGAGAAGCAGGGCTATCCCATCATTTTTTTGCTGAGAGACCAGCTGCCTTTGGCTCTCCCAAACTGTCACTGAACATTAGCCATTCTGTCAAGCTACCTTAACGATTTTCATTTCAGCTCAGTGCTATAAAAACTGTAACTTTGCTGTTTGTTTGTTTGTCTTGTAACACAAGAAAATCTGTAATAAAAAAAACTAATTAAGGAAGCGATCTGTAACTTTTAAGAACTGGTGCTTATCTTCCTCGTCCCTTACCATCCTTTTTTCATGTGTGCTGTAGGGTTTTTCCCCCCTTTCATTTTCCAGTTGAGTGTGGTGGTGGTGGTGGTAAATGTAATGTTTCCATGGAAGCTTATTTGTATTCTTTTAAAATCTATTCTTGATTATTGTATAATTGTAAATTGCCTTTAAATTTATATACAAGGCAAGTCATGAATTATTGTTAGTAGTAGTAGCAGCAGGAATAGTAAACCTGAGGATATGGACTGCCCTGGCTGTAGTTTTGTATAAGCAAGGCTCTGAGAGCCTTTTCAGCTAAAGAGTGGGATAAAAAACCCTTTAAATAGGTAGATAATAAATGCTCCACCCATTAGTGTTTAAGAAGAAAGAATTGCATGGATCATATACTCATAGGATCACATAATCACAGCTTTGTGCAAACCCAAATCTTATCACAAAACCCTGATTCCTAGCCAAATCTTTTTAAAAAAATAAAATATTCCCATCATCAGATAGTATTGTGAATCTCCTCAGAAACACTTTATCAAATGTTCACACAAGTAATCCATGTTGAGTTGCCTGCTCCTTGTTCTCCTGCTGCAGTTGGCATTCTTGTGTTATCTTGGTTTTTCTAACTTAGTCCATACTAGCAAGGCTGGTCCAACTGCATAACCTCTCAGATTCTGTGATGCAGCTATTAAGGGCACCAGATTGGACAGCCTTGCATGGAAAGGGACCCTTCTTCATAGAGCCTTCTCTACTCACACTATAACATGAGATCTTTGGAACCCTAAATCAGAAATGAGTTTTTGACTTCATAAGCAGAGAACCGGATGCTCCTACCCATGCCTGCTGTTCTGCCCTGTGGAGCTTGATTTTGCCTGAATGTTTTGAAGGGAGGAAGAAGGAATCATATTCTGCATAGCTATCATTGCTCCAAATCCCATAAAGCAATTCCATAAAGTGTGATAGCTTCATTAAAGATTCTACCAGCAGTACCAGTGTCAGGGGAGGCTTTGGGGGCCAACGTCCAGGGCCCCACTCAGCAGGATGGGGGCAGGAAGACCCCAAACACAGCCAGTCTCGCCCACCACATATTGAAGCAAGCAGAATAATAGACATTACCATCTAAAGAGATGGATGTGTCTGCGTGCATGCAAACGAGACCATTAATTTCAGAGACTAAAATTACCTAACTGCGCCACCAAGAGATTCTTTGATCTTTTATCGTTGCTTTGTGCTGGTCTTTTAAAAAGCAACCACGTACAGACTTAACACATGTACAGTTTCAAACCCCATGGTGATCAGGGCAAAAGGATAATAAAAAAGACCTCATTTGTAACAAGGATTTCCTGAGATGCTGCACGCCTTGTAATTAATGAGGTTTCTTGGTAGGAGAAATATTAACACAAACACTTAAGAGCTAACATAGCTGGAAATGGGTAATAGGCTCCTGCTGTTCTGCAGATTCCAAGGCCTTCCAGGCAGAAGACACTGATTCCCTGGGAAGATTTTTATAATTTATATGAAATGCTGCCTGGCAACTGATAGATTTAATCGCTTTGTGATCCGATGGATGCTACTGGCGCCAAGAGATAGCTTCTGAGCCTGTCATTCATGACATCTGGGTGGTGAATGGCATATAGGCACATAAGTGATTGCATTGGCTAGTCATGAGCCAGTATATACACCAAAATGCAGGCTTATTAAAAATGCCATGCAGGAACAAGATGGCTTCCTTCCCCCTCTACCATCAACAATCCTTTCCTTATGCTTTTTAAGACTTTAACACTGCCGGCAGGGACCCACTCTTTATCTTTTTGTACAGCACATGGTGAATATTGTTATGAGTTTGTGATGGGGGTCAGACTCCCCTAAATCTCCAGAGTCAGTAAAGGGTTAGTATTTAAGAAACCCCCTAAATTCCTGGATCTAGGAAGGATTGGAAATAACACAGGCCAGCTTCCTCATGAGGTAATCACTTGACAATGGCCGAGTCACTGACCTAACAAAAGGTAGCACCACCAGGAGATTCAGTGCCTGCCAGTCCAATGGGTGAAGCCCCTCCCTGGGCCCTGGTTTTAAACGGTAAGACAAGAGGCCAGTCTTAGGGGTTTTTTTTTAGGATTGCAGTTGGCAGTGATATGCTAGCAAAACTGTGACAGGCTGTAAAAGGAGAGAGATAACATGGCTGATTTCTGTTTGGGATCCAAGGCTGCTGTCCTATGCGAGAAGCAAAAGACCGTGCTGAGAACCTCTCCATTGTAGGCTCATGTTGCATATATGTGTAAAAAACCCAACATATCATAAAGACACCACAATCTCCGCTATGCCTCATTTCCAAAAGGAAACACAAGCCCTGGGTAAGCACCTGAACTCCTGGGATCTTGCACTTCTTGGAGACTGCAGTAGTGTGTAACAATGTTTTATAAAGAATAATGATGGTAGTGGTGGTGATGGTATATTGATCTAGTTTTGGATAAAACAAACTTAACATTTTAATATTGTAAAAACCAAGGTTGAGAGGGAAGGTAAAGATACTTGAATTAAAAGGCCAGGAACAAGAGGCACAAGAAATTCTACAGTGATCCAATGAATAAAAAGTCTGTTTATGCTGCCTAAACGTTGCACAATTTCTACACTTTTTCTGCAGGAGAACCACATATGTTTCATCTAGGTAGTACAGTCATACCTCAGGCTACAGATACTTCAGGCTGCATTTTTTTGGGTTATGGACCGCCGAAACCTGGAAGTACCGGAATGGGTTACTTCCAGGTTTCGGCAATCACGCATGCGCAGAAGCACCGAATCGCAACCCATAAGTGCGCAGACGCACCACTGTGGGTTGTGGATGCTACAGGTTGCGAACGTGCATCCTGCATGGATCACGTTCGCAACCTGAGCATCCACTGTACTTGCATAGCATTTTACTATCATTTGGCTTGATCACATTTTACTATTGTTCATGCAATGTCTCATTGCTAAGAAAACACAGTTCATGCATTCTGGCGGTCATAGAAATGGGAAGGGCAGCAGGTGGCTCTCTGCCTGTTTTCTCCGAAAGCTACTATAAGAACACCTCACTAATTTTGGGAGTGTGCCACTATATAACTATTCACCTGCCCACCAGAAAGGCCCTAAAATCCTCTAATAAACCGAAACACCCAATTAACTTCTTTGTATTTTTATCTGACTTAGCTCTTTAAATTATCTTCCACACTGTTTATTTTGTTTATTACACTGTTCAATTGCAACCTGGAACTACAGCCCATTGAATTTAATGGGCCCTACTTCAGAGTATGTGCATATAGGATTCCGCTAGGTTCTCCCCCCACTACTGTGAAGTGCCTTGCATGGAAAGACCAGGATATGTAAATTATAGTGATAATGTCTTCTGCTTGCACAACAGGCTTTCCCCCATGTCCCTGAAATTGGCTCAAGGGGGAGGGGGTCACCAGAATTCCCAGAACAGCTTGTGGGGAGAGGGGAGGGGCCTTGTTTCATCTGCAATAACTCAACGTATGAGGTATGAATGGACTTGGACCCTGCAGTCACCATCTGAGGCCCTTCTTCACGTGCCCTCTCCACGAGAGGTCCAGAGGGTGGCAGCATGAGATTATTTTATTATTATGTTCTGTATTAATATACTTTGTATGATGTTTTTATTATTATGCTGTATGTTCTTAATGTTGTACACCACCCTGGGATCTTTGGATAAAGGGTGGTATGTAAACTGGAAGAAGAGGAGGAGGAGGAGGAGGAGGAGGAGGAGGAGAAACCATGCAGACACTCTGTGAGTTCTCAATCCCCCCCAGAGGTTCCCCCTTTTTTGAGAGGTGAGTAGTCATATGTATATACAGATATATGCAGGTACCTGCTGTATTACACACTATATTTATCTACAGTGTAGAACACATGAATGGGCCTGCTATCCTCAGAGGCAGATTTAGGGGAGCACAACCGGTTCGTTCTTACTGGGCACGGAGCCTCAGGTCGGGGGCACAACTATGATGTAGTAGAATGGAAGATGAAAGGTGGAGGGCACCAAATTTTGGCATTACACAAGGCACCATTGGAATTTGGGGCCCCAAGGTTCACCACTGCCTCAAACAACATGTGCAGAATTATTAAAACTAGTCATTGTATGAATGCGCAAATACCGTACGCCTTAAGAATCCTGGGGAGCAGCTTTCCCATTCATTGTTTAAAACAAAAACAAAAA
Organism: Podarcis gaigeae; assembly: GCF_964106915.1. NCBI lineage: Eukaryota > Metazoa > Chordata > Lepidosauria > Squamata > Lacertidae > Podarcis > Podarcis gaigeae. The sequence continues at coordinate 39,781,513 of NC_139682.1, read as the reverse complement.
ACCCTTCCCCTTCTACCATGCCTGGAATAACAGGTTTCCAATTGGTTATGTAGTTTTATTTGAATTATTATGTTAACTTGACTATGGATCTGTTGTTCCCTTTTGCCTAACCAATGCTTTGTGGAGGCCTGATGACTAACGTTCGAATGAACAAATCTGAATCTAATCTGAATTGGGCCCTAACAGATGCCAGGTTTCAGAGTGATAAATTGGCTCTGAGTGATTGTCCCTTATCTTTGAAGTCCAGTTCTGGGGATCATTGGTTTCTTTATTGGATTCAGAGCTGCACACGGAAGAGCGAGTTAATTTGCCGCTGCTGGGATGTGCTTTGTTCTTTGCAGAACTCATTCTCACCTCTTGGCCTTTCTTTGACACTCATCCTCCCTGCTCTGTTATTCATGTCCCTTCTCTTCATGGGAATTGATTATAGATAAACACTCGTCAGGAAAGAGGACGCTTTGGCCAACGTAATGATTAACTCACTTATGTTTTTATTTGTGGAATTAGAGATGTCTGATACAAAGTGACTAAAATGGAGTGAGGTTTCTTAAATGAAATCACCCTTGGGAGGAGATTTCTTCTTTGCATAGAGGTTTTGCTTGTATGTTTTGTTTTGGACAGCACAATAGCAAAGCCTATGCCACTGTTAGCCTGAATAATAATAATAATAATAATAATAATTTATTATTTATATGCGGCCCATCCAACTGGGTGGCCACTCTGGGAGGCTTGCAGCAATAAATATCTCTTCCCTACCTACAACTAAGAATCGCTGCCACAGTGTTTTGGAATGGAAGCAGACTTGGACCATGGCATGGGTGGTGGCAAATTAAAATTGCCTCCTGAAGAGACTATTTGACCTGGAAGGGAAGATGCTATTTTTACCTGTTGTGGCTTTCCTGATACTGGTGTGACTTGGTGTGTGTGCGTGACTGATTTTAATTTTAAAAATTGTGCATGTTATCACATTTCTCAAAGCAACCCAAATGGTTCCTCTATATTCCATTTCCAGTTGAGAATATAAAGTTCTCAACTAAATTGCCAATAATCTATGCATACGTAACAAGGGTTAAACCTCCATACCACACTCTTGCTTTGGATCAGTGGCTCTCACGGCTGATATATTTCCATTGTTAAATATATATGAAGGTGATCACGTATTTAAATGTACACATAGTGAAAGGCTGAATCTGTGCTCAGAGAATAAAAGTCAAGCCACGTTCTCATGACCTTTGCGTGGATCCAGTGAGGAGGCCCATTTGAAGGGGAAAACACTGCCCAAACCTATACAGACCCCTCCCTAACCTCATCTCTTTCAGCTTCAGGGATAGCTGCAGGTTGAAGACAAGGATGCTGCTGAATCAGACTGTCTATTGCAGCATTTTTGCCACTATAGTCTGCTAGAAACCTCTAGGATGCTTGCAAGGTGGGTATGAAGCATTATTCTGCCTGTGGCAAGGCAGTAAAAGATGCTACTCGCGCCCCTCCCCCCACTTCTAGTTAAGGTGCGCAATACTCAAGGTTAGTCAAATTATTTTGGCACCTGAAGCAAATAATTCCACCTCTCCCCCATCCATGGCAATAATAATGCAGTCATAATAAATTAAATAATAGTTTGATGCCTGTTCACAACATCCACAACCAGCTGCCTGGCTCTGTCTAACAGTAGGGCTGGTTCTATATGAAGCTGAAAGTCCATTTATGTCCAGGAGCTGGTATTCAAAGTTATATGGTCCCTAGATTCCATTCAGCTATCGTGGTGGACAGCCTTTGATAGGCCTATCCTCTCTGGATTTTTCTAATTCTAAGCTAGGTTTTTGGGTCTCTGGGCATGAGAGGAAAAGCACCACCATTGGCCCACCCTATCCCTACAGTTGCTTCAAAGAAAGGGAACCAGAACTACTCATCTCCACAGCTGATCTGCATTATAAAAATCCCTCCACTGCTGAATGTGATTTTGAAGCCTTGATTTCACCAGTCATATCTTTGCAGCACAGAAAGTGAAATAAAAGATCTTGCAGGAGCTGCTGTGCTGAGAGTTTGTTTCTGCAAAAATCGGAAATGGGATTTCTGTGCTAATCACAAGGGAAAAGGAATGTGAAGAGAGGTGGAAGAAACTACAGCTTGCGAAACATTTCAAGGTTGTACTTTATATAATGTCAATGCCTCTTAGCCAATAGCAGTATTGAATGTATGTTCTCCTCCATACTCTGCATTAGTTGGACAAATGAATGAAACCATTATCATGCTGGTTTTCAACAGTGCAAATACATTTCCTATCTGCCTTTTGGGGTCTTTCTTGACAGCATGCCAAAAACCAGAGTTACATAAGATGGCTTCATTAAAAAAAGAGAGAGGTGTATTTAAATTCAAATAAAAATATTACAGAACATAGTGTGTGAAAATATGTAACTTGGCACCTAATTGTTATTTATTTTAAAAGGAAGTTGCTAAAAACTAAAAGCATGGTCCAGATACAAATATATCCCTCCTCATGTGGTGGAATGAAGAGTCCATAGATGAGAGGACTATCAATGGCTACTAGCCATGAGGGATTTGCTCTACCTCCACGGTTGGAAGCTAGATGGGCCATGGACCCGATCATGCCTGAGAATGGGAAGCTAGGGTCAAAGGGGGTGGGCTTGAGAAACCTTGAAAGGAAAAGGGTTTCTAGTACAGGAAATTCCATTTTCATATTTATTTCTGCTCCATCCCACTGTTCCTCATCCCAAAATACACACTCACACAGCTCCTCACTGCTATTGATCTATGTGCCCGACTTCCAGTAAGAAGGAGAAGGAAGAAATTTCCTGTGCTGGCCAGTCCTTCCACCCTAGCATTCTCCTTCCATCCTCAATCACATTCCTGACACCTTGTACTCTACATTCTTCCAGGCTTCCACAGTTGTTGTTTTCAAAATGATGACATATGGGAAAGCCCTCAAAGCTTTCCTAACCTATCACAGTTTGGGAATTACTGCTATAAAGACTTCTGCCAAGCCTGGGTTTTGGAAAGCAACACTAACATGATAAACCAGCCTCTTGTGTTGAAAATTCCCTTAGTTTCAGAAGATTCTCATAGTTTGGTAAAATGCAGCAGGTTCTAAAAGCAGATTTTTCCAACTGCACACATTCCCCATCAGATTTAAAAAAATAAATAAAAGCTGAACGAGCACAAAGTGTGATTTGATCCTTGCTTATACCCTGTATCAGTGGTGGTGTTTCTCCATAGGAGTCAGTAATTCTTATCTACTATACAGTGGGAATCCATGTATGAACCTGCCTTAGTTCAGTAACGAACGCATGCAAAACCAGGAGTTATTTAAGGGTGTTTACAAGGATGCAATGACCTGCTGAAAGAGGAAGGCGAAAAAGAGGAGGCTCTGATGAGAAAGAGGAATATGGTTTGGGAAGTTTAAGTATGGGGAAATGACCGTGTACATGCTGTCACTTAACTGCTTAATACTGTATGCTTAATAAATACTAGCATCTCTAATACCTCCCCCCCAAATATTTCCAACAGCTTCTTATTAGCTTTCCAACTACCCCACTTTTTGTGCCCAACTGCACACTAACAAAAGCCTTAACAACATGAGCTTTGCTAGATCAGACCTTCGGCCCATCTCATCCAGAAACAGTGGCCAACTAGATGCCCATGAGAAGCCCACAAGCAGAACAGGAGGATGATAGTTCTCCCCTGCTTTCCTATGCTGCCTCTGATTCTGGAGAGAGTAGCCATTATGACTAGTAGCCACCCTGTATGAATCTGTCTAATCCCATCTTTTTAGTGATTGCAAAAAGCCAAAGATCCACTGTTGATGTGTAGGATGCATACTATATTCTGTACAACAGTGATTTCCATGTAGAAATTTTGCCTTCAAAATCTTTGAAATGCCCCTTAGTATCACAGATTCATAGGATTATAGAGTTGGAAGGTACCCCAAGGATCATATTATTATTGGCCTCATTGGCTTGTCAAAAAATAAATAAAAGCTTCAAAATATTACTAGGCCATCTCTCCAGCAGATACTCTTTCAAGTTTGAACTTGGTCACATCAACTTGAATTGTGCAGCCACACAGCTCAGTGTAGGGCCAGCCCAGTTTGATCTAGTCCATGTTTATGGTGCTTAAACTTTAGGTCTTTTTGGACACAGAATCCTGAAGGAACCAACACTAAATTTCTGTAGGCACCATGTAGACTCTTACATAGTGATGAGGCCAGATGTCCACGTGATATAGCTTAGGAGGTCACATTTTGCCCACTCGGCTCTCAATATACATACTAGCCATACTCCAAAGGGCATTTGGAGACCTGCAGATGTAGGGTGCTATTATTATTATTATTATTATTATTATTATTATTATTATTATTATTATTATTATTATTATTTTCCTGCTTCTAGCTCCCCATGCAAAATAAGAGAGCATCTTCCACCCTGGTGGTGTGCTCTTTTGCATGCCTGTCGGCAGCCATGTAAGCTGAAAAGTATCATTCATGATGGCCAGGGTCATCCCAACCTCCCTATAAAGAACACAAGAAATGTGTGCTGTTTTATTTCACCCTTCATTCTAACTTACGTCAGAAACGAAATTGGCCTTTTAGAAATGCCAAAGGCTGGCCTGACATAGCCTTTAATATTTGCCTTCTGTTTGCTTTGTAGGAACAGAAGGGAAGCATCTACTCATTGTTGGCATTTTCTGCACCAAATATCTGCGTTTTCTTAATCAACGCACTTCAAGTTTGGAACATTTCCATAATTTGTATTGACTCAGCTGTCTCTGTCCATTCTGCTTCTTTTATGCTTGCAAACTGAGCACATTCACGTACCCTGGGTGAACAGAAGCCAAATCCCAAAGGGATCTTTTTAAAGCCTTGACATATAGACCAACGTTATAAAGTATTGCACAACCCACAGCTGCTTATAGAATTGTGTGACTATATTATGGTACAGTAGCAAGCTATGGCACAGTTGCATTGCTATCCTGTGCAATGGTGATTACATGACTGTTTTACAGAAAAAGGATTTATGTTGCTAGTGGATGCAGTAAGTATCAGCAAATGTTAAAGGCACTGAAAAGATATTCTAATTGGCTTGTTTCAACTCAGGGATTTTACACAACTGTATACTGAATAATTTGTTCTTTCCTGACTTTTCCACAAACATTCATGTCAGTTCTCAAGGGGATGATTTTCCTTATTTCAAAAACCTTTAAAGAATCTCTACATCTCTCAACTATTGTTTCTGGCCCAGGAGATCTCAGTCATAAAACCACTTTCCACACTTCCTTTCTGATCTGTTACTCCTGGTAGCCTATCTGTTAGGGAAGGGCCATAGCTCAGTGGTAGAGGATCAGCATTACATGCAGGAGGTCCTAGGTTTATTCCCTGGAATCTCTGCATACAGCTGGGAGAGACCCCTGCCTGAGACCCTCTGCCAGTCAGAAATGGATGGATCAGTGCTCTGACTCAGTATAAGTCAGTTTCTCAAGTTCCTATGCTCCTGTCTGCACTGGGGCAAATGTGTATCTGATGCTTCAATACCTTTCCTGTGTAATATTGTAATTCTCATAGGACACAGGACTTTTTATCCTTAGTCACCATGGTTTACATTTTTAATGTGTTGTTGTAAGCCACCCAGAGAACACTGTTGTGGCAAGTCATACATTATATTATAAATAAATAAAGTCTCTGTAAGTACCTTTAAAAAATTTATTTAGCCCAAAGCTATAAGTCTTCCGAGATGTCACAGCTTCTTCACACACTGTACGTTCATTTTCATTAATAAGAAAGGGTAAGTAAGTCTCACCGTGCCTTTGCTATGACACCAGAGAGTTGAGCCATCAAACATGTGCTTGGAATTGATGTTGTTTGATGGCCAGGGAGAGATCAGCTGCAATAACTACATACTTGAATTTGTACTCTTTCTGGGGGAGTCTACTAAAAAATCTGTTCGTAAATTCTTGGGTCTCCCAAGCTTTTTAACCATGTAGGAGTACTATACAAATACCTATGATGCTCAGTTTGTGGAGATTCAACGGAGCTTTCAGCAGCCACAGAACGGATATAGAGTGATACCTCGGGTTAAGTACTTAATTCGTTCCAGAGGTCCGCACTTAACCTGAAACTGTTCTTAACCTGAAGCACCACTTTAGCTAATGGGGCCTCCTGCTGCCGTCGCACCGCCAGAGCACGATTTCTGTTCTCATCCTGAAGCAAAGTTCTTAACCTGAAGCACTATTTCTGGGTTAGCGGAGTCTTTAACCTGAAGCATATGTAACCTGAAGCATATGTAACCTGAGGTACCACTGTATTGAAGAGCATGATATGTACCTTTTAAAGTGGCAATGTGCATACTTTCTAATGCCTTTGCATTTAGTAGAGTGGAGGTGCATAAGGGTTTTGCTTTTTTTAACTGAACTGAAACTGACACCAGCAGTTCTTGAAACATTTCCTGAAAATAAAGGAATTATTTACTGAAACTATATAAATGCCAGGTGTTGCTTACTGTTGGGTGCCTTCAATACAGGAGATTGACTGCTTCTGGCCGGCATGAATCCACACAGCTTGGTCACCATCATGCGAGACCCTCATTTAACTGGGGACCCGCCAAGTGTTTAAAACGCTGGTAAGCAAACTTCCCGGCCACACAGAGCTCTTCTTCAGGCCTGGTGTCCACAGGAAAGGAACAGCTGCTCCGCCAGGCTCACTTTCCACCCAGCAAAGCCTGCAAACCAGGAACGACTCTGAGGGAGGGAAAGAGGAGTCGCCTTCCAGCAGTTCATCCCAAAGTGTGGCAACTTTCCCTCAGCCTTCAGGCGCCTCGCCTCTCCTTCACTCCCTTACACACAAACTCCAGGCCCCGCCTCCCTGGACAGGCCCCGCCTCCGGCTCCTCCCACCCATCGTGGCGCAGCCAGTCAACGCGAGGCTGTGACATCAGCGCAGGGAAGCCGACCGGGGAAAGGAGCGAGGTGGATACATTGTAGCGATTCCTTTTCCTGTCTCGGCGCTCGAGAGACGTTCCGCGAGCAGCCGGGCGCTGGGGCCAAGCTGGGGCGGGAGGGGAGCCGCGAGAGAAGGGCGGGCGGCCGCTTCTTCCGGCCGGGAGCTCCGGCGGGCGCGGGTCGCAACAAAGGAGGGATCGCGCCTTTCGCCAGCGCCCAGGAGGATCGGGAAGACCCCTGAATTTCCGACCCGGCTGCCGCGCGCAAAACTTCATACTGTTGGGGGAGAAGAAGGAGGAGAAGGAGGGGCGAGGCGAGGCGGCCCGGGAGGAAAGCGCTGCTGGTGGCCTCGGCTCCCCCCACGGCACGATGCTGTCCAACACCCAGAACCAGAACCCCCAAATACTTTTCCCCAACCCGCCGCCGCCCCCGCCGCCGATCCAGCCGCCCCAACAGCAGCAGCAGCAGCAGCAACTGGCCCAGCAACAACAATTCCCCCAGTTCCACATCAAGTCCGCCCTCCCGATCAAGAAAAACGCCATCACGGATGATTACAAGGTCACCACGCAAGTCCTAGGGCTGGGGATTAATGGGAAAGTTTTGGAAATCTTCAACAAGAAAACTGGAGACAAATTCGCTCTGAAGGTAAGGGGGGTTGCCGGCGGTGGGAGTGGAGCGAATCGGGTCGAGGTCCCGGGAGGCCGATTCTGATCCTTTTCTTGATTTAAAAGTTTTCCCTGCCCTGTGTTAGAAGTTTTAAATTCCTGTGGGGCTGTCATCCCCGTGAAAGCAACCGCCGAAATGAATAGTGGACTTGTTTCCGAGTAAACACTGTTAGGATCGGGCTCTTGTAGACCCTGCCAATGGCAGAAGATCGATCCGTAGCGGCGTAGAACAATAAAACTTGCTCCATTTTGATGCGTGACGTGTGTTTATCGGGGGCGGCTGATCGGGGGTGGGGGTGGGGGTGGCGGGTATTGTGTCTAGTTTAAACCCGCAGGCTGGCGAAGTTGCAATGGAGGCGCCGCGCTTTACGGCCTAGGCAGGAGTTCCGCACTTACTCACCAGTGGAAAGTTCTGCCCCCCCCCCTTTTTTAAGGGATGGGGGGCAGCTGCTGATGTAATCACGTGGCGGGGTTTGTTTGGTTTACTCTTACTTCTTACTCCTCCTCACCAACGCCGCCTTTTTCAATCGGATCCCGCGTTTGAATGAACTGCGAGGAGTTGCCGGGGGTGGGGGATCCCCAGCGGCTCGAGAGCGCGGGGTGGCTGTAATCCTAGCCCCACTTACATGGGTGTAAACCCCACTGAAATCATGGGGGGTGGGCGCTTGCTTCTGAGTAGGCACGGGAAAGCTCACGCTGTCCAGCCTTGGAGCCAACTCCTAGGGTCCGAGGGGTCTTCGACCCCTCCCAATAAAATATTTGAAGGGACTTCCCCCCCCAGTTGATGGGTATTGCCATTCAAATACTGTGCGTGCACCGTGCCATGTGATCGATTATTCGGGGCGGGGCTTCCCTGGGACCCCGGTTATTATATTCAAGTTGGCAACCCTGTGCCCAGTGTTGTCAATATAGGCTTGGCACTTGACCCTTCTCTCTCTCTGCCCCCCACCCACCCTCTGCAGGGGGTTGCAATGTGTTTTGTCGTGTCCTAGGACTGGGAGAAGGGCTTAGCTCGTGTCTCCGGGGCTGGGGGGGGGGGGGCGACAAACAAGAGAATCGAAAGCCAGGCGTGGACAGCTGCTGCATCTCACGTGGGGCCGCCGCAGACCGCAGCGCCCGGTGTAGAAGTGTAAACGAGGCCGGGGGGGACGACGACTCCGTAACGACTCGGAGGTGGACGCGCCACCCACACTCACGAGCCATTGATTTTGAGTCCGGGGGGGGGGTTCCTTCTCTCCTACCCCCTCCCCCGCTTTTATTTAAAGTCCCGCTTCTGTAAAAAAAACTCCCCAAGTGGTTCAGGAGGAGGCAGTTCCTGGTCTTTAGGGAAACGGTTAGTTTCGCCATCGCCGGTCCCTCCCCCACTTTCCCCGCAGGTCTGAGTAAGAGGAGGAGGAGGGACGAGGCGAAATGGACCCTCCACCGATCTCTGCTCGGCAGTGAAAGGAAGGCGACCGCGTCGGGGAGGAGGGGCTTCCGTGGGGCTTCTCCTCAGGCTGGTCGTCTAGTCACGACAAGGCTTTTTAAAAAGAAAAAAGAAAGAAAAAAAACGCGCCGCCCACCATGAGCAGCCAACCTCTTGGTGAGGAAAATGGAGATTAGCCAGTGGTCCTCTTAACATGTATGTTGACAGCTCACGTGTTTCCTCAGCTTTGACAAGGGAAAGGGCACAGGGCGGCTGGACTTCCTTGGCTGCCCCCTGAGTGTGTGTGTGTGTGGAGGGTCCTTTTCTGGTAAATGGAAGTCATTTTCAGGCACTAAGGCCACAATCCTAACCCCACTCACCAGGGAGCAAGCCCTACTTTAGTTCAGTGGGGTTTACTTCCAAGTAAACGTGGTTGGGCTTCTGCTGTAAACCACCCCCCCCAACAGACACACACCACTTTGAGCCTCTCCTGAGTTACTTCTAAGGACATGTCAATTTGTGTAGGAGTAAAACACAGAAGATTTAAAAAAAAAACCAGTGTACATGTGCGAGACCATATGTGCTACAATTGAAGTGCCCTTTGTATTTCCTCTAAAGTGAATGTAAAAAAATCTAGCTTTGTGAAAATGTGCGCTCTGTGTAAAAAAAGCATAGCTGTCAACTTTTCCCTTTTTTAAAAGGGAAAGTCCCTTATTCCGAATAGGATTCCTCGCAAGAATAGTTGACAGCTATGAAAAAAGGGGTGAACCCGCGCTTCTTTCTGTCCTGCATTCTCAACATTCAGATTTCCACAAATATAGCAGGTGAGAGGCTAAAATATATTTACAGTGTTATATGTAAAAATCCTTTTGTATTATATTAGTTACAGAGAGCAGCGTCATTTGTGAAAGTGTGCTACGGTTGTGGGCGTTCCTAATACAGTTTATGTCCGAACTTATTATTGGGAATATCTCATTTTGAGTTTAAATGTGAGTTCATTTTACAGGTGGGAACTTAGGCTGTGTGTGTGTGAGCGACTTGTCTACCTAGATAGGAGAAGCATGACTACCTAGATACTGGACCTGAGACTCCCTGTTCCACATCCACCCATTCATCTATGACATCAAGCTGGCAGTGGCTGTTCTGGGAGGTCCACGTGGTATAGAGTGTTGTACTTGGGAGACCTACATTTAAATCCCTGCTCAGCCATGAAGTTGACTGGCTGGCCTTGAGGATGTCTGTCTCAGCCTAACCTTAATACCAATTAATAATACGTAAAGAATACTGGATGGTAACAGCCAAAATAGCTTTGCAACTAAGACTACAGAAGTTATTAGCCCACAATTATCCAGGAGAGTGTGTGTTTTTTACCAGCTTGAGCTAAGAGACAAAAATTTCAGATAGTGGCTGAATACTGTCATTGTGTCTCTGGTTTTTGTGAACTGAAGCCTGGAAGAATGAGGTGAGAATGAGCAATAGAATCTTGAAGTGGTCAAATGACCTTGGGTAGCAACATCTTAAGTGATAAAAAGATGCAGCAGAAAGCTAATACATCGGGGAAGTGAGCTGGAATATATATTGTTTCTCTGATAGCGCCCCCCCCGAAACTTATAAAGGTTGTATTTTGCCTGCAATGAGATTCAACAGGTAAATCCCTCAAAACCTCCATTTCCCCCCTGTGCTTAAAATCGTACAACCTCAGGGTTCTACTGCTTCATTCTGTTGCATATAAAGATCAGCCCTCACTGGAATGCCAAGGGAGACTGCTGTTTTTCCATCCATGAAATGGAAATAATGCAAACCTACCTTTCAGGTGTGTTGTAAGGGCATAAGAAAGGAATGTAAAGCACTGCGGTGATTAGTATTCTTCATCTTCTTGACCTCCCTCCTGATATTGGTTTGAATACAGTGGTACCTCAGGATGTGAATGGGATCCGTTCCGGAGCCCCGTTCGCACCCTGAACAGAATATAATGCGCGCGTGCACAGGTCGCGTTTCACCGCTTCCGCACATGCGTGCGACATCATTTTGACCATCTGCGCATGTGCGAGCGGTGTAATCCGGAAGTAACACGCTCCGTTACTTCCGGGTCGCTGTGGAGTGCAACCCGAAAATACTTATCCTGAAGCGTATTTATCCCGAGGTATGACTGTAATTTACATTCTGTGTGACTGGCTGACCTCCTCCAATGGAAACTTTTTAGAAGTAAAACTCTCCACATGGGTCTGAATGATCTCATAATACTTTGCATACAGTCAATGTTTGTTTTGTTCTTTGTTTCGAAACGTACCTTCTCATCACTAGTATTTGTGTAATATTTCTGCGTCAGCTGTCACTGCCTTCTCACTTCAGAAATATTTGGGTGCATGAGGACAGTATGCCATTACAGCACTACTGTTGAAAGGTGCTGGCTTGTGTGGCTGTTGCATATAACCAGGGTGTGCCTTTATAAATCTCCTTTATGATGATCACAAATCTAATCTAAACCAACCATGAACAAAAGGTTTAACAAGACTCAAAGAGATAACGTTTAAAGTTTAAAGAATGGAGTGAGCGATTCCATAAGATTCTGCCAGTAAGAAAATGGCACCTTCATTGATATTCCTTCATGTGATTCATTATATAATAATAGTTATCTAAAAGTTAACCTGTAGAATGCTAATTACCCTGACCATTCTCATTTCTAGAGACCCCTTGGGCTTAATTCAATAAGGCTGATTCAATAATTATGTTAGACAGCATTGTGGTGTATTGTTCATTGTGACATAGGTGGTACATATGTGTTTGGAGCATGAACCCTTTTCTAAATGACTTTGGAAGTGGTGAACGTGAGATGGATACATCTCTGCTGCCTCTTCCAGAAATTTGGAGCAGCCTGTGTCTTAGATATAAATTTGCTCCCACACATTAGCTGTTCAGAAATGCTATACATTATCTTGTTAATTGTAAAGATGGAAAAACAAGAAGTCTCCTTCTGTTGCAATTAAATCTTATTTCCCCTTTTTTTGAAACATCCGTTTTACAAGCAACTGGAAAGAAAAACCCTGGCAATTCTCATGCAAAGCAAATGTCTCTGTGTAGCCATAAATGCTGAGCTTAAAAAGCCTGTGGAAAATGCTCTTTTACCTAATCAGCTGAATGGCAGATTCCTGCATTTGCCAGGGAACATGCACATTTATCACTATTATTATGTCTGAGACACACTAATTCTATCCCCCCCATCTAAGCTGTAAATGAATAGGCTCAGCTTCTATTTTGACAGAACACTCTTAATCAATTCAGCAGTTGCCACAACCACTCTAAATTGTAAGTTTCTAACGCTCCCCAGTGTGAAGCAGGAGGAGTGAGGGTTGGGGCGGAAGAGAAGGCGTACACTCCAGTATCTCCATGACCACTCTGCATTGAAAACATGGGTTGAGATAAGGCATGCAGGTCTCTAAGCGCCATTTATCTTGCTGACAGCAAAGCACAATGCCACAGTCATGTGCTGTATCTCACTGACTTTTTTAATAAACTGGAACCAATTAAAGTGATGTTTATAGGCTGGGAGTAATACATTTGTTTAGTCATGTCCAACTCTTCGTGACCCCATGGACCAGAGCACGCCAGGCACTTCTGTCTTCCATTGCCTCCTGCATTTTGGTCAGACTCATGTTTGTAGCTTCGAGAACACCGTCCAACCATCTCGTCCTCTGCCGTCCCCTTCTCCTTGTGCCCTCTATCTTTCCCAACATCAGGGTCTTTTCCAGGGAGTCTTCTCTTCTCATGAGGTGGCCAAAGTACTGGAGCCTCAGCTTCACAATCTGTCCTTCGAGTGAGCACTCAGGGCTGATTTCCTTAAGAATGGAGAGGTTTGATCTTCTTGCAGTCCATGGGACTCTCAAGAGTCTCTTCCAGCACCATAATTCAAAAGCAGAGTAATACGTTAGTGGTGAATAATACGTCACACAATATTAAACTTTGTTCTTAGAACCTAGGTCTTTTGTTATTTATCAGTATGAGACCTGTACAGATGGAATGTATGTGGCCAAATGTGATATTGCCAGTGTTGACCAGTGGTTAGAGAACTAGACCAGAGACTTGGGTATGTGTCTGTGTGAATCTATCTCCAGTATTGGCCTTCTGCAGATCAGTTCACCTCATGTCTGTTACCTTCTTTTCTTTCCATTGGACAGAAATAAATATGGGCATCTATCTTTGAGGGTTCAAAGAGATTTACTTGTGTTGTTTTGGTAATCCAGTTTACATAGGAAGCTGCCTTATATTAAGTCAGACCGGTGGTACATGGATGTTGACTACATCAACTAGCAGTGACTTTTCAGGGTTTCAGGCAGGGGTCTCTCCCAGTCCAACCTGGATATGCCAAGGTTGAACCTGGTTGAACTCAGGCATATGTTGTGCCACTGAGTTAGATGGTCTTTTCCTAACTGGTGAGGTCATGGCAGGGATGAGATTATATTGGGGGGCTTGGGTAGACACATGTCACTCATACTAGCCAGAGTGATCTACTGTTGCTAGGACTCATTAGGGTTAAAACAAACACACTTGTACCTAGCACAATGAAGCCCTGATCTAAGCCGGGGCAAATGTTTTGTAAAATCCTGGCTTTCACTGTTTGTGGACATGACATTCTGTTTGCACTTCTCTCTAGGGGGAACTCTTACTCTTCCCTCCCTCTCCTTGTGAATGAGCTTAAACCATTTATCAAATGCGTCAATTTCAGTGCAAAGTACAGGTCTGCGACCCTTTCCAGTTTCATTTAAACTGTTGAATTAATTGTTTGAGAGTTTGAGCAGGTAGAGCTACCTGGTTGTTTACTGATGCCTGGAGTTTTCTTCCAAACTCATCATTTGCCAAACAGGGGCTGAAGTGGGGCATATATACAGTACATTAGAAATATATTGCTTCTGTTTGGTTGTTAGCCATATCTGTATATAAACTAAAGGCGACTATTTAGCAACATCAACACACAAAAAACCAACAACTGAACAAACCAGATATCTGGAAAGAATTGCAACAGAGCTTGTCTTGCTTCCGGTAAGGTTACAAAGGATTGGACTGAGTTGTTGCCAGGAGCTAAAGCTGAAACTTTCCCTGCAATTCTGCCCATTTGACTCTTCCCATTGGTGTTTCTTGTTTTCAGCGGTCATGGGGCATTAATGCAAACTTGGCTCAAAGGGGAAGACAATTGTAAACCTCATAAATATTAGAGTACTGCTTCTAGTTATGTTTGATCCTGTTGGGAATTCCCTTGAAAGGGCCTGTTGCTAAATCTGCCCTCGTTTTAGGCGCTCTTACATTATGATTTCATGATTACTTATCTCCATGATATGAACAGGGGGAAATGGTTTCGTTTATTTAAGAACATGGGTTACTACAGACATATCATCATATAACATTAAAACCCAATCAAGCAATTCAAAGCAAATTGAAGGGTGTACATCAAACAATAGAGGTCATTTCACAAAAACCACACAAATCTTAACTGTCAAAGGTGCATCTTTAGCACATGATAGAGACTACATAATGAGGCTGCTTGACATGCCACCTCCTCTGGGAACTCCATGTTTTGGAAATTGTATTAAGTCTATGTATGTTTAAGCTGAATAAATCTAAGTCTCCCAGCAAAGTGTTTCAAGTAGCCATGGTACGGTATATAGGACAAATCTTGTCTATGAAATATATTTAGAGCACAAAACAATGCAGGTCTACTTAGAAGTAAGGTCTATGGAGTTAAGTTGGGCTTACTCCCAAGTAAGTGTGAAGAGGATTTCAGCAGCCATTCATTAAAGAACTAAAACTCAGTATGATAAAATCTTGCAGGTGACTTCCTTTAAAAGATGTTGGCTGGTCACTGATTTCTGCTATACAAAATGAAATTGGAAAAGCACTCAGTAGTAATTAAAACCTGGCAGGTTGAAAACAGCAAGTTGTCTCTATCCATTCAGACCTGGACACCTTTTCCTCTAGAAAGCAATTCTGCAAAGTGGAAGGAAACTTTCCATTGACAGTGGCAAGTAGCTCAGGAGAAGCACTTTGGCAAGATTTGTACTATACTGTCCTCGTCAAATGGCAGCTTGAAGGTCAATGTTTGTGGCCAGTTATTTGCAGAAAGGATTGCTTCCCCCTCAAGCTGCTAAAACATCTTGACAGACAGGAATAAAGTGTACGAACGATGGGAAATCTGGAGTATGTAAATCAATCCTGACTTTACCTGGATCTGTTTATTGTTAATGAGGTCCAGGCATTATGTGACACAGATTGCAGAACTGGGAAAACAACACCTCAGACTGAAAATTCAAACCTGATGGTGTTTGTAGCTTTATATGAGATCCAGGGACATGATGTGACTGGCTTCCTTAATTCAACTTTTTATTTAAAAAAAATTACCAGGTGGCCTTCATCTTGGTATTGGTTGTTAGCATCACATTCTCCCATACCCTTTTGGAGAGGTGAGCCATTGCTGTAGCTGCCAGTACGCTTGTCCAGCTCAGTGTGGATGGAGAGGTTCCTAGTTCTGATGGAGCCCAGGTAGACAGAATAATCTACAACCTCAAGGGTGCGGTCACCAGTATTGATGCGTTGAGCTTGGGCAATGTTCTGACCCTTTATCTGCCTCAGCTGCAACAAAACATGTCTCTCCCATATTGGCTTCTACAGCCACAGCATGCTCTGTAACTCTCCAAAGGTTTGACTTTATTTGTGGCAGCACCTACACTTTGGAGCCCCCTGCCTATTGACATCAAGCAGGTGCTCTCGCTGTACTCTTTTGAACACCTGCTTACAAACATTCTGGTCTAGACAAGTCTACCCAGATGCTTAGAAAACGAGGTACTTTTAATCTGTTTAGTACTGTATTTTAACTTTTGTATGCTTTAAAATGTGGTTGTAATTTTTTCTTGTTCTATCTTTTTGTAAACCGCTTTGAGGTTTTCAGTTGCTGGTTTTTTTACAATCAAGCAGTGTATACATGTTATTAAATAAATAAACATCCTTTTTTGAAAAAAAATTGAAACAACTGGTGAACTGTTGTCATCAAAAAGCCTTCAAGAAATGTCTGAAAGTTGGCAGCGAAGATCTCTGCTGGCAAAATACTCCACAGAATGGGACCAGTGACACTAAATGTCTGACTTCTTCTTGAAGCCAGAGTCAGGTTTCTGAAACATGAGGAACAACTAACAGTCCTGTTCTGGATGTTCTCAGTAGCTGAGTTGGAATATAAGGGCTCAGAGGGTCCTTAAGGCATCCTGTAGCCAAGTTCAGGGCCTTGATTCTTAACACAATCTGGTGGCATAGGGGCAGCCATTGCAGATGTTTTAGCAGAGGTTTTTCATGCTGTCAGCCATCTCTCTTGATCAGCAATCTACCTGCTCCATTCAGTACCAGCTGGAGTGTACTAGTCAAGGGCCACCCCACCTAGAGCATATGCAGCAATCCAATGTATGAGGTTACTAAATGCATGGACCGCAGTTGTCATCCAGATATGGCTTGTAAAAAGCACTCATAGCCATAGGAGTCACTTAGAATCATAGAATCGTAGAGTTGAAAGGGAACTCAAGGGTCATCTAGTCCAACCCCCCGCATTGTAGGAATCTCAGCTAAACTTGGGTCTCTAATGACAATATATCTACATTCGTACCCCAAAGCTGTGTACCTGCTTTTTCAGAGGGAGTGCAGTCCTATACAGAACAAGCATCATATGTGTTCCTTTGAATGTGGAAAAACAAAACCCGGCCATTATAAGTGTGCAGATTTTTACCCCCCCCCCCCATTTTGACAGCCTGAGAATAATTCCGTTGTTCACAGTGATGGGCGTATGCGTGTTTATTACACCTTAAGAGAATCTCATTTAGTCCAGCTGAAAAGATTTTTCACTGGTGTGGTTAACACAGTTGCTATTGATCAGCCTATTTAATGCACATCATAATGGCTGGCAGCCCAATCTATTTCAAAGCTAAGGTACTCTGATTTATGCTGGCTTGCTTCAAAGGGGATTCAATCTGTTTAAATCTGAGGGCATCTTCACAAAGGAAGCAAGGACTGTGTTTTTGGTCTGGAATAGGTCACAAATGTTTTCTAATGTGAGGCAAGCCATTTTGAATTCAAATGGACGTAACAATCAGTGCAGGTTTCTTATTTGATTTTGTCATGGGGGAAATGCAAAAAACTGCTTTAGATGTCATCTGCAAAAATGATGTCACTATTTTGCCTATGCTGGGATTTGGATTGAACTGCTTCTGATTTATTTTATTAATAATAATAATAATAATAATAATAATAATAATAATAATATATTATTTATACCCCGCCCATCTGGCTGGGCCTCCCCAGCCACTCTGGGCGGCTTCCTTATTGGGAAGTTTACATTTGAACAGGACCAAAATTCAAAGCATAGTTTAAATATCACAAATTTATTTAAGGCTCATTTGCTCCCACCTCTCCTCACTCATGCAAATACCCCTCTCTCCACATTTTGTTGTAACTATGGCTTAGTGTTCAGAGATTTGGAACTTCACATCGGTACTCAGTTTAGGCAGTCCAATAGGATGGGCTGCTCCTGTCTTCTCCTTAAGTAAAAATAACTAGAGTTCATTATTCAGATTTCCCTCCCTTCCATCCCCCCCCCCCACTCCCCAATATTCCTGAGTTACTACTTTGGAGCCACTTTGGTCATTTATTTAGGAAATTATCTGGATGTCTGCTTCGTATCCAGCTTGAGAACATTGAATAGGTTCAACTTCTCATCCCTTCATCATCTATATTTATTCTCTGTATGCCCCTCTCCCAATCATGTGCTTGGATAAAAGAAGCATTGTGAAATATGATCTGGTCGTTCCGTTGCAACCACAATTAGTTTTCAGGACTTGGGTTTTTTTTTAGCTGTTATATGTGGAATGCTAACATGAAGGGGCCACCTCTGGTTGTTGTTTATATCTTCTCTGGGAAGAATATCCAAGCATGAGCTTTCTAGTATAAGTGCTTTCAGGCAGGGAGAACCACCAGATTTAGGGCTCAAGTTAATCATTAATTAGGGTGTGTGATTAGATCTCATGAAGACTTCTTCCTAATATATTGAAGCTTCTGCTCTTGGCTGGGATCAGAGATTGCAAATGGGACAGGCTATGGGCTTTGACTTGTGTTGTTTTGATCTTCAGTCAGAATGATTTGGGTCAAAAGCAATCTTGGTTGGGGCAGGAAATGTTGCTGCTACTTTCTTTTCTCTCTTTTGCTGCTACTTTCTTTTCCCTCAAATGCTAGCTGTTGTGCTTGATACCTGGACAAATGGTCTGACAACTTCCTATGACTTTAGCTAAAAACTTAATGTAGTCCTTGGGGTGTACACCTATGTTCAAACTACCGTCAGGAAAAAAAGTGTGTTATTCTCTCTCTTGCAGTAACTCCAACTGAAGTGTTAAACTCTACCCACCTAAGTGTTCGCCTGGATTTATGCATATTTCACTATAGTGACACTGTCAGTTCTTCAGATAACTCTTTCTGTTGCCTGTTGGTTATGTATACAGCCTTTGTCTTAAATGCTTTCTGTGGCTACATGGACTCTTCATGTTATCTTCAGTCACAATTTTTCCTGAGAAGTCTAAAGTGGGTCCTTATGCAGCAGTTAAAACATCGAAGCAAAATGTTACCAAGGAGACTTTTTTTGCTGACTTTATTTTCCCCCACCCACTCCAAAGGACACATTTTTTAATTGGCACAGTGTTTGTTTCTGTCTGTACTGGTTTGGAATAAAATTTCCCTGCATTTTAAGCATCTAAGGCAGGCACCCCCAAACTCGGCCCTCCAGATGTTTTGGGACTACAACTCCCATTATCCCTAGCTAACAGGACCAGTAGTCAGGGTTGATGGGAATTGTAGTGCCAAAAACATCTGGAGGGCCGAGTTTGGGGGTGCCTGATCTAAGGTCTCTCTACTGGAAAAAATGATATAAATGCAGGTCTCATGAGTTCTAAAAGAGGCTTCTAGGCTGAGTCAAGTCCTAGATTGAGTGTCCCTGTTGTTTCATCTGTGTTCATGCATAATTTCCCTGTTTATTGTGTATTAATACAGGGCTTCTGTGTAGTGTTTTCCACCTGTGGACCTCAAAGTGCTTCACAGAGAGCAGCAAGCTTTCTAGAACATGTGCTGTTGACATTCATTCTTGTAGCACTTTGCTTCATGTAATGAGCCTTCTTCACTCAAGTGCATAGTGAGGCCTTGCCGCCCTATGCATCTTTAGTCAGAACCAAGTCCCATCGATTCAATGGAATTACTCCCAGATAAATGTACATAGAATTCTTAGCTACACACTCAGCCCTTCATAACGCACTGGCTTTCTAGAGTTCTACTGTGGCTCAGCTATATAAATTAAGTAGGCAAATAAATATGGGGAAGTAAGCACTGTAGTTGGGGACACAGATATGGTGCATAGGCTGTAATCCAGGCTTCCTCAACCTCAGCCCTCCAGATGTTTTTGGCTTACAACTCCCATGATCCCTAGCTAGCAGGACCAGTGGTCAGGGATGATGGGAATTGTAGTCTTGAAACATCTGGAGGGCCGAGGTTGAGGAAGCCTGCTATAATCATTCAAGAATGGTGTGGGAAATGCATCAGAATGATAATGTTTGTGTGTGTGTGTGTATTTGCCAGGGAGATCCAGTTGACTGTGGTCCTAGTGACACAAGGTAACAGTGCAGGGAGTCTGAGAGAGTGATACAGTGGATTCAGGTAGGGAAGGGTTTAGCAAAGGCTGCAGCACAGGTGAATTGTAGGGGGTCAGGAAAGACTTTGTGGAAGAGGTCGATATTGAGGGGAGACTTCGAAGGCAGAGAGAGGAACAGGTTTATTCATTTATAAAAAAAATATTTATTTACTGCCATTTATATACTGCAGTCCCATAGTGTTGTACAACAATGAAATGTAACATAAAACAGTACAAAACCATCATGAAATGACTGACCTGTCAAAAAAAAAAAAAAGCTTCAAACAGCTGCCTAGGCCTGTTGGCATAAAAAAAAGGATTAAAGAAGCACCTGAAAGTCAAAAGTGAGGATGCCTTCTGATCCTCGGCTGGAAGAGTGTTTCACAGGATGGGACCAGCAACACTAAATGCCTGGCTTCTGCTTTAGGCCAATTGAGCGTCTGTATTTTTTTGGAGGGGCGCATTTTTGCTGCTTCTGCTGGTAGATAATCAGACTGTTGTTTGAATTAGACACTGATTATAGCTCTAGTGGAAAAACAGCCAATACGGAAGAGGGAAAGAGAGCTGTAGAGTTGGTTGACTTTTTACTTCTATATTTGACAGTTTGGACTCCAGCAGTATTTCCTGCTAAATGTCTTCAGCTGTGGTTCCAAAAATAGCCCATAGCAAGGTCTCCTTTCCTTGGCATCACAGAGACCCTCTTTATTTATCTCTTTGTTTACAGGCTGCAGTGATGACTTGCTATGATTCCAGCCACTTAGTATTCTAGCCTAGCCAAGGAATCTTGGAATTTGTGTCTACTTTTTTCTTTTTATAAAAAAAAAAAAATGTTCTGTTTGGAAAGCCTTAATAAACACTGCCTTTGAGAATGTGGTAAATCTGTGAGTAGGAGATTACCCTAGAGAAGCATTAACATACAAACAGAAATGTCACATTGTGGTTTGAGATTGCTGGCAAGCAGCTATGAACCTGTTTTAGAGCAATGTATAAGGTTGACCAGGATATTTCATTCATTTTATTTGCCATGCGTAAAATGGCTACTTTGGACTAGTGTATCGAAGAAGAGACTGGGGTTTGTATCCTAAGTAGTGGAAATTAAGCATCCTGTTAGTGCAAGGATTTGCACTTGTGCAATAGGGTTTACTGCCCCCCATCCTCCCCCCCCCATGAGCCCATTAAATCTGTCCTGGGTTTTCCCCAAACCCTTCAGAGCAGAGTTGAGAAAGTGCTGGAGGAAGAAAGGTGGGAAGTCCTGTTGCATGAGGTCACCTTCAGACTTCCAAGAATAACTGTCCTGCCTGACGTGTATCTTGTTCTAGTGAAGGACGGTCTGAAAGGGTAATACCAACAAGGAACTGTAATTTGAATCTGTTTTAGTTTAACTTTTGTATGTTTTAAAGCAGGGTTGTGAATTTTCCTTGATTTTACTGTTTTATCTTTTTAAACGGCTTTGGTTTTGGTTTTTTTAAAGCAACAACAACCAAACAATAATCTTAGATAGGAGTTTTTCATAAGACCTATTCGGACATTGTCAAAATGTGTAAGCCATCATGGAAGGGTGAGGCAATGGGGACCATCATCCTAGCTTTTCCTCTGCCTCATATCTTTTTTGTTGTTGTCTTATATGAGTTGGAATGTGACTGTTGCACTGGGTAGCCCTTTGTCTCCATTGAGATTCCACCTGGAGATCTTGATTTTCCAAGGTATGTAGTTACTTAACTGTATCAGAATTTGGTTACGCATTTCAGTATACTTATTTCCCTGTAAACAAATGCATAGACATGCCCACTAATGCCCTCGAGCAGTTGAACTCAATGTTCTGATGTCGACTCTCCTGACTTAACAGCTAGGTGTGTTATGTAATGTAATTCATTTTCTTTCGTATGCCAGAGAATTGAAACAATTACCTTACAGGCGAATAGTTTTAAAATATGGAAGGCGCAACAGGCAGATGCTGTTCCTAATTTGTAATTCGTTTATGGTAGAATGAAGCGTGAACAGTGCCTTACATAGTATTCACACATAGTAGTAACCCCGAGGCCTGTGTTTTAGGCCCCATCTGCACTATACAATTAAAGCAGTTATCAAACCACTTTAAACGGTGATGACCTCCCCCCCCCCAAAAAAAAGAATCCTGGGAACTGTGGATTGTAAAGGGTGCTGAGAGTTCTTAGAAAATCCCTATTCCCCCTCAGAACTACAATCCCAGATGGTTTCGCAATCACTTTCTCTTCCCAAGGAACTCTGGAGATTGCAGCCATGTGAGGGGAATAGCAGCCTATAGTGCAGATGGGGCCATAATTGCCCATCGCGGCACAGTTGCTATGGCACCCCACATGCTCTCAACTTAGACCATGTTCCAGAGAGACATCAGCAGGCAGGGGGCAGGGACTCTTAGCATGCCTTGTAGTGTTGTCCTTTGCTCCCATTAAACCATGTTTACACACACCATATATTTAAAGCATTCTTACACTGCTTCAATTGTCACGGCTTCCCACGAAGCATCCTGGGGACCAGTAGTTGTTAAGGTTGCTGGCAGTTGTATCTTTTTGCAGTGTTTCCTAACAATTCCCAGCACCCTTAACAATCTACAATTCCCGGGATTCTTTGGGGGAAGCCATTAGTGTTGCCATGGTTTAAGAATGCTTTAAATGTGTCCTGTGATAATATTGCATCTAGTTCTCTAGCAATAAATCATGTGAAACAGTCATACTTGCTGGGAAGATGGAATTATTGCACCAACACTTGCTGATCTGATTGCTGAGAAACCACTGTTCACAGACAACAGGAAAACTTCCTGGGTGACATCATTTGGGCAAAGTCATGATGTCATGGTAAAAGGTGGGTGTTTGGAAAGCCCTAATATAACTACACTTATCACTGCACCTCTCAGAAACCCCACCATTAGGACCACCAAAATATGTGAAACTGAATGCCTGAGAGCCGCTGTAATTGAGTTTTGCTAAGAATGCACAAAACAACAATGTTGATAATGACTATCAGGCATAGAAAATAGAAAGAACTGAAGGAAGAGGCTGGAGCGCCACTTCATATGGTTTCTGTACGCACAAATAGAAATGAATGAGTTGATGGCAGTTGCACAGCGTATGGTTGATCTGTAAATAGAATGGACCAAGCTGGGTGCTTTGTTAAACAATTGTTTCCTCTTCTATGTTTATGACTCTGAAGACTGAAAGCATGCTCAGGCTGTGAGTCTCTTTCCAGCTACTTTCGAAAAGAGTTTTGTCCTAAGACTTGGAGAACCTCAAAGCTATGCATCTGTCACCTCCCATGCACCCATGGGAGTCTTTCCTGGCACCCAAAGGGTTCCCTCCTCCTGCTGCAATTTTGCTTAACAAAGCTGTTGTGTGGATGCTTACATTTGTTCTCCTGTTTGCAAATGCGTTCATGGGCCTGAAAAGGCTGACAACCCATGCCTAAATTCTCAACAGACTGTGCCTGTTCACAGAGTGACAATTTCTTTAAGCAGGCTACAGACGAAATGAGTTTAATAACAATAGGGACATTTTAAAAGATCCTTCTTTGAATTCAGAATCATCCACAATATTCATAGAATTACTTCTAAATGTGATTTCAGGGAAATGCAGTGATAAAACTCTGCTATGGAAGTCTAACAGTATATATCTATTCAGCTCCGTTTTAAAAATAGGGACTATCAACAGATTGACTGCCTGGATTCAAGATTCTGACAGAGCCCTCATCTCAAGCTTGGGATACAGCGATATTGCTTTAGAAACCCAGCAAGAAGCCTTTGCATAGTCTAGCAAAATCAATCTCTTTCTTTCTTTGTGTTAAGTTGTCTTTTTTTCTCTTTAAAATGTTGGTCATTAAACAAGTAGTTCAGCAGTCCTGTTAATCTTAACAAAATGAAATACTTTGGAGCAACACTGAAAATTAAGATTTTCATTATTGGCATGGTCTTAAAGTGAGCTGCAGAGGCATTCGCCAGCACAGACGTTCCGGTTCTCAGTGTCTCTTCTGTATTGCCTTACCTGTTAGAGGTTTTCATTGGTGCTTGTGCATGCCAGTTATGTCAGTGGGTGGCTGATACTTAAAGGCAATCTGCCTGGGCCAAGCATGATTTCCTCCACTGATTTGGGGGCAGAATCAGTAGCTGAATGGGACCAATAACTGAATGGTAATGTCATATCTGTAGAATTGCTCCAGCAAGTTTCATCCATGTCTACTTTTTGGTGCTAGATAGAGATATAATCCTGGTTGTTGTTGTTCCTGCCCTTCACCCTAAGCTCCCAGGGACCTTAAAATACAGTGTTTAAAACAGTTGATAGGATAGGATAGGAGACACATTTCATTATGGCTTGCCAAAAGACATACATTCAAATAGCTGGAGAGAAGACCTGTTCTTCACTTAACACCTGTTTATGTTTTAGTTGCTTGCCTTACAACAATCAGTGGCAGGATCCTGCTTGTTCAAACAATGAGCTGAACTTGTCCTTATCCTTTGTTCCTCATCCACGCCTTTCCTCCTTCAGATTTTGCTTCACGTACTTGGTCTTTGCCACAGTTGCTGGCATCCATCAGATTTTCATTTTCCTTGGAAAGAAGATTTGCCGGAAATAATCAGATTGGGATGCCTCTTTTAAATCCTCGGGACAATGCAGCCAGCTTTCTTTTTTCAGATGAGTAAGGCAAATGCCAAAGTCTGTCTGTCTGCGTGAGCCAGCAAAGCTTGCCAGCATCAGCAGCTGTGTAATTATCCAAATGACATCATCATCATAGTGAAATTGTGACTCAGCAGCTTTTAGTTGATGGGCTTGCCTGCCTTCAACGTGCTCAAGGAATCCAGAATATTGGACTGGCTCTGCATTGTGGATGAGAGCCATTAGGGAGTAGCCTATACACAGTGCCTATGTTGCAGCAGCAGTAGCACACAGTTGGATTTCCTTCAGAAGGGCTTGCTTTGTGGTTGAGAGTGGCGTTTCCATTACCGACAGCAGTACTTTGATCTTCCAGAGCCATGGAATCTGAGACTGGGACAGCCTAGATTCTATTCTTGGGTCTGCCAATATACTATCAGATGACCTATATGCCACCCCACCCCCCTCACATGAAGTGAGTAAAATGAGAGTGACTGCTGGATGATCTGAGCCGGCTGTCTTATTGCTAATTGGTTTAGTAAGGGTTCATTTTGAAGGTCAGGGTGTTGCTGTACAGCTCACTGGGCTGTAGTCTTTGTGGCTTTCTTAGGCAGAACTGAGCAGTATAGTACATGCTACTTGCTGCTTGTACATTCAGCAAAGTTCTTCCACTCTAGCAATCAGAAAGTCTCTGCTTCTCTTGCCGATTTCAGCACTGAAATATGGTGACCAGCCTCTGAATATGAGCAGAGTGTCCACTATTGACGTTCTATACAGATCAGATGATTTTCAGTGGCATTAGTGGAATGAATGCAGAAACTTTCTCTTTCATTTATTTCCTTTTTATTTTTTATTTTTTGTTTCATCAGACTATTCAGACAAATCTGTTCCATAAAAGCCCTTTCTTGTTGTATGAGTTCTAGGCTACTGTTGGCTGGTGTTGGTTTGTGTTGCCTCTTCTACTTCCCTTACTCCTCAGCAGGTAAGTGTAGCGAAAACAAACAGAAAACAAACAAACAATTTACATGTAAATCGTAACGCATACCAAAATATATTGAATCTCCCAAAAGAGCAAGATGTCCAAACCCTCATATAATGTGAACATAAGTCATTAGTTTTATCATTAACAAAGGTGGCGAAATGAAATGGTAGTTCTGGTCTCGGAGTGCTTTCTGTGAGAGGTGGTAGATTTTCATGGACACTTATCAGTTCTATGTCCTTTTATCTTGAGAGAGCCCTCCTAGTATTATCTGGCAGGAGGAAGGCATGTGTTCTGTTTCTATTTTGTGTCACACAGCTGTGAAATCCTGCTGTATCCCATGCTTGACAAAGGATGCCCTTGAGAGAGTCTGTCAGATGACAACAGGTTGCAAGTCTGTCAGGTCATATTAGGATTTCATTTCGATCAGCAAGCTGAACACCTGTAGCTTGCTCTTAAAAAATACCATCTTCTATTACCTGGATTTGAAAGGAAGGAGACAAAGACCCAGATAAAGCTGCAGTAAATTTTAGATTTTTGGTGTTACAGAATATTACCAGCTAATATCTCTTAATAAATCAAATTTGGATTGAATTGGTGGTTCATGCAGTATTAGAACTGAAACATAACTAGCCTTTAAATTTGTATGTTTTTGCAAGCACAACACAAACGATAGAGACCCACATACCCAACTAATTAAAAATGCATAGCCCCCCTAATATTACCTTATGTTTATTTACGAATGTCTTCCTATGAAACATATTGAAGTGAGTCAATACAAACAGAGGAGCATTATGACACAGTATGTACTAAGTATGCAGATTTTGCAACTCTCTTAATCCATTCATTATCGGAATTACCCGTAGCAAAGTATATTTGTTTCAGTAATCCTAATGCTGCTTAGAGTCCACCACTTGTTTTGGTGTAAACTTAACAAATCCTACAAATGGAAATAAGGAATCAGGAGTTGGAGCTGGCGATCACTTGACTGTCTTATTTTGGGAGATTGACTGTAGTTATTTCTGATGTACAGGTAGCTCAAATATATTAGATATTCCCATAAATTGTAAGGCTCTACTTAGCTTCATGCGACTACTGTCCAGGATTCAGGAGTCACAATTTTCTGGCTGCCCTCTCCATATACAGAAGTACAGGTGTCTTATAGTCTCCAATATATTAATCTTCATGGCTCTTTTCATACAGCTTGCTAGATCATCATCATCACCATCATTTTATTTGTATGCCGCCTTTCCACAGTTAAAAAAACAATGCTCAAGGTGGCTTACAACATGACAAGATTTACATAATTACAAAAGTCATAAACAATAAATAAACCACATCAAAAAAATACACAACCAAATGGAAAACAATTTCCACATAAATCAAAATCTAAAACTGAGAATACAGCATTAATATCGCAGTTTAAAACGACATAGGTAAAAAAATAACAGCAATTTAAATAAATAAATAAATAAATAAAAACAGAGTCCACTCTACCCAGCAGCAGCGGCAGCAGTCCTTTATGGAGCCCATCAGGCCCCGCCCTAGGCCAGGTGGTGAGTGACAGGACTGGGGCCCTCAGGTCCAGGGGAGTCCTGCTGGGTAGCTTGGCTCCCTACCAGTAAGGGGGGATAGAAATAATAATAATAATAATAATAATAATAATAATAATAATAATAATAATAATAATAATAATAATTTATTTATTTGTACCCCGCCCATCTGGCTGGGCTTCCCCAGCTACTCTGGGCGGCTTCCCCCCCAAAATTATTAAAATACTTTAATACATTAAACATTAAAAGCTTCCCTGAACAGGGCTGCCTTCAGATGTCTTCTAAAAGTCTGGTAGTTGTTGTTCTCCTTGACATCTGGTGGGAGGGCGTTCCACAGGGAGGGCGCCACTACCAAGAAGGCTCTCTGCCTGGTTCCCTGTAACTTGGCTTCTCGCAGTGAGGGAACCGCTAGAAGTTCCTTGGAGCTGGACCTAAGTGTCCGGGTAGAACGATGGGGGTGGAGACGCTCCTTCAGGTATACAGGACCGAAGCCGTTTAGGGCTTTAAAGGTCAGCACCAATACTTTGAATTGTGCTCGGAAACGTACTGGGAGCCGATGTAGGTCTTTTAAGACCGGTGTTATGTGGTCTCGGCGGCCGCTCCCAGTCACCAGTCTAGCTGCCGCGTTCTGGATTAGTTGTAGTTTCCGGGTCACCTTCAAAGGTAGCCCCACATAGAGTGCATTGCAATAGTCCAAGCGGGAGATAACCAGAGCATGCACCACTCTGGCGAGACAGTCTGCAGGCAGATAGGGTCTCAGCCTGCGTACCAGATGGAGCTGGTAAACAGTTGCCCTGGACACAGATTTGACCTGTGCCTCCATGGACAGCTGCGAGTCCAAAATGACTTCCAGGCTGCACACCTGGTCTTTCATGGGCACAGTTACCCCATTCAGGACCAGGGAATCTTCCACACCTGCCCGCCTCCTGTCCCCCAAAAACAGTACTTCTGTCTTGTCAGGATTCAACCTCAATCTGTTAGCCGCCATCCAACTTCCAACCGCCTCCGGGCACTCACACAGGACCTTCACCGCCTTCAATGGTTCTGATTTGAAAGAGAGGTAGAGCTGGGTATCATCTGCATACTGATGAACACCCAGCCCAAACCCCCTGATGATCTCTCCCAGCGGCTGCATATAGTTGTTGAAAAGCATGGGGGAGAGGACAGAACCCTGAGGCACCCCACAAGTGAGAGGCCAGGGGTCTGAACACTCATCCCCCACCATCACTTTCTGAACACGGCCCAGGAGAAAGGAGCAAAACCACTGTATGACAGTCCCCCCAGCTCCCAGCCCCTCAAGACGGTCCAGAAGGATGTTATGGTCGATGGTATCAAACGCCGCTGAGAGATCCAGCAGAACTAGGAAACAGCTCTCACCTTTGTCCCTAGCCCGCCGGAGATCATCAACCAGTGCGACCAAGGCAGTTTCAGTCCCATGATGAGGCCTGAATCCCGACTGGAAGGGATCCAAATGGTCCGCTTCTTCCAGGTGTGCCTGGAGTTGTTCAGCAACCACTTGCTCAATCACCTTGCCCAAGAATGGAATATTTGAGACTGGGCGATAGTTGGCCATCGTGGCCGCATCTAAAGTTGGTTTTTTAAGAAGCGGTTTAATAACCGCCTCTTTCAGCGGGTCTGGGAAGGCTCCCTCACAGAGGGAAGCATTCACCACCTCACGAAGCCCATCGCCCAGTCCTTCCCGGCTAGCTTTTATAAGCCAGGATGGGCAAGGATCCAGGAGACAAGTGGTTGGTTTCACTCGTCCAAGCAGCCTGTCCACACCCTCAGGGGTAACAGATTGGAATTGATCCCACACAACTTGACTAGACAGGACTCTAGCACTCTCCCGCCCCGGCCCTGCTCCCAGGGTGGAGTCTACCTCTTCTTGAATCTGAGCGACTTTAATTGCAAAAAACTTTGCAAAATCATTGCAGGAGATCATGTGGCCCGTATTGGGCCCTGATGGAGCAGGTGGTTCCGCTAAATTGTGAACCACCTGAAAGAGTCTCCTGCTGCTGTTTTCCGCAGATGCAATAGAGGCGGTGAAAAAAGCCTTCTTCGCCGTCACTATCGCCACTTGGTAGGCTCGACTTTGAGCTCTAACCCTTGTCCGGTCAGATTCAGAATGGGTTATCTGCCACCGGCGCTCTAGCCGTCTCATCAATTGTTTCATTGCCCTCAGATCCGTGGAACACATTATCGAACTAGTCAGTGGCAACAGTTGTGCAGCTGGAGTAAGAATGCATTCATGTCTGGTTTTTCACACTCCTGCTGGTTATGTGAAGGCCTTATGAAGCTAAGTTGCAGTACCTGCACAGCAGATTACCACCACCACTCTGGGATGAGCTTTAAAAAGGTAATTTGTATCTTGCTTCCTCGCCCACAGTGCCAGATCTAGTACTTCAAATGCTGTGTAGAAAGGCTTTGAAGTCACTTGTTGCAGATCTAAGTCAGTGCTGAGTAATGCTTTCAAGGTTTGCATACCCTTTTGAAAAGGTCTTTGCTTCTTCTAAAGCACTCCCTTCTAAAGGTCTTTGCTTCTTCTAAAGCACTCCCTGAAGTGTTTGACTGGGAATAAAGCTTTGCATCAAAACACACAAGAGCTGAAGCAAGGAGGGTGAGAAGGCCCTTTTGAAATCTCTGCTTAGCACGTTGCCAGCATGCAGACAAACTTTGGCAAACCCAGGTGACATTCCACTACAATCTGTTAGGTGAGGGTTAGTCCTCACAGCTGTTCCAGCTGCCATATTTGGCTCTTTGATTGTAGAAAAGTCCTTGGGCAGAGCAGTGCTATGCCTCAGGTACACTAGGGTGGGAGAAGAAATACCACTGAGTGACCTATACATGCTCAGCCAGGGAGGCAAGGGGATTCAGAAACTCTGGAAAAATGGCTGGCATATCCATTGACACCCTGGAAACCTCAACAGTCAGGGACAAGTGCTGACAGTGATGCCCACATGCTGCTCTTATTGGTGGTGGTGGGAAGCCAATTAAATCATAACAATCAAGACTTTTTTGTGCAGTGATAATGTTCTTAAAGGGACATGGGTGGCGCTGTGGGTTAAACCACAGAGCTTAGGAATTGCCAGTCAGAAGGTTGGCGGTTCGAATCACCGCAACAGGGTGAGCTCCCGTTGCTCGGTCCCTGCTCCGGCCAACCTAGCACTTTGAAAGCACATCAAAATGCAAGTAGATAAATAGGTACTGCTCCGGCGGGAAGGTAAATGGCATTTCCGTGCGCTGCGCTGGTTCGCCAGAAGCAGCTTAGTCATGCTGGCCACATGAACGGGAAGCTGTACGCCGGCTCCCTTGGCCAATAAAGTGAGATGAACGCCGCAACCCCAGAGTCAGCCACGACTGGACCTAATGGTCAGGGGTCCCTTTACTTTCAATGTTCTTAAATATCTTCAGCATGCCAATGGAATTCATACCCAATCAGTGTTCTTCCACTTGAGTAACAATGAGGGAGGAAGATAAGAAATCCAGGCCCAGAGTTTCACATGATCAGACCCCTCCCCAGGTCCTTTGGCCAATTATGGTGAAAGAAGCCAATTAGGGAGCTTTCTGCAAATAGGATTTCCCAGCAGGAGGAAAATGAATTATCACTTCCAGGTCAGCGTGGCCTCAAACTCCCACAGCAACAAGGTTGATTGGCATTTGTATGAGGGAATTCCAGGAGAACAGGTTTCTAGTCTCCTAGGGGATGCACATACACAAACATCTTCCTGGAAAGGTCTGGTCAGGGAAAGAAATGCAACAGCCCTGGACGGTTTTTGGCAATCAGCAGCACATGAAGGAAGTGCAGCGCGCGCACACACACACACACACACACACACACTCTGCTTTGCAAACTTTAAATTGGAATTTGAGCTGTAATAAAAATGGATGCTGGCCAGACTTTAGAAATCAGGGCTAATAAGGAGGCAGCATGTGACGAATGCATTCCTCTCACTACAGTGACAATTGAATTAAGCTAGAGGGCATAAATTGGGATCCAGCATGAGCAGAGTAAGAGCAATGCACTGCACTTACAATGTGACATTTGCAGGAGTGGTTTATGCTCCTAGCATCTACCCAAGACATGATGTTTTCCTAGATCTACAGTGCATTGCCAGAGAGGTGTATCCTAGGGACTCTTGCTTTGTGGTATAAGATACTAGGCCACAATTCCTGGCTTACACACAGCAAACATTAGTGAAGCAGTGTCAGGTTTTATTTTTCCATGGTATTGTCTGTGATACCTCAGGGGATCCTGAGATACCCTTGCTAGACGCCATGTTGTGTGGGCTTCCTTCGCCCATTATGTACTGAGGGTTAGCTAGTCACTAGGGGGGACTAGCCCCTACTAGTCACACTGGCCTTGTGTGTACTGTGATAAATGTCACCTAGCCTCCTGAAAAGGGTAGACTAAGCCCAGAAGCTCATAGAAGATGGATTGTTTGAAAGTTGGCTGGGTCCAACATTCCTCAGGCCCTAAGCTCTTTTCATAATACTTCTTGTATAACTGGGATTGGAGAAGCTTAAATTCTTACAGTGCAAGACCTGGGATTTCTCTCTGTCAGCTGGGGAGACAATTAGGTTGTGCCCTGAGGCTGTGAGAATCTGTGTTGCTGTTTGTAACCTCCTGGGACAACTCTGTCTAGTTAAATGCTAGTGCAAATGCAAATAATTAATTGGGTGTCATAAGGCCATCTGTCAGTTTGTTTAAAAAAATATTTTTAAAGGTTACTTATTGGTATTTCTGAGACTTGGTCTCTTATGGCTAGATGTTGTTGTTAGCAATCTGGTCTGCTGGGTGGCAGGGGCAGACATGGAGTTTTGGGGCATATCATTAAAAATAAAAGATTTCATGTGTACCCACAAAGACATGCAGTTAACCTTTGCCAGCAGCAAAGAAAATAGGCTTATGCAGGCATGAACCAATTAGTCACATGCATTTGAACACATTCCTTTTAAAGAATTGACACATAAAGTACTTCCTTAAGAAGTTCAGTTGACTACATACCTGTCATAGTAGCTCACTGACCAGGTGCAGGAACACATTAGAGTGCAGCTGGAAAGGTTTGGGAAGGGAACACTGTTCAGTAGTAGATCATGCATTAGGAACCCAGGTTCAATCCCTGGCCTGTCAAATTAAACACACACACACACACACACACACACACACACACACCAGGCAACAGCTAATGAGAAACACCTTTGCCCAAGACCCTGAAGAGCCAAGACCAGTCAGAGTAGAGAAGAATCAGCTGAATGGACAAATAGCCTCAACTGATATAACATTGCTTCCTGGCTTCTAGTGTTTCTACAAAGAATGAATTAAACAATATAATGTAAGGCTTCTGTGAGCCCAGAGCACCTGGTCACACATAGGATAAGGCTGCCCACTGCATCTCTGAATGAGTTGCTGCTTTGGCACTGCCATCTTTACAATTGGTCTCCATATTCTACCAAATCTTTGCACTGGGTATGCCTCTCAGGAAATGCCCACCTGTAACTTCTTGTGCCAGGGATGCAGAACCTGTTACCCGCTGGATGTTGCTGGATCACAACTCTGATCATTGGCCATGCTGACTGGGGACTGAGAGCAGGTGAAGTCCAACAACACCTGGAGGACCATAGACCCCCCAGGTGGTACTAGTGGTACTAACTCAGGCTTCCTCAACCTTGGCCCTCCAGATGTTTTGAGACTACAATTATCATCCCTGACCACTGGTCCTGCTAGCTAGGGATCATGGGAGTTGTAGGCCAAAAGCATCTGGAGGTCTGAGGTTGTGGAAGCCTGTACTTACTGAACTGGTTTTCCCATATTCTTCTCCCTCCACTTACTCTCACTGTGGACTGCTTCTCTCATATAAAGTAAAGCACCTTGACTTGTATTTGGAAGGCAGCATATTATTTTTGGTCTCAGAAGCATAAAACGATTCAGGAATAGATGTTACAATCGGGAGGGGAAAATAATAATCCAGGAATATTTGGCAATGTATAAAAACACATTGTGTTTAGATTCCTGCAGACTTCCACACACAATTCAAGGTGCTCTGGGGGTTTTTAAACCCTGAATATTCATGTGGAATCTCAAGAGATTTTATATAATGGATGATAATGTAGTCCTGTGCGTTGCATAAAATTAAACACTGCCATTGAATACAGTACAAGCTATCAGGGTCAGGGAAATGTATCATAGCTTGTATAGCTAATAACACTCCAAGGCTGGGTCACATAAACTTGTCCATGTAGTACAGCTGCATGGTGTGCCATCAGTAAGAACTGCTATAAAAATGGTCTCCATATGATCTTAGCTGTTTGAGTGGAATGTTTGGAGTCATGCTGATACAGTGGTACCTCTAGTTACGAGCACCTCTGGATACGAATGCTTTGGGCTATGCACGCGGCAAACCTGAAAGTAACGGAAAGGTTTCCGCCTGGATGCAAATGTTTCGGGGTAAGAACGGAACAAATTAAATTGATATCCAGAGGTACCACTGTAATGCCTTTCGATTTAACGAATATTCAAAGTTTAAGAATTACAAATGTCAACCTGCCACACACCTTGGATAATCTGGTGATTTCTTAAAGTCCTTTATGTTTCTTTTGGTTGGGTTCACAGGGGGATAAATAGTGCATTGACTCAAAATTTAAAAGGAACCTGTTGGCCAATGTCCAAAGGCAACACTAGTTTCAAATTCCTTTGCTTCTCTTCACCTTCTTTGGATCCTCTCCCTACTTCCCTGCCTTTTGTCACTTCCGTTCCAAGTTCCTGAAACTTCCTACTGAGTTTGGAAAGAGCATAATGGTGACTATCTGAGCTGCTTGCTCTGACAGAGAGAGAGTAGTGAAAGTGATTTATTATTATTATTTACTCCTGGTGGGAGGAGAGGTGCGTGCAGCCATCATAGCACTGTACTGCACTTTCCAGCCCAGTGGAAGGGTAAAGGTGATATAACTGCCCTCTCCACCCTGCTCTGGTTACTACACAAACCCAAAATGCTGGGAGAGCTCTCTGAAGAATACCTCACCTCCTCCATTTTGGTTCAACTTCAGGGACAGGGCAGGGCTGCATGCTCCATTCTCTGCTGACCAGAAGGACACTTCAAGGCCAACTTTCCATTTCAGCATGATGGCGGCTGTCCATGCTATAAGTAGTTGACCTGCAGCCAGGATCTCCCTGGGATCATCACATGGTGGAGGTATTGGGCAGGTTCTCCCCTGCCAAATGTATGGCACATGTTCTTTAGTGAATTTGTGTGTGTTCCTTGCACACACACACCTTGCATGTGCGGAGGACACTTCCTGTGATGCTGTGGAAGATTTATTATATTTATATTATGTTTTGTTAGATCAGTACACAAAATGTAGAGCCAACCACCGGAAAATATCACTATGGGAACGGAGGGAACAGCTTATTACAAGTGATTACTGTATAAATATTATGCAGCTGAGTTACAGAGCCTTATGGCTGCCTGAGAACAAAACAAAACTGTCCTGATTTTAGCCTTGCCAGTTGTTTCTATTTTTACTTTTAAAATTTATATCCCTCTAGACTAGCCAGGCATAGACTCTCAAAGCAGAAACAAAAGTAGTTTGTGTAATCCAAAGAACCCAAAAGTTGACTGGGTCAGATCTTGCTGAGCTCATGACGGCTTTGCATAGCCATGAGCATTGGAAGGTGTCCTAGCTGTAAGGCTTCATTTCCATAGGCGATAGGAGTGAACCAGAAACTTTCTTCAAATTTAGGAAATCTGGCTATGAGGAATTAATAGCTTTCTTACCGGTATTCTCCAGTTAATCTTTGTACTGTACTTTACAGTGATCCACCCTTCACTTACACCATGAACAAGATAGTGTGTGTGTGTGTGTGTGTGTGTGTGTGTGTGTGTGTGTGTAGGTGTAGTAAAGCACTGCAGTACACAATTTTTATGGGGCTAGTCCCAAATGGATGAAGAGCACAACACAACTTGTGCTGATTTGTGAATGGGAGAATGGTGTTTACTAGGGCTTGGCATCAGCTTTGTGTACTACCAGAGTTACAAAGCAGCTTGTGTTGATTCAGATGAGGCTTTCTTGAGTCAGATTGCACAGCTAACAAGGCTTCTCAAGTTGGATCAAAGTTCTGAGTTTGGCATTTTACAAGTGATCAGTTTAAAGCCAAGCTAACTAGAGAGCTGTGCTAAATTTGAGTGGGGAGGCAATGGAAGCTTGGGTAAATCTTTCATTTTGACAGGCAGGCCTAGGCTTTTAATCACAGGAAATTATTCTCCCAATCACAATTATTCTCCCAATCACAGTGATTTGGGAGAGAGATTAAAAGCTGTGGGCTGGATTCAACTAGCAGAAGTAAGTGCACCAAGTTCCATTAGTGTCCCCCACTGATTTTATCGTTCTATAATTTGGTAGGCTTAATCTATTTGGGAAGGAGGGGGCTGTTATGCCTGCAAATTTTATCTGCTTCTGTGACGAAAAACAACGGGAGAGGTGCCATAGCTGATTTTGGATTCCCCATCATAAAACTTCATTTAAAAAAAAAATCTAATTCAGTCCCCAAATACTAAGTCAAATGGAAAGTAATGCAGTGACTCTGAAACAGATCAGGCTGCTTTCCAAAGCTACAGAAATAAATTGAATCCTGTGGCTGGTGCACACCCCTAGTGTTTACAACCAGTGCCTATCTCCACTGATATATCACTGGTGGTAATCTTATTACGCTGTATAATATAGAGTTAGAACTTCCAGATTTATATCCTGTAACTTTTTATGCATGCTGTGAACAAAAATATGACTCTCTTATCAGAGGTTTTTGCTCGTTTATATCTCCGAAACGTGAGACCAAGGTGAGAACTTGCATTCATATCAGAGCTGCCACTCTTCAAGCATTCATTTGCTGCAGACCTGTGGTTCAGCATTTCCAATTTTAGAAGAAAAGCTCAATGTGCTTAAAAAATGGTTGTGTTAAATCTTCAGCCAAACTAGCTGGAATTATTAATATGATTTGCTCCAAGGTATACCCACACATTACACATTTGTGGGATAAGTGACAGCTACCTCTATCTCCCAAAGTGTTGTAGTTGTATAGCTTTGTTATTCAGTTTAGAGAATCCTGACTCATGTATCCTTTCGCTGTATACCTGACTGCTTGCAGATATGACTAACATAGCAGCACTGAGGGGAAGGTGTGGTGATGATGAGCATCTCATTAGTCATGCAAGTATTGCATGTAATGTTGAGCCTGTCCTTCTTTGGGGAAGGACTGGGTTACAAATAATCTCTCCATAATATTTGGATCGGAGCCAGGGGAATTATTGCAAAGCACCCAGTTAGATTCTTTTGCTTTTCTTGCTTTCCTGTTGAAAAGTTACCTTTCAAAAGCAGGCCCTGAGGCAGGGAAAGTTTGCATCAAAGCAAAATATTCTTATAAGAAGAGTGATATAGGCTTGGGTGCTTGCTTCTACTTTTTAGTGAAGAGACATGGATTGCCCCTGCTTTGAACATCTTTTGTGTACATGACTTTTCATGTGTACATTTTCGGCTTAGTTTGTCTGAAAGGCAATGGTGACAAAAGGCTGCATTGGAATCTTCAAATGACTTTTCATCCCCTTTATGCAGAAAGAGGGAGAAAGAAGCCATATTTGTATTTCACTATGAAAACCGTGATGCCTGCGCTTGTCACTTTAAAATAGTTTCTTATAAGGCTGAATTCTGTTCACAGAGATGTTGATCCTTCTTCTTAGTCTAGGTGCTGGTCTTCCTCTCCTACCCCCATTATGGTAGCACTGCCACAGTTCTGATCATGCCCTGTGAGGCTAGAGTAAGATGTGAACAAGTGTCAGCCAGTGTCTAACATTCCCTTCCAGAGCAAAGTGCTTGGGTGTGTGGTTGATGACCAACTGAAAGCTCTCTTAGATTGAACTGTTTTCCCTCACCCATTTCAGTTGGGTTTCAGGACTTGTTTTGGCATAGAAACTGCCTTAAGAGTTGCTCTGTGGGAGGACCTCTACCAAGAAAGAGTGACAGTGGCTTTTGATACGCTTAGCCATGGTTATTTTCTGGAGAGACCATCCAAACTGACAGGGGTGGGGGGCTACTCTCCAGTGGCTCAGACCTGGATCACCATTTCCTGAAGGTGGTACTTTGGGTCTTGGCTTGGCTTCTTGGCATTAATGCTCTTGGGTCTCACAGGGTTTTATTTTACTCCCCATGCCCTTTAATTTTTACATGAAACCATGAGGTCACCTGAGGATTTTGAGTGTGGTGTCGTCAATTTGAGGATGACATCCCATTCTGTTTCTTCTTTATATCTAATGTAGATGAGGTAGCAGGAGAACTCAGTCTGTGAGCCAGCAGTGGACTGGATGAGGGCCAATAAACTGAAATTCAGTTCAGACAAGATAAGTGGGTAGTTTGTTTGGGTAAGTGATTTTCAACCTCTTGCAGAAGGGACTGCCCTCCTGCTAAAGGATCAGGTTTATAGTCTGGGAGTGCTCACTGAACCATCTTTGTCACTGGAGATACACTGGAGATACACTGGAGATATTTATATATATATTTTTTTATATAAATATTTATTAAAGTTTTTTGAATACAAATGCATAAATAATAAACAACATTACTTATATCATAACATAATTTCATCACTTCTTTGGACTCCCTCACGTCTCCCGCTCCCACTTACATCGTTAAAAAATTTTTTTCCAGCAAATTACCATCTTGTTTACAATTTGTGTGTCACTGGAGATACAAATAGCCTCTATTTCCTTTTTACCAGCTTAGACTGATAAGCCAGCTCTGACCCAACCTGGACAGATATATAGCCTTGCTTTCTTTGTCCATTCCCTGGTAACCTCCCACTGCTGTGTTTTACATGAGGCTGCCTTTGAAAATAGTCTGGAAATAGTCCAGAATTTTGCTGTGAGACTGTTAACTGGGCTGGTTGATTTGGTATTATTTTGGTTCCAGGTAAACTACCCTTTTATTTCCCCAAGCATTAAATTTTTTGTCTTTGCTTTAAGCAGATTTTACTCTCTGGCACTGTTTTTATTCTGTATTTTCACTAATCCCCATGCAGTCCAAGCACCCCGTTCCATTGTGGTATTCTCCCACAAATAAAATGGCAAAGTGACTGCTTATGTAGTTGGATTGCACTTGAGCTTGTGTATAGGTTAAAGAGAGAGTGAATAGAGATGCACATGGCCAGGCAAAGGTTGTGTGAATCTATATCTATCAAGCAAAAACATGGGTTGCAAATGTGTTGTCCACACAGCCCATGTGCTGGTGGTTGAACCAAACAGGTGTTGGAGAGATCAGCTGCCAGTTGTACCATATGGCTCATTTAAATTAGGCTGTACTCGGCTTGGCTGAGGCCACATGGCAAGGATTGGCATTCACTATCACAAAGTTTAGGTAGTTTAAAATGCTATAGGAGTCTCTGGTTTTGGGAACATTCTTTCTTGGATTCTTAGGTGTTCACTATGTGTTGGGTACAGGGGGTGAAACATAAATTGTCCAACATAGTTACAAATCACCAGGAGTCTGCTGTCCTTTTTGTGCTATTTGGAAGGAACTAGTCTGTGATTCATAAAACATGTACAAAATCATGAGATCTGAGTTGCGTCAGCTGCTCCAGTCAGCAGTGGCCATGGGTGAGTGATTCCCACTTCTCTGTGCTTCTCTGTCCCCAGCTGTAAAAGCAGCAGGTGGGGTGGGGGGGTGGGCAGAAGAAAAACACAGTGCCTTCCTGTAATGTACGTAAAAGAGATTGTTCAGTTGAGAAAGTTGCCATGGGAGCAACAAGTGTGGCATGCTGGCTTGAGGAAAGATGTAGCCTTTGCAGTTAGTATGCAGTCTGCATGAACTGAAGTTGGACAATTGTGTTAAGTCATCTTGAAATACTCCTTTGCTCAGTTGTCCATTTTGCTTGAACATTAAAGTCAGGTTCTTTGGCACTGAATGCCTTGTCACTTTGGGAAAGAAATTTGCAATGCAGGTCTGAGTTTAGGCCCACTTGCATATGAGCAGGTATCTCCAAGCCTAAAAAGCATTGAACTCTTAAGACCAGTGATGTAGCAAACCTTATGTACTAAACTGACTTGAAACTGGAAGTTTATCAGAAATTTACTTGAAAGCAAGTGTGATTTATAGGAACAGAACTTCAGCCCAAGGATGCATAGGGTCACAGCATGGAATGATTGACTTAATTTGGCTTGGTATTCAAACAGGACCTTTCAGATTAACATGCAGAAGTCTTTGACTTTAAATGCATGATAGATGATGCTTATAAATTGTGGGATGAGACACTCTGCAATTTGGGTATCATCCAGTCATTCTAATGCCTTGTCACATAAAATCCAAAAAACACCCCTTCAGCCCCACAGCGAATTCAACCCTGAAATAAGTATACAAATGCTTGACGGTGTTTTTGAATGTATTC
The DNA here is from genome assembly GCF_964106915.1 of Podarcis gaigeae. Taxonomy (NCBI): domain Eukaryota; kingdom Metazoa; phylum Chordata; class Lepidosauria; order Squamata; family Lacertidae; genus Podarcis; species Podarcis gaigeae. The sequence goes on along the minus strand of NC_139682.1, from coordinate 39,742,228 downwards.
CCCAGTTTTGCTGTTTTAACTAAATAAGGTCTTCTTCCTCTGCCTAATACAGCTGTTAAGGCATGTCAGTGAAATACTAGTTGCAGGTGAGGGTCTTAGTGTAAAACGGCAGACAAATTTTCTTCAAAGCAGTATGTGAGGAAGAATCCCCAAACACCTCTATCTCCCTAGCAGCCTGGGGGTTACTAATAACATGGCTGGAATTTCCAGTAATTAACAGGTTTGGACATCATGTTGCTGAGGTTTGCTTCAGCTAGCAATGGCTGTTACCTGATAGCTTTGCACAGACTTCTTGTTAATGCTAAAGGGATTTTTTAAAAAAATCTCAAGTAAAACACTTTAGAGCAACAATAATATAATCTTGTAACACCAAGTACCTTTTATCTCACAGGTGAAGTTGCAGTATATACTCATGAATTATCCATACAAAGCTATCATTTCATGTATACACTATTAAAGTGTTCAGCGTATTAAAATACAATACATGCTCAGTACATAAACCATTCGCGTACCTGTTCGCATGCCTAGCCTGTTATAATATTGTATTACATTCCTGCTGAGAAGACTGATTTTTATAACTTGAAGTATCATTACAGTGAAAGAGAATGTGCCCCAGTTAGATATGGCCTTGCTCTGTGAATCTGCATCATTCTGTGTCTCTGAAGAATATCCCACGTGTGTGTGTGTGTGTGTGAGAGAGAGAGAGAGAGAGAGAGAGATGTTTACCTTTACAAAAGCTGTCTCACTGTAAGAATAGGAGTCGTGCTGCCTCTTAGGAGCCCACCTCACTATGTTTCAATACCTCTGTCAGGCATTCCTTGTGTGAAGAGCTAATGTGAGTAGAAAGGAGCTGCAGGGCCGCATCTCTGCCCTTGCCCCCGGCCACACCTTCTGTGTCGTCATCCCCCCGACCCCATTACTGATCTCCATGCATTAGTGTGGATGTCTAAGTCTGGCAAGCTTACTTGTGCAGACTTCCTTGGATCTGAGAACCCCAGTTGTGCAAGGTTCCAGGACCCAGGAAAGCCTTCTAACATAGAGATGCATATGTATAGGGTCCCCTGTCTCAGTCATCCATTCCAAATCTATGGGGAGCTGTGCATTACATCTGTGCTTATGCGCAAGTGGCTGGTGGGGGAGGGGAAAGCAGAGGCATGGTCCCGCAGTCCCTTTTTCTCTGCATCGTGTGAGCTGTTGTGCATGTTTTGAAACTATTTCCTTAATGGAAGAAAGTAAACCCGTAGTGTTTGCTATTATTGTTACTACCTTCCTCCTCCCCATCACTGCCATTGCTTCCATTGAAGACTAAATTATTTTGCCAAGCCAGTGCTGCATTTTCCACCTCTCCTTAGCGCCACCCCACACCATTCCAGATAATGAAGAAACCACTTGTACTTGTGAGAAGGTGGAGGCGGTGTTGGTGATACTGGTGGCAGTGTTATTTCCCAATCATGCCATTTCCATATTGTTTCTATATTATGACATTAACCAAGACTGATCCGGGATGGAGCTGTGCAAACACAGCACCTGCTACCAAAGCATAAGAGTACAGGCCTTTGTCTAGGCTGTAAGAAGTAAGAACCCATATGTTACATATATTTAAAGCCAAGAAATGTTTATGCTTTTGCATCTCATTTTGCACTCTCCAGACATGCTGTGTATTTCTGACTTGTGCAGGTACCAAAGTGACTTCTTTTTAAGCAGCTTAAGGCTATTGTGACAAGGCAGACGATCTCGTACAATTCTTTATTGTGCCAGGCTAAAAACTGGTTTTGCACATTATCTGAAGAGACAAGGGAAATTGTAACAGAATAATTCCAAGAACAGCAGGAAACAACGCCTACTTGTAGACGCACGGGGAGGGCTACTTTTAATCCAGTCTGTGGAGTTACTTAATGTTTTCAAATTATTTAAAAGTGCATATGTAGTAGCCATATGCCTGGATTCATTTTGGCTTGGTTTAATAACCACTATTTTTTCCCCCTTCCCTTCTCCACTCCGGCATATGGTGAAATTGGTCTCTGTTTGCACCAGGCACTTGGAAGAATGAGAAACTGTAAGAGGGAACGTGTGCTGCTTCTTGTTTCCAAGGACCAGTACAAAGACAGTGAGAAGACCCCAGTCCTGTGCACAAACCAGATGACTCAGAGAGCGATGGAGCTGGTCTCTTACAGCAGTTAACTTTAGAACAAGTGTGGGGGAACTTGTGGCCTTCCAGATGTTGTTGGACTCCAGCTTCCTAATAGTAAGGGATTGTGGGAGTTATAGTCCATCAACATCTGGAAGGCCAGAGGTTTCCCACTCCTCAATTTACAGCACTAGGCAATGGGAGTATCAGGGCAGCTAGAGCTGTGCTGTTTGCCACTGCTTGTTCCCTCTTGTCTTGTGATGAGGGATCCACCAGGGTGCCTTCCTCAGGGCTCTGTTATGATGTTGTGCTTGTTCTTGTGCCCAGTGCAAAGATCCTATTTATGCTCTCTATTGTGTGGGGGAAAGTGGGAGTAGGAGAGGGATCTTTGAACATCCATCAGAGGTTGCCGGGGGGGGGGGGCGGAGAGTTAGGGACTGTGCCAATGTAACAAGCTGTGTTTTAGACCCCTGCAAAGTGATGCTTACTGTGCTCCTTACTTAAATTTAGGCTGGTCGGTGACATGTAAATCCATATCCTCCAAAGAAAGCACATGCAGCTCTCAGACACGAACTATTTCAATTAGTTGGACTGCTTCAGGCAAATAAGGAGAAGAATAAACAGAGATGAGCCTCAAAGGATTGTAGACTTGGCATGGGATAAATTAGAGGAAATTTTGCTTGAGACAAGTTCCTAGTATAGGGGAAACCCATAGTTTCTACTGATTTTCTTCCTCTTCCTCCCTCTGACAGTTTAAGGAGCCTTTTGATAGTTGTGCAGATTAAAAGGGGACTAGCACCTAAATTGGAAATAAAAGACTCTCATTCTTAATCCTATTGTAGAATTCTGTTGTAAAATTCAACAAAGTTCTAGCATCAGAATCTAGACTAGATTGTAGGTTATTTCTGTAATGTGAACAATCTTTTATTTGGATACAGCACAGACCACTTTGACTCTACGTGTTGTGACTTTCTCTTTGCTTTTCACCTCATGTTCCCCAGCTCTGTATAACTAGGCAGAATGGCCTTTTGACAGTTCCTCTGGTTGCCTTCCCTCAAAAAAGGATTTTGTAGAACCTGGGAGAAGGGCAACCAAAATTATCAAGGTGCTGGAGCAACAGCTGTATATGGAAAGGTTACAACCTTTGGGGCTTTTTAGGGAAAAAAGTGACCATGGGGAAACATTACAGAGCTTTATAATATTATTTGTGGTATAGCGAAAGTTTTTCTCTTTCATAATACAGTGGTACCTCGGGTTAAGAACTTAATTCGTTCTGGAGGTCTGTTCTTAACCTGAAACTGTTCTTAACCTGACAACCATTTTAGCTAATGGGGCCTCCTGCTGCCGCTGCACCACCACTGCATGATTTCTGTTCTCATCCTGAAGCAAAGTTCTTTTTTTTAAAATTAATTTTTAAAAAATATTTATTTATACAACAAGAAAAAACAAGAAAACACACACACAAAAAAAAACCCCACAAGTATCAAATTACACACAAATTACAAAAATAACCATAGACGCATAATTTTCTTGACAAACAATAAAACATCTATTGGTCTTAACACTAAAGACCTAACTTCCCGTCTATTCCATATTTCAAGTTCAAATTACTTATTGCCAATACACATTTTTTTCATAATTAAACTTATTCTCAATAAATCTAATTTCTTCTCTCTACCTAGCAACTATTACTGAAGTTCCTTGAATGCTGCAACAGAATTTAAACTACTATATTTATTTTTCAGATATTCTTTGAAAACCTCCCATTTAGAAACAAATTCCTGTTTGGATTTATTCTTTACTTTTTCTGATAAACCATCTAATTCGGCATATTCTGTCAGCTTTTGGATCCAATCTTGTATAGAGGGGATTTCATTACTCTTCCATTTTGCTGCGATCAAAACTCTTGCTGCCGCCGTCGCATATAAAAAGATACCCTTCCTCTTTTGTGGAATATCCAAATCTGTTATTCCCAGGAGGTAGGCCTCTGGTTTTTTATTGAATGAGATCTTTAGCATTTTTTGCAGTTCTGCGTGTATAAAGGTAAAGGTAAAGGTACCCCTGCCCGTACGGGCCAGTCTTGACAGACTCTGGGGTTGTGCGCCCATCTCACTTAAGAGGCCAGGGGCCAGCGCTGTCCGGAGACACTTCCGGGTCACGTGGCCAGTGTGACAGAGCTGCTCTGGCGAGCCAGAGCCACACACGGAAACGCCGTTTACCTTCCCGCTGGTAAGCGGTCCCTATTTATCTACTTGCACCCGGAGGTGCTTTCGAACTGCTAGGTTGGCAGGCGCTGGGACCGAGCAGCGGGAGCGCACCCTGCCGCAGGGATTCGAACCGCCGACCTTTCGATCGGCAAGTCCTAGGCGCTGAGGCTTTAACCCACAGCGCCACCTGCGTCCCCTCTGCGTGTATACTCTCCCAGAATACCTGTATTTTCCTACATGTCCACCACATATGGTAGAATGTTCCTGAGTCTCCGCATCTCCAACAATTGCTTGACACATTTTTATACATTTTTGAGAGTTTCCATGGTGTTAGATACCATCGATGTTGCATTTTTTGAAAGTTCTCTCTAATCGTGTAACAATTTGTGAATTTCCAATTGATCTTCCATAAATTTTCCCATTGGGCCATGGTTATTGAATGGCCAAAATCCTGAGACCACCTCACCATTGCCACTGTTACCTCCTCCTCCTTGACTGTCCAGTCAAGGAGGAGTCGGTAAGTTTTGGAAAGAGTTTTTCTTTTAGAATTTACAAGATCAGATTCGAATCGGGAAGTTTCTACTGAGAACCCCTTTTGTTTGTCAGATTTAAATTTTTCAAATAACTGATGGTATTGGAACCAGTCTGAAATGTGTTCTCTTATTTCCTCAATTTTTTTTTTAATTTTATTTGGTTATCTTCATTTTTTAGAAGTATTTTATATGTTGGCCAGCTTTCCTGAGTATTTTTCCGTTTTACTGCTATGGCTTCTACTGGAGAAGTCCACCACGGGACTTTAGGCTCCATCAGGTTTTTATATTTTTCCCATACAGCAAAGAGTGACTTTCTTATTATATGGTTGGTAAAATTTTTATGAATTTTTGCTTTTCCATATATTAGGTAGGCGTGCCATCCCCAACGGTTGTCAAAACCTTCCAGGTCCAGGAGGTCCGGATCCTGCAACGTGCCCCAATCTTTTAACCAGGTGAAACAGGCTGCCTCATAATAAAGTTTTAGGTTGGGTAGGGAAAAGCCTCCTCTCTCTTTTATGTCTATTAAGATCAGGTGTTTAATCCTGGGTTTCTTCCCTTCCCACAAAAATTTGGAAATTTCTCTTTGCCATATCTTGAGACAACCTGCTTCACCGAGTATCGGAATCATTTGAAATAAAAAGATTAATTTTGGAAGCACATTCATCTTTATAATGGAAATCCTACCGAGAAATGTTAATTTTAGTTTACTCCAGGTTACCAAGTTTTTTCTAATCTCTAGCCAAGTTTTGGTGTAATTATCCTGAAATAAGTTTATGTTCTTGGGGGTGATCCAAATACCCAAGTATTTCGCTTTGGAAGAGATTTTCAAGCCCAATATTTTTTCCAAGTCGTCCTTTTCTTCTGTGGTTACATTTTTAACAAGCATTTTTGTTTTTGTAATATTCAGCTTAAAGCCTGCCACTTCTCCAAATTCTTTAATCAGTTCCAGCACTCTTTTCAGACTTTCTTTAGGGTTTTCAGTCATAACGAGTAGATCGTCCGCGAAAGCTTTAATTTTATATGTTTTGTTTCCCAGAGTGATGCCTTTAACAAGCTGATCCCTTCTTATCTGATTGTTCAATACTTTCATCACCAAGATAAATATCAGTGGAGACAGTGGGCAGCCCTGTCTGGTTCCCTTGTTTATTTTGCACTCCTCAGTAATTCTTCCGTTGATGATCAATTTTGCATATTGTTCTGAGTAGATGGCATTTATTCCTTTACAAATATTTTCTCCCAGTCCGATTTCTTCCATTAATTTTTTCATAAACTTCCAGGACACGTTATCAAAAGCTTTTTCAGCGTCTACCAACATAATAGCTGCTGGTTTATCAATTTTAATATCCAAATATTCTAATACATTAATCACACATCTAATATTGGATTGCATAAATCGTCCGGGAAGAAATCCGGTTTGATCTTTATGAATTATCTCTTTCAGCACCATTTTTAATCTATTTGCAAGAATGTCTGCAAATATCTTGTAATCGTTATTTAGCAGTGCAATGGGTCTGTAATTGGCCATGTTTGAGGCTTCTGTTCCTTGTTTATGGATAAGAGTAATAAAGCTGTCCTTCCAGGTTTTCGGAAGTTTTCCATTTGCCAGAATATTATTCATTAGGTCTTTCATGGGAAGAAATAATGCTTGTTCTAACTTTTTATAGTAATTAGCTGGAAGACCATCTGGGCCCGGTGTCTTTCCTAATTTTGATCTCTGTATAGCTTGTTGCACCTCCATAGCTGTTATTGGTGAGTTCAAAATGTCAGTTTTTTCCTTAGGTATTATTGGTAGTTTATTTTTGCCCAGATAATCAATTATTTTTTCCAGAGTCTCTGGACCTTCATTATATAGATTTCCGAAAAAACTAGCAAAGTTTTTACTAATTTCCTTAGGTTCTTGAATCCATTTGTCTTCAATTTTAATTTTATTGATAATTCTATCTTCTTTTTTCTTCTTTAATTGCCAGGCCAGAAGTTTACCAGGTTTATTTGCAAACTCAAAGTTTCTATGTCTCAACCATTTTATCTTCCATTCTATCTCTTCATTTATTATCATGGAGAATTGCGTCTGTAAGATTTTTATACTTTGCTTAATTGGTTCATCATCTGGTTTTTGGAAAAGGATCCCTTCCTTTTTTCTAATTTCCTCCCAGATCTCCATTTTCTTCTTCTCCTTTATTTTCCTTTGGAATGCGTTTTGTTGTATAAGCAAAGTTGTATAAGCAAAGAAGCAAAGTTCTTAACCTGAGGTAATATTTCTGGGTTAGTGGTGTCTGTAACCTGAAGCGTATGTAACCTGAGGTACCACTGTACTAGAATCCAATGAAGCAGAATGCTGGAAGTTTCAGGAGTGCTTCTTCACACAGTGCATACTTAAACTATGGAATTTGCTCCCAGGAGATGTAGTGAGGAGGACCACCAACTTGGATGGCATTAAAGAAGGATTAGACAAATTCATGGAGCATAAGACTATCAATGGCTGCTAGCTATGATGACTATGTCCTGCCTCCAGTGACAGCAGCTGAATACCAGCTGTTTGGAATCACACAATGTGGGAGGGGTGCTGTTCTACTTGGGTCTTGCTTGTGGAATCCCCGCAAGCATCTGGTTCGCCACTGTGAGAATAGGATGCTGCCTTTGGCCTGGCCCAGTACAGCTCTTCTTTAATTCTGATTTTACACTTCTTTGTGGTCTCCCATGTCTTTGTTCTTTGCCTGACTTCTATATCCCTGTGCTCTTCCTTTGCTGACAAACGTTCCTTTAACTGTCAGATCCTGACATGCACTGGATGGTCAGCTGTGTCCACTTCTACAAAGTTAAGTGGCTTCTTCCTCCTCTCCACCCCCCCTTAAAAAAATTCTGTTTCAAAGTAGCACAAGTTACCTTGGTTATCCCGACCTGTTTAAAAGCTGCCACATTTGATCCTTTGTTCAGATTTATTCTCCCAAACCCTTTATTCCTAGGGACGACATATAGTGCTTGGGATGTCATAATTGCCACACGATTCACAAGATCTGCTTTGCAGTGCCATTGTAGTGTCATTGTCTGCTTCTTGAAGCTATTATGATAGCTGAGGAAGTCATTGGGTTCCCAAAGAATTGTGATATTGGGATTGGAAGGAACACCTCACTGCTGTGCCTTCAGCTGTGTGTGCTCTTATCATATCACCTTAGTAACTTGGGTTTATTATATCCTCATTTCATCCTCCAAAAACAGACAGACTGGCAAACAGATCTTGTAAGTTAGGCTGCTGCTCTTCTTTTCTACAGATAGAAGAGAGGAGTTGGGTGAGCTGTAATTTGAAGTTAGCTGATGCTTCTTGCTTTCCTCAAGCCCCTTGAAGATCTGGATTTAAAAACCAGCGGGGAGCAACAGTGCCCAAAGCTGTCAGCCAGGAATGACAACTGAGGCCCCTCCAGGTGTTATTGGACTCCTGCTTCCACCAGCCACAGCTCTCATAGCCAATGATCAGTGACAACACCTAGAGGACCATGGGCTGGCCCCCCTGATGTTAGCCATGTTAGCTAAATTTGAGCTTCTCATCCTTCAAGGGCACATGCCTCTGAATACCATATGCTTGGGGGCAAATGACAAGAGATGGCTGTTTGTGACTGGTTTACAACTGCTGGAAACAGTGCTGAAATTACTGGGCCTTTGGTTTGATATAGCTGGGCTTTTGTTTATAGTCTGGATATTTTATCTGTCTGATAATGCACACTAGCACAGCTAGAGGTTATCTGGAGTGCATACCTTTAATGCTTTGAATGATTGTCATGTACATAATTGGCAGACGGAGAATTGGAAGATCTTCTTTTTCTTCTTATCTTCCTTTTCTATTATATGCAATCTTTGTTTTCTCCCTATTAATTTTATCTATATTTATGCTTTGTTTTTGAAGTCTCCTATTAATGAAGATACATGCAGGAGGGTGATGAATGGAAGGTGAAGGGTCCTGAGTAAGAGGCAGGGTAGAGAGGGTCTTCCAGGGTGGGAGGCTGAGGGAAGAGAGAAAAGCTCCCCCACAGGTGAGGGTCCACTTTTCTCAGCATGGAATAAAGATTAAGATAAAATTGTGATAGAGGGCCTGGTGTTTATTCTCTCTCCCTTCTTTTCTTCTATTTTTCTTTCTTCTCTCCTTTTTCCTATTCTTGCTTCTTACCTATTTATCTTCTTTAGATTGGTTTGGCTTTTATTTTATGTTGAAAATTCTTAATAAAACTTGATTTTAAAAGAAAAGAGCACTTTATGAAGGAGTAAACTAGCAAAGGAGGCTCAGATGCCTTCCCCAATGTTCACATTTGGCCCTGACATTGCTTCTTCAGTGTGTGTTGGCACAAGTGTTCCATTTCTCAGGTGAATATGCCTTTCTAAAATATATACTCTTGCTCCTCTCCATTTTTGATTGCCACTCACTAAGTTACCAGCTGACACAACAGCAATTCAATTATTCTGCCTTTGATTGAGACAGTTCCTCTTCCTTTCCTTTGATGGCCCCAATTTTCTCTGATCTATTTGTTTTCCCCTGCCTACTGCGTCCTGTACTATTTCTCTGAAATTTTGTTGACTCATAGCCACCTTTTTTTGTGTGTGCTCAAAGCCTTCCTACGTAAAATCCACTTATATTGTAGCTACCTGCTTCTTCCAGGGAAGAGTGATGAACCCTTTGTCCTCTTCTACATTTTACCTTTTTATAGCAATCTGTGGCTTAGTTACAACTTACAATACTTTGAGTTTATCTGTGTGTACATCTCAAAGATCTTTCAAACTGCTCACCACTGCTTCCCAAAGCAATATTATACTGTTGCCTACCATGAATATCTTCCATTACCAGCAAGATATGTTCCCACTGACTGGTCCCAGTTAACTTTCTGGCAGCTGTATTTTGAAGGAATGGAAATGCATAAACAGTTTTCAAAGGAAGCCCCATGTAGAACACATTACAGTAGCCAATCGTAGGTGTGAGCATGGATGGCTGTGGGCAAATAATATCTGTCCATGAAAGAGCACAGCTGGTGCATCAGCCAAAGCTGATGAAAGGTACTCCTTGCTATACAAGCTAACTAAGCTTCCAGTGAAAAACTGGATAGAGGGTTTATCCCAGATTCTGAATTTGACCCTTTTGTCCAGAATAGGTTTGGCACCACCCCTCCCACTAGGCAAATCACTTACTCATAGAACCCCAGTCTTTCCAGGACTGAGTTCCGGTTTGTTTGTGAAAGTTTTTCTATACCACCATATCCTAAAATATCGGGGCAGTTTACAATGTGAAAACACAAAATACCATTTAAAATACAAATAAAAAGATAGATACACTAAGGTGACTGGCCCACAAAAGTAAAAATTAAGCAACTATAAAGGTTTGTCAGCAGACAAAAGTCTTCAAGAGATGCCCAAATGTCCAAAAACAAGGATGGTTTCATGGTTCATCAAACATCCACTTGCTGATTTCAGATACTGGTTCAGCATTTCCACTGCCTCACCTGAATACAATGAAAATGAGGAACAGAAATGCTATCAGCACTTACCGTAAGTGGCACCTCCTTCCAAATCCCTAAGTGACCTCACATAAATGTTAAAAAGCAGTAGTCCTCCAGCCCCACCTTCTGGAATTAGCCCTCGCTGTGCCTCCACCTTCGAATCCAAAGAAGCTATCCAGAAAGGAGTAGTAGACAAGGGTACTGAAAGTCACTGAGAGGTCCCAGGGAATCTAGAAAGACTCATTCTCTATCCTACTGGGCAGCCAAGGCAGTCTCTGTACCAAAACCAGGCCTCAAACTGCATGGAAATAGATCTGGATATTGTCCATTTCATCTAAGAGCAGCTGGAATTGTGCAAGCACTACCTGCTTAAGTAACTTGCCCAAGAAGGCAGGGTGTATCTCTGTTGCATTCACGTGACTGGGGAGGGGCAAGAGCTGAGCTGGAGGAAAGTTACTGAATGGAGTCTTGAGTGCAAGTTGTCTCTTTAAGCCAAAGAATCATGGCAGCAGAAGCTTTCCTTCCAATGCAAAAATCAGGGACACCAATCTGAATTAGGACTATAGGTGGAAAGGTTAAAGCCCCCTTCCCTAACCACCAGGGGCCCTAATTCAGATCATCCTTCCCATAGCTGATAGTTGAACTTATTAAAGAACCATTCGTGCAGCTGCTAATTGCATCACTGATGTCATCTTTAGTTAGGGATGGAGGAGAATTACATTTGGTCTTCATTTTTCACTGAATAGACAATGTCCACTGACTGATACATGGATTGGAATATAGTTATCCTTCAGATTGTTGCACTTTTTTTAAGATCAAAAAAATTACCTAAATGCATGACAAATAGGATAATGGATAAATTGCAATTATAAATGTTTTTAAAGGGATACATTTGATGAAATACATATTTAAATACTATTTAAACACATTTTTTAAAAAAAGAATGTTCATAAGGATTTATTTATTTTTAAATCAGATTTTTGCAAGGGGACAGAACAAAATGGACACAGAATGAAAAGAGACTGATTTGTCCATCCCTATGTAGGTTTTTTTCCTAAGTGGAGGTGGTGGAAGTGAGAGTTTATCAGGGGCAAATGGCTGCAGCATTACTGCCATAGAAACACCTACATTCTTCTTTCTCTCACAGTCACATGTGCAAATAAGCATGCAGCAGTTCTAATGCTCCACGGTACTGGACGTCAGAGAGATACTAAACAGGAAGCTTTTCCTCCTTACTTGAATTTAGGCAAAAGCTAGTCAGTTCAGACTATAACCTGGTTTTATATCGCCTGACTTATAGAAGTAACCCTTCCCCTAGCCCAGAATGAGTAAAGAGGCACTTGGGGTTTAATCTGCTGCATTGAACTAGGCTTTGTTTAGCCTTTTGAGGAGATGTACCTAGGAGGATTCTCTAAACTGGAATGATTCCCAACAAATCCATTTCTGAATGAACAAATGAAAACTAATCCTCTCCTTCTACCCTACCTAATGTGAAATGGCAACAAGTGGAAATTTTATGCATTGTAATATGTTACTTTTGTGTGTGTTGTGGTGCTGGGAAATCTATAAATAAACCTATAAATATCTATATAAATAAACCTATGTCTATAAATATAAACCTGTCTATAAAAACATCATGTAATCTGGTAGAGCCCTTGTCAGAAACTTGAGAATCTCTCTTTAACTTTGCTTTCAAAAGTGCAAGTTCTTGATTATTGTCCCTTCTATCAGCTGGATAAGGATAGTCTAACTTTTGTCATCTATACTCTGGTAACCTCTAGATTAGATTACTGCAATGCATTATATATGGGGCTGCCTCTGAAGATGGTTTGGAAACTTCAGGTGCAGAATTTGGCAGCCAGGTTGCTCACCAGGGCAAGACAGTTTGAGCATATATCGCCAATTCTGGCCCAATTACACTGGCTGCCAATTAGTTTCTGGGCCCAGTTCAAAGTGCTGGTTTTGACCCATAAAGCCTTAAACAGCAATATGAGAGTGAGCCTTTTCTGCAGTGGCTCCCTGCATGTGCAGTGCTCTCCCCAGGAAGGCTTGCCTGCTACCTTCTTTATAAATCTTTTGGTGCCAGGCATAAACATTCCTCTTCTCTCAGGACTTTGGCTAATTAAACAACCCATGGCCTTTTAAACTGGGGGGGATTATTGTTTTGGTTTGTTATTATGGTATGTATTTTTGTGTTTTTATATTGCAAGCTACCCTGTGATTTTCGGATGAAGGGCAGCATAGACATTTAATAAATAAGAACAACAATAATTGTGCCCAAACAGCTTGAAAGCATTTTAGGCAATCCTGTTTGAAAACTCAGACATGAAAATGTAATAGGTAGTAATGGGTGAACTTGCTTTGGCTCAATTCAGAATAGGCTTTTGATATTTAGGAGTTCTTAGTAGGAAGTGCTTAAGGGTGGTGAGAATTGTCTGTTTTGGAGAGTTCCCTTCCCTGCACTGATGGAGCTGTGTACATGCATTTTCTTTTGTTGCCCCCTGCTTGTTTGCACTAATTCACAGAGAAATACAGTACTACATAAATGGAGGTTGCTAGTAGCACTTCCATGTTACGAAGATAGGAGGAGTTCTTCTGGCTCAGATCAAAGGCCTGGGTAGTCCTGTATCTTGTTCCCCACAGTGGCCAACAAGATGCCTCTGGGAAGTCCACAGCCAGGACATGTGTGCTATAGTCCTCTCCTGCTGTAGTTCCCCAGTAACTTGTATTCAGAGGCAAGGAAATAGTACAGAGCCATGGATCATGGAAACAGTACAGAGCCATCACGATTTGCAGCCAGTGACAGCTTTATCCTCTGTAAATTAATACAATCCCCTTTTAGGTCTGTCTATGTTGGAGGCCATTGCAACATATTGTGGAAGCATATTCCATAGTCTAACTATGCACTGGGTGAACAAATGCTTTCTTTTATTTGCCTTGAATCTCTCACCATTCAGCTCCACCGGACTACCCTGAGTTGTGGTAGTACAAGAGAAGGAGCAAAACTTTCTCCACCAAATTTCAGGTGTGGTCTTACTACAGATTTGTCTAGTGGCATCATGATGGGGGCAGTTTTGCTTCCAATCTCCAACACAGAATTTGCCTTTTCACAGCTGCAGTGTTTTCACTGAGCTATCCACTATGACCCCAAGATCTCATTCCTGGTCAGTCACTGCCAGCTTAGAGCCCCATCTCTGTATAGGTGATGTTAGGATTTTATTTTATTTTTGCCCTTAGCCTATATTGCTTTACACTTACCGACACTGAATAACATTCTTAATACCCCTTCATCCAGTTCAGAGAGATAGTTTTGGAGCTCTGTTTTTGCCACCCTTTTGAGTCAAACATTTTGACCTTGTCATTTTAACACTACAGTTTTCAGCCCTACCCACCTACTTCCTTTTCCTTCGGGTGAAAGTAGATGTCATAATCTTCCTTCAATGATTGTGTCCTCTTTTCTCGCCTCCCACAAAATGTTCTTGCTAACCTTTTTGGAATTGTGACGTGTAGTTTGTTTTCTTTTACTTTTAAGATTTTGGTTGGAGGGGGGAGAAACCAATGCAGGATGATCTTTGTATGTTTTAAAAATATGACTAATGAGTTTTGTACTGAAGCACAGCTTGGACGGAAGCAGCACCTTGTTTACACAAGCTGTTTTCAATGCAGGGATGCTGGGTTCCCCCACCCACGCACCCACCCAAATGAAGGGGGGGCAAGCAAGGGGCCCCTGGCAGGTGGCTCCTATTTAAGCACAACTCACTTTCTGCCTTTGTGCTTCTGGAGGGGCCTTTTGTTCCCAGCTGAAAAGCCTGAATAGCTGCCACAGCTGTCATTCTGGAAGAGTGACCATTTGCACTTGTTTGAATAAATACACAGCAGATGCCCTACTTGGCTGAGGGCCTCCAAATTCCCTGCGTTCCATGTGCACCTTAGGGAGTGTATGCATCACTGTGTGGATGCAGGAGTGCCAGAGCTTAATATTGTGCCTTTATCGATACTATGTATGCACCTCTGCCCCTTTACGAAGCCTATAATATACTTCAGCTACCGTGTACCTCTCACAGAGTGTGCTGATTCTGGGCACATCAACATGAAGTTGAAAACAGGTGCACATTAAAGAATTTGTATTAGGCTGACTTACCATATGCTACACCATGGATATTGTTGTGGTCCTAAACCAAGGGTAGCCAACATGATGCCCTCCAGATGTTGCCAGATTACAATTCCCATCCCCCCTGAGCATTGGACATGCTGACTGGGGATGATTGGATTTGGAGTCCAACAACATCTGGAGGGCAATACATTGGCCACCCAGCTCTACACAGTTCAGATGTGCATGGTTAAGGCTTCTCCCCAAACTGAGATTAATTAGGTACTGTACTTCTTAATTCTAAGGGAAACATAGGTTGCCATTCCATACAAACTGGCAATGGCAGTTTTAAAGCTGGTTTGCAATCCTGATTTGAAGAGCAAGTGTAAAACCATATAATGCAGATTTCAGTGTAACTGCAAATTATTCATTGCTGCAATCCAAAAATGAACTGCTTGGAGGGAGGGGGGGAATTAGCATGTTCATTGCCCTCTGCTTGTTCATGTAACTTCAAATAATTTTGGGGAGTTTGCAGGCAAATTGACCTATTGACAAAAGACAGAACTGACCTAGGATGCAGTGTTGGACCTTAGTTCTTATCCTAGCATTCTAGCTTGCTAGGTGGTCCTGGTAAATGCATCTCTCTACCTAACCTGGACACAGAGTTGCAGATGGTTGCAAATATTAGAGGGAAACCCTTACGAAACTACCCTGAACACACTGAAGGAAAGGTGCAAAACAAATGCAAAACTTAAATAGACCTTTGGAGGCCTTTATAAGGAAAGGAAATAGGAAATTAGAAATGATCACTGATGAGACAGACATATTTTAAGGAAAAACTGTAGCTAAAATGCATTTTGTTGGCAATTATGTAATCACAGATACCTAAAGTAAAAAAACCACACCCATGGAACTGTTATTGTGCCCCTCAAATAACCAGTGAATAGTATGTTCCAAGACATGGGTATGAATATCTAGGTTGCACTCCTTGACATTGTTAGCTGACCTTGAAAGAAAACTGCGGCTGCGGTGGGTGTGAGTGCTTCTATGCTCTGCACAAAATAGACAAGAAACCCAAAGCTATGGAAGAAAGATAAATGAGAAATGACTTATACAAGACAGATAAGCAGCAGAGCTGATAATGGAACCCTGATTCCCTGACTATGAATCTATCAGCCTAGAAATTTCTCAACAGCATTTACTTTCACTAAACATTGGCCGGTGAGTGGGGGGCTGTGCTGAAATCTTGCTATGTATGCATTTGACAATATTCACCGCAATAGCCACACTGGTCTGGCAATCAGCATCTTGCTGCTAATAATAATACTTTATAAAAAATTAAGCTTCTCCTAAATGCTCCACAGATATCCGAAAGTAGTGGAATCCCACATAACACACAATGGTGCTACTGAACCTGGCACACCGTGGGTTGTTTGTGGTTGAGATAAGGTTTCAACCAGAGAGCCTACAGCCCCAAATCACTATGATACACACTTTCCCGCTGTCCAGTACTATATCAGTTCAGCAGATAACAGTGTGGAAAGCAGATAGCATATGTGGAAGAGGGGTCCCGCTTAAAATTCAACCAAAAAGCAACAAGAGTCAGACTTCACTTTTCTGAGCATTATGGGAGAGGTGTTCAGCTCCATCAATCCTTCTTTGACTCAAGTTGGAAGGCTGAGTTCTGCTTCCAACTGACAGTCTTGTAGTCAAACATTAGGTCTCTTTCCCTGAACGTGATCTGTAAGCTACTGGTTTATGGGCCAATGATTTAAAATCTCTCTCTTGTGTGACATAAATAGGAGGATTAGCTGGAGCAGGTGAAAACATTTACGTGTGGTAGAACCCACTTGCCTTTACCAAAGAGCTGTGTGTGAGAGAGAGAGATGGGGGATGTTGTGAGTTGAGACATGGTAGGATCGAGTTTGTACAGACTCTGCTGTGAGCTCTGAAAATATTAGTTGGGTGTTGGCACAGCTACTTTTGCAGTACAGTGGTACCTCTGGTTACGAACTTAATTCGTTCCAGAGGTCTGTTCTTAACCTGAAACCGTTCTTAACCTGAGGTACCACATTAGCTAATGGGGCCTCCCACTGCCACCACGCCACCGGCGTGCCATTTCTGTTCTCATCCTGAGGTAAAGTTCTTAACCTGAGGTACTGCTTCCGGGTTAGTGGAGTCTGTAACCTGAAGTGTTTGTAACCTGAGGTACCACTGTACTTACTGCCTGCCCATCTGTGCTGCTGAATATTTCTGCTGCTTTTTACCTATTCCCACATCAGCCTGTCACCTTCTGAACATATAATCTTTTAAAAGGAAATTCCCATGGATGCTTTTTATGCTGCTAAGCCCTTCCTGATAGATCTCCCCCCCCCCCCGATCTTATCAAGCCTGATGGTGACATCAGCTTAATTTATCATATACTTGTGTTGAAGTTGTTTTGTGGTGTTGAAAAATATGTTGAAGTCTGATTTTTGTTTGTGTCACTCAAGATGATATTTTATCTATCTTGCGGATGTGAAAGCCCTTTATCTGCCTGTTATTGGATGCACCAAGAAGTCCAGTCTTAACATTATCAAACTATTGCCCAAGTGTTGCCATATGAGGTTGCTTCCTCTTAAAGCCCTATACTTCCAGGCAACCTCAGTGTCTCAGTTACCCTTCACCTCTTTGTGAAATGTCACCACCATTTACGATAACATGTTAGTAGAGGGTGGGATTAAACTTGGTGAAGTGTTGCAAACTCACAGCTTGGTTGTGGTGAAACCAAGGTTAGGTCAGCAACTGTGGCTGCATAGGTTTTTATGCAAATCCCCCCCTTGCTTCCCCCCCAATCCAATCTTACACAGAGATTCTGGAGAATCCTTTAACTGCAGACATTTGCAAGCTGGTTCACACTTACCCAGCAATTGTTTTTACTGAATGAAGCTCAGTCTTTATGATGGTGACCATTGTAGTGTCCATGGTGGACACACCTACCGGTACCCCGTCTCTTTTCTAGGTAGTCACAATGGGCTGCAGCTCCTTTTTGCGTTTCTGTCCACTGCATGTTTACAAAACCTGCATCTTCCAATCAGAGGTTTGCTGTAGTGAACACCCAAACATCTGTGAACACATGAGGAAAATATGGTGCAGGTTGGATTCTTCTAATTTCTTGGAGAGGTTCCTTTGGGTGCTCTTCCAGAGGCTAGCATCATATATGTCCCTGGAACTATCCACTACTGACATGGAGCTTTCTAGGTGATGATATGACATTACAGATGGGGATATATCAAGGCACCATACTTAAGCAGCCTTCCATACAGCTGGTCTACATGCTACCTTAAGAGTGTATATTGCATTTACTAATAAAAATACCTAGCACTTAAACAGGGCATTCAAGTATTCTCAGCCATTTCCAGGATCAAAGGGAAGCTGCTTTCGAGATGCATACTCTCAGACTATGACAGCGTTTCCAGTAATCTGAGGGCCACTTACCACATGAAAGTCAAATTGTACATAGTGATTCCCCAATTCTATAATATGAGCAAATAAAAACATGCACCATCCTTCAGAAGTGAACAGTGTACATGATCCCCTCCACAAATACCTATTTCTGCCTAGGAGCACATTTTGAATGAGAAATGGTCTGAGTGCTAAGTTCTTCTTCCTGAGATGTGAGGTGTTCTTTCCATCAGCAATGGTTGAATCATAACCTTTTTTTAATGGGAGAAAAGCAAACAATAGCACAAAGCCCTGTAAACAGCTGTTGCACCAACATACGGCACCTGATGAAGTCACAGCAACCAAAGAAACAGGAAGCCAGAATGTGCTCAAGCTGCCTGTGCAGATGTTCCACTTGGACAAGGGCAAAGTGGTGGCCTTGGCCATCACATGTCAGAAGAGAGGAAGACTACCTGCTGCTCCAGCTTGCTTAGTATTGTCTACACTGGCCGGCAGCTGTTCTCCAAGGTTTCAGGCAGGGGTCTTTCCCGACTGTTCTTGGAGATACCAGGAACTGAACCTGTGACCTTCTGCATGCAAAGCAGTTGCTTTACCACTGAGCTATGACCCTTCCCCAAATGGAAAATGCTGAACCTTGAACAGCTGCTTCCTTGTATTTTAGTGCAAACCATCTATCTCCATATTTGTCATTTTTCTTCCCTGTCCTGTCTCTCTACCCTTAGCTTGGGAGGTTATTTATGACACTCAGTGCTTTTCTTTACATTCCACTCTGATGCTGGATCATTTGTGTATGTACACACCTAGAGTGCCTCATTTCTAGCCAAATGTAAGATGTTATGAGAGCTGATATAGTGTAGCAAGAAAGAGTGGCCCAGCTTCCACATCACAGTAAACTGTAGTTTAAAATAAATTACTGGACCCCTCCTCCCAATCTACAACATAGGGATTGAAATGCTGACTGACATGACTGGTTTGTTGTATGGTTTTGCTGAAAGAATGTGTGTGAGGCACTCTGAAAATTCCAGACATATATCCATAGGTCTCACTCACCAAACACAAAGCATTCTCTGGAAATTGTTAGTTAGGCGAGTGTTGACATAACGAGTCCACGATTTCCAGTGAATTCTATGGGAAATTTTCTAATGCATTTCTGAGCATGGAATTTTGACACAAACACACACACACCACAAACAAACAAAAAACCCTTTGGGAAACCCAGGAAAACTGCTTTCCGATTTGTCCCAATTGTCCCCTTCCCCCCATTCTTCAACCAACCAGCAAAAGGCAAACATGGAAGTAAAAAAATGCTCTCTGTATAGATATCTGAATCTGCTGTGTGTATAGCATGGTGTAATGGTTTCTAAGGGGTTGCTCGTGCGCAAGCAGGCAACTATCTCCCTGGCTGGGTGCAAACACCTGGCTGGGCTGCCAAAGTAAACTTTATCTGTCCAGACGCCACTCACCCGTGGCTGACTCAATCGCTGGCAGAATCCATGAGTGGGCGTTTCTTAAACTTATTCCAGCAAAGAAGCTCTTTGACGCCTAGTCTCCGCCTACCCTCTCTGCGTGAAAGCCTTCTGCGCAAGGAGGGCATGGGCAACGGAGGACCCCTACTCTCCCCGCTGGTCCCAGGCAAGGAGTCATGGGACCGCCTCACTGCTTCTCCCATCTGCCCCCCTTCTCCACTGGTGCTACACTGATTCTCTTCCCCAGAAGATGGGATGCTTCTCCCGATCCCTGGACGCTCTCTGGAATCCCTCTGGCTTTTGCTCTCTCCCTCCGGCACTGATGGCAGTTCCCTGACACATGATTGGCATACTAATTCCTCATGTTTGGATTAATGAATTTAGTGAATGTTGATAGAGAAGGACCTGCATGTATAAGATACAACATATCTTGTGGAACATGTTGATCATTAGTGGGCTAGGCTGTTAGCATTTTACCATCATCTAGTGAGAAAAAGTATGTTGTGCAGTCTTTAAAAGTGGGGGTGGGGGAGGTGAAGATGTGAAGTTGTGTATTGAGGTTATGTAGTCCAGCATATTAAGTATTATGCTGTGTTTTGATATTTGGTGATGTAAACTGCCTTGGGAAAGTTCACTTTTAAAGATGGTCTATAAACCTCAAGCAGGCAAACCAACATTCTTATGTTATTAGATCATGTATGAAACTATACGGATCCCCATAGTATACATAGAAAGATGCCATGAGCCTTGAGAGCTCAGAAGGAACCAGACGTAATACCACCACGTTGCATGGCCCAGTCACTTTATTTGTTCAGCGTCTTATTTTCAGCTTCATTTATTGCTATTGGAGCTTATTCTGTGAGTATCCAAAGCAAGAAGGGTGCTCATGCTTTAGAGACACAAGATTGAGGGTGAAAAAAGATTGGTCCAGAGTGACAAAGAGTAACTGTCACTTTACTATACTTTTCTGTACAGTGGTACCTCAGGTTACAAACACTTCGGGTTACAAACTCTGCTAACCCGGAAGTAGTACCTCAGGTTGAGAACTTTGCCCCAGGATGAAAACGGAAATCGTGCATTGGCGGCATGGCGACAGCGAGAAGCCCCATTAGCGAAAGCCTCATAGCTTTTGACATAGGCAGAAATGTGTCTTTTAATGTTTCCCATGAAACTTAAGAGGAATTAGCAGAGTGACTAGCCCTGTTCAGGGGTGCTGTCCAAACAGGGACTGTAGGCATAAGTTGGGCAAAAGGGCCACATACACTGTGCATGACCCCAGCACACAGTGGCCCCTCTGCTCTCCACCCCTGACCTCCGGTAGAGTGGGAAGTTTTGTGAAGGCTTGGGAAGGAGTGGTTTGGAGCAGGAAGCATGGTGAATCAGTTGAAGGCTGCCTGCCTCTGCGCATTTGTTGTCAAGGATGTGGTCTGAGGTTTTTCTGTAGGAAGCCTCTTGAAAAATCCCCATTTGACTTTTGCTGATTTGTGACCTGATGTGTTCAAAGTGCACTGAGGTTGAGGATACGAGTAGCAGAGCATGGCTGACCTGTGGCAGAGGCATTAGGAGAGCATCTAAGAATAGGAACAAGGATGGCAGGAAACTTGCAAGCGAGATTGCTATCCTTTTTGGAGTTCAGTTACATCCGGAGGCCTTTGAGATAATGAGTGTGCTAGTGCTGTGATGGAATCCAGAAGTGTTGATGAAAACAGATTGTGTGACAGAGAGACTGGACACAAGATGCCTCAGTTTTTGTAATACATAAGGAATGAAGAGCCAGTTCTGCATGCCATTTCCTTAGGTAATGCAACACTTTTACAAATAGGCAACTGAAACATGAAAGGGAGGAGAAAGGGACATAAGTCTGGTGTAGATTTAAGCTAGTTTAATAGTTATTTCTTCTCCTCAAGGAACTCTGAGAGATGTAGCTCTGTTAGTTTGGCTCTATCAGCACTTTCACAAACTACTATTTCCAGGAAATTTTTTAAGGGAAACCATAGCAGTTAACTCATAATAAAACCAATATACATTTATAGTGTAGTTATAGCCAAAGTGACTCTCCAAATGTCCATCTAGCAAGTCTTGGCCACTTTGTGGTTACAAAATGGCCTTATAATTAGACCACACTCTCTTCTGGTTCTGGCTTGTTCGTAACAGTTCACCTTTTACTTTTTTTTTTTACAAATTGCTCTTGTGTTTGTCATTAGGGAGAAAGCTAATTTTCTGTACTTCAAAGCCAATCAGTCTCAAAATGGGAGCTGTTTCTTTCACTTCCACTTCCAGCTGGGCTACCATCCACTACCACAATAAAAACCTTGACTGAAAGATAATGGCATTAATGTGTCTCAGAATTTAAGATCCTGGTGTTTTTATTGTTTAGTGTATAATTTTTATTGAGTTTCAATATAAGCAAAACACACACACGTCTACAATCAAAACTTGTTTGTTTGTTTGTTTCTTTTAAATACACATTACAGTTTCCCAGATCATGATGCTATTACTCAGTTTGAGTTATGGGCTGAGGACATTCTCCTCAAGAACAGCAAACATTGTCACAAGGTTACTATTGATGATTTATATCTGGTCCCCTCCTTTTTGGGTTGGATTGTTCCTCATTCCCCTGGCGAGGCAGGAAATTGGAGGAGAGGTATAAGTATTTGTTTTATCTCAATTGCAGACTTTTAAGAACTAGTTGTGGGAACTTGTTGTTTTCTGCAAAGGGAGGGGCTGAGGCTGAGACCCTGCCTGCATGTACATGCTCTAAACATGCTCTCCGGACATGTTTGGAGGAGGTGTAGATGTTTGAGCATCCTTCCATAAAGACGTCTTGCTCCACCTGTGGAGGTAATGGTGGCCTATGTCTTTCAGTGCCATTAGTAACTCACTGTGCTAATTCAAAAGAACCTCTGTGCTAATTCTGAGAAACCTCTTGAAAGCAGAAGTATGTTCTTATTTTATCCTCTTTATGGAGGAAGGTAATTAGATTATTTCCTGCCTTTTGATTTTTCTAGCTGGGAAATGTTGATTTGTTTGCCTGCCCTGGGTAGTTCCTTTGTTCTCTCTCCACCCCCTTTTGAAAATAACTAGTGGTATTAATTAAGCTCTTGACATGTAGGCCCACACAAATGCCGTACTGATGAAAGGAAATGCAGTGCTTTAAATCACTAGGGAAAATAAATATGGCTATGAAGAGACATTCCGCACTACATATATTTATTGTACATAAGTAGATGTATGTATGATGTATGTGAGAGCTGGACCATAAAGAAGGCTGATCGCCAAAGAATTGATGCTTTTCAATTATGGTGCTGGAGGAGACTCTTGAGAGTCCCATGGACTGCAAGAGGATCAAACCTCTCCATTCTTAAGGAAATCAGCTCTGAGTGCTCACTCGAAGGACAGTTGCTGAAGCTGAGGCTCCAATACTTTGGCCACCTCATGAGAAGACTCCCTGGAAAAGACCCTGATGTTGGGAACGATTGAGGGCACATTGAGAAGGGGATGGCAGAGGATGAGATGGTTGGGCAGTGTTCTTGAAGCTACCAGCATGAGTTTGATCAAACTGCGAGAGGAGTGGAAGACAGGAGTGGAGGACTTCCGGGTTGGCGCGACTGGCTAATGGCGGATTCCCTCCGAGCTCCGGAGGGAATCGGCTTAGCAGGGGATTGGGTCTTGCCGTGCTGGCGACACGGGGACCCTTAAAAACCACGGGTACGGAGCCCGTGGACATGGTGACTCGGCGGGCACTATAAGCGCCCTCCCGACTCGTGAAGGAGCCTTTTTAAAGGCTACGGATCGGGTGCCAGGGAGTGGCGTGGTGCTGTGAGTCCTTCGCTTCCCCTGCTGAGCGAAGCCGCAAGCCATTCTCCGGTCAGCGCTGACTTCTTCCTACCAAATTCGGACTTAAAAGCAAGAACAACTACCCGTGAGTAATTTGAAAATTGGATTACAATATATTTGGTTTTGGATTCGGCACGAGCGGGGGAGCCGGAAAAAAAAGGAAGTCCGTCTCCCCCCTATTGTAAACAACTCAAAGCAAGGACCTGTCAACTAAGGTCGCGGGAAGAGTTGCTGGGACTGGATAAAGATACAAATTCCATGGATTTAAAAGGATTTAAAAGGACTAAGCTAATGTGCTGGAGGATTGGAGTCTATTTTATTTGAATTAAACACCATTCTTCTCAAGCCCGGGAGTAACCCGAGTCAAGAGTCTGCTGAGGATTTATAGAAACCTTTGACAGCTGTCAAACTAGCTGTCAAAGTTGGAAGAATCGAAAGTTGAAACTTTAACCGGTTATATCGTTACAAAATATTGAAAACAAAGAAAGATTGTTACAACTAAATCTGACTTTTGGGTCGGAGGGGAAAAGAACACTAAGTAACCAGAATCCCTCTAGAGGGGATCTTTGGACATTACAAGAATGGAACTAAAACAGGGAATACAGGAAATACGTGCTGACTTGAAAGAGCTGATCTCTCTCGTGGGAAAGTTGCTAGAGATGAATGAGAAAGGCTTTGTTTTGTCTACGAGCCCCTCAAACCTGAAGTTATCTGAAGACACACCAATTGAATTGGAAAAAGACTCGTTGCTCGAAACACAGGCAGCTGGACAGGAAAAAGAACAAAAGATTGAGGAGGAGAAGATATCTGCCAAGCAGGAGGAGCTGAAAGAAGGGACGGCTGAGATGCTACAGAAGAGAAAAGAGAATTGGAGATTTGTTAAGAAGAATCTTAAATTGACCAAGGTGAAAGTCGGACTAATGGGGACATATAGATCTTGGAAACAGTGTTGGAGCACCACGTGTAAACAAGTAGGATTTATTGGAACAATCATGGTCAGCACCGAGAAAAAGTATCTTCGACCCTGGGTGTTAAGCAAGAGAGATTTCCGAAGAAACCGGCTGAAAGGGACTGAAAGAGACTTGCGTGCTTTGGACGTAAGATCACCAGGCTAAAAAGATGGACCAAATGGACTTTGGATAGGGATGGAAACCGGGGAGGGAAGGGTGGGACTTAACAGTCCGAAGGGGATCTGCTCTTTTTTTTCTTTTTTCGCTTTAGGAGTATAAAAATTAGGGGTTTCTTTTTTTGTTCTGTTTTATTATTAATATTATTATAAAAATGGGGAATCGGTGGAGGGGAAATAGTGGCAACCTTAGGAAGGGTATATTATTTTGTCTTTTCTCTTTTCTTTTTCCTTCTTCTTTTCTATATAGAGGGCTAAGGTATATATTTTAATAGATGGCTAAGGTACAACAACGAACTAAAGTTTAATTCTATTATAAAAAATTATCTTAATTAAACTAGGGTTAAGTGATTTTAAACAAACTATGTCTTAGGATATTAAGTGGAAAACTTGCTTGATTAAACAATTGAAGATGGAATACAATAAGGGGAGGCGTGGGGAAGTCTTGAAAAGAAGTTATAGAAAATGAGCTTAAAAGGTGGAAATCTTCTTTGCTGTTTTTTGTCTTTCTTTTTTCTTTGGTCTTTTTTATTTTTCTCTTATTTCATTTCTTTTTTTTCTTCTTTTTCTGTTCTGTTATTTGTAACCTTTTGAAAAATTTAATAAAGATTATTATATTAAAAAAAGTGGAAGACAGGAGTGCCTGGCTTCCTCTGGTCCATGGGGTCATGAAGAGTCGGACACGACTAAACAATAACAACAACAACAGATGTATGAAGGTACTGACAATGACTCTTACTTGGAAGAAAGGAGGGTTGTGTGGGGCACGTATGTTCAGAAAGAAACCTCTGAAATTGTGTTTCTGGAATATAGTCTACTGAACAACAGTTAAGAACCATGGATGTTGCTGTTCCCAATTGTTACCTCTGGCCCTGTCAACCATTGCTATGTGGCCCCTGGAAAGTTTGCCAGGAGAGAATGTGACCCTTGAGTTGATAAAGGTTCCTCAGCTCTTACTCATAGGGTGTTTTCTAACCTGCAAATGTAACATTCAGGGAGGCTTAAAGCAATTAAAACCACAATGTCATGATATAACATACAACAGATAAGCACAAGCTTTAGATAAAATGACCATGTGCCCAGCAGGGAAAAGCTTCCCAGAATACATAAAGGCTTTACTAGAGTAGCTGGCAAAAGATGATTTGAGAGGTGGCACCTGAACTTCATGAGGTGATAATATTTAAGCCAGATTGTTGCACACCTGCCTGACAGCACTATATTTGATCTGTGGCTGTCAGGCATCCACTGTGACAATGTGAGTGGCTGTTGGCCATATCCTCGACCACCCAGTCCACTTGTCTACATGACTTGCAGCCAGAAAGATTGGGAGAGAGGACAAAACCTGTGAAAAGAAACTGGCCCTTGGGTGACTTGTGTAAGGTTGCTCAACAGTTGGCTGGAGTTGATGGGAATTTTGGCCAAAACGTCTGCCAGGCATCAAGCTAGCATAGTCTGAGAAAGAGTATTAAGTTGGGGGCCTTGAACCCTTTAGTTCAGATGGGAAAGAAATCTAAATAAAAAGGAGGGCAGGAATGATTTCTTCAGACTTTCATATTCTTTTGTGACCACCGAACTACATTTTGTCCTGTAGTTTAAGCTCTTAAGTGATTTCATAGAGTGGCTTTTATACATAGTGACCTGTAGTGTATTTAATTAATGGCCTGCAATACTGAATTGAAGGCCCTAATGCTGGCAGCTCCCAAGGGAGAGATTAGCAGTGGTTAGTCTACCTGATGCAGTGTTTTGAAAATAGGTTCCCTGAAGTCTTTTTCTGTGAGCCTAACTGCTTATTAATTGCCTATGACAGCATTGTCAAAACCATCTCTCTGCTGAATCTGACTGTAGTAGAACTGTTTGCAATGTAAGTCCACTGTGTTTCCTTAACGGTATTTTCTCTGCAGACTTTAAGACAAGCCAGCATCTCTTCTCCCCCAACAAGTGAGCTATCTGTTGTTTCTGGATTTAATTGGCCAGATGCCTGTTTTCTGTCTTTCCCTTCAGAAGAGAAGTATGAAACATGCCATACCAGTCACCTGAGAGTTAAGGACCAAAATTTGGGCTGCCCTGCTCACTGCTGCCGTGCTTTGCATATTTTTAATGGAGAAAAATAGACCCGTGACCAATCTATAAATTCTACCCTTAGGTCTGCATCTCCTCCCCCTCTACACCCCCCTGCTGCTACTGCTGCTGAGAGTCATGGCAGCAGGGGGTAAACAAAGGTTCAGCCTGAACATAACGGAGGAGTCAGCACCCCACCCCCCGGACAATGGCGCAGTGTGGGAGAAAGAGAAGAAAGATGCACTGCAGGCTTGCAAGCACACACTTGGTGACTCCTTACATTCCTGGTATCTGGAATGTAAGGAGGCACCAAGGACTCAGCCACACAGCTGCAAAAAAACCCAAGCATGTTTTAAATGTGTTGTAAAGTGCAGTATACAAATGGGACACTAGATGGCGAAAGTGAGCTATGCAAAATTCTATGTACTTTACAAAACTTTTTTTTTTTAATATATAAAAAGCATTTTCAAAGTGTTTTTTTATATGTGTGTAGATTCTATGCAAATGTGTGCTGTGGCCCCAGCACATCTCTCCCCTCTCTCTCATGGAGGTTGCTGTTTTGCCATCCCCCTACCTGCCACCAGGGACATGTACTCCCTCTCACCTTCCTTGATCTAGGCCTGGAATAGACCCTGGTAGAAAATGTCACAGAGCTTTTTTGCTCTTAAGAAGCAACATTTTTCTTTATGGAACTGTCTTAACCTTGAAATAAAACAATGGAAAACATGTGCGAGCATTTGAATAAAAGACATCTAGCAAGTTCCCTTTCTGAAAGGGACACTTTGGGAGAGCTTGTTCAGTTCCCTTCTTGCTCCATTTTAGAATTTAAGCCTGAGAAAGCTTCAGAAACAGCGAAGTGCTGGCAGTCCTGTTTGGTTGCAGCCAGTTGGTTCAAGTGTTATACTGCTTAAGTGTTAATTGCCTCCAACCCAAGTCACTGTATAGAAGTGCTGCTGGTTGATTATTCTGTTCAGCCCCTGACAATATAAAGTATTCTCCTCATGTTTTAGCAGTACAAGGAACCTAGGCTTAATAGAGTTATCCAGTGATAACATGCTGAAAAGAGCTTCACCAGGTTTGGGAGACTGGAGTGTTTGGCTGCTCTACTACAATGGTACCTTGGGTTGAGAACTTAATTCATTCTGGAGGTCTGTTCTAAACCTGAAACTGTTCTCATCCTGAAGCAAAGTTCTTAAACCGAGGTACTATTTCTGGGTTAGTGAAGTCTGTAACCTGAAGAGTCTGTAACCCGAGGTACCACTGTATTTGGTTTGAGGAAAATGCTATGAATATGGTTGAAAAACTTCCCCTTTGAGTAAACTTTGTCCTTTATAATAAGGGCTAGGGCTTCCACTCCCACTTTACCCCATCAAATGACTGTTATGACTTTGGCTTGTACACTATTAATAGCCAGGGAACTATTCTGTTCACCGTGGGCTTCCACTTCAAAGGTCATACTTTTCAGGTGGGGATCTCCATGTTTCGCAGGCTGTTACAGGACTATGAAATGACTTCCTCCAGCCTCTTAGGACTTTATTGTTTCCTTTTCTGTTTATAGTGTTAATGTTTGAAGTACTTTGAGGGAACACCATGTTTATCTTATTTACAGGGGCTGCATGAGGGCAAAAGTGCTTCATTAAGGTTCTTTAATATAACATATGACACAAAGGTCCTAGAACTGCAGAGTTAGATAAAATGGGACCACCCATAACCCCCCCATGTTAACCCCCTTCCCCATACAGTGGCACCTCAGGTTAAGAACTTAATTCGTTCTGGAGGTCCATTCTTAACCTGAAACTGTTCTTAACCTGAAGCACAACTTTAGCAAATGGGGCCTTCTGTTGCCGCTGCGCCGCCGCTGTACGATTTCTGTTCTCATCCTGAAGCAAAGTTCTTAATCCGAGGTACTATTTCTGGGTTAGCGGAGTCTGTAACTTGAAGCGTCTGTAATCCGAGGTACCACTGTAGATCTATTTCCTTGAACAAAATCATTTTCGCTTCTGCTCATCCAGGTTCCCACTCCACAGATGCTGTGCAGTGACAGCATTATAGAAGCCTTTGACTCTCAATGAAACAGGTAGTTGCTTACTGTAGTGCTGCTGTTTTTCCCCAGTGAGTGAGGTCAGTGTTGCTGAGGAGGCCAGAAGGTTTGAACAAGAGTCTTTGGTGCAGCTGTCATAGTGCTTTCCTGTGATTTTCTGTCTTAAGAAATTAAGTCCATGGTAGCACTGAGAAGCTACAATCTGCTTCTCTGTTGCTCTCATGCTGGACAGTTGTTGTTACCACTGATGGGAAAACAAATATAATGCCAGGTTTATAAAGGTTAACCATCAGTCCTATATGCATGTTCCCATCTCTCACACAATGACCCAATTCACACATAATACTAAACCATAGTTTAGCATAAATGAGCAAATATGCAGGCTCCCAGAGTGAAGATCTTGGTGGGCTTGCTGCTGCTCCTGTGAGATTTTACTTAGTGTGACATCTGCACTTAGGTGTGCAGTTCATCTCCTTCAGACAAACCACAAGCAATAAGCTACAGCATGGGTAGGCAAACTAAGGCCCGGGGGCTGGATCCGGCTCAGTCGCCTTCTAAATCCGGCCTGCAGACAGTCCGGGACTCAGTGTGTTTTTACATGAGTAGAATGTGTCCTTTTATTTAAAATGCATTTGTGGGGCATGGGAATTCATTCATTCCCCCCCCCCCTTCAAAATATAGTCCGGCCCCCCACATGGTCTGAGGGACAGTGGACTTGGCCCCCTGCTGAAAAAGTTTGCTGACCCCTGAGCTACAGCTTATGGTATGTCTTGGAGCAAGGTAAACTGCAAGGCTGGGTGTGGCCGTAGGAGTAAGATAAACAGTACTGGCTTTAGCTTACAGCAGCAGGAAAGAAGGAGAACCAGAGCTGCTGCTATCTTCTTTCCAGGAGCCTGCACATTCGGAGTAAGCCATTGTTTGGCTTAGTGTTACATGTGGACCAGGTCAGCGGAGGAGGATGGGTATGAGCACACTAGCTCTGCCTCCCCCCCCCCCTTTTGAGTTGGAGGGATAACTTCTGGAATGGAGCATCACACTTCTGTATCTGAATGAGGCTCTTTGAGCATGCATTCACTGATTGTCTTGATAACCTTTTGATCCAGAGGAACTCTTTCTTTCATTCTCCCTTTTGAGTTTGTAGCAGAGACCTCTCTGCCTTGCTTGCCCACGAAGCATCCTGAAGTCTCACTGTCTGTCAGTGTGCATCTCCAGCCCCATTTGTGGTGCCAGTGCTTTGCCTCAACCGACACTCTCCTTCCTTCCTCTCTTGACCCTCTGCAGATTGTACGCCTGGTGGCTGGCTCTATCTTATGCATACTCGGCTGGCCATGTGCTGCATTCTTTCCACAAGCTGTCATAGACTTGTTGGTCTGGCATTGCTGGTTGCAGTTTGGATTCCAGGGAAGCCTCTTTATCTGCCTTCAGGCAGGGATTTTAAACAAAACCTTTGGGGTTTTAATAGTAGCACCAAAAAAGCGGCAGTGTCCTTTGGTCAACAAGAGAATGCAGTTGCCCTGTTTTCATTCTCCCTGCCCCCCCCCCCCAGCCATCTTCCCTTATGAACTTAACATTGTGAATGTTTATACAGTAACTTGTACAAGCCTCATGTGCCAGGACTGAGGAGGGGGATGAAAAATCTGTTCTCATGTGCACAAACAATTTTAAAAAAAGAAGAAGCTTTTTTCTTTTCTTTTTGGGAAAATGCTGGCTGAAGTGTGGTGGCACAAGCATTAAAATGGTTTTTAGGGTTTTCTTCCGGTCATTCTTTGGGCAGGTAGGCATATGCTATGGGCAATGTTGGGGAACCTGCATTCTTGAGGGAGGTATTATTCAGGAGTCTTTGATGGGAAATAATGGTATGGAAAGTGTGGTAGTAGCGGCTTTGGGGACTTCTCAAGGCACCAGCATACGTGATCCCAAAGAAATCTCATAGGAACTAATCAACATAGAACAACAACTCACAAAATCTGCCAAAAATTGTGGTTAGATGAAATCCAGAAATGGAGGAGTGGCTATCCCAGTATATATATCTGTATTGGATTTGAAATTGTTTTTAATTTGATTTTTTTTTCCATTTTCAAAGAACATAGTTATAATTGTTTGAAATAAAGATTTCTGTAGTTGTTTTTATTGATGATTTTATTGTGACATTGCTTTGAGATGGTTTGTGGGAAGTTATGCATAAATAACCAAAAGTGTGAAATAGAGCAATCCATGGCACAGTTGCAGGTTTGGAAGTGACATCTGAACTAGGCCCGAATCTCCCTAAACCAAGGAACAGCTTACTATAACAGTTGCTTGCTCTCCATTCCCTTTCTCCTGGTGGTCCCTTGGCTAAATCCACTTCCCCCTCAAGAGCATGCTCTCATCTGGAACCAGTGGCAGACTTTGGGCTTTAATATTTCAGTAGTGCCCTGTGCAACGCCAAAATTCAACTTGCCCCCTGCCTCTCGCCTTCCATTCTCCATCATTGTTGCAGCGCTCCCTGCAGCGCTCTCTCGGTTCAGCACACCGGTCGCGCTCCCCAAAATCCGCCTCTGTCTGGAACCCAGCTGTCCTAAAGGATAAGAGGACTATATGGAGGGAATGATCCATATAGTGGCCTGTCTGGGGAATGGGAGTGGAGACCTGGCTTATTCTCGTCAAAATAGCCCTTGAGTAAAACCAATGTAAAGTCTTTACATTTAATTGTGTGGTGGCTATTGCCATGTGATGAGTTGCTTTTTATGTTGGTGTGGACTATTTTGGGCATCATCTGGCAACCTTCTATATAGCTGGAACAGCTTACAATGTGGTAACAGAGGAACATTTCAAAGTTACCTTGGCTTTGTCAGCTGTCACACATGAAATGATCCTATTGGCAGGCATATTGGACCATGATACTGCTTGTGTCGTAAACTATGACTGCTGTTATGAACTGATTCCTATAAGATGTGAGCGACTTGGTTGCCATGATTGACAGATATGATTTATGTGCTATTTACATACTGCCTCCTTATGCATGTTTGTATGTGCAGTAGAGCATGGTGTATTTCCCCCTTCAAAGCCATAAACAAATGCTTAGAGATCTGAAGATAAGGCAACATTTCCTTATATGTGCATCCTTCTCTGTCTCGTTCAAGTGCTCCACAAACAATGTAGGGTGAGTAATCTTCTATTTCTGTTGCTGCAACTTTGGTCGAATTCTCATCCAGGTAGTAAACCTGTGTCTGGACTCTACCACTTCAGACTTTAGTTGAAAAATAATCTAATGCTTCTCCATACTCCCCCCCCCAAAAAAGAGTCAAAGATCCCTATTGAAAACTAGCTTAAGCCACAACTCTTCTTCCTTGACATGTTAGTTTTCTGTATGGAGGGGTATGGAGAAGCATTCAGCCCTGTGAGCCCCCCCCATACAGTCTGAAGTGGTACAGCCCAGCAACAGGTTTGATACCTCCGTGATTTGTTGCCAGGTGAACAACATCCTTTCCGGCTAAAACCAAGGCATGAACGTCCTAGTCTCAGAGATGATGCAGTTCATTAAGAATGGCTCACACCAGGGAAATAAGCAAATATTTTATACTATTTTATGTCACTCTCTTGGAGATTTCTTAAAATTATGTGGCATGTAATTCTTGCTAAATGAAATAAAAATTGTCCACATGTGTTTGTGGAATTGGGGGTGGGGGAGCAATATTTTCATTGCACCTAATAACATAAACCAGAGAGCAGAGATGACATGCAACAAGCATTTTTTTTTAATTCACCCTTTCATCTGCATGGGTTTCTGCTCCAAGCTGCTATAGCACTGTGCTGACGTATCTAATATTTTAGCAAATATTCTAGCTGGTTTTGCTCTTGAAGTACAGGCTTTATTATTTTGCATCTTGAGAATCTAAGGCAAGCACTACCCCATTGCATTTCTGGCTAGGGTATCAAAATACATGCTTAATGAAATCCTGGAATTTAATTAAATCCATCTTTTGCAGATTTGTAGAGATGCTGGCTGGTAGCACTCCTGTTTTGGGCTCACAAAGTAACAGTAGGGGAATTCATTATGCATCAGTATTTCAAACAAACAAACAAACAAACAAACAAACAAACCCTACAATCTGAGGATCCTGGATAATTTTCATATGAAATCTCATATATAGCCACTTGTTCATCTAGCCTTGTTTAGTCTCTTCCAACTGGCAACAACTTTTCACAGTCTTTCCGATTTAACCTGAGACATTTATGTATTGAAAGTGTGTGGTATATCCCTGTTCTATTACTGTAGCTCTCTCTCCATTTTAACACTGTATTCCATGCAGAAGTGAAAACTCTGGTTTCTAGCTGGTAATTTTTGACAATATCACATGTGAAATGTTGATATTAGGTCAAGGATTTTAATTAAAAACATATGTATGAAAGGGACCTTTCCTCTTTAAGCGGGGAGGGGTTTCCCGTCTTATGACAGGCTGTGTAAAACTGTCCCTCTGAAGTGTTTGATTAAAAAAACTAAAAGGCAAAATACACTTGAGAGTCTGGGTGCAATTGCACAGCATTTGACATCTAGTCCGGGCTCCATTGGACAAACGTCAACAGCCTCAGATGTAGACACCTTGATGCTCTGTATTTGCAAACATGCAGGGTATAATTAACACTGCCTTGTTTATGCTCCCCAAGGGTAATAAACTGTTAGCTACACACAAATGATGTAAGCAAAGGAGGAGGGGTTGCTGGGCTGAGAAACAATTGCTTTGAAAAAGAAAGAAAGTGGTGTTGTTTAAAGCAATGGGCTCCTCCTGCTGGAGAAGTTGGGAAATGTATTCTGCTGCAGCCTAATAAAATGACAAATAAGTATTCTGTGGCAGAATATGAAATGGTTCTAGGGTTGGGGTGAGCAATGGGGTGGCCAAGTTTTCTGTCAACACCAGATTGCTTCAGGTGGTGAAAAAAGGAGCTCCAAAATGGTCTTTTCAAATTGAATCTTTTCTAATAAAATAGATGAATAGATTATAAAATGAATTTATAAAATAAACTGGGTGAATACATAATGGCAGTTTCAGTTCAGTGTAAAATGGCTCAGGACCGCAATGCTTCCAGGACTGCCTCCCCATATGAACCAACCCAGACGCTGCAATCATCCTCAGAGCCCCTTCTTCATCTGCCTCCACAAGACGTCCAGAAGGTGACAACACAAGAATGGGCCTTTTCTGCAGTGGCTCCCCATTTGTGGAATGCACTCCCCAGGAAGACTCACTTGGCACCTTCATTACATATATTTAGGTGCCAGGCGAAAATGTTTCTCTTTAACTGGGGGCACTGTTATACGGTGGTTCCGCTCCTTTCTCCTGGGCCGTGTCCAGAAAGTGGGGGGGGGGGATGAGTGTTCAGACCCCTGGGCTCTCACTTGTGGGGTGCCTCAGGGTTCGGTCCTCTCCCCCTTGCTTTTTAATATCTATATGAAGCCGCTGGGAGAGATCATCAGGGGGTTTGGACTGGGTGTTCATCAGTATGCAGATGACACCCAGCTCTACCTCTCCTTTAAATCAGAACCAGTGAAGGTCCTGTGTGAGTGCCTGTAGGCGGTTGGAGGATGGATGGCGGCTAACAGATTGAGGTTGAATCCTGAACAGACAGAAGTACTGTTTTTGGGGGACAGGGAGCGGATGGGTGTGGGGGATTCCCTGGTCCTGAATGGGGTAACTGTGCCCCTGAAGGACCAGGTGCGCAGCCTGGGAGTCATTTTGGACTCACAGCTGTCCATGGAGGCGCAGGTTAACTCTGTATCCAGGGCAGCTGTCTACCAGCTCCACCTGGTATGCAGGCTAAGACCCTACCTACCCGTGGACTGTTTCGCCAGAGTGGTGCATGCTCTAGTTATCTCCCGCTTGGACTACTGCAACGTGCTCTATGTGGGGCTACCTTTGAAGGTGACCCGGAAACTGCAATTAATCCAGAATGTGGCAGCTAGACTGGTGACTGGGAGTGGCCGCCGGGACCACATAACACCGGTTCTGAGAGATCTGCATTGGCTCCCAGTACGTTTCCGAGCACGATTCAAAGTGTTGGTGCTGACCTTTAAAGCCCTAAACGGCCTCGGTTCTGTATACCTGAAGGAGCGTCTCCACCCCCATTGTTCAGCCCAGACACTGAGATCTAGCGCCGAGGGCCTTCTGGCGGTTCCCTCATTGCGAGAAGTGAGGCTACAGGGAACCAGACAGAGGGCCTTCTCGGTAGTGGCGCCCGCCCTGTGGAACGCCCTCCCATCAGATGTCAAAGAGATCAACAACTACCTGACATTCAGAAGTCATCTTAAGGCAGCCCTGTTCAGGGAAGTTTTTAATATGTAACGCTGTACTGTTTTTAACACTTGATTGGCAGCCGCCCAGAGTGGCTGGGGAAACTCAGCCAGATGGGTGGGGTATAAATAATAAATTATTCTTATTCTTCTTCTTATTATTATTTAATGAGGTGTTGGGCTAATTAAACATTCTATGTCCTTTCAAATGTGTTTGTAGGAATGGGGTTATTGGTTAGTTTTTGTTTTTACTCCTCTTTTTGTTATGCATTTTTATGTTGTGTACACTGGTACCTCGGGTTAAGTACTTAATTCATTCTGGAGGTCCGCGCTTAACCTGAAACTGTTCTTAACCTGAAGCACCACTTTAGCTAATGAGGGTCTCCTGCTGCTGCCGCGCTGCCAGAGCACGATTTCTGTTCT
The DNA here is from genome assembly GCF_964106915.1 of Podarcis gaigeae. Classification (NCBI taxonomy): domain Eukaryota; kingdom Metazoa; phylum Chordata; class Lepidosauria; order Squamata; family Lacertidae; genus Podarcis; species Podarcis gaigeae. The sequence goes on along the minus strand of NC_139682.1, from coordinate 39,707,133 downwards.
CATCCTGAAGCAAAGTTCTTAACCTGAGGTACTATTTCTGGGTTAGTGGAGTCTGTAACCTGAAGCGTATGTAACCTGAGATACCACTGTACTGCTGTGTGTTCTTCAGGTGAATTTACAAATTTAATTATTAAGGTCCCATCTGAATTATACATTTAAAGAAGCATCAGAGGGATCACCGAACAACTCTCAATACCCTTTACAAACTACAGTTTGTAACTACAGGATACTTTGGAGGAAAGCCTTGAATGCTTAAAGCAGCTTAGTCATGCTGGCCACATGACCTGGAAACTGTACGCCAGGTCCCTCGGCCAATAAAGCGAGATGAGCGCACAACCCCAGAGTCGGTCACGACTGGACCTAATGGTCAGGGGTCTCTTTACCTTTACCCTTTATAATGTAACTTAAATAGAAAACTATCTTTAAAAAGATTTTTCCTCCAAAGCATTTTATTTTAAAAATCCGATTTAAATTTAAAAAATCCGATTCGGCTTTAAAAAAAAAAAAATCCATTGATTTTTATCCATCCTGAATCATCATCATCACTAATATTGTCTGAGCTGGCAGTGGCTAACCAAGGAAGAAGGTGGTGCTGCACTGCTACCCTTTCAATAGTGATGCTGCTTCCACTTACTAGGGCCGGGCAGTGGTGCAGTCAGGGATGTGTGAGAGCGCTGGATTGGCTCTGCCAGTGTATAACCTCTGCCTCCGCTGCTGCCCTGCCCTGCTACCTCACAGTAAGAGGCAGCAACAATGACTGTTAGGAAGGCAGCAGCACAGCACCAAACTGTTGGCTTGAGAGAGAGTGACTGGTCCAAGGTCACTGTAACATGTGGTGAATTCAACCTGGTTCCCCCTGGACTTACTGGGCTGAGGGGAGGTCTGGCTTAGGTTGCAATTCTAGGAGTGAAACTTTTTGAATAATCTCAGCCACTAGGTGGCACCACAGGTCACATAATCATGTTTTTCAAAAGACGTAGTTTTCAATTCATTGCTCTTTCGTTGCTGCTGTTGATAGATATAGATCAGGGGTCAGCAACCTAAGGCCCATGGGCCGGGCGAGCAGCCCGCGAAGGTTGTTTGACCGGCCCACAAGCCACAGCTGAGCTGCCTGCTTGCACGCGGCCCTAAACTGATGCAACGCAGAGTGGGGACTCACTTCTGCGGTGCTGGAAATTGCGTTTGCACATGCGCAGATGCCAAAAAACACATCTTTGCAGACACAGACACCGAAAATGGCCCATGGAGGGATCTCCACATGACCAATTAATTACTTTAAAGAGTTTCTGATTGCTAAATGTTTCTCTAAATGCATATATAATTGCTATTTGCTGGACTAAATTAAGCATATTAATTTCTAGTATTGTATCCAAGCTGGAATTTGCATATCTGACCCATCTGCTGCTGCTTCTTTGGCGATCACTTGTAGCCGAGTAAGATTGTCTTCCATGAACAGGGTCTTAACAGTTAGTCTGTAAGTGACTGTGCAGGCTAATTCTGGATCCACATGTCTTTCCACAGTGGGGACATAGGTTTCCGGGCAGGAGTTGATAATGGCAAGGGTTTGCCAAATGTGCATTCCTTGTAGCTCGTTTCTCCTTTCTGCCCTGAGTTCGTGCTTCTTCAAAACCCATGACACCTTTGGTAAAGGCTCTTTCCCAATTGGTGCACTCGTAGGCCAGTGTTTCCCAGTTTTCTGTGCTTATACTGCATTTTTAAAGATTTGCCTTGAGAGCATCTTTAAACCTCTTTTTTTGTCTACCAACATTACGCTTTCCATTTTTAAGTTCTGAATAGAGTAGTTGCTTTGGAAGATGATAATCAGGCATCCAAACAACATGAACAGTCCAACAAAGTTTATGATTAAGAATCATTGATTTGACACTGGTGATCTTTGCTTCTTCCAGTACACTGGCATTAGTTCGCCTGTCTTCCCAAGTGATGCGTAAAATTTTTGACAGACATTGTTGGTGGAATCTTTCAAGGAGTTTGAGATGGCGTTCATAAGTGGTCCATGTTTCACAAGCATACAGTAAGGTTGGTAGTACAATAGCTTTGTAAACAAGCATTTTGGTTTCTCTGTGAATGTCCCAGACCTTAAACACTCCGTGTTTCACTTGGGAGAAAGCTGCACTCGCAGAGCTCAGGCAATGCTCAATTTTGGCATCAATGTTGGCCCTGTGGAAAGATAACTGCCCAGGTAGGAGAAGTGATCGACACTTCCCAACGTTACACCATTAAGTTGAATTTGGCACAGAGGGGTTGTTAGTACTTGTTGGTGCAGCACTTGGTTTTTTCGATATTGATCGATAGGCCAATCTTTCCGTAAGCTTCTGCAAAGATATTTAGGATAGTTTGGAGGTCATCCTCTGAGTGTGCACACACTACGTTGTCATCAGCATATTGAAGCCCTATGACGAAAGTTACGGTAATCTTACTCTTTGCTTTCAGGCTACTCAGGTTAAAGAGCTTTCGATCTGCTCGATATATGATTTCTACCCCCATGGGGAGTTTCCCTTCGACAATGTGTAGGACCATGGTGATAAAAATACAGTGGTACCTTGGTTCTCAAACTTAATCTGTTCCAGGAGTGAGTATGACTCCCGAAACTGTTTGAAAACCAAGGCACGGCTTCCATTTGGCTGCAGAAGCTTCTTGCACTCAAGCAAAAGCAGTGTCAGATGTTTGGCTTCTGAAAATTGTTCGCAAACCGGAACACTTAGTTCTGTGTTTGCAGCATTCAGGAGCCAATTTGTTCAGGAGCCGAGCCGTTCGAGTACCAATGTACCACTGTAATAGACTTAGGGTGATAATATATCCCTGTTTAATGCATGAACCCACTGTGAATGGTTATCCGTGATTGTTGCCATCATATTATTGTGGAGGAGCCAAAGGATGTTCACTTCACAAATTTATTTGGGCAGCCGATTTTCAGAAGGACAGTCCACAGGGCAGTACAATTTACAGTGTTGAAGGTCTTAGGTCAATAAACAACCATATATAGGGATTGATTTTGCTCCCTGCATTTTTCTTGACACTGTCGCACAGTGAAAATCACATCCACTTTAGAAGGTCAAAAACCATTTTGGGATACATCCACAATTGGTTGCTCCAGCCAACTGGTGTGAGTTGCAGTTACAGTATTCACCACAGGATGGCAGTGCATACCTTGATATTTTATTTGTTTTGCTGGCTCAGAAGATTCGTAAGGGATTCAAATGCAACTTCTTTTGAACGTTACATCAGACTTCATGGTTTTTTGCCTGGTTCAAGCCCCTGCTTGTGAAGTTCTCGAGGTGGCCTTGTCCATTTTACATCCCATTTTGTGGTGGGTTTCTTGGGCAAAAATAAGAAAGTATACAGTAGCACCCTAAAGTTCTTGGAAGAAATTGGGGGGTGGGGAATCTTAATGTGATAAAATGTTCAGTGAATTATTGAATTGGGTCCTGTTAATGCACTTCATGTTTGTCACTTAAGCTAGGAGTGGCTGACATAGTGGAATGGTGCTATGCCATTCTACAGAAAACAGTGTCTCTGCCACTTACCAGGATGGTATAGGGACAAGGTAACAGTGCGGTCAGGACTTTGTGGGCGCACCAAGAAAACCCCAAGGTGCAGCTCCCATCTTGCACTTACCACCTCAGCCATTCCTGACTTGACTATGGGAGGTCACTTAGTTCCAAAACTGTAAAATGGGACTTAGGATCTGCCTAGCTGTTGTGAACATGACAGATGCAAAGATTTGTTAAGCAAACTACTTGAAAAAAGGAGAGAGAGAGAGAGAGAGAGAGAGAGAGAGAGAGAGAGATTGTGTTCTTTTGAGGGATTGTGTAAAATCTGAGTCCCACATGTGGTTCATGACGCAAACTTTATCCTACTGTACACTGGGGAAATGATTGCTGGCAAGATGTTAATTGTTAGGCAAAGATGATATGGGCAAGCATGCTAAGCTCACACTTCCTTTTTCTCTTTCCCTTTCCAGATGCTGCAAGACTGTCCGAAAGCTCGCAGGGAGGTGGAGCTGCACTGGAGGGCATCTCAGTGTTCTCATATCGTGAAGATTATAGACGTCTATGAAAATCTTTACCAGGGCCGAAAATGTCTCCTGATAGTCATGGAATGGTGAGTGTTGTGGTTTGATGGGACAAAGCGAGTTGTGTAGCTGGCCATGCTTAATCACTGTTCACAGCTAGAGAGCACCACACAGAGCTTTGTAGTCAGAAGTGCTGTTTTTTCACTACATTCCCTAAATGTGGATATGACCCACCTTTAAGGGTAGTTCCACAACCCATAATATACCATTCATTTTCACTGGAAATGGCATTTAGATCTGCATTTGAACTCATTAACATATGCAACTATTACAGTGCCGAGATAATTTATTCCCAACCATAAGTTCACTAAAGATAGGGCATCTTCCTTGCAAAGAGTTAGCTGATATAGATTTTAAGTGTTTCTACTTGGGTAAATTGGTACTGAAACTGGCAGAGTTGTGGGTGGGTGGGCAGGGTGTGAATCAGGGAGAGATTATAGAAGTTGTGGGGTGTTTTGTTTTGTTTTTAACTCATTTCCTGCTTTCTAAACTTTTCTCTTGGGTAAAGTGGTCCAGATGACTTTTTTTGGGTTGTTGCTGTAATTTACTTTTTAAAAGATATTCACGATTGCTACTCTTGCTTAAATCTGGGGGTGGGGTGGGTGATTTATTTTATTTATTTGCTTAACATCTGTACGCCATGCTTTTTGGAGAGAGATGCCCAGAGTGGCTTACAAACTGGGGGGGGGGGGGGGACAGACTGCATTCAAAACAAGAAAAACCATAGTAAGGAAAAACAAAAAAATTCCTTCCAGTAGCACCTTAAAGACCAACTAAGTAAGCACCTTAAAGACCAACTTAGTTGGTCTTTAAGGTGCTACTGGAAGGAATTTTTTTGTTTTGACTATGGCAGACCAACACGGCTACCTATCTGTAACTGCATAGTAAGGAAATGCAACGCAGTAAGAAAGAATGCAGCACCAAGCGGGGAAATAGCGAGATAGAAACTAGGGCAAATCATCAGGTCTTTACTGAGTGTCTAAATACTATCTGTGGATTTCTTTCATGAAACGCTTTTAGATGTGTGGGGACGCAGGTGGCACTGTGGGTTAAAGCCTCAGCGCCTAGGACTTGCCGATCGAAAGGTCGGCGGTTCGAATCCCTGCGGCGGGGTGCGCTCCCGCTGCTCGGTCCCAGCGCCTGCCAACCTAGCAGTTCGAAAGCACCCCCAGGTGCAAGTAGATAAATAGGGACCGCTTACCAGCGGGAAGGTAAACGGCGTTTCCGTGTGCAGCTCTGGCTCGCCAGAGCAGCGATGTCACGCTGGCCACGTGACCCGGAAGTGTCTCCGGACAGCGCTGGCCCCTGGCCTCTTAAGTGAGATGGGCGCACAACCCCAGAGTCTGTCAAGACTGGCCCGTACGGGCAGGGGTACCTTTACCTTTACCTTTAACACAGAAGAACGTCTCTGGATGTTTTGTGGGATACAGCTTTAGAGGATATGGCGGCACAGTGGAAAAGACACAAGCACGTAATCTAATACAGATTTAAGTAAGCAGGCAGGCTTCTATGGAAGGAAGCAGTTTTTCCAGATTCCTTGGACCTTGGCCATTTAAGGCTTTATAAATCAAAATGAGCATTTTAATTTGGAAACACAACAGGAGCCAATAAATATATTGAAAGATGAATGCAATGTATTGATTTCTGGCTGTTGACATTAGCAGACTTGCCGCTGCATTCTGAACCAGCTTGAACGTTCTGAGTGGTCTTCAAAGGAATTGCAGTGTGCAATGCACTGCAGTAATCCAATCCTGACATGATTAGGAAGGGAAGAGATTGAACACTAAGAATCCTGTCCTGCTGCTGAACTTTTAAAAGCAGGGACGGGGGAAGTGCCTGAATGTGAGCTGAGAGAGCTTCCACCAGGGGGAGCTCTGCTAGAAAAAAAAGTGCTCCACCTGATGGCCACGCCCCTACACCGACTCCCACCTTACACTGTGTGACAAAGCCCTACTGATTGTTTGGAGAAGATTATTGAGTTACGAGGGGCTGCAGGATGGGGTGATACAGGTTGTGTGAACTGCTTGGTGCTTCTGTAACCATTGGCTGCGATAGGCAAGTCAAAGTCCTAGGTAGCTTCAGAAGCAGACAGACAGAAGAAAGCTCTTCAGTGTTTTATGTGACAAAACACCTTGAACAGTGGAAAACTTCTAAGCAAAGTTTGAAGCTACATTAGATGCTAATAGACCTATTACTTTATTAGGATTTTGCTCTTTTGTGCAGCCCATTCTGCCCCCACCCTTTTTTCTTCACACACACACACACACACACACACATATATATATATATATATATATATTCCAAAGAGATTGTCATCAAGATACTTAAAGTCAAATTGTAATATGTTTCTTTCTTTTAATCTCCAATCTTTAAAGGAGCTTCAGTCTTTTAGAGCTTGCCTTGTTCTTTTTGTTCAGAGACATTTGAGCAGATATATCGCTCCATGCTTATTAACTGCACTGTGGCCATTGCAGGCTTCTTGGGATGGGTGCTGACTACACGGGTTCACTGCCACATTTCTATTGAAACAATCTATGCCCTAAATAACTTTATTGATGTCTTTCCCTGGTGCCCTCTGAGCCCCAGGTCCTTTGGTCGTGATTGTGGTGATGGTAGTTACTTTTTTCTCCTTGGAAAACTACGTAGAGCTGAAGGAGGAAGAGTGACACTCTTTCCTACTCTCTTTTTCAACCCTATATGTGCTTTTCAAGGATCAGATTAATTCCAGATGGATCTGAGTTTTACCCAGAGGCCTTGGGAAAGTGAAGTGTGTGTGCATAGAAATGTACTCATAGCCTGGTGGTGGTTTTACTTAGGCAGTAATTCTTGTTGCTTCCATTTTTGTAACTGCACTTGTTTTATGACTTTCAGCTTGGATGGTGGGGAACTCTTCAGTCGAATTCAAGACAGAGGAGACCAGGCGTTCACAGAAAGAGGTATGAAGGAATACAATAGATTTCTTAAAGCTTCACAAGCATCGACAATTTAAGTCTTAAGACTTCAGGCACAACTGTTTACTTTTTAAGGCAGAGAAGGGGGACCACTGGCCCTCTGTATGTCAAAGAACAAACAAACTGGAACCTGCAAGTAAAGGATTGAAGTGGATTTCCGATTCTGGACTAGCGTTCAGTTTGCCAGTTTGGATGTCATGACAAAGTATGACTAAAAATGACATGGAAAGGAAACCATGAGCTCATACTTTTGTTTCTGATCACATGAATTAAGTCAGTGGTAAGGAATGTGGTGCCACGTTCTCTTGCCAACAGCACCCGTTGATGTGGGAGAAAAGTGAGGAAACATCAAGGCGGGTGGGTGGGGGTAAGTTATGTAGATGCTATGGTGGAGAAGAGGACCACACCATGGGACAGCATCAGCTTCATGTTCTTTGTCACATTTGTTTCTGCTTTGAAACCTGACTGTTGTTGTCTGTTCCCTCTAACTCCTTGTAATCTGGGTATTAGGTGGTGGTTGCCTCTTTGGCTGCAGAGTAAAATGACCCGCTTTGTTTTCTTATCTTCCCCAGAGGCGTCTGAAATAATGAAGAGCATCGGAGAAGCCATTCAGTATTTACACTCAATCAACATTGCACACCGGGATGTTAAGGTACTCTTCTTCTTTTTAATATAATTTTTATTGGTTTTTACACATCTTTCCCAAACATAACATCCCATTTTAAACAACATAACAAACCTTTGGCTATCACAGCCTAGGACTTCCATCAACCTCGACTGATGGTTTTCTGACTTCCAGGATGTGGTCCACACAAGACTACTACTTCCAAAGACTCTGACCAAATGAAGGTGTCCCTCAGGTCCAGACACAATGCTGTTCATATCACTTGGCCTTGTGTGGTGGTGATTTTCAGTGCATAACCAACATGGCAAAAGGCGTCCTGATTAGGACAATGGTAAGGAGGAGGATTTAACTATTTGCCCCTGCCATGGTTCTTATTCAAATTGCTCTAGCCTCCCAGCTCCTGAAATTCATTGTTATGCCAATGTGAGCTTTCTTCTGGTTGCAAATAGAAGGCACTGGGGGACTGGGAGATTGGGACAAGCGCCATGGCAGGAGCAAAGAGTTAATTCCCCCTTTCCTTACATGTCTTGAGCCCAGTTTGGCTCTCCCCAATACACTGGCTATTTATTAGGGGGAAATTCTGGAAAGCCAAATGTCATGTCTGATTTGTTATGTCAAATAATTGCATGTCCAGTTTGACCCTAAAAATCTGGGGTCATGCATGTGTAGTGGTTTGGTGGGAATAAGATTGAATTATTTCATTGCAACCAATCCTTACACTTCACGTGATGAGTATAATTCATTGTGGTACCAGCAGTAAAATGCCAGCAGCAGATGGCTTCTGAAATAGTACTAAATTTGATTTAGGAGGTCTAAAACTTAATTGAACCAAACAGTGGCACAAAGCAAATACTACCTACCTCTGATATCAGCAGTGTTTGCCAGCAAAGGAGGAAATATTCCTTTATTTTTATGATTTGAAAGCATCCCAAGAAGATGTAGATTCAAACCCACCCACCCTTCCCCCTGTGTTGGTCTCTGAAAGAGGAACCCCTTCATCCTCTCACTGACCAGTACTGGCAGCCATTGGTAGAGAGTGCTGTAGAACACTCTTATCCTCTTGCCCTACTCAATTGTTCTGGTCAAGAGAGACCTGCCCTGCTGCATCTCAACCCAGCATGAACTGTGAAAGTTAATGGAACCTATTTGAATGCCTACATAATCCCCTTTCATGCTAACTCATGAAGGGCAGAATGGGATGCCTTCTGGCCCCGCCTCCAGTGTCTGTACGTTGAGTGTGGGCATCTGTGAACAGGTGCCCTGTGCATTATAAACTGCACCTAGATGCTCTATCAAACGAGACTCCTTGTGACTATTCACAAGCAGTTGTTCACATATACAGAAATTAATGCTTAAGGTAAAGGACCCCTGGACGGTTAAGTCCAGTCAAAGGCAACTATGGGGTTGCGGCGCTAATCTTGCTTTCAGGCCGAGGGAGCTGGCGTTTGTGTGCAGACAGCATTCCGGGTCATGTGGCTAGCATGACTAAACCGCTTCTGGTGCAACGGGACACTGTGACAGAACCAGAGCGCACAGAAACACTGTTTACCTTTCCACCGCAGTGGTACCTATTTATCTACTTGCACTGGTGTGCTTTCAAACTGCTAGGTTGGCAGGAGCTGGGACAGAGCAATAGGAGCTCACCCCGTCACAGGGATTTGAACTGCTGACCTTCCGATCGGCAAGCCCAAGAGGCTCAGTGGTTTAGACCACAGCGCCACCCATGCTTTATGAGTGGATGGTGAGGGCACATGTTTGTCTGTGCTAGTTTAAATAGGCAGCCCTTGCTCGCTTGTCATGTTAACAGAGAGGGCAAAGCAAGGGTAGCATATTTAAATCAGAGCAACCCCAGTTTAATTCCTGAAGAGATTGTGGGTAAAATTAATAGCTCCAGTGTAATTGCACTAGGTTCATGTAGGCAGGTGCTCTGGAAGAATCTTCTCTGGATGTGGTTTTCAGCTAAGCAGGGACACATGAACAAAGTCTAGAATGCAACCACACTGAAGAATAGCAATTGTGCAGCTCAGCATGGTAAGGAAAAGCTAATGAATTCCTGGAAGAATGCTAATTTGGTTAGGTGATTCCTTTTGTCTAGAACCTACCCCCCAGGATATTTGGACTAAGAATCCTTGTTAACAGAAGGGGCTCCCGAGCATTTTTTTAAAAATAAAAGGTAGATTCTTTGTTAGATTTAGGACGAGGCTGGAAAAATCCAATTGCTGTAATTATAATCCACTGCCCCTGAGGCAATAGGATGGGCTTAAAAATGTTTCCCTTTCCCTGCCTGTTACATAATTCTACATCACCTGCCAGCACATTCTTTCTCTCCTAAGTGACGAAATTTCAAGTCCTCAAAGTCTATGGAACCGTATTTTTAGTCTTGTTCTTTTTGGCTCTTCTCTATTATGGAGATGCAGGAACAGGTGCATATTATTTAGATAAAGAATATCAAGAAAGGTGGTATTAATGTGGACAACTCGAGCCTTGGTTTCACTGCACCACTGCTGAAACATCTAAAAAATAACACCCACCCACCCACACACACACACCCCTGAACAGGGATCTGGTTGTTTGGCGTCATAATCTGCAGCTGTGAATAGTGAAAACAGAGCTCTAGATACATATTGGCTCTCTCCAATGCACACACATGCCTGCTGTGGATCTTGAACTATATTATTAATATTCAAGTATATGTTGATCATTTTATGCTTTCTGAAACAAAATATATACTTGCATACACTGATAGAAGTTGAGATGTGGGCGGGTATACACTCTCAAGTGTGAAGGGTAGTTTTAGGTTCCCTCCCCCATATATCTTCTCAATCTAAGCCGTTCACATTCTGGTTTACTCTTGCTGCTACTGCTACTACTACTATTACTACTACTACTACTACTACTACTACTACAACTACTACACACACACAGAGAGAGAGAGAGAGGGAGAGAGAGAGAGAAACATTTGCAATACTCAAATTCAAATACACACACACACTCCATTAACATGCCACTTGCATAGACCCAAAGATTTTTACATACCGACCATGTTCCCACCTAAGGCAAAACCATAGTTTAGCAGTCTGTGGTTGAGCCTGAATGAGCCACAGGGAAGCAGCTGGAGGACTTCAACAGGTATGTGTAGCGGTTTTTCAATGAGGCTCATCCATTTAACACTAAAACATGGTTAGAGGTCAAAATCGAAAACTCTCTGTAATGCTGCCTACTCCCTTCGTGGCTGAACTCTTGCCCACCAAAAGTTCACAACCCTAAGCTTTGTGCTAATAAACATTACATAACATTTCATTCGCTGAACAAATGGGCTAGGGAACGTTGCATTTCAATAAACTGGTCAAGAGCCTTGTGGCCAACACTTATAAAGAGTTCAGAGACTATGTTTACTTCAGGTATTTATTTAATCTTGGAGGGTAAATTGGCAATGCCACCATTTCCCCTGTAAATATGTGTTTAATTCCTCTGTTCCTTTATAAATTCCTCTAATGTCCTAGTGTCTGCTGTAAAAGACTCTCTGAAGCTTTGACCTTGCAAATATAAAATGCATCATGCATATATAAACTGCAGATAAACTCAGCATTATGGGACATTGTCAATATAATCTGGATCATATACCTAATGTACACAGATGTGTAATAGCATCCGCATAATTGCAGCTATTAAGAGGGCCCTTTCAGTTGGGGATACTTGTCTGTCACTATCATGCCTTTCTAGCACCAGGAAAAGACTGTTTTCATTCCCCCAGGTCTTTAAAAAATTTCATTTGGATAGTTTTCACTTGCCCCTGTTAATGCTGTTGTGTTTTAGTCTGTTCCTGTTTTTTATTCATAGCTGTGCTTCACTTTTCTACTGTCTTTGAAATGACTGTTAGGCTTCCTTGGGAGTAATTTTTACTGCAGATGCATGAGGAAATGGTATAAATCAATAAGCAAAGGTTAATGGACTCCGGATCATTAGTTCTTACCATGTGCCCAGCCTAGGGTCTGCAAGGTGGTGCAAAATATAGTTTTCTCTTAAGCTGGTTTTGCTTATTATGTCTTGCAGCCAGAAAACCTCCTATACACCTCAAAAAGGCCCAACGCTGTATTAAAACTCACCGACTTTGGATTTGCTAAAGAAACCACCACACATAACTCTCTAGCTACACCATGCTACACACCATACTATGTGGGTAAGTAAACCATTGGAGAGCATCACCCGCTTCTGAGACATAAGAATTGCAACCTCCAGCACCTCTCTTTTTCATAGAAATAGTAATGGTGAGCTTCAGGGCACATGTACACTGCTGTTGCATTTTGTAATAAGAGCAGGGATGGGTTTTTCAAGATTTTCAAGCAAGCAGCCCAATCATTTTATTTCATTTGCTACATCATTTAAACTAAATGGCATCTCTCTCAAGTTTAAAACCTCAGCACTGGGCTGCAGCTGATTGGGCAAACAGGTGAGCATGCTTCAGAAGCTGGTCTCTATGTGCTTCCAATAGATTGCTTGTGCTGCCTACTTAGTATTCTGGAAAGAAAAGGGATCGGCACAGGGTGAAACCTTTAACAAAAGCAGCCAACACAGGTGTCACTATCATGTGGCGATCAGATTGAGGTTGTGCAGGTGATCCCTCTCATCCTATAACAGTTTCTGTCCTGGGAAAAAGTTGGGAAATTATTATTATTATTATTATTATTATTATTATTATTATTATTATGTTTGGGGATTTAGTCCTGGTCCATTTTTAAATGGAAGAGAGAAAAGCAACGCATTGTTCAGTTTCAAAGGCTAAGACCTCTGGTCACTTTTAAACGCCGTATTGGCCCGAATATAAGTCTCACTTTCCCCCCAAATTCCGACCTTGAAAAGTTAAAGTGCGGCTTATATTCGCGACCTTACAGTATGCAGCCAGGAGTGTGAGGCAAACAGCAGCAGGAGCGTGGCAAAGCGGTGCCCGCCCCACATGTAATCCCCCGTCCTCTCCCCCAAGGCCAGGAAGGGAGAGAGCGAGGAAGGGGAAAAGCTGCCAGCAATGCAGCGTGGCTTCCCACCCCCCCAGTATGCAGCCAGAAGCAACGAGGAAGGGAGCCACTTATATTCGGGTATTTTTTCTTTTCCCCTCCGCCCTCCAATTTCAAATGTGCAGCTTATATTCGGGCCAATACAGTACTTTTCTGGGACCCTTTAATGTCCTTCGCTGGCAGTTTTATAAATGTTCTATGGCAAACAGCCTTGGTGTCAGAGGTTTTCCCATGAAGTGAGAACTAATATCAAGTGCCAGGTAAACTGTTTCCAAACAGCATATTATTTTGCAAGTGTACTCCAGGCACAGTTCCAAGGGTAATAAGCTCCCCAGAGAGGGGGACAGCCTGTCCTCTTGAAGTGTAAATGTCTGAAAATTGTACTGATAGCATGTGACAAAGTTGTACTGATAGCATGTTTGACAAAGTTGACTTTGCATTTTGTTTTCATCTCCTTTAGCTCCAGAAGTACTAGGCCCAGAGAAATATGATAAGTCCTGCGATATGTGGTCCCTTGGTGTCATCATGTATATTTTGTAAGTCTATTCTTCTGCACTGTACTGCACGGCACAGTTAGTTGCTTTGTATATTCTCCTCTGTGTGTACTTGCTCCTGGCAGGATTCAATAAAGTTCCAAAGTTAGGGATGTTCAGTCTTCTTCTGGGATATTCTTCAGCCAGTTAACTGGGAAGGGCTGTGCTTCCGGCATGTTCTGTTTATTGAGTCATTGAGGAAGATCCTTTGTCAATATCAAGGAAAAAAGCACAGATTATGCTGGCTGATTCCACACACTTTAGGAACAAGCCCTAGGCGGTAGAAATAAAATTGGATGCATTGATTGTGGGGAAAATGAAATTGGGAATATTTTCCAAGGCCGCTGCCAGAGGAAGAAGATACCCTGCCTCCCTTGACTGCAAAGCAGTGGAGGCAGAGGAAGAAGGAATCCAGTTCTCATGCCAGCAGAAAGGAGGAGAGAGGCAGGCAGAAGCTGCAGTTTCATTCCACCCATTTTCTTCTGTCTGCATCTCTCTCTGTCTGCCTCCCTCCTCCCTTCTGCCTTAGTCTTTCCTGCAACTGTGCTAGGAAGGCTGTTGCTGCTGGAGCCAAGCTTTTGCAACTGAATTCGTGCAAGAAACATGCACATGTGATATGATTACGCTGTACTTGGAGCACTGCTTGTTTTATATGCTGAGTCATTGCTAAAATGTTTGTCCCAGTTGATGAGCTACTAATGCACTGAGACAATGGCTCATAGGATTTAGGCCAGGCATATCCAAAGTCCGTTTCGGGGGCCTAATCTGGCCTGTCGGTCGATTTAATCTGGCCCCCGTGGCAGCATATGTCCTGGGGTAAAATCCTAATAAAGCTCAGCAATTTCAATCCTAAAAAAAAAGCTCAACGACTTTGGTCGGCCCTCACACATGTTCACGTCATCAAATCTGGCCTTCTTTGAAAAAAGTTTGGGCACCCCTGATTTAGGCAGGTGGTTTGCAGCATGCCACACCTCAGAGTGGTTTTAACATTGAAAGTACCTTGGAACCTGTTTTTCCTAATGTCCTTTTAGTTAGTTTGCTGCTTGGAGCGCATTTGTGCTGAAGAGAAGGGCAGGAAACATGCTAAACAAATGTGTACAAGACAACATGTTTCCTTATCCCACTGGTGCTGGTGCTTTCTTGCTGCTCCCTGTATAGCACAGCTGTGCCCTTAACCTGTCTCCCCAGGGCCCTTCATCATCCAGGTTCACAAAAGTTCACAATTCAGCTTTCCATGTTTGCCATGGGGAGTGCTCCATTGCTTTCTGTCAACAAGTGTAACAAGAGGGACCTCAGCCTTTCTCTCCAATATGAGCTGTGGGTCAGGGCTAGTTTCCCAGTGTTGCACTGTGCCTGGAAGTACAGTGGAACTACAGAGATGATTCCCCAGGTCCAATAAGCATAAAGATCAGAGATAAGTCACTGTTTGCTCTTTGATAGTAAACAGCAGGAGCAGGGTGTTCTCTCTGACGTTAGGACTGTGGTCTCACAGCACTAAGGTGGAAGATCAGGAAAATGCTGCCAGCCCTTTGACAACTTCCTGTTCAGAGAGTGAGCACAGAGTTATCTCTCATCTTAGCACTGTATTGTTTAGATTGGAGATAACAGATGCCAAGTGACTGACAGATAGGCGTGGTTTGCCAAAAATGGCCTCACAGGCCTAAGGCAGAGAGAGGCCTAGCAAACCTAACTTAGAGCCTTAGGCTAGAGGTTCCCCACTGCTGTAGTGGACTCTCTTACCTGACAGCCTTTTATAGTACAAACAATAAAAATGATACCATTTTGGGGGGGGAAGCACATCAGATCAGTTTGGCATTCAAAATGGACTTCTCTTCTACATGTCATTTCTCTATTTTTCTCTTTTGCCCAGGTTGTGCGGGTACCCCCCTTTCTATTCCAACCATGGTCTGGCCATTTCTCCGGGCATGAAGAAACGGATCCGGATGGGTCAGTACGAATTTCCCAACCCAGAGTGGTCAGAAGTATCTGAGGAAGGTAAATGTTTGTGAACAGAAGCTGCTATTCTCCTCTGAAAGGGAAAATGGGATTTCAAAACCTGAAAAAATGTGATTCTCTGGGCTAGGGTTGGCTAACCTGTAGCCTTCCAGATGTTGTTGGAATACAACCCCCAACATTACCCACCCCTGCACTAACCTTATTCATTCCTTGGCTCTCTTGCCTTTCATGAGTGGCCTTTTTACTCATGACTAAGCTATGGCTCAAGAGGAGGCCTTGCTCTGGTTCAGAGAAATTGTTCTGGGCCACCATAACTGGAGAGTTTTGCTGCCAGGGAAGAAAAGTGCCTGCTGCCCCCATAGCATGGCTTCTGTTAAGTTGTGGGTGAACATATCAGACAACACAACGATTCTTCAAACAGCTCTTGTTTATTCAAAGGCCAGAACAGAACTGAACTGAAGGGTTCAGTCAGCCTGCTTATATAGAGCTCCAGTACAACGTAACTGTAACAATTTTCTAAAACTATCCAATCACTGAACGTCACTTTCGATCTCTTATTTACATAACTATTTACAGTATCCCCCTGCTGGCCCAGGGTGAGAACTTCAGTACATAACAGCTTCTGCTTTTCCTTTGCCCTGCCTTTCTCTTCTTCCTTTTCCTTCCTTCCCCTACGGGATTCTGCTCCTGTGTTTGGAGGCTTTGGCAAGGTGAGGGTTCCCCCTGGACCTCCACACCCTAACAGCCCATGGCCAGATTGACTCTCCCCACTCCCTTTGTTATCTTGTGCATGCATGATATTAAAAGGTTGCAACATGGAGAGTGGGAAAATGAATAAAAATAAACACTGCACCCCCCAAAAAAGGCCAGGCCCCACAATGTCACACATGACAATGCTTTCAAGTACATTACTCATCATATGTACTAAAATTAATTAGTATTAAGAGTCCTCAGAGTACTTTTCATGTGTTATCTCCACAAGCAACTTATTTGCTCAGGAGAAGTCCCTTCAGGTTTTTATATGAGTCAAAGCATGTTCTCCTTAAAATAGACCCATCCCTTTGTGTACATTGTCTCTCCTTTTGCCGTGCAAGCTTCAGGATTTCTGCAACATCTGAGGAGAGCTTTGGAATGAGGTGGCGAGACACAGTGTGTGTTGTTGTTAATGCTGTTGCCTTTCCTCCACCTTCAGTTAAGCAGCTGATCCGGAATTTGCTGAAGACGGATCCAACCCAGCGAATGACTATAATGGAGTTCATGAATCACCCTTGGATCATGGTAAGAATCCACCTGTCATTTCTCAGGAAGAAAAACTGGCGCAGAAGCCTAGGCTGAGAAACATGAGTGCAGGGAGTCTGAGGTAGCTTTATAGATAGAGCGGAAACATTTTTCAGCTCAAGCGCCAGTTCCATTGTGAGAAAACTCCTGCAGCTGCATACCAGTAAGGGGGCAGGGGAGAGAGAAGAGAGGCAAAAGTGGATGGGGGCAGAGGGGAAAGTGGGCAGAGCACTGGGTGGAGGCTGTATTCCAGCCATGCAGAAGTCAGAGGCTTCTACAGTACACACACCGCTACATCCGATCAGGCAAGGGGCATGATCACCACCCAGCCAGTCAAAAAAGGACAGAAGAAGTCTTGGCATGTCCCAAGGACTGGAAAGAGAGTTTCCCAGGCCGGAGGCTCCCCAACCACTAGACTAAAGCTCCATTTGTCTTCCCTCTGCAGCAATCAATGCAAGTGCCACAAACCCCACTGCACACTAGCAGAGTTTTGAAAGAAGAGAAAGATCTTTGGGAGGACGTTAAGGTAAGTTGTCTGCAAGTTTCATCTCACACACTGCTAAGCAGCATGGATGAAGGTTACGCAACTCCAGGTGTAAGTGATTGTGAGCCTGTCCATCAGTGCTGCAAGCCACTCCTAGCCTGTACAGTGGAACCTCGGTTTTTGAGCATCTCGGAAGCCAAACGATTCAGAACCCGAATGCCAAAAACCCGGAAGCTTCCGCTGCGTGTTTTTGCTTTTTTTCCAGTGGATTTTGCCAACTGCCCATTGATCCTTGGTTTTCAAACATTTTGGAAGTTGAATGGTCTTCCGCAATGGATTACATTTGAAAACCGAAGTTCCACTGTAGTAGGTAATGCCAGATATGCATACTTAAAGGCCCTCCTCACTCTACCACAGTCTGAACTTGGAAGCTGGCTTTTGTGCCCATTGTTAAGTTACAAATAGGATCTTTCCTCTGGATGACAGTAATGCCTGAAGCTAGAATAATTTGGCTAGCCAGATGTTAATTTGTTTCCTCTACCTCACATTTGTAGGAGGAGATGACAAGTGCCTTGGCTACCATGAGAGTGGATTATGAACAAATCAAGATTAAGAAAATCGAAGATTCATCCAACCCGTTGCTTATGAAGAGGCGGAAGAAAGCAAACCCCGCTGAACCTACAGCACTCCCCCACTGAGGATTCAGTAGAGCCAAACCTGGTGGTTGTGAAAGCAATAACTATATCTATATATTTTTTAAAACAAATTGGAGATAAAGACTGTCATATCAAACACATGGAATTCAGATCTTTATACCAGACTAGTTTTTTTTTAGCTGCCTCTCATGGTTCTGACCTTTCTGAGGTCCAGCAGGAGACAGCTGCTGTATGTACAAAACATACTTTTATGTTATTTCCCAGCCCCTGGTCCTGTAGGGAAATATTTCTGGTAATCAGATTTTGTTTGTTTGTTTAGTAACATCCCCCCTTGGTTTTTTCTCTACTTCAGAGACACTGAAATTCCTGTGATCACCATTTAAAGGTTAATAATATAAATAAAATATATATAATCTATATTTTTAAAACTACTGTAGAGCTGAAATCAAGATAGGAGTCCTGTGCTGAGTACAGCGGTTGTTGTTTTAGAGCTAAAGGCTTTCAGTTTGTGTCGACGACAACAACAAAAGGCCAGGGCTGTTGAAGAATTCCACCTGAAAACAAAGGCACTGACGATACTGTGGTCTTCATTTAACATCAAGAACTGTTCCTTGGCTGATGGACCTTAAATTCAGTTTGGGAAGTTATTGTCCCAAGTACAATAGGGCTCCTTAAACTGAAAGCCTTCTGCCTCTAACTGTGCAATCACAGGATTGACTTCCTCTCACTTGTGTGTTTGTGGATTGTATGTAATAATGTGATAGGATGGATATTGTTAAGTATAGGCAGGAAGGCCCACCCACTTCTGTATTCTACCTTGAATTTTTGAGGGGTAGTGTGTGGGGAGGGTCTATGAAGCACCCAGAATTCAGTTATGATCTCAGGGTTATTTGGGTGGGTGGGAGGGATGGAAAGTAAGTGTTTGTTGAGTGGAGACATTCATGACTGATCTGTTTCAATAACTAATGCAGCCTTCCTGGAGCACTACATCAGAATATGTCATGTTGCCCAGTTTCCACACCATCTTGTGCAGTGTTAAAACTTAAGACCTTGATGCAGTTCTAAAGATCTCATGCTGCAAGGTTGCAGGCTCATATCCTCCACCCCAGCTGTTTTGTTGTGGCTCTTGCATCGTTGTTCTGTGTTGCTGTTCACAACCATCCTGATCTTTTACTTTACCAGGAAACTGCAACTATTTGGAGCACATAGCAAAAGGCTCAAATCTGAGATTTGCATCTCATTGGAATATAACTTGGAGCTCATGTGGGACAGAACCTGCCACATGCACACTCTGATATGTGAAGAAAAAACAGAAACAGTACCATAAAAATGAGTCTTTTTTAGATGGATTCCTTAGCATCTTTGGGTGTTGAATAGCCAGATGGCACAAATGTTAATTTGGGAATATGATGATGGGAATTCTGCCTAGAAAACCAAAAAGTCTCAGCTGAAGTTTGAAGGAGGGAATTGACATGTGTTGCAGACTTGGGCACATTTGTCTAAAGTCAAGCTCTCTTGAGTCTTACTCTACCTGTACCTTAGGGAAGAAAAGCAGGAAAGTATTCCTTCACATAAACTTTTGCCTCATTATGCTGGTGGTCAATCCCTTTTTCTGCCTCTTTCTGTATATCTTTAGTCCATGAATGAATATCTTTTGCCACGTTTGTTTCACTGGCATACTAGTGTTTTAAAAACACACACTTTCCCTTTTTTTTAAAAGAAAGGTTTAGCTTTTAGGTGGCATTTTAGACACTGTATGAAATTTTAATTTGTAAAAAAAAATATGTTTTAATTTTTGTTGTTGGTGGTGTCTCATTGCTGGAAAAAAATTTATTTGCTCTGCTTTCCCCCCATTTTGGATTAAAGACACCCAATACATCAGAGTTTGTGTTTGTGTGATCCATGGTGGGGGGTGGGGGAAGCCAGAACAGGCTTTGGTTCAGAAAGGGCTGGCTATATCGGTAGCACAGAAGTGTGATCAAAGAGTTTTCTACCAGTTATGATTTTAATACAGATCAGCTTTTCACATACAATGAGTTGTGGATTGTACTAAAGACAGCATGCAAGCAGGGAGTTTCAGACATATACCAGCAGTGGCTACTTGGAGAATATTGGCATGGAAGAGCCACATGAAAAGAATTGAGCATCATATATATGACACTTCAATAATATCTATTTCAGATATCTACTGCAATATTCAGTTGGGGAGAGTATATGATGCTGCCCATAAGAATCTCCTGAGATGGCATTGAGAGAGCAAGGCCTCTGACCTTGATCTTAATTCCCAGGCAGACCTAGTGGTGAAACAATGTGCCACTAACTTCAGTCTCCCCCTCCATTGTAGGCTCAGGCTGTATATATGTGTAAATAAACTGTATATTGTAGAGTCTCTGCTGTTCCTCATTTCCAAAAGGAAACACCTGGGCAACACTAGGGTAAGCACCTGGAACTTCTGGAATCTCACACCAGAGATTGGAGTGGTGTGTTACACTGGTGTCAGAAGTGGGACACTCCCACCCACCCCCCAAAAAAAAGATTTATAGAAACTATTTTGTTAAGGGTGCTGGGATTTGTGAGAGGGAACTACAGTTCCCAGGATTCTTTGGGGGAAGTTCTGTATTTTAAATGTATGGTATGGTATGGTCTATATTGACAGGAAGCCTCTACTAGACAGAGCCAGTTGTCTAGCTCTGGTGCATCCATTGCCCTTAAACTGGCTTTAAGTTAGCATTCTGGGTTTCGAAGAGAGTGCTTTTTAGATTTTGTGACACTGCTGCCGATGTCACGTGCAGCTTTTAAAATCTGGCCAAGAGATTTTAACATGCGAGCACACAAATAGAAGGGCAAAGGTACCAGACAAATTTAGGCTTTCTCCAGCACACGCATTGTAATTTGGCCTTTGCAACACAAAATGTTGTGAAAGCTCGGGTATGGCTGTCATTGGAAAAGACTGTGGCTTGCCAGTATCTTTTTCTGAGCAAACAGCACTGAAATCAGCATTTGTCATTGAGGGCGAATTGTAGAGTTGGAAGCCATGAGTTGAGCAGAGGAATGAAAAAGCTCAACTACCTCAACGTGACACAGAAGGAAACCAGAGTAACCTCTTTCTTGCTGTTGAAAACTCAGCATTATAGTTAATTGTATAGGCAGATTTGTACCTTCCAGCAGCTCTGTTGCTGTGTGTGTGTTTGTGTGTGTGTGTGTGTGTGTGTGTGTGTGTGTGTGTGTATTTGAGATGCTGAAGTATATTGCATCAATATAAAATTATTTAATGGCACTTGATGCACCATATAGCAGCCTATTTTTTGTTGCTTGGACCTTCATTCCCTTAGAGGCCAATTTATACATTCTTTTTGAGCTGGTAAACTCCACTTATTTTTTTCAACACTTTCATTGCCTTTTCTCAGTATATATATTATTACAGAGGTATTTTATCAACACAACAGATTATAACAAGAGCATAAGAATGAAGCAAACAAAACAAAAATTCACACTTTTGCTCATTTCCACCAGAGTAGCCATAACTGTTCTGGCCTTACTGCATTTCAACTCATGCAAAGAAGGCTGCATGCAGTTCATCCAAGAATTTGAGTTACAGTCATTTATTTTGCTAGCTATACCACGCATGAGTTGTGGGTAATCTTGTAGAAATCTGTTTTTAAGTGAATTCTATTGAAGAGTGCCAAGTTGGCATAAAAAGAGTCATGATTCTTGGCCTCCTTGACTAAGTTTCAGTCAGTGGCTGTACCCGCTCCCCGCATAATAGCTTTCATGTTGAAAGCGGCTTGTAAGAAAACAGGTACCAAATAAGAAAATAGTCAAATGTTTCTATGGGCACATTCTTGCCATAGCAAGGGTCCCAGGGGGAGGAGAGGAGGAAACCCCCTTGTGTTACAGGAAGTCATGGTGCTAGATCCCACTAGTGCAACTATCTAGTTGAATTTGGTCTCATGAGTTAGAATGGTGGCATCCTTGGGGTTGCAACTCTGTTGATGGAAGTAGCATCACACCCTTTTTCTCACACTTTGCTCCTAGCTGAGAGTAAAACAAATATGAAATGGCACTCATTTCTGTGAAGGCATCACAGTTCAAAGGAACTGTTTTGTCAATGAGTGGGAGGTGGTGAGAATTTGAATGTAGAAGTGAACTTGCTCAGGAGGTTAAGAGTCCAGCTGAATGAGATTCAAAGTTCTCAAGCAAATGGTCCTAGCCATCCTGCTTTGCCGGTGCATTCTGTGGGGAATGTGTAGATGAAGCAGACCCTTTTCCCCGAACCACAGGCCAACTTTGGCAAGCGGTTGAAACCACCCGCCTATCAATCACCTAATATCATCATGACATCAGATGAGGGAGAGATGGGTGGCCCTAGCCACCTGTCAAACTCTGCCTGTCTGGAGGGGGTAGGTAAAGAGTTAGCCCACGCGGCCAAAAAGGTTCTGCACCACAGGTTTAAGGTAAGCTATCTAATTGGTTGCTTGTCAGAATTAAGAATTTTGAATTGCAAGCAGGGATCTTATTAAAGTATGGCAAAACATCGACACCAGCTTTAACACTGCCTCAGTATGAAAAGGGCTGGAGCTGCAAAAGTGTATGCAGGCTGGGATGGAAAATAAGCAACCTCACTGGATGGATTTGCAGCCCGCTGGCCTGTGGGGCTTTTTGCATCCAAGCCCCTGTGACCTCAGAACAGGAAACGGTATAAAACTGTGTTTAGAAACAGTGTTTACAAATACTTGATAGATGTTACAGTGTGTTAATTACCTTTGTTAAATTATTGGGTTCATGTTGACCTTTAATTCACTTTATAAGAAGGTGCTGGTTTAGAATTTCTACTGAAAACCGGAGGTAATTTCAAAACAGCATGTTCCAAGATAAATTGAAGGTGTGATGCCATTTTGCTGCATCATAAGTATAACTGGAAGTCACGGCTAGCTGTGAGATAAATATATCATTTTATGACTGTGTTTGGAACAAGTTGAGCAAAGATGATGCTTTATTTTCACCTAATGACAACGATTACGGACACAACCACCTTCTGTAGGTGGGGAGGAAGGAATATTTATTAGAACACTGATAATAAGTTTTATCAGATGGTACATATGTCTATAAATAACTATGTTCAGGGTTTGTTTGTTTGTTTTACATCACCATTTTCCTCCCTAGAAAGAAAGATACTTTAGAGACAACTTAAGGTAGTGTTATGATTATTAGGATTGCCGACTGAGGTCTTTCTCTGAATGCCGCCTCTTGCTAAAGTGAGTTATACTTGCAGAAAGGTGCCTTTTCTGTGGTAGCACCCTGGTTTTGAAATTCCCACCCTAGAGGAGATGAATTGGCATTCCAATGTTTTCAGTGCCAGTTTAAGACATGTTTGCCCAGCCATTTTAAAGGGTTTTTAGCTGCTGCCTTTAATCTTTACTATTTTATGATGTCTTATGGTTTATTGTATTATCAGATTACAGTGGTACCTCGGGTTACAGATGCGTCAGGTTACATACGCTTCAGGTTACAGACTCCGCTAACCCACAAATAGTACCTCGGGTTAAGAACTTTGCTTCAGGATGAGAACAGAAATCACGCGGCGGCAGCGGGAGGCCCCATTAGCTAAAGTGGTACCTCAGGTTAAGAACAGTTTCAGATTAAGAACAGACCTCCAGAACGAATTAAGTTCTTAACCTGAGGTACCACTGTACTTGGATTGGTGGGTAGTTTAGACATTTTTTAACAAAGTGATAATAAGTAAAGTTCAGATAGTACAGCAAAGTTTAGATAGTACAGCACAACAAATATTAAATCACTCTGGAACTAAAATGCATAGGACCAAATGACACATAAATATGTTTGCTAAACACACACTCACTGTTTGGCTATAAAAATAGACTGTGGGTCTATATATATTTTTTAATCACAACATAATCCTAATCATGGGATTAGGTGGCGCTGTGGGTTAAACCACAGAACCTAGGACTTGCCGATCAGAAGGTCTGCGGTTCAAATCCCCGCGATGGGGTGAGCTCCTGTTGCTCAGTCCCTGCTCCTGCCAACCTAGCACTTTGAAAGCACGTCAAAGTGCAAGTAGATAAATAGGTACCACTCCGGTGGGAAGGCAAACAGCGTTTCCGTGTGCTGCTCTGGTTCGCCAGAAGCGTCTTAGTCATGCTGGCCACATGACCCGAAAGCTGTATGCCGGCTCCCTTGGCCAATAAAGCGAGATGAGCACCGCAACCCCAGAGTCGGTCACGACTGGACCTAATGGTCAGGGGTCCCTTTACCTTTACCTTTAATCCTAACCTTGCATACTCAGAAGCAGACATTAATTCAATGGACCTTACTCTCGTGTAAGTGGGGGTTAGGATCACAGCCTAAATGGATGGGAGACAGGAGTAAAATACTCCCCCCTACTGCTTGCTTCTCTGCGCTGCACACTTTAATTCCCCACTCCCAGTCTATCTCCAGTGGCAAAAGCGAGTCTACTGGGAATAAAGTCCTCAGAGTAGGGAAGAGAGAACGGGTGCCAGGTTTACTCCCATTCCCTGTGTTCTATTTAGTAATGAAAATATACCCAAACCAGCAAGCACATGTTTAGCAGACATCAACACTTCGGGTTTTTCAACAACGCCATTTGGATCCATACAAACGTATCCCAAAATAAAGTAAATGGAGGCTACTCCTCTACTAGAGTATTAGTGCAACCCAACACCTCTTTTCTCTACCCTTTTGCCTTCCTTCCTACATTCCTGGCACCTTCATTACACATCTTTAGGTGACAGGTGAAAATTGTTCAACCAGGCATTGGGCTGATTAACATTCTATGGACTTTAAAATGTGTCTGTGGGAGGGGAGGTTATTGGTTTGCTTGGCTTTTGTTTTATCAGGTATTCTGTATTTTCATTTTGTATTTTTATGTTGTAAACTACCCCTGTGATCTTCAGATGAAGGGCGGCATACAAATTTAATAAATAATAATAATCCCATCACTGGATTTCCAGTTCCTAACAAACCTACTTATTTGATAATGTGCAATGAGTTCTTCATTTGCACCACAACTATTGTTTTAAACATTATAAGCTGTCTTTCCAGCACTCAAGGTAGCATACAGAGACCACTGCTTCACACTGAGCAGAAAAAATTCTCACTGATGCCGCTTTAGAATAATTGATTGAAACCATGGGGAAAAGCCATAGCTCAGTGGCACCACATCTGCTTTGCATCCAGAAGGTCAATTCCTGGCATCTTCAGGTAAGGCCCAGAGACCCCTGCCTGAAACCCTGGAGAACTATTGCCAGTCAGTTCCCACATTGCTGAGCTAGATGGACCAATGGCTGTGCTCAGAATAATGTAGCTTCCTATGTTCCTATGCTTCCTATCCATAACCTGCTTTTCCCCATCCAAGTACTAACCAGGCCTGATCCTGCTTAGCTTCCGAGATCAGACAAGTTCGGGCGTGTTCAAGGTAGTATGGCCATAGACTCATAACCTGCTTTTTAGCCAAAAAAGACCTCACCATGGTGTACAAAAACAAACAAACACAGTAGTAAGATGGCCATTGCCCTCAGGCTTACAATCAAAAGGATGTGAAAAAAGTTGTCATCCATAATCAGCATATTTTTATTTGGCCTAAATTCCCTCCCAGTTAAAAATATTCCCCATAAAAGGCAGAAGTGGTAGCCAGCTAGTTTGATGAGAGAAGTCTGTGGTCTTCTTCTCTGATGCTGTTTGTTTATGGTGTTATATAACTAACAACGTCATATAGACTCACTCAGGCCAACTCATATTTTAAATTCCAAACCACAATAGCATGTGATATTGGGAAGTAAAATCAAATGCTTCCCCATCATACATGTATAGTGGCGGCAGTTTTCCCCACCCTAAACTAACCAGAGGCCTTATGGAAGAATTTACTGTATTTTTCCATGTATAAGATGCCCCCATGTATAAGACGCCCCCTATTTTTGGGGACTCCAAATTAAGAAAACACCCCTCAGCACTACCCATGTATAAGATGAGCCCCAATTTTAAACCTAATTTTTTGCTTTAAAAAAACCTAGTCTTATACATAGAAAAATACCGTACATCAATAAATGTTTATTAGATTAACAACTTTAGTTTTCAACAGAATCCTCTAAATTCTCAGTACTTGCACCAATTTCTTGTTTGCAAATGGCTGATGCAATTCCAGGTAAAATTGTTGCAAACACATTTTGACTATAAGCAGTACCTTGCTTGTTGCTGTGATAGCAGATGGTTGCGTGTCGAGGTCCCCAGGTCCACCCCAATAACTCACACATCACACAGAAATTTTTGTTTAAGATTTTTGGCATAATTTTGGCCACAACCTTATTAAAATACAAATTTGTGAGTGGTTGCTTAGGCATTGGTTGCGACTATCTGCCCCCACCATGGGGGGCAGACTGACATTCCGCACGATGCGAAAGTCAGAATGGGGGAATACACTTGGGGGTTACACGGAGCAGGGAACCTGCCCTCACCCCAAATGCAACCAGGAGCTCATTGCTATGGCCCGAGCCCCCTTGACAGAGTGGACAAGCAATAGTTAGCCCCCAATTCCTTTAACGGAATCCCTTGCAGCAGCAGCATTAGAGGGGCAGGCACAGCCAATCCATGCCCCTCAACCAACCAAACCATAAACCAATGCCTAACCGCGAACCTTACAAGTTGTGACGATTTGCTACGCAGTAGGCAAAAAACCAAATGGTCCCAGCTGATCAGCCAGATGGACAAAATTCCTACCAGGCCCCCGCTCCAAAGCAGATGACCCCATGACAGGCATAGCAAGGTCAGAGCGAACAACCCTATTCTAGGGAGGGAGGGACGGGCAATCCAATGCACGGGCGAAAAGAGGAAGCCCTAGCCTCGTGCAAGGAGTTTTACTATTTCTGGCTGTCAGTCAATAAATGGCAACATTAACTTCTTCCCAACAACAAGGGAAGTCCCAATTGCATCAGTGGCCAACGATCAATTAGCCCGCCCTCCAACTTTGGAGTGTCCTGGCAGCCCCCACTGCAACACGTGCTCTCCATGAAGGAGAACACGCTTTGTCAAATTTTGTCTGATGCTATCTAATGTAAATCACGTTGCATAGTTTTTGAGAAAGATGACCAAGTGATTTAATACATAGCACCAGTGCTATTTTTCCAGAAAAAGAGGTGCCAGAACTCATCATGAACGCCTCCCTTGCTCTCTTATATAATGGCAATGGGGCTCACCAATTACTACAGATTTTCTAATCTTGAAATGTTTGCCAAAGCTATTTGGATGTTAATCTAGATTAGTTTTGGGTGGTGAGCATTTTAGGAGTGACCAGCTGACATGTAGTGATGTATGGAAGTGAGAGCTGGACCATAAAGAAGGCTGATCGCCGAAGAATTGATGCTTTTGAATTATGGTGCTGGAGGAGACTCTTGAGAGTCCCATGGATTGCAAGAAGATCAAACCTCTCCATTCTGAAGGAAATCAGCCCTGAGTGCTCACTGGAAGGACAGATTGTGAAGCTGAGGCTCCAATACCTTGGCCACCTCATGAGAAGAGAAGACTCCCTGGAGAAGACCCTGATGTTGGGAAAGATGGAGGGCACAAGGAGAAGGGGGCGACAGAGGACGAGATGGTTGGATAGTGTTTTCGAGGTTACCAGCATGAGTTTGAACAAACTGCGGGAGGCAGTGGAGGACAGAGGTGCCTGGCGTTCTCTGGTCCATGGGGTCACGAAGAGTCGGACACGACTAAACGACTAAACAACAACAAGCTGACATGTGATCACCAATGCGCAGGTCCTTTTGGACCCAGAAGAGGGTGTAACATGGGCATAAGGGGGAGGGGCATAAGGGGGCGGGACATGCTTATGTATGTTCTGCTAATGTCCGCGGGGGCCAGGAACGGAATCCCAACATGAAATGGTCACCACCTGTGTATGGAAATATGCCGTTTAAACACAATGGGCCTAGCCTAAAAATTGCTCTGCTAGCCAGTGTGAACACGATGGCATTCGCTTACCGCTTTATCTAACATCAGTACAACACTGTTCCAGGAACATTCACCAGCACCAATATGCCAAGACAAATAATGAGTTACTAACCGGAAGTTGACAAAGAGACAGTTAAAAGATATGCGACTAAAAGCTTGCATACATTACAATATTGCGCCTTAGCTCTCGTTCCTTGGCCTGCTCTAAATTCTGAATGCATGGCAAAATGATTGTTGTAACAGCTTCACCCTGTGCTCTGATTTCCATCTAGCACATAATGAATTATATGGGGGAAAGTCCCCAGGGCGTAGATTAAACTGCTGTAATCTGGTGCACTAGCAGAAGCCAATGCAAGATCACTCACTAGCACAATAGAGCTTCTCTCTTCTCTCCCTGCTGCTTCGCGCTCCCCCCCCCCCCCCAATTCACTCTGGATGGTTGGGAAAATGCTCGGGAGTGATTTATGGCATCTCTCCCCCCTGGAGAGATGAAGGGAGACTGATATACTCCCCATAATCAGCCTCTAATTACCTCGTGCAAGCTGGATAGATGTTAATATCCGCCATCTTCCAAGGCGCCCCCTAGCGGCCCCCTTGGATGGGATATTTCAGATTCAAGATACTTTTTTAAAAATATTGTGAATTCCACCCCATCCATCCCAAAACGGAGTCAATGTAACTTTACTGGAAACTGTTGATAGTTTTGAATGTTACGTATTTGATGTCCACTAAAACATACAATGTGCCCAGTTGCTAAATATACGGTAATTTAATGTCAACAAACATTGCATGCTGCTTGTCCATGTTAGCTGCCCATGTCAGCTTGTACAAGTATGAAACACTGTCAAATATCAAATGTTGAAATGAATTATCGATCGGATATGAATATGCAAGTTAAGGATACCATAAGCAAATGTTTGGTGAATATCTAGCAAACCTCTGAGCAGTTGAAGACACTGTGGAGAATAATTGGAAAACCCATGTTTTACCACTGATTCAGAGCAAATAGCAATCCACTGAAAGCCCAATTGCCGTTTGTTCTGATTCAGTGGTGAAAGGCAGGTTTTCCTGGGGGAAACATGGACCTGTGCCTCGAAGCATGGCACAAAAGGAAGTGTGGATGAGCCCTGTGACGAAGGGAGAAGTAAGATCTGTCGGGGTGTTAATTCTGTGAGCCCCTCTATATTATGCTTGGATTGTATATATGTGTAAATAAGCTATATATCCTAAAGACACCACAGCCTCTGCTGACCCTCATTCCATATGAACTGAACCCTGAGTCTCTCACTGCTTATCTCTTTTGACATGCTTCTGGGAGTTTGTGACAGTGGCTCCATTGACACTATTTTTGGCCACATCCACACCATTTAACATTTAAAGCTTCACTCTACCACTTTAATAGTCATGGCTTTCCCCAAAGAATCCTGACAACTGCAGTTTGGTAAGGGTGCTGAGAGTTGTTAGGGGACTCTTATTCCTGTCACGGTGCTACAAACACGGTGAATATCTTCATCTTCCTGCAGAGCTCTGGGAATTGCAGCTCTGTGAAGAAGAAGAAGAGTTTGGATTTGATATCCGACTTTATCACTACCCGAAGGAGTTTCAAAGCGGCTAACAATCTCCTTTCCCTTCCTCCCCCACAACAAACACTCTGTGAGGTGAGTGAGGCTGAGAGACTTCAGAGAAGTGTGACTAGCCCAAGGTCACCCAGCAGCTGCATGCGGAGGAGCGGAGACGCGAACCCAGTTCACCAGATTACAAGTCCACCACTCTTAACCACTACACCACACTGGCTCTCCAGTGAGGAAAGCAGAGGTCTCCTGACAACACTCTTAACAAACTACAGTCCCCAGGATCTGGGGAAGGGATCCATGCCTGTTAAAATTGTATCATAGTGTTTTACATGTGCAGATGTGTACCCCGTTTGAGAGTTGCTGCCGTAAAATGGTTTCTCAGCCATTGGCTTCCTACTTACTGTACACTGGTAACATGGGAAAGTGCTTATCAGCTAAGTGGAAGAGGTAAATGTGGGAGGCCCACTGCATCCTTTTGTTAACCAAGGCTTAGAGACAATTTCTCAATTGTGAGAAAGCCGATACCTATCAGTAAATGAAAAAGCTGACTGAAAAAGTTACTATATCTGTTAACAAAAAACCTCAGAGATCCCCCACTGGTTACTATATTGCTGGCATTCCCACTTCAGACTTCCTTTGGTCGGGGGACACTCACCCAAACTGTGTTCTAACTTTAATTCACACGTGGATAGCTGAGTAACTCACATGACCCTTTGGTAAACCAATTTGTGTCAAGACATTTCTTTTCAAATTATTTAACTGAAGCCAACTTTGTTTCTGAGAAGCTGCCTATATATATGTGTAGCCCTGACCTCATGTACCACACAGTAGCCAGCACAATTTATCTGACTCATGGAACCAAACGAAAGCCCTCAAAATGCTCCACTACCCTACTTTACAATACTGACAATTCAACAACTACTTCTTTAGTTCACTAAATAACTAATAAGGAGATAACGGTCGAGGACTTATATGAAAGCAAGGGTTAGGGGGGATGATCCTGGTTATGAGAAAATGACTATTAAGCCATGAGGGGGAAACCACAACATAATTTGTGCAGAAACCCAAAATACTTTTCTGATCATTGCACCTCAGTGTCAGGATAATTACATGCTGGTCATACTAGTTAGTCTGGACAGATTCCCTCGTTGACTGTTGTCATGCTCCTTCACCCTATCTAATGACGAAATAACGTGTTCCCTGCCCAAAGATGAAGGCGGAGCAGAGAAGCTTCTGGCTGAAAAAATGGTGCTTTAATTTGCTTTGGTTGGTTTAAGAGTGAAAACAGCACATTCTACCTATAGTATTTGCAAGATTACAAATCATGCATGGGGACTGCATTAGATGGAACAAACTTTACTTAGTGGTGTGCTGCTACCAAGCTTAGCTTCCTTCCCTGCAGTTGTCACCCAGAACAGATTTCCCCTCATACAACCACTTCCCTTATATAAGACATACTGTCTTCCCACAAGCAGAATGAAACAACCACCCCTCTACTTCTGGGCCCCCAGTAGCCTGTATACAATAAAGAAAAAAAGGCATAGTAGCTGATAAAGGCAACAGGAAAACTGCTAGCAAAATGTCAGCAGCCTTCCCTTACCTGCTGTGCCTCCAATAATTTTAGAGAAAGGGTAGATGCATACCAGCAACCCTGACTTCTTCCTACTGGCCTTCCTTCCTGAAGTGAGAGCCTTATGCAGCTGGGATCACAACACAACACACCCCCCTCATTTGTAGCCTGATAGCTACAGGCCACATTAATCCCTAACCAGACCCTCACAGGTAGATGAGAAAGAACTCACTCCTCACCTTAAGGGAAACTTAGGAAATTTCTCTCCAGGATTTCCCCTGAGTACACCACCCAGCCATGCATATTCCTACTTTGCTCTGATACAACATCACAATAGTTGTTCATTAAGAGAGGCATTTTTCAAAGGTGTGTGAATTCCCATCTGCTTGTACCTCTGCCTTTTCACCAACCTCTCTGGTGACAAATGCAGAATGCTTTTGACACTGAGAGGAGCGTGACATGTATGATGAAATGTGCAGTAAAAGCAGTATTCCTGCAGGTGAAATATAGACAGTAATTGCTACAGACAGTAAGGATGGCTGTCGGATAATAATGGCTGACCCTAAGAAATGGGGACAGCAGAACTGAATGATACAGATCAAGAGCTCTGGAGCCTGCTGGTGACCAACTTGCTGCTGTTGTGTCTGCATTAATGCATAGCCTCTTGCCCCCAGAATCCTGCCCACATCCCAACCATACAACCAGCAGACACTGTGCACAAAGATGCCTAAGGACAGTAATATACTCCTGAGCATTAAGGGTAGAGTTGCAATATTTCATGGAGAGAAAAAGCATCTGTCTCAAAGGTCCAGAGGTGTGGTTTTCTTTATCATTACAAAACTGAGAAAGTGCACCAAAGACAACAGCCCAGTTTGGGCCAAGCAACTCTCCGTTGGCTTTTACTCCTCTTTTACTCTGCACAGAATATATTAACTGTCACTCTGTTGCTATGATGACAAAAAAAAAATGTTCATGATAGTTGACCATGTTGTAGAACCATACCCACCCTTATATATGGCAAGAGCTAGAATCAATCTAGATGGAGGCTGTTGAGGACGAGAACAATTCCAAATTGAGAAAAACTATATTACTGTGCTACAAGTGGGATAGTGTGAAAATGGCCTGAGCCCGTGCTGCTCCTCTTCATGAAACAAAAAGAATTGTAGCATGTCATCCATTGGTAGCAATGCAATCTTCTTTTTCCTAAGAGAGGCTTTCTGCAGGAAATGAGCAATTATTGCTTTTCCTGCTTTCACTGCAATTTCATGTTTTGAGAAGCTGCACCTGCAGACTTTCATTCTGTCACCTCACTAATAAAGTGTGCAAAGGTGGTGAATTTCAACATCTGTTTCATTCTTTGGATAGTATTACTGTTACTGGATTCTTCAATCATTCTGAGAATTTAAAGTTTGTAACCTGAGTAATTTTAACTTTAATAAGCAATTGATTTTTGTTGGGCCGGTGACTTGGAGGCTGGGCAGGGGTAAGAAAGAGTATATTAATGTGCAGAGGGAAGTCATGGACTGAGGCCTCTTCCTCTATCAACCTTTGTTACAACAGTACATATGTCAAGCCCATATGAAAGACAATGGCATAATCTGACCTATTTTATGCAAACCTCTGCAAAGGTCTGTGATGTCTGGAACACAGATCAAAGATAGTCTGTGGTCACCTGCTTGCACAGATTCTTTTGAACATCATAAAAAGACATAAAAAATTACAATAATTAAATTCAAGACTGTCTGGTTGCTACATTAATCCACTCCCTGCACAGTTTATTTGCTATGGAAAGCAAAATGTTGCCACCTGTCTAAATCAGGTGTCTCAATTTATTACGTACAGGCACACAGCTATGGCCTCATTGCTTTGTGAGTGTGTGTTTGTGTATGCAAGAAAGAGAGAGAGAGAGAGAGAGAGCAAGAAACACAGAGAGAAGGATGCACAGGCATCTCCTTGGACGCTTCCAGGATTGTGTTTTTTTCACATGTGTATTCTGCATCATCTACTTGACACAACAGTGCATTAGAGGTAGACTTATTCTGCTTCAGATTATTCTGCAGTGCTTTCCCCTCGTTACCACACTATCACTGCTGAGAGGGGCTATCGTTCAACAAAAGCCAAACCAAAGTCAGAACATTTATGGTAGAAAAGGTCACAGGATTTCAGAAATTACTTACTGGATATGCACTGATTGGAAATGAAGCAGCATAGAATAATAGAATACAGTGGTACCTCGGGTTACATACGCTTCAGGTTACAGACTCTGCTAACCCAGAAATAGTACCTCAGGTTAAGAACTTTGCTTCAGGATGAGAACAGAAATCGTGCTCCAGTGGTGGTGCAGCAATGGGAGGCCCCATTAGCTAAAGTGGTGCTTCAGGTTAAGAACAGTTTCAGGTTAAGAACGGACCTCCAGAACAAATTAAGTTCTTAACCTGAGGTACCACTTTAATAGAAATGTAGAGTTGGAAGGGACCACAATGGTCATCTAGTCCAACCCCTTTCAATGAAGGAATCACAACTAAAGCACCCATGACAGTTGACCATCCAGCTTCTGCTTGAAAACCTCCAATGAAGGAGAGTCTACAACATTTTAAAAATATTGAAAATGTGATTGTGTATAGCAACAAGAACACATATAAACATGAATGCACACAAAAAAAGAATGTCTGGAGGTGCCCTCTCCTGTATGGTAGAGGTGGCTAATCTTTGACCTTCACAAGTTGCCAGACTACAAGTCCCATCAACCCTGATTAATGGCCATGCTGGCTAGAGCTCTTGGGTGTTAGAATCCAAAAATATCTAGAGGGCCACAGGTTAGTCATGTCTGCTGTAGAGGGATAGGAAGCACCATTCACACTAGGGAAAGTGTGCCCACAAGAGCACATTATGTCTTCTGCTGCTGTGGTTTCAGAGATGGAGCATGATCACCCAGAGGAGGAGTAGGCCAACTAATCCTAGCTGCCATTCATGACTCGTAGATTGATTAGAAGGCTGAGGAGAAGGTCTGAGAGCAGCCTACCTTGCAATGTTTTTCCATGGTGTTGTCTTAGTGGCAGTTGCGTGTCGAGGTCCCCAAGCCACCCCCCAAATAACTCACAACACACTTAATTTTTGTTTAAGGTTTTTGGCATAATTTTGGCCACAACTTTATTTAAATACAAAACCGTGAGTGGTTGTTTAGGCATTGGTTAAGACTATCTGTCCACCCGCCTGGGAACAGAACTGACTTCCGGGCACCACCAAAAGACAGTGCGGGGGAAATCAAGTCAGGGAGAAATGAAGCTGAGTCATAGACCCTCAATTCTCATCCGCATGCTCCCCAAAGGCTTGCCGGCCCTAGTCCCATTCCAAGGATTGGACGAAAAGATGGCAAGCCCCAGGATTCCTTTAACGGAATTCCCTTTCCGCAGCAACCATGGAGGGGCAGGCCCAGCCTATCCTGAACCCCTCCATGGAGGGGCAGGCTCAGCCTATCCTAACCCCTCCTCCACCAATTTATAACCAATGCCTAACCACAACCTTACAAGTTGTGACAATTTGCTACGCAGTAGGCAAAAACCAAATGGCCCAGCCAATCAGCCAGATGGACAAAATTCCTACCAAGCCTCTGCCCCAACAGCAGACGACCCCATGACAGGCATAGCAAGGTCAATGCAACAACCCCTTACTCAAGGGCGGGTGATCCATTGCACACAGCAAAGAGAAAGCTCCAGGCTGCGTGCAGAGTATTTAAACATTTTAACCCTCCCACCAAAATTGCAACATAACTTTTACCCCAGCAACCCAGTGAACCAATCACTGCCCCAGGCCATCTTTAGAGACCCTGCCTGGTAACAGAGGGGTGGCTCAGCAGACCCCACCGAAACACGTGCTCTCCATGAAGGAAAACACGCTTTCTCCAACTTCCCCCATTCTTTGCTCTTTTGGCCTGAAAGCAGAGTGGGGCAGGACAGGACCATCTCTCCTCTTTTTAGAACATTGCACAAATGGAAGAGCTACTGAAATCAGGACAGCACCTTCCCCCTTTTCCCCCCAAACAAGTGAACGTGACTTTCCTTTAATCTTTCATATTACTTTGAAGAAGTTGCCACCTACCCAACAGCATTCTTATGCTCCATCTTTTGGTCCCCAGATATTTCCAGGATTTGTCAACAAGGATGTGACAAAGAGATGATTAACACGTGTGTTCCTTGATGTAGCAGGAAGAAAATATCCAGTACAGGGGATGATACTGTCCCTAATTG
Source organism: Podarcis gaigeae (assembly GCF_964106915.1). Lineage (NCBI taxonomy): Eukaryota > Metazoa > Chordata > Lepidosauria > Squamata > Lacertidae > Podarcis > Podarcis gaigeae. Next base: position 39,672,173 of record NC_139682.1, on the reverse strand, counting down.
CATTTCTGTGGTTAAGTGAGTGAGACAAAGGGCACCTCTAGATGAACTGTTTTTTAAGCATTTATCCTGCTTGCACAGAGATTAGAGTATGTCTGGTATTTAAGGAGCATTCATTCTGGTTTGTCTGAGGGGTGGTTATACCACAATGAACTTTCATCCTGAATTCATTTTGATTTGCGTGTGTGGTGGTTATATCAGAAGCTCTACGTGGAGCAGGGCTTTTCAGTATGGATTTCCCTGTTCCTTGGAACACCATTCCTGTTCACAATGCCCACTATCTGCCCTTTCTGGAAACAACTAGAAATATTTCAATTTCAATAAGCATTTCCAGCTGGATGAAAAGGTCTCTGCTTTGGGAATTCATTTTGCATTGCTTTAAAACCTGTTTTCCGTTGTTGTTTTGTACTGTTTTTAAAAACATTTTAATTGTTTTTATTATGTTTGTAAATTGCCTTGCTGTGCAAAGGCTGATAATAATGATAATAAAGTCTTCTTATTAATAACCATAGACTTTTCGGTGCATTTCCTCACCTCTTTCCCAACCATAAAAAGTTGTTTTAAAGAATGGGTTTGTTGTAACAGAGCATTTTAATTGAACAAACCTAAATTTCTGGTATGCTCTTGAACACCAGCAACCCCCAACAAAATACTATTACAAAAGTTGGGCTCCACCATCACTCTTTGCCGAGTGGTGAAAAATTCCCAGGAGGTTCCAGGAACTCATCCAGGGTCTGCACTCCTTTGGAGAATTGAAGATGTAGCAGAGACAAATTTACCCCTTCAGTCTGCATGGAGGGAGTAGAGATCTTACAGCATTGTCATCTCAAGAAGGGCTTGTCCCCCCAGACGTGCAAGGCATCTCTCCCAGCCAGCCTTCAGCCAACCTGCCCAAGATGGATCTCCATCTTTGTTCTCCCTTCTTCTTCTAAGTACAACTTGGGAAATACACTCTTTCCCTCTCACCTCAAGCATATATACCATCAGCATAGCACCTCTGTTTGCCCAGGCCCAAGATTCCTCTTCGATGGGCCATCAACAACTTTTGTCATCAACAACCCACTGGTTCTTGTGCTGGTCACTCACCCACATGATGCCTGTTAGTCACCAGTTGTCTTTATTCACAGTTTGTGTTATCTATTAATGTTTTTTCTATTTAGAGTAATACTGACACTACTATACTTTTATCCTTCTCACCAGGATGCCCTTCCAGAAAGAGCTAACCTAAACTCTGACAAAGTAATAGTGATTCACATTGGATATCACACTAGCTCACGGGTTATTCACGAAAAGTACAGCCTCCAGAATTATGCAAGTTTGGATTTTGTCTATGTGTAGTTTTTGTCATAGATAGATCCCCTCTTCTGGGCCCCATATTGCGGTCTCTGCCTGTGACTCTTTTCTGTATTAAAGGCACAGGAAGTATATCACATTACCATCAGCTATGCTATCTGTCTCAAGGACTTGGAGATTATCTGTAGGGTTTTTATTCTTCTCCTCATCCTGTTATTGTGGTTTTTCCAAATGTGTGTGTCTATGGGATATTTTCTGAACCTATTTCCAGTTTTTGATCACATAATCATCTCTGGAAAATAAATGCAATGTTCTTGTTATGCTCCCTTCCATCTTCCCAACTAGTGAGGAGCTCCAGGGTTAGCATTACTCAAATTTGAGTTCCTTTTTGGAGGAGAGATCACTGGAGACTGCCCATTCTGAGTAATTAGCCAGCAATTTCCCTAGCAAAAGGAAACTGCAGCCAGGATTGGTGGGCCATAATCCCATAGACAATCCCTTTCCATAAGCCAGACATGAACTCCTCCATAAAGTGCAGGAACAATGGATACATTTTGTCCTGTAAAAGCAGGACTCATTTTGCAGACAGATCATTACAAAAAAAGTAGAATTTCATCCCCCATTTCATACATAGTAATGTAGGGTTGCCATATTCCAAGAAGTAAAAATCCAGACACAAAAAGTTGTCATTTTGCCAATTCCCCCCCGGACGCTGCTAATGCATTTTTAAAAATCAGGAAATTCCACTCACCTTAACACTAACTGAAAGGCTGATTAGAGTACTGATAATGAAAATATGCTCATGCTGTCAGTGTTATAACTAAATCTGAAGGACAGTTTAGGCAGCAGAGAAACCAAATACAGTGGTACCTCTCCATTCCAGAGGTCCGTTCTTAACCTGAAACTGTTCTTAACCTGAAGCACCACTTTAGCTAATGGGGCCTCCCGCTGCTGCCGTGCCACCACCACGCAATTTCTGTTCTCATCCTGAAGCAAAGTTCTTAACCCGAGGTACTATTTCTGGGTTAGCGGAGTCTGTAACCTGAAGCGTATGAAACCTGAAGTGTATGTAACCCGAGGTACCACTGTAACTAAATTTAAATTATGTGAAAATGCGATGATAAAAAACAACATGCAACAGAAAACCTTATGTGAGCAAGTTTCAGATTTAAGCAAATGATAAGGCAAGGCAAGGAAGTTAAAACTTAGTACTCTGTTTCTAGTTTGATGTAGGTGCTGTGAGTCACATGTATAACTGTTAGCAATGCATTTTAAAATGTTTCCTTTGTGCACTATTTCTGTATGCTGATAAAGAGGTGCCAGAAACATGCTCTTTTTATGTATTTTTTTAAAACTTTGTTTCAGAATAATAGCCAAAACAGACACACAACAGGCGCTATCAGTAATAATATAAGTTACCTATACCTCACCTTTATACTTCCTTTCTTCTGGGTTATTTTTGATGCTGTTGTTCCTCATGCATAAGAACAGAATATGACTTTCACTGCATTGTAGTTTATTTTCAAACTTGGGGAAGTTTGAGTGGGGAGCTTTATTTTAAAGATAAACCCACCACTATTTACATGGAGATTCCCTTGTACAATGAACTCTTGTGATTCAGACTTCTCTTCTTGCTAATACTGTTTGCATATGTTGCCTGTGTTTTTGGTGCTTCCCATACTTTTAAGGTTGCCAAGGGTTAGTGTGTGTGTCTTTTCATTCTGCAAACCATCTCTTCAGTTGTCTGCATTGCACAGCTTTCCTGGTTACCTGTTTCCTGAAAACCCCACTGTGGCATTCTTACAGAGCCCCCGGTCATTTCATGGACTATTGACCTGTACACCACTATTTTATTCTTCCGCTGCCACCAATTTTGTGGAAAAAACCACATCTGACTGGGTTGCCACAGCCACTCTGGGTGGCTCCCAACAAAAAAAATAGTAAAAATACAACACAACAGCAAACACTAAAATCTTCTCTGAACAGGGCTGCCTTCAGATGTCTTTTTAAAATTACATAGCTGTTTAGCTGTTTGACACCTGCTGGGAAGGTGTGCAGCAGGGTGGGCACAACTACTGAAAAGGCCCTCTGCCTGGTTCCCTGTAACCTCACCTCTCGCAGTGAGGGAACTGCCAGAAGGCCCTCGGCGTTGGACCTCAGTGTCTGGGCTTGACGATAGGGGTGGAGGTGCTCCTTCAGATATACAGGGCTGAAGCCGTTTAGGGCTTTAAAGGTCAGCACCACCTTTCTCTGTGGACCACCAGAACCGAACTCTTGCATAAGTAGCAGTTGCAACACTGCAGGAAGCCATGGTGATGTTAGCAACATTACAGCTGGAAAAACCAGAGGACCCTCAAGGTGCTGAGTGGGATGGAGTAGCCAGCAAGGAGGAGACAGCTTAGCTAACATAGCAATGCAAAAAGAAGGGGAAGAAGCCAAAGAGCCCAGTTGAGTGAATCACATCCCAGCAAACTCCAGCAGAAGGAACAATGACTCAGAAGATGAGATTGGAAAATCAACCTTTTCATATTCTTATTCCAAGTTTCATTCTTCCTAACCTTTCCATATAACAGCAAGTTAAGAATGAATAAGTGTCAGGAGCTGAGATTTTTTGTTTTTTTGTTTTACTTTATTTTTATTGTTCATCATGGGGTGCCTAATGACATCAGAGTGTGTTGGACGTAAACAAGAGCTTTCACATTTCCTTATAAGCTTACATAACAAAAAGCAAACATGCTTAATCATCTGCTTTGAGGTTAAAAATCATTCTGATGCAGAAGAAAAACATTTAGTTCCTGTTTAAAAAAACAAATGCAAAATCAATGGCAGTAACAGTCTCACATTTGTCAAGGCAACTGTAACCCAGATCCACAGAAGTGCACGAGCATATTGTGATTTGATGCATTGCTAGCATAGGCAATAAAATGCACCAGAAGTCATGTACTAGTGCTCGCAGAGACAGGTATTATTTTTGCACGAGCAAACAGCAATGATATTAAATTTTAAAATATTTCAGTGCATGTTTGTCCTTGTTTGACCTATTTATTTATTTACAAACTTCCCACCCTATCCTTCATTTTTTTTAAAAAAAATCACATTCAGAAGGGCACTGCCATCAAAATACTGTGAAAAGTCCAATAAAAACAATGAATTATTAAAAACAAAACAAAGGCAGCATTAAAAGCAATTCAGCAGAAATAAAAATATATCAGTGATGAAAAAACCAAATGCTTCCAAATCCCATTGTCTCTGACTGCTGTGCATGCTGTAGGAGTTGTAGTCTACAGGTTAGCTACCCTTGCTTTAAAGGTAAGCACCAACACTTTGAATTGTGCTTGGATGTGGACCAAGAGCTGGTGAGGGTCTTTAAGCCCTGGTGGGTTGTGTTCCCAATGACGGGTTTCAGCTAGCAGCCTGGTGGCTGTACTTTCAAACTATCAGTTGTTAACATCTGACCTGAAATGGAAACTGACATGCTCAGATGTACTTAATATTGTACAGCAGACAGTCCCCTTGCTGAAATTAACAACCTGTTTGAAGTCTTTGGATCATGGTGCTCACATTTAAATCCAAAATGCTGACTCAAACATAATAAACATTTAGAATCTACTTCTCACAATTTCTCACTTCCTAAAAAGCATTTCCTTGAATGCTACAATTTGGAGCATTCCTAAGCTAAGAGAAAACTAAAAGGACAAAAACACGCTATGTAAAAAGGAGAAGGAGAAGCAAAAACAGGTCAATAAATTACGTTATAGCTTTTCCTTTATAAAAATGTATAAAACACTGACAAAAGCTGAGGTATCTGTGTTAATAAATAAGTTTAAGTTAAAAATATATAGTATTGTGTAATACTGATTTCTTATAACACCTTTGCAAAGTATATTCCAGTTACAGTTACAGAAGTTAGTTGTCCTGAGTGGAAAAAACTGTTTCATTTTTTCATCTTCATTGCTAGGTATTCTTCAATGTAGTTAATGAAAATGTCAAACTCTCCCATTGCTTTATAGATGCCTTTGCCTTGCAGCTGGAAAGGAAGAGGAGGGATAATTAATTACAAACTGAAGGAATATTAGTTATTGCAAGATAAATATGCATGCATTTTCCCATCATCTTTATTCTACTCTGGAGATTTGGCACGTGACAGAATTTTGAATGCTGTTGACCAGAATTGAAGTGATAGTTTGCAAGAAGGAAAGGCAAGCATGGGGAACAGGACTGGGAAGGCGATGGGCTGACAGAACAAGACTGCCAGCCCCTCCCTGTGATAACACAGCTCTGCACCATTGTGTGAAGCCTAGCCTTCATTTCCCTGTCTTTATTCCATTCTGGCTTGAAGAAGGGAACGAAGGAGAATAATCATTTTTAAAAGAGGGTCTCCAGTGAAACCAAAAACTAAGTAAACATGCCACTTGGACAAATGCAGTAATAGATGAAAAATCACTGTTATTTAAAGGTTTCTGAGTGCATAATTTGGGACAATTAACACAAATTGCTAGCGTAAGAAGAATGTATCTCAATCAAGCAACCTACACAATTCCTCTTTACAGACATTACTGGATCAGTGCAGGATATACCAGTAGGTCACAGAAGGAAGCTGCTTTGAAACTACAAATTGGACTTCAGGACACTTTTTAACAGCATTCTTAAAGTAATAGGAAGCAAGTCCTCATTTGTAACAGTACACAGCATAGGCATCACCTGGACATTACTTGGATGATACAGAAAATGAAAGAAAGTTGTTTGAAACTGAATGCTCACTCCAGACAGTAGAATATAGCATTTTCAGCTTCGCTGATTGAGTTGGAAAATAAAACATTAAGTACCACCTACAACTGGTTTATGTGTGTGGACGCAGGTGGCGCTGTGGGTTAAAGCCTCAGCGCCTAGGACTTGCCGATCGAAAGGTCGGCGGTTCGAATCCCCGCTGCGGGGTGCGCTCCCGTTGCTCGGTCCCAGCGCCTGCCAATCTAGCAGTTCGAAAGCACCTCCAGGTGCAAGTAGATAAATAGGGACCGCTTACCAGCGGGAAGGTAAACGGCGTTTCCGTGTGCGGCTCTGGCTCGGCAGAGCAGCGATGTCACGCTGGCCACGTGACCCGGAAGTGTCTCCGGACAGCGCTGGCCCCTGGCCTCTTGAGTGAGATGGGCGCACAACCCCAGAGTCTGTCAAGACTGGCCCGTACGGGCAGGGGTACCTTTACCTTTACCTTTTACCTTATTGTAGCCAGTGGTAATTTGCCCAAGGGTGTGCATTGGATGCCCAGAAGAACACCTAAAAGCCTGGGTGCAAATACAAAGTTGCATTCCCTGCACCATGAAGTGAGCTTGCTCCCTCTCCTTAACTTCCACTTGACAGTGCTAGTCTTCTCAGGTTTTAAATGTTTTTAAACTGGCAAGCCACAGAATTAATTGAAAATGTAAATCCAATCTACAGTGTATGTATTAATCCAGAAGAATGGCAAGAGGATGCATGACTCTCACACACTAATTGTTTTGGCTCTTTGATGTACTGTGCAAAGCCTCTAAACAAGGGTGTTTAGCCATGTGATATAGAAACCTACCTTTTCATAGGTTTCTTTGATGTTCCTTATTGTTTTGCTCTCCTTTTCACAGATGAAGAACCTATGCTGAAAAGAGGAAGCAGAAGAATCGTGAATTCAGTGGCTTTCTTCTGGTTATCCTTGAAAATCCTAAGAGTTCCACTGCGCATTGACCTGATTCAGCAAGGGAGAGCCATCAGTGCAAAGAAGAGCCACTCATGCAATCAGCTGCTGTAAATGCAAGGGATACAGATGTGTTCCACTGGGGATGCTCATCCAGGCAACACGGAACAAGTTGGATACATCTTTGGCCTGGTGGGGATGTGCACCACAATCCAAAGCCAAGCACCACGGAAGATTGAAGAGGGTAACTTCTGCTTTGTTTCAGTGCAAATGCATTTCCCTACAGCTCTATACTTGGCAAAGGTCCAGCCCAACTCTGATGAGTAAGTTCATGAATACCCCTTAGTCCTAGAAAAGAGTTTTGAGAGGAGAGTTTCCTCTTGCAACTCTGCTAAGCACAGAGGGTTTCCTTGTGGCCTTGCGTGCTTGTTTTCTGAGTCATACTGTGACCAGATGACACAGTGAGGACACCACAGCAAAGTAATGTTAGGATGTGGCACTGAATAGCTCTGTCATCTGTAGCTGTGCCTTTGTAGAAGCAGCAGCTATTAGGTAAGAATTTTACATAAGGTTTATGAAAGAAGACATCAGCACTTAACATCAGGCTGTATGATAAAATAGTCAGTTTGTGCAGTCCCATACATAATAATCTATCTCTGTGCTTTATTAATCTGCTTATGAGGTCACCATTATAGAGAAGGTAACCTCATTCCTGAAGAAACTACAACACTGTGCTTAATGAATACAGCTATGTCAAAGACCACATGCACCCTACAGCTGTGTGCAGAAATTGTTACTGGGTGCAGAATTGAGTACAGAAAGAATCTTGAATTTAATTTAGCTTCTAGACCTGAAGGTTGTGAAGTTCTGTTTGAAACAGTGTAAGTCATGCATAGTGAAACTTTAAATCTAGAGGACAGGCTGTGCTGGATTTCTAGTATCTGACGTGCCATGAATGACTTTTTGCATTTGCTTAAATAGCAGAAACAAAATTAATTTGGCAAAATAAATAAAGTTATGCACATCATATGCTTACGATGTGTAATTTATACATATTATGGATTAAGCTTTTCTTGGAACAAGATTGTGATTACCTGGGAGGAGACATTTTTATCTTTTTTGTAGCCCAGAATATACATAACACTGACTCTGACACCCGAAGAAATGGTGAAGGCACCTTGGCAATGCCTACATTTTTGAAATCTCTAATACAGAGTTTCCCAAACTTGGGTCTCCCACCTTCCCTAGCTAGCAGGACCAGTGCTCAGGGATTATGGGAACTGTAGTCCAAAAAACAGCTGGAGACCCATGTTCTGGGTTATATTTTCTGTCCCCACAACACTTTTTACAAATAGAAGTGGAAACTATTCTTTTATCTTTCAAAGTAATATATTGCACTTTAGAATGTAGTCCTATTTTGTAGAGCACTAACTTTGCATAATGAACATGCTGTTTGGTTCTAGGGTCTAAGCACCATTGGATGCCATATTTCACTCCTCTTGAACAGTTCCACAGAGGCAGGAAACTGCAGTTTTGCTCGGGAGCATGGCAGGTGGCCTAGGAAAGGAAATGGGCCGACTTACACAGCGCTTGATTGTCTGTCTCAGATCCAGCAGCCTCTCTCCAAGAAAATCTACAGTCCGCTGAATGGCGCTGCCAGTGGTTACGTTGGGCAAAACAACTTCCAGATAAAACTGTATCATTTCTGCCACTGACTGACAGCCCAAGTACCCCTAAAGGAAGAGGAGACAATAATAATGGTAAGAGCGCATGAATAAGGCATTTCAGAAATAAGATGGCTCATTATGACTTTTGTTCCATGGATTACGATGTGCACATATGACAATTCTGTCGCTGTAAACAATGTTTTTTCTTACTTCAGAGTTTCGTTGTGCTACTTAATAAGCCAAGATAAACCCTCCCCAAATACGCACGTGACATACTTGGAAACTGATGCAAAAAATAATAAAATAATAATACAAATAAAAATTGTGACTCCATAGACTGCCAACTTATTTATTTCAGTAAATTTTCTATAACGTCTTTCCATTGCTCCATCATAGCGCATGGCAATAAAAAAAAAATTATTGATACATGTAAATTAACTATAATACCCTTAAAATTCCTATTATTCCTAAAAATATAACAACACAGAGAAAGCCTCAGTTAGCTCCTGATTGCTTGATTACTCCCAGTTGACAAGAGACCTGAACTCCCCTGCTCTTTAAGATCAAAAGAAGAAGTGCTGCTATAAGTGAGAGAATAGCTCCCCTGAGTTATGCTGGACTTTGGCCAGTCCTAGTAGATATTTCTTGCTTCTATTGTCTATTCATTAGATCATACTATGCATTAACTGAACAAAGCCCCATGTAACCTCAACACTTTTGAAAGGGAATGACTTCTTGGGATATTTTGTTCAGAACTGTTTTTTCAGGCAAAGGTACACTGAATACTGCTTTTCTTAGTCAGACTTCTAACATCCTAAATATTATACAGTAATGCTGACTGTTATAGGGTTGGCACTGTTGCAATTTCCCCTACAAGTTCCTCACAAGTAAGTACGTACTGTATGTGGAAATGGAAAGTGGGAGTTAAGGGAGATGAGGTGCAGTCAAGGATTTTAACAGTACAGACTTAGAACACAAATGCATATAATAACATGCCTTTCAAAACAGCATCTTCTAGCTCTCAACACACATACACTGGCAGATTCACATTATTGTGAATTGTTGTTGTTATTTCTATACAACCCTTCATCTGAAGATCACAGGACGGTTTACGATATAAGAAAGACCCTCCTGCCTGACATGATGTCTAAAACACTGGTCTCATAGTTTATTTCTGCCAAGAAACATCTTCCCATGACCCCATAGATCAGCACAGACTTATTTCCAAATAGCATGAAGACAATTGAAATCTCACCTTGAAATCTTCCAGTAGATCCTCTTTTAACAACATGATCTCTAGCTCATCATCTCTGGCTTGCTGCAAGAGTATGCAATGAAGAAGACTCAGGTAAGTTTGACCCCACTTATTAGCAAAGAGTTTAGAGCATCTAGTATCGCCCAGTTTCTTTTACGTGTGAGCATTCAGATTTGATGCAACTTCTTATCTGAGGGTCTTCCCTCTCTACTGCATCCACTGGTAGATAATAGCTATGACAAATATTGTTACAGCAAGCTTTTAATTGCACAGGATATATATACATTATAGTATATGCCTAACCTTTGTATATGCCTAAACTTTTGTGAATAATTAAATTCAGATTTCAAATGTATGGCTATCTAAAAACTCAGAAATACACCAGTGAAAGCAACATACACTTAAATGTAATCAACACCCTTCTCTCATGCATGTTTAAAAAAAGGGGGTAATAGATATAGAGTTTCAGCTATTCATACATTTCATCTGTTATTGTTGTCCTTCACACATGCATATCAACTTTCTCCAAATATCTGGACATTCATGGTAAAATAGAATAACATAAATGTTACTCAGATCCCCTCAGAAACATTTTGGTTCCTAACAAGCTTTCTCCCCTTCCCAAATGAGAAAATGAGTTAACCTTAAAAGTTTTTCTTGTCAGTTTCAATCACAACTGTTCACATAATTTCATTAGACAGCATTTGAAATGAAAGGCATAATCCATCAAAAAATTATTTGAATCCCATTCATTTTGTTGGGGCTTGCACAGGAGAACTTCTTGGTGGTTTGTGTCCCAAGCAATGCATCTCTTGTACATATCAGCAAGTATTTATTTTATTAAATGTCTATCTCACCTTTCTTCTCAAAAGTGTCCAGGATGGCAAACAGAAAAATAACAAAACAATACAACGATATTTTTTTAAGCTGCTTAAAACACGTCAACTGAAAACATTTTTTTAACAAAAACAAAACATGGAAAAACAAATAGCACAGTAAGCTATGTTAAGTGTTTTCAATTGCTATACAAAAAGAAGCAAAGCCTTTTTTCTCCACTCTTCCTAAACTCTGGATGCAACAGAAGCTGCTAGAGGAAGAAAGGATCGTCATACTCACAAAATAATCTCTAATCTCATGAAACGTGACCCGCAACTCTCGGAGTTTGTGAGGCAGGATGTCTGCAAAACGCTTACAGCTGCTTTCGGAGAGATGGCCCTGTGCATTCTCGAGGTTGAGCACCAGGGACAGAAGAGTAAAGGCTCCGAGAGAGTTCATGCCTTCACAGTTTTCTTTTGTGGTTCAGCTCAATTTGCAAGAGGCAAAAAGCCAGATCTGAATGCCCATCACCTTGATTGGCTCCTAATTTATACCATCCAGCTTCCTTCCTCATTTCGCAGGATATGGTACTCAAATTAACCAAAAGGTCAACCTCTTCCCATAAAAAGTTTTTTTAAAAAATAGAAAAAGAATTGCCAAGACCCCTTCCTTCTATCTTTTTACATAATTTCCTTCTTGTAAATTTAAATGTAGGAAAGGAGAAAGGAAAGATTGTGCTGTGTTAATTACAGTATGATGGAAACACAAAAAGGTGCTTTTCTCATTTATCATGGTATTTTGTTCCTTTAGTTCCTAAATTTTAGGTAAATGTCCTTATTGTAAGGGAGAAAATGACCTTTCATTATTTAAATCTCTGAAAACCCTATTAAATTGTTGTTTTTCCTGTTAAACTGCCACAACTGGTAGGCAAATCAATTTCAGATTTTTAAAACACATCTCTGAAAAGCGTAAAGGTTTTCCCCAAGTATGTAAAATCCCCATATATATATCTCAATGCAAATAAGGATTAACCAGACAAAAATAGCACAAGAGATTAATTGTAAAACAATATATCCTGTTCATTTCATGTTTGCTAAGGAGATGCAGCTAAAATCCCCATGGTTTAATATATCATCTATTTCAACTGCAAATATTATTCCTAACACTTTAATTTTTTTGCACTTTTCTAAATATATATGTGTGTATTTTTCTGTATTGTTGAGCACTGCATAGTTCTGCTCTGGGCTGTTTTCACCATGACCAGACTATCCCTGTTCAACACTGAGGAACCTACGAGGTTCCACTGGTCTCTGGGGTTGGACCATCTGAATTGGTGCCCCACTGCTACAAGGTAAGACTGCCACCAAAAGTCCAAACTTCTCCTGGAAGTGGTCTCACCACAACAACATGGTAAGGCACTCCACTGTATCCAGACCACCTCTCTCTCTACTGAGAGCAAGGACTAGATCAAGTGTACACCTGCTCTGTGCATTGGCCAGATAACCATATTGCATGAGACAGTCCCATGGCTGCCATGGAGGCCATGAAATCTTGGGCTGGCCTCGAGGCATTTGCAGCACACACGCTGAAGTCACCCAGGACAAGAGACCTGGTGGTTCTTCCAAAACCACACTGGAGGCAGTCTGGAGACCAGCTCAGTAAGGGAGGCTGTTGAGCTGAAAGGTACACCAAGAGTATTCCCAGCCTGCCTCCATGACTGCCATGGAATGCAGACGAGTAGTGGGAGGTACCAGCTGGGGAACCCCCAAGGGAAGAAGGCTCAGACCAAGGAATTGGTGATGGGATGACTATGAGTGGTCAGAGGGAGAAGAGAGAGCAGACCAGGAGGAGGAGGTGCTGAAAGCTGAAGAGGTAACAGGGTTTAATGAGCAGGAAGAGGCTGTGGCAGACTCAGAATTAGAGTGGAGGCTGAAGAGGAGGGAGGCCAAGAGGTAGATTGGCGGTGGCTGCTGCAGAAGCCAGGCAGTGCCACCCTCTTGCTGTGACCAGCTCTCCTCCTCCCTGGACAAAGAAAGACAAGTCGAAGGAGCCTTAGATTGCTTGGGAAGGACCTGAAGGCGAAGGAGTCTTAGAGAGCAGAGGGAAGGAGGGGACCTTCGGTCCTTGCACCTGCCTCATTGGGGCAAGACCTGCTGGGAACAGTTGCGGTGCTCACCAGTTAACTTCACAGACACACTTTGAGTTATTGCTAACATGCTCCCAACTCCTGCCTTGACAATGACCCCACACCAGATACAGTGCAGCTCCTATGCAGAGAGGTTTCCTAGTAAAGGACAGTTAACTTCTATGAACCATGGCAAATGTCTCCCACTCCCCAACCCTCTGGTCAGAACTGAAGCTGCGCAGAGTGCCCAAGTGGGCACAACCATGTGAGGTTAGGGACACCCCCCCACCCATCTCAATTATACAGACTAGATCAGCCTGTTTATTCACAATAAGATAATGGATCAGCACGGTCTTATAATGAACCAGCCTAGCATTCAGTAACAACAACAGCAGTCCATTGGGCACAGCTTCTAATGATACCACAGGTGGGAAGGTGGTTAGTGCAAGCAACATAACGCATGTATCTATAAGTCTCCATCTGACCCACCCCCCTCCAGCCATTCCTCTTCTCCCCCCCCCCCAAACCACTGGCATGCTTGATTATCTGTGAGTCCTCCTTACTGTCTCCCTCCCAGCCACATCTTTCGAGCCCCCTCCCCTCAGAATGCACACCCTGTTCCAGGCCCTCGCAAACTCACAGTGCAGGCAGTACAATCCTACGTATGTTTGCTTAGAAGCTGCTCCAGTGTAGTTCAGAAGCTGCGATCCTAAATGTACTGACAATTATAATATTATAATCACAGGACTTTGGGAACACAGCACTGTTCTGCTGTCAATATGTACTTTGGACGGCTAGGAGAAACTCCTACTGGCATCCTTTCAAATGTTATGTTTGGAACAAATGCCACAGGCAAGTACAAAGTGCTCCTGAAGTGAATGGGAGACTATAATTGTGCTTTGCAGACAGTTTTTGCATAAGTATGTCAACATCTGTCAATAGATTTGAGATGCGATAGCTAGGTGGGACCTCTGTAATATCTAGAGGCAGATGACCTAGCGTAGTAGATGCTGGCGACAAGCAAGAAGGGATGACCACCACCTGGCTGTCATGCTTGTGAGCTTCCAGAGGCCACTGGCTGGTCACTGCTGAGTTTTATTTAGTAAGGCAATTCTTCCATTTTTCCATGAAATGTTTGTGTTCTAACCTTTTCTGCAGTGGGTGAGGGAGGAAATTTACATTTGTAGAATGTAATTTACATTTGTAGAATCTGAATTTTTTTTAAAAAAAAATTGGTGGTTGATTCCAGTAATATTTCAGCATGGATTTGATTTGATTTGCTTATAGCACGTGTTCTCTCTTTGCCAGATTCTTTTTCTTGATGTCAGCACATACAGCATTATACTTGGGGGTAACTGGATTGCCTCTCAGAATGTGTCATTAAAACTGCTTCTCTATCATATTCTATCTTAGAGTGGTCTTTTTAAAGTCTCTTAAGGGAATTGTGTATTTTATATACTTGCAGTGGTGGACTATTGTGTAATGAAGAATCAAAAGGGGTGGAAAATTACATGGGTAGGGGAAAAGGGATTCGGTCTGCACACTCATATAAACCAGGAAAGCGGACCATAGTGGCAAGAGGAGCGCTGTTACTACTGCTGCCTTCACCTCACTTCACAAGTTCTAATATTTTTACTTACAATTCAAGATGCTAATTGGTAATAGTCAATAAAACTCTGAAACAGCCATGGGCCATAAATACTGTAGCTTCAATGTGAAATTTCTGTCACTTAAACCTATTGATTTCACTGGTCTTAAGCATGCCTAAACTCTGCTGCATGATGGACAAGCCCTTTAGTCTCGGAGTATGATATTATATAAATGCATGACTGGTCTATAGGAAAGCTTTCTCGCATATTTTGCTTTATTAATGGCAGTTATAATGGCATTAGTAATCATTCAGACTGGATTTTAAGATTTGATATTTTAAGATTTTAAATATGTGCTGTTAATCAGCAAATATGGAATCTCGATTGCTATAATGACTGGGTTTCTTTTTCATATACAACTGCACTAGCATTTTCTATTTTTTTGTCCCAACATTTTAAAATAAGATAGTTATAAACAATACCTAAATTCTATTCATATTCTTAAAAGTACGATTGGCCATGATCCATGGCTTTGAAAAACTATGGGCCAGAGCAGTGATAGCGAACCTTTTAGAGACCGAGTGCCCAAACTGCAACCCCAAACCCACTTATTTATCGCAAAGTGCCAACATGGCAATTTAACCCGTATATCTCAATTTTCCTCTGCGTTTCACATTTCTTCTTTATGACTGCTGTTGTAATAAAAATCCTTCATTAAATTATATTTTTATTGATATATAATTTTATGGTATAACTTAGTGCTTTTTTTCTTAAAAAAAATAATGTTTAGGGGTACTCTCATTTTGACTCAGGAAAATCACCACCGGGGAAAAATAAATACAGTTCAAATTGGGAAAAATAAATACAACGAATTTCTTCTCTTGTTAAATTCACAAAATGTTTCAGGGTATGCACTGCTATTACTCCAAAACAAAGTGGTGTTAAGAGCCATCAAACCTCTGAAATACATTTTCCCCAGTAAGGTTCCACAGTTCTGGCCACTAGTGTACACTGGAGGGCTGTACTAAGAGCCACCCTCTTCCAATTTTTAATATGCGATAATAATGATCGTCTGCGTGTGCACATACAAATATAAATAAATAAACCCAGCCAGATGGGTGGGGTATAAATAATAATAATAATATATTATTATTATTATTAGTCATTTCTTTGGCTGCTGTTTGATCACAGCCTCCACGGAATGAATTTCTCTGTTGGCTTCCACGGGAAAGCCCAGCGAACATGTAAACCCAGCAGTCCCTTCTTAGGTTGCCATCTTTATATGCTTACTGACCTGGGAGTTAAGCCCTGCTGAACTCAAGACAGCTTACTCCCAAGTAGGAAAAACAGACTGGCAGGAGGCCCTGGCACATCAAAGATCAATGCCTGCTCAGCCCCTCGATGCTCACCAAGCCCTGGTGCTGCAGGCTTTGGATGGTACAAGCGAGCCCTCCTCTCCTGACCCCACCCCCAGCACGGAAGCTACGGCCCTGCTGGGGCGAAGGCGTGCATGCCCACAGAGAGGGCTCTGGGTGCCCTCTATGGTACACGTGCCATAGGTTCGCCACCACTGGGCCAGAGGCTGCAGGGGAGAGTAAGTCAGTACTTCATAAATCAAAAAATGAGCACTAATCTTTCCATATTGATGGACAGACCATAGGTAGAACATCTGTTTTGCATGCAGAAGATTCCAGGTTCTACATTGAGTTTAAAAGACCATGTAACATGCGAAGGAAGACTTCTGCCACTCAGAGTGGACAATGCTGGGCTAGATGGGGGGGGGGGGAGGAAGCAGTTTTCTATATTTGCTGGAGTCTTGCCCAATATGAAAACAAATGTGAATTGAATTTTTCACATTATCTCTGAATGGATATAAATAGTAATTTAGATAATCATTGTGCAATGTTTTTATCCTGGCTCCTGTCCCACACTTCTTTCTCTCCATCGTTATTTTTGATCTAACGGAATGTGTTGAATTATACCTATCCTCTTTTATGGGCTATGCATATCAAAGTAGGTGTGATACTGGACTCAGTGAGAATGGCAGGTCTCAAGGCTATTTACCAAGTCTTTCCCAACAGCTATTCTACACAGTTTGGAAACTGTTTGGAAATTCATAGGCTGCAAAATTTCTAACAGCTGGCATTAAAGGCCACTATGTTGATCTCTGAATCTCAACTTGGATAATTTTTTATCTGGCAATTTTATGTGTTCAGTTGCATTTTTATGTTTGATGTACTCTGGAAATATATTGCAATAGCTGAAGTCTGATGCAGATAAATGTTTTCCTTTGTACACACTGCCTTGTGTGACAGTTTTCTGGTCTGTGACATGGTTGGCTTGCTTAAATGTTTTGGAAGGCACCACTGTGGTCAATCACCAGTGCTTACATAAAATAAATACAGTACTGTTGAAAGACTGGTGATTGGAATACTTCAAAAGCTGCCTCTTATTTGAATGATTTACTAAAAAAAAATTCTTATTTGTAAATTTAACAAGTAAAGTAGAAGAAGAGAAAGGGGGAAATGAAATAGAAAGAAAGAAAGAAAGAAAGAAAGAAAGAAAGAAAGAAAGAAAGAAAGACAATCTACAGTTAATACTACTAATAGCAGTAAACAACGAACAATTCACATTGCAGATACAGGGACCATAAGTTCATGAATCTTAAATTAATCAAATAAATTAATATAAGCTTGCCAGATACCAAAATAGGTATCCACGCAGAATTGACATATATGTGAAATATGTTGGATGCAGCCAGGGCAGTGAGTTCATTAGAACACTGTGTAATAGTGGGTATTTCTCCTTGTAGCAATATATATATATAAATCTCTTAGCTACCATAATAGCCCACAAAGTCCACTTTTGTTGTCCAGCCTTTAATCCCCTTTGAAATATAGTTTTAAAATAAATGAACACCTGCAAATATCAAGGGTTTTACCAGTATAAAATTGATGTGTCAACAATGTGAGACTAAAAAGAATATATTACTGCGCATGCCCTTGTCATGTGTCTCAACAAGGCATTTCCAGCATTACATCTCCAGCACCTAGCTGTTTGAGACAGTGCCTTTCTATAAACATCTGTAGGTCATTGTATACATTTGTAGGTCATTGAAGTTTCTCAGAAGCAGAAAGGTTTATGATAACCTTAAGCATTCTGCTCAGTTCTGGATGTCTATGTCTGAACACATGGGACCAAAAGGTGAGAACTGAACACACAATTTCCTCCAACACAGCATGTTTGCATTTCCATTTTTCTAGTATAACACAATCTATGCATTTGTTTATCTCCTGCTTTGTGGTTGGATTAAAAAACATATTATTAGCGACAATTTCTAGCTCTAGTTTTCATGAAAGAGAAAGCATTAATCAAACTGGCCTCGTGTGAGATTGCCACAGTTTCATGTTAGTTTCGTATTCACAGAACGCTGATATGACGCGCAACCTTTTCTCCTGCATCATGGTTTTCTAAAACACCCAGTTCTTTTGTGTCATTCAGCATCTTTGCTCTGGTGGAATAATCCTCTCATAATACTACATTCATTTAGGAAGCAACTAAACAAGATATGGATCAAAATGCCCCGCTTTTGACAACCATATATGTAGACATGTCAGATTGGGGCTGTGGGGCTGCAAACCTTTCTCCACAGTTCCCCCCCCTCAGTCTAACTCTCCTGTATCCCCCCCCCCCAAGTTGATGGGCATTGCCATTCCAATGGTGTGCATGAGCCATGTAACGTGATCAATTATTGGGGCAGGGCTTACCTGCACCCCCCATATTTTATTCAAGTTGGCACTCCTGCATTTTACTCTTTGTATCCTAAAGCATTTTTTAATACACCCACATCCCTCTGTATGCTCTTTAGGAATAAGATGTGTTGGTTTCATGCGTAGGAAGCATGTTACTATTTTCTGCAAATCATGACGGTGCAGTTTCAGTTTTAATTCCTAAGCTTTGCTTATTGGCATACTTGCAGTGGCGTAGTGTGCAGGGGTGTGTGTGCAGGGGGTGCAGGGGGGGCCGTCTGCACCGGGCGCAACATCTGGGGGGCATGCGGAAGAGACTTGAGTGCTAAAATCCACGGGTTAGGGGGCGCAAATTACTTGCCTTGCCCCGGGTGCTGACAACCCACGCTACGCCACTGCATACTTGGAATTCAAACTGACAACTTCTGTGTACTTGGTGAAACAGAATTCCAGGAGGAAAATATTACATAATATATCTTCTTTCTCACTTTTAATTTTTTCCCCAAAAACATTTTCAGAATGAAAAATAATACCACCTGTATGTCATTATTTTCTACTGAGAGCACAGGAAATACCCGATGGTACATTTATTTTATTTTAAACTTTATACACCCCCCTTCATCATAAGATCTCAGGGTGGTTCACAGAATAAAAACGTACAATAAGCATGATGCTGCATTCCGGAAAAGCTCATGCAAAGGAAATATGTGCCTGGCATCACATTACATCTATACTTAGAACTCTGTTCTGGTTGATATCCGTCTGTCTTGGAGCCTTTGAGGGTGACATCAAACTGTTGGAAGGTTACAGTACCTGCTGTGGCTGTAGAGGCTGATATGGGAGAGACTTGTTTTGTTGCAGCTGGGGTAGATGAACTATGTAATAATTGAATTAAAATCAAGGTGACTGGATGCAATGCAACAGTTTTTAAAATGGCTGGTTTTGGGTCATTCCTTTCCCATCATCTGCCAAAAAAGCCCTAATAATCTGTCAAGGTGTCCTGGTTCCTGCTCAACACATGCAAGCAGAGAGTCGTATTTATAAGTAAGAGATCTTTACTCAGGCAAGTAATGGTACAGGCTCAGGAGCAGACAGTGCTCAGGAGGCACAATTCGCAGGACAAGAAGTTCAGAACTGGACAGAAGAGACAAAGATGTACCCCAAAAGCTCCTCTCCCACCAGCTTTTAAAGACAAAGTGTGGTGTGGTCACCCGTGAGACTCTCATGCATTGTGAGAATGTAAAGCTTTCAAGCGCACTCTGTTAGGGCAGGTGGGTCTGCTCCTATCTGTGAAGGAAGTGTCTGGTTCCAGGAGACAAGGCTGCACCCTCCTATTCAGACTCCATTTCTGTCTTTGCCACCTTCATGCTCCCTCATTGGCTGATCAACCCCCATACCCACTTCTTCTCTGAGGCTGTCTACTCCACAGGAAGGTCAGAGAGGAGAACCAGCCTCCCTGCTCCCCCTTCCAAAGTGTCTCCCCCTCCTCCAACCCAGGTTCTACCATTCAGCCTCCTTCTGTTTCTTTCTTCTCCTGTGTCAAAGCCTGCCAATCAAAGTCCAAGCCTGACAGTAAAGTGGATCTCAAGACGCAAGGACACTGAGGGCATATACACAAATCATAACCAAAAGACTGAGTTTGTTAGTGACCTAAAAGAGTGTGGGTGGGTAGGTGCTAAATGGAAAGTGAAGAGTGCTGTGCAAATTATCTCATAGGAAAGCTTTCTCACCATTACCGAATGTTAAGGAACCCAGAGGCAGAAGCAGTTTACTGAGTGGAGAGGAGCCACTGTACAAACTTCCCGGCAGGTGTTGTCACTGTTGCTTACCAGAAAGAAGAGGGGAAGGATGAGATGGTAGGGAAGTCAGCATGGTGCAAACAACAACAGAACCAATCTGAGGCACCTGCTCATGTGTTTGCACCATGCTGTCCTTCTCACCCCCTTGCTCTTTCCCTTTTTTCTCCTGGTAAGCAACAACAACCCACCTGCCAGGAAGCTAACATAGCAGCTCTTCCCCACCTCATGCCCCCTTCTGCCCAGGAGTCACCAGAACTACTGATCAAACAAATCTGCAGTTGATTTACTTCACCCAATATAGCCTGGTCTGCCATATCTCTGGCAAAAGTATTTGCCAATCCTGTTGTCTGATGAAGGTGAAGGGATGTTGTGGGGCTCTCAGTACAGTGGTAAATTGGTTCTCAAACTTAAACCATTCTGGGAGTATTTAGGCTTATGGCCTGATTGGAGCAACAAAGCTGCATTCTGTTTGATTCAGTTTGGTACACAGGACTGTGTTAACTGGCTGCCAGAGCACATAAATAGGCAAACTGGACTTGCAGGATGAATATCTCACAAGGTGAGAGATTGAGAGATGACAGGAAGGCTCCCAGGTGAGACCTGGGAGGGTCTGTCATTTTCTGTGGTGGCCGGGATTAAGAGCTACTTTTGGATAGAGAGAAGATCCTGCATTTGTGCACTGTTCTGTATTTTAGATATCCAGCTGCTGATTTTCTCCTCCTTTATTTTTTGGATGCTGTCCCTGCTATGAGAATCTGTATTTTATTATGTACTTATTGTATTTATATAACTGTTTTGATTTTTACATTGTATAGATATTGTGTTATGTATTGGCACTTATGTTCTATGTTGCAAGTCCACCCTGCGATCAGTATACATGAAGGAGCGTCTCCACCCCCATCGTTCTGCCCAGACACTGAGGTCCAGCACCAAGGGCCTTCTGGCGGTTTCCTTGCTGCGAGAAGCCAAGTTACGGGGAACCAGGCAGAGGGCCTTCTCAGTAGTGGCACCCACCCTGTGGAATGCCCTCCCACCAGATGTCAAAGAGAAAAACAACTACCAGACCTTTAGAAGACATCTGAAGGCAGCCCTGTTTAGGGAAGCTTTTAATGTTTAATAGACTATTGTATTTTAATATTCTGTTGGAAGCCGCCCAGAGTGGCTGGGGAAATCCAGCCAGATGGGTGGGGTATAAATAATAATAATAATAATAATAATAATAATAATAATAATTTTATTATTTAGGGCAGAATGACCGCTCCCCACATTAAATGGGGGGCACCCTTTGCGTGGTTGTGCGTAGCCCCTGGGACCCTATGCAGCACCATTAACACAGGCTTGGCTTCGCCTTCCCCAGGTGGGATACCTGGAGGCCTCCGCCTACCTCAGCCAGTTGCCCAATCCCGCCTGGGGAGACGCTGCCAAGGTGATCAGGCCAGGTAGGGGGAGGGACCACCCTGCCCACAAATAAATAAACCCAATAGGAGATGCCAGGGATCGAACACAGGACACTCTCTATGCAAAACATGAGCCTCATGTGCTAGGAATGATGCAAACTGCCACTCTAATCTTAGCTTCATTTTTCATATCCCAAAAACCAATGTAACTATGACATACAAAATGACTTAGTTTCACCATCCTCTTGCAGTGCCCTGGAAGGTCGCACTCTGCTTTCATGTAAAGCTTCTAGTGGAAAGTTCTCAGGCGGCTCCACAGAGTGAACATAGTTTGGTCTTGCAACAAAGGGTGTGAATCTGTGTGTGAGAAGGCGGTGGGTGTGACTTCAGAGGGCCTGAACACCTCAGTCCTTCCATCAGTTTTTATGCAGATCAACATCCTTTCAATACAATATTTTCCCATTACTTTAAGACAGGGTTCACCAAACCTTTGGAACATGTGGGCATATTAGCAAATCAGGGAAAGTGTTGAACACACGCACATAATGCAACTAAGCACACACCACAATGTATTAAAAACTTGCTCCAATAGAATGTTTCTTTTGAGCCTAATTTCAGCATGGGAAGCAACTCAGAAACTCAGATCAAAGCACAGAGGGACTGATAAACAAGTCCTTAAAAAATAGAAAGAAGCACAGATGTGAAACTTGGAGCATCAGGACCCCTATTGCATATATTAACAGAGACTATGTTGCTTTAGGAGCAGCTTTGATTGTGTGCACCCAATGTGGAATAATGGACTCCATCTTATCTTTTGGAACAGCTAAGAAAAACATTGGATAGAGTAAAAAGAAGAAACGGAACTATAAGCAAACAAATTGTCAGGCTTCAGGGAATTGGCTTCCTCCCCCCCGTGGCAGTAGATAAGAAGATCAAACGAAAGGAACGTCTTACCAGTTAGAATCTTTAATAATCACAGTGAAAGAACAAAGAACACGTCTCCTAGAAATGGCGGTGCTCCCAATTAAGGGTCAACCCCCGCCGTCCCTATTAATCTACATCACTCTTACATCTTGTAATCTGAGTTTGTACCCTCTGCACTTTCTGTTCTAACACTTTCTGAGGATTCTTTGGAGGAGGTGAGTGAATGCTGTCCAGAGACTGTGAATCTGTTAACTCTCTCTCTCTTCTAGTGTTTCTTTTCCTAGCTGTTCCTTATCCAGATTTCCCAGCTTCTGCCTTCTGAACTATGCCCCTCTGCAAACCACTGTTCCAAATCTATTCTGCCCTCCTGCTCCTGGGAAGATTCAGGATCAGGATCAGGGGGAGGGGGTGGCTCCCACCCTTCTTCCTTAGTACCGTCCTCCTCAGCATGGTCCCTGATACAAACATATCGCACAAAGATAAGGAGTAAATATGAATACGCTAATCATCAAAAGGTGATTACTGCTGGGATAATTTTATATATTAACTTTATACTCTTTTATAAGATTTTGTGGTGTGCACCACTTAAGAAACTTTGGATTATGTAGCATGTACACTTGTATAACAGCAACAACATATTTTGCTATTTTAGGGGTTTGTGTGTGAGTTTTTTTGTTTTTTGTTTTCAGACAATGGAAAATAAAAGTACACATACAAAACAACATGTACTTTTATTTATTTTCATTTTCTTGAAAATAGAAAAAATCTGATTGGTTTCAATAAGACATACTTCCATGTACATGCATGCTTAGGAATGCAAAATGAGGCAGCATTCCTGTATAGATTAATCTGTTTGGGATTTCAGCAGACTAACCTTGCACAGGATTCATCCCATGGGTAAGATCTAACACCACAGCAATGAACACTATAGGACTTCCCCTTCTTTCTCTCTTTCCTGTACCAACCTCTACTACAAAGGATCCCACAACCCTCCAGAGCAGATTTTGAAGGAAGTGGGATAGGGAAAGAGAGGAAGGATATGCCCAGTTTTAAATCTGGGACTCAGCTTGATTGGTAAAGAAAACACATTTTATATGTACTGCATATGCATTATAACATTGTGACACCAGATGGTGCTGTGGAGTTCCGTTTTTGCCAACCTGATTTTCCATACAAAGTTTACAATGTGTTTAACTGAAATGCTTCTTTGATGCGTCTAGATCCAGCCCTGGCTGTCAGATGTGCAATGTGGGACTCTGCAGTTGGATATCACCCCATGGCTATAAAGGGTGTTTAAAAGTCAGGCAACAATGTAAACCTGAAACCAGAAGCTCTAAAGAATCTTGGCACATGTTTGATGCCTGCTATCTCACTTTTGAAAAGTCAAAAGAAGGGGTGGGGGAAACTACCCTATTGAAAACCAGGGAATGACTGGTGCCTATATTCACCATTTCTTTGAAAATCCACAAGTAAAGTTGGGAATTGGTGATTGTGCTAAAATTAAACTGGTGGTTCCTATATTTGCAGGGTGAACAGGAGACAGACTATTGTGTAAAGAGACTGGGAAATTTTACAACGCCTGTCATGCTCCTTGAAATAACTCGTCATCAGTGTTCTTTGTTTTATATAACTGCTTTAAGCAATCCCCTAGAATTCCACAGTAACATATCAACATGCCTCTTTCTCTCCTGCCTTTTCACTCTTTGCTGTCTACTAAGGCATCTATATCTCGAAATCTGGTATATCAAATTCCATGTCTTGAAAGGTGACATAAGAATTCCCTATTATTCATCTGCTTAAAGTAATATGTCAAGCAATCTATTTAAAATGAGTTGGTCTCTCTATCGATGACTAATATTTTCCAATAGCAGTACCCTTTGCATTTAGACACCATCAGTGGGTTTTTTCTCTCTTAGCAAACACAAAAATTGTTTTTCCTGGGAACTGGATTTTGTATATGTATGTCAAGCAAATAAATATGAGTCATATTGATGTTTGTGTGTACATTCCAAGTGACTCTAGAAAGGCAAGCTGTGGTGTCTCCCTTTTCATAATCATGACCTATGAGCAATTTGGCCACTACGCTCTTTCTTTCCTGTGTCCATCTGCAGTCTTGAAGATCAGTGTTCAGTATGCAAAAGCTTTCCCAGGTTCAAACCATAAAAATATGTAGAAAGACTTTCTCGGTGAATGCTCTCTAATAACTCTGCAACTCAATGGCTCCACTCCTGCTTTAACTAGGTCCAACTGCTAGTGGCCCTAAATGGAGATGCCCATTTCTGCCCACATCTAAATCCAGCAGGTTTAATGAGGTTCAGATTAGCAGAATGATGCAAATACACCCGTGTCCGTATCGACTGGGTACATCAATCTCTCTTGCTCAACGGGGATGTTGATTTTCCTGTATCATCATGTTCACCAGATTCAGAGCAATAGGGCGATAGAAGGTCGTGTTTATTTGGGCAAAGTAAGGATTTATTGTAGTGTTAGCTGTAGTTACTGTGTGTGTGTGTGTGTGTGTGTGTGTGTGTGTGAGAGAGAGAGAGAGAGAGAGAGAGAGAGAGAGAGAGAGAGAGAATACACAGATAGCTCACACATCTGCCCAAGACCAATACTACTTACAGGACATTCTTACACCGACTGGCTGCCACATTCAGTTTAATAAGCAGCAAAGGAATGTTTAGGAAATTTTAAATGTTTGATGTTCTATTGTGATTTTAATTCGGTCAGAAGCCACCCAGAGTGGCTGGGGAAACCTAGCCAAATGGGTGGGGTATAGATAAATTATTATTATTATTACATAGATCTGAATAGAGGAGCCACTGCACACATGCACGTTCCTTGTCTGCATCAGAGCTATTTGAGATGCAGGGCAGTGGAGTGGGCTGTCTGTTGGGTGTCTTAAAGCTGTGCCTCCATCTGTGCTCAGAATGTATCTCTCTAAATCAACTCAAATATCCAGGTAATGTATCTGAAATAATTTCCCCATAATATTGTGTTATTTAGCTAAGAGAAACTGTAAGCTAGAAGAAGCATAGTCAAAATTCATTGGTTTTGCATACAGTAATATTTATATTTATAGAAACAAGCTGGGAGACTTTGCTGCCTCCATTGCATCCTCATTATGTCATCCAGCAGAGCTTTGCTGGGTTGTACAGGGCCTTTTGCAGGCTGGCCCAAAGGAGGTGACAGAACCAACGGTAGCTCGCTGTGACTTGTCTGCAAAGCATTCCGAGGACAAAATCGCTCGCATCCACCAAAACCTTGACTCTGCTGTTATAGCAGATGAATCTCATGGGGTGTCCAGAGCACAGTCTAGTCCTGTTGTGTTGGATGAGTTTCAGTTGGTAAGGCTTGAGGATGCGGACAAGGTGCTTGGATCAGTCAGAGCAACCACCTGCACTCTAGGCCCTTACCACTCTTGGCTGTTAAAAACCAACAGGGAGGGAACAGCTGGCTGGGCCAGGGAGGTGATCAATGCCTTTTTACGAGAGGGAGTGGTCTCTGCCTGTTTGAAGGAAGCAGTGGGGGCTTTTTGGAGGGGGGTTGGGTTGTTGTTTTTAATTTTGATTATATATTTTGTGGCTTTATATTTTGATTTTATTCTGTGAACCACCATGAGCTCTCTGGGTAATATATTAATAGTAGTAGTAGTAGTATATCAGCAATACTTTTCTAACAAGGGGCTTTCCTCATTCTTGGTTTGTAAAAAGTTCATGGTAGCATTCAACAGTGTCACTGGGGTTCTCCCTCTCTTATTTCCTGGTGAAAAATTCCGTAAAGACAAAATGGCATTTTGAAGTGTTACTCAGACAGTAAAACAAAAGAAAAGGGATCGTCACATACTTATATTTTCGAATAGCACATTTGAATGAGTAGTTTTGATTTCCCAAAGACTGTTTAGTTAAAAAGCAAACAAACCTGACCCACTGATTCCCAGAAAGAAGCATGCAAAGAAAGACCTAAGAATAAAGTTATGCAGAAAACTGTTTTGATGTTTTAGATAGCTATCTTTTATGTTCACATTTAGAACTCATGTAACAATGATGGTTCAGGGTCTCAAATGTAAACCAGGAAGTCCCCTCTTGAAACGTCCCTTCTGGCACAAAATGTCGCTAGGGTTTCAGTGCTAGACTTCCTGTACATACCTGGAGGCAAACCCTAAGTAGATATGCCTAGGATTACACTGTCTATAGCCCTAGGTGAGCCCTTCATTCTCAGCTCCACCCCACCCCTGGCCATGTTGAGATAATAGTACGATCAACATTGTTGGGTTGATCTAAAGATTACAGAGGTGAAGTGCTGCAAATATTCTAAGGCTGCATGCTTTTGTGTACTTACTTGGGAGTAAGGTGCATTCAGCTTAATAAAACTTACTTCCAGGTATGCACAGGATTGCAAAACACTATATAAATGTTAAATGTTTTTATGTGTAAGGAGAAATTCAGCAGCCTGTACTGCAGGGAACCCAATTATAATTTGCATGTGGCTTTTCCAGCACACTTACTTTTGCAGAATTAATACTGATTTCCGCGCTGATAGAGATGCTGGCCTCATTCACATGACACAGTAAGCCAAACTATGAACAAACCTTGGCTACAGCTTTTGGTTTGAGAGGAGAAAGCTTAACCATGAGCCAAGGTTTCGATGTTATGCTAAGCCAAACCTTGGCTAAGCTCAGCTGTGGAAGAGCAAAGCAGCTACAAGCTGCTCTCTTGGAGCCCACACATTTGCATGGTCCCAGTAAGCCCAAGTTTGGCCTCCTGTGCCATGAAAACCAGGTATCTGTGATGTTAACAGTTGTGTAACAAGCAACAGTTTGACAGGTGCAGGTCTCCATGAAGAGCATAGGAAGCCGCCTCATGTGAAATCAGGCCATTGGTCCGGATCAGTATCTCCTACCCTAACGTTGGCTTTTTGAAATATGGCAACCCTACCCCCCAGTGGGCAGAGTATCACAAAATAGCGCACGATCATGTCATTGTACTTCATTAAAAGCACGAAGTGTGAGGATCAGTGTAGACCAGGCGTGAAATTGGCATATCTGGTTGTATGCTTCTTCTTTGGTATAAGAGCAAAAGCACAGAGAACAGAGAGATTTCAAGGGTAAGACTATGAACACTCTTCCATTTACTCTGCATTCAGTGCGTTCCCATTGCTGTTCTGGGAAACAGTGTACACATGACATTAGTCACAATTCACAGCTGTCCCATGTTTGTCCTGTCATATCTTAGAAAATACCACATTTTGACGCACTCCCTGCCACCCACAACCAGCTTTTATTCAAATTGAGAAAAAGAACAACCTAGTGCTGTTTCAACCCAGTAAATGTGTATACAGGAATGCGGGTGGTGCTGTGGTCTAAACCACTGAGCCTCTTGGCCTTGCCGATTGTAAGGTTGGCGGTTCGAATCCCTGTGATGGGGTGAGCTCCCATTGCTCTGTCCCAGCTCCTGCCAACCTAGCAGTATGAAAGCACACCAATGCAAGTAGATAAATAGGTACCACCGTGGCAGGAAGGTAAACAGCGTTTCCGTGTGCTCTGGTTTCCGTCCCGGTGTTCCGTTGCACCAGAAGCCATTTAGTCATGCTGGCCACATGACCTGGAAAGCTGTCTGTGGACAAAAGCCGGCTCCCTTGGCCTGAAACCAAGATGAGCGCCGCAACCCCATAGTCACCTTTGAATGGACTTAACCGTCCAGGGGTCCTTTACCTTACCTTTACCTTTTATACAGTCTAAGCCAAAGGACACAACTTGCTTTGCCCACATCATGGCAGGGCGGGTTGATTTAAATTTATGCTGTGTCCACAGCTACTGTATTAGTCACAGTCCCATCAGATGAAGTCAGTACACCCAATGGTCAGGGAAGCTGGGAGTTGCAGTCCAACCAAATTTGATTAGGTTGTTCTCTGCAGAAGAGAGTGGGGGACACACATCCCGCCATCTTTATTCCCTGCTCTTCCCACCATCTCAGGCCGAACAAAAGACCTTTAAAAAAATACCTTACCCAGCCTTAGACTCTGAACAAGGACCAGGAAATCAATATGCCAGGAGCTCATTTGAGAGGCTTGTGAGGGATGCAGAGGGTGGGGGAGAGGAAAGTGACTACAAGGTGTGTGACTGTTCCTATAGCCAGATCCCATGCATTTTCTTGGTGGTGTGGCCATGTGTCCTACATTATGGAGGGCGGTCCTCTGTTTGTAGACATCCTCTCTTTAAGGGTTATCCAGTTCATGTCTGGTGCAAAGCTAAAGAAAAATAAAAAGGGAGAAATTGCCCACCAATAGGTAGCAGTGCCTGGTCAGCAGACTGAGCAAGCACACAAGGCATCTGATGTCTTCTCCACTATGGTGAGATGTACTAGGTGCTACTGAACTAAGTTTTACTCACCTATTGAACTTATTGTATTGTAATATTTTGTTGGAAGCCACGCAGAGTGGCTGGGGAAACCCAGCCAGATGGGTGGGGTATTAATAATAATAATAATAATAATAATAATAATAATAATAATAATTTCATTTATTTATTTAAACAACCCATACAAATAAAGAGCCATTAATCTCAGTGGGTCTACTCTGAGTAAAACTTAGTTGAATGCCACTCACTGTCTTGTTCACATTCACAGTACGAGTTTGGGTGGGGAGTATATGATTGAGCAATCCTTGTTTGCATAATGCTTTCATGAACAGAAGTTCATGCATTTGCTTCAAAAGGTTGACCAGAATCTATGGCTTAGAGAACATTAGGTCACAAGCAGCCGTTAGCATCAATTTGACCTCAAGAACATAACTGATGCATGCACTGTTATATGATCTTTGAGCTCCAGTGGGTTTATTTCGTTTTTGATATTCTTTTTTATTAGTTTTCAATTACAATCCAATAAGAGCCTCATTGTAACAATACCAATATATAATACAATAGCTAATAACAATCATTCAAATACCAAATTATATAATTCTAGAATTGATGGTTTGATGATTTTCTTTATTTCTGCATTCCAAAATCTTATTAATTTCATTTACATTCCGGTCATAATAATAACTCCTTATACATCAATTGCAATGTTAATAACTTCTATTTGTGTTGGCACATTAAATGATTTATAAAACTACAAGTGAAGCACTCAAACCTTATCCAGTGGGTTTATTTCTTAAACCCACAGATTTATACCTACAGTTGTCCACCCCCCCCCATGCCCTGCACAACTTTGTCGCAACAGAAAAATTAAGATCTGCTTTGCTTTAACTAGTTCCTGCCTCCATCCTTTCTTCTCTGACCAATAATAGACTTAGAGGACACTGATAGGGAGTTGGGCTGCAAAAGCCAACCCCAAATTTTTCACATAAGCAAGACATATGTTCCCATAATATATACAAGCAGACCAGGACAGTCTAGGCAGTTTCTGTGCTTCCCCAATTGTCTCCACCTCAAAAAAATATTTTTTTTGTTTGCACTTCTACAGACTTTGGTGACCTCACAGATCTGCTGATACCTACTCTTTGAGTGCGTGCATGGTTTTGTTTTAGCTACATAAGCAACAGTGCTCCAAGAATCCCTCTATTGTATAAATATAAGTTCGTAGGGAGGTAAAAAGAAATTATATAAGAAATATGTAACTGTGTGGTATAAAGTAATGGATAGATAAAGTACAGTGAGATTAATTGGAAGTCAGTTTTCAATTTCTTTATAAGTTTTATAATTGTGTTCAGTATCAGGAGTATATATTATGATAATTATATTAATCTTCTTGTATCTTATAGTGTGGTGGTTTGTTTGATTTTTCTGTTATTTGTTTGTTTGATTGTATGTTTGTTTACTTGTGTGTTTTCTCATAAGTATTTATTTTAAATTAATAAAGATATATTTTTTAAAAAAAGAGAGAATGACTTCAAAAAGCGTTAGATTCATGAAGAATAGGGTGGTGTACACACTCCCGTTTAATCTGCATCCAGTGTGCTCCCACTGCTGGTTTGGGAAGCTGTGCACACATGACATTAGCCCCAATCCATATCCGCCCTGTTGTTTCCTATGAAATACTGCACCTTGATGTGCTTCCCCCCCCAAATCAGCTTTGATCCAAATTGACAAAAAGAACCTAGCAGCATAGGAGAGACAGTGTGCTGTGTTGGTTAGAGCATCGGACAAGGACCTGGAAGACTAAGGTTGAAATCTCCACTCAGTCATGAAGGGTGACCATGGGCAATGTGTGTTAAAGCCTCAACGCCTAGGACTTGCCGATCGAAAGGTTGGCGGTTCGAATCCCTGCGGCGGGGTGCGCTCCCGCTGCTCGGTCCCAGCGCCTGCCAACCTAGCAGTTCGAAAGCACCTCCGGGTGCAAGTAGATAAATAGGGACCGCTTACCAGCGGGAAGGTAAACGGCGTTTCCGTGTGCGGCTCTGGCTCGCCAGAGCAGCGATGTCACACTGGCCACGTGACCCGGAAGTGTCTGCGGACAGCGCTGGCCCCTGGCCTCTTGAGTGAGATGGGCGCACAACCCCAGAGTCTGGCAAGACTGGCCCCTACAGGCAGGGGTACCTTTACCTTTTACCTTTTACAGCTTAATTTACCTGACAAGGTTGTTTGTGGGATTAAATGACAGGGAAGAACCATGCACACCCCCTTGAGCTCCTCAGAGAAAAAAGTTGGAAATAAATGCTGGAAATAAATAAATAAATAAATAAATAAATGAATAAGCTGGAGATGTGTGCCCAGCCTCAGTCTATGGTAGCTAAATGGAGCCTGGTTTTTCAGAGGAAGTATACCTTGAAATCCAGATCTTGCCGGGAGAAACAGGACTGGGATATTGCCTTCATGCCTTGCTTGGAGATTTCCCCAAAACATCTGACTGGAACACAGTGAATACACCAGTCCCTCAGGCCTCGTTCCTATTGAGTAATCTGCTTCTGCACCTGTGGCTTGAGATGGCTGACAGATGTTGTAATTCTGAGAGTGCTTGCAACAACATGTGACCTTCCCATAATTTTAAATGCACTGTATTACTATTTCATGCCAATGTGATTTACAAGGGGGCTCCCTCTTGTTTGACGTGAGGGGATTTTATGGGGTTGCCCAAAGTACACTTACCTTTTGCATTTGCTTTCACACACATGACATGGTATAAGAAGAGGTGTGTCATTTATACCTGCCCAAGGCTCTGCCTAATGAACTGAGTCATAAGGCAGGCAAGCCAGAAGCGTGTTTGTTTTGGGCCAGCTCAAACCTTAAGTGCAAGGTTTTGCAGGTGGTATGAGAAGCTGCGATGGTATAACATGAGAGGCTATGATTAATGGTCTTCATTGGCAAGTATCTAACAGGATTCTTATCACTAGTTTTATGTAATACAACATTATAAATCAATGCCGCGCATTTGAAGAGTTTGCCAAAACAAAGTAGTTGTCTCCAGTGTGGTACATAACATTTTTATTATGACTATTGAGCATCTATGAGTACACTCCACGATTCCAGATGAAGCTTTTCTTAAGGCTGCTTAGATCACAGCATGAATGCAAAACATTTGTTTAAACGTCTCCCACCAAAACCAATAGGCATTTAAAATACTTAACCAACTGAAGGGAAGGAGAGCTTGTCTCTCTTTTCAGATGTCATTGCTGACGCATGGGGTGGGAGGTCATGGATTCAA
This sequence comes from Podarcis gaigeae, assembly GCF_964106915.1. Classification (NCBI taxonomy): domain Eukaryota; kingdom Metazoa; phylum Chordata; class Lepidosauria; order Squamata; family Lacertidae; genus Podarcis; species Podarcis gaigeae. Next base: position 39,640,256 of record NC_139682.1, on the reverse strand, counting down.
CTACATTAGTAAAGAAACGACGATTTGAAATTGCTATAAACATGCAACACTAGATGGTGCCAGAGAGCAATAAATTTTTATACGTGTTCTTCCATAGGGGTTTGTGTGTGTGTGTGTTAAAACGATCTAATTTCTGACTTATTTATAGTGTCGTCCCCCCCCCCCCCGTGCGTAGATCCACCCCATGTTTTCTGAGTGTCTAGCTTCAAAGTTAACAACAAAAGCATGTCCAAGAGATCATGCTTTGCATGCAAAAGGTCACAGATTCAATCCTGGAACACCCAAGTAGGGCTGGGAAAGACTTCTGTCATGCCTAGTCCTGACCTATTGCCAGACACTAACTCCTCAGAACATGAACCAGACACTCCACAGGTTGAAGACCTTATGGAGCACACAGGGTCTCCTGGAACCAGTACTGAGGATCCCCTCTAGTGACAGACAGCTGAAGAACCCTTGAAGAGCAATGAAATAGCATGTGTTAACAGACCTGAAGTCATTGTGTGGCTCATGAGTAAGGATGTTTATTTGTGCGCAAGCAATCTCTGGAACTCCTTTGCTTCCAGTGGATGTGGTTAGGGCATTGTCTAGGAAGCCAAAGCATTTCCATTTGTTGCAAACAACACAGGTCTCTGGCTTCTTCTTTTTAAAAAAGTATTAGTAATTTCAACATCACATTTTATCAAAAAACATATCATCCTTAAATTTCCCCCCTCTGTTTTTCCCTCCCCCTCAACATAACCCACCCTCCCCTCCCCCCCAGACTTCCCTCAGCTCCTGTCTCTGGTTTGTCAGCATATGTTATTTTCTGCATGTTACAAAACTGTACAGATCCTCAATTTATCTATCTGATTGTTATTAATATAAAAAGTTTGTGAAAGTTTATTCAAAGCCTGCCAAGGAGTCCAGTTTGTTTTGTTGCTTCTTTAAATACTTTGTAAAGGGTTCCTATTCATCTTTAAAATCACAGTTATCCTTGTCATGTAGTTTGTGTGTCAGTTTTGCCAATTCTGCATAGTCCATCAATTTTTCTTGCCATAGTTCTTTAGTTGGGTGTTCCTCGTTCTTCCATCCTTGTGCTATTAAGACTCTTGCTGCCGTTGTCACATACATAAAGATATTTTTCAATTTCCTTGGAAGGTCTTTTCCTACAATCCCTAACAAAAAAAGCTTCAGGTTTTTAAACAAATGTTAATTGGAACATTTTCTTCAGTTCATTATATATCATTTCCCAAAACTTTTTAATTTCATTACAATCCCACCACATATGATAAAAGGTGCCTTCTTTTTGTTTACACTTCCAACACATATTTGAACTGGTTTTGTACATTCTTCCTAGTTGCACTGGTGTTATATATCATCTATACATCATCTTCATATAATTTTCAATCAGCAAGGAGCAATCTGTAAATTTTAAATCACTTTTCCATAACGTTTCCCAATCTTCCAGCATAATATTATGACCTATATCTTGTGACCATTTAATCATAACTGATTTCACATCTTCATCTTTTGTCTCCCATTCTAGCAGGATGCTATATGTACCCTTCAATAATTTGACTTTTCCTTCTACCACTTCCCTTTGAAACCTGGATATCGTGTAACTGAATCCTTCTTATTGTCTTCTTTGTATGTTTCATGTAATTGTCAATAGTGCAACCAACTCTGAAAGTGATCTTTTATCTCATCATAATCTCTTAGTTTCCATTTTCCATTTTTGTCCAGGTCTCTGGCTACTTAGACACCCACCTGGCTGTACATTGCCTGAACACGCTGTACTATTGATTTTTGACCACAAGTCTTCAACTGGTGTGTTGGGACGCATGTTTGTGTCATGACGTAATCCAAGGTAAGTCGCAACAGGAGCACTACTACCATGCAAATATATGGCAAAAGATTAAGAAATGGGTCCCCAAATGCATGTTTGTGTAAAAAGTGAGTCCTGGGTCTGCAAAGGTTGAAGATACCTGCTTTTGAGTGTTGCCTGAGCTAGACTTTTTGAAACTATGCTGCTCTGGAACCCCACTATCTGCAGTAGTAATAATAATAATAATAATAATAATAATAATAATAATAATTTATTTATTGATATCCCACCCTCCCCAACCGAAGCCGGGCTCAGAGCAGCTAACAATAAAAGTAACACAGCATTCTAAAATCAATTCATTCTAAAATCAATTCAAAATCAAATTAATGCCAACCATTGGCTAGAGGATGAGGATTACCAAAGGAGGAGGTCAGACTGTGCCTTGGCCAAAGGCCTGGTGGAACAACTCTGTCTTGCAGGCCCTGCGGAAAGATGTCAGGTCCCGCAGGGCCCTAGTCTCTTGTGACAGAGTGTTCCACCAGATCGGGGCCACAGCCAAAAAAGCCCTGGATCTGGTTGAGGTCAGCCTAACCCCCCTGTGGCCTGGGACCTCCAAGATGTTTTTGTTTGAAGACCGTAAGGTCCTCTGTGGGACATAACAAGAGAGGCGGTCGTGTAGGTACGTGGATCCTAGGCCTTATAGGGTTTTAAGGGTTAAAACCAGCACCTTAAACCTGCTCTTGTGCTCCACGGGGAGCCAGTGCAGCTGGTATAGCTGGTAAGTGTAGCCCAAAGGCACCCCCTGAAGCATAATAGTCTGAAGCTTTGGAGAGCTTTGGTGGTAGATATGTCCCTATGGTGGTGGAACTAGAGCTAGTGCTTGGTACCTGACTCTGTAGTATAACAAAAACATCAGAAGAACCCTGTAGGATCTGGCCAAAGCCCATCTAGTCCAGCATCTTGTTTATACTGTGGCCAGCCAGGTGCCTTTAGCTTGCAAGGAGAACCTGAATATAATATCTCTCATTCTACCACTAACCATTCTCTTAAACAAATATATCTTTCACCAAGTACTCACAAATAAGCCTTCCTTTCAAAACCATCTTGAGAAGTTTGAAAGCCTGGGATTTGAAGCATTGTAACTTAAAAAAAAAAAAATCAATTCTGAGCTTTACGGGCACAAAGTGTATCTTTGTAAGATACAAAGTGTATCTTACTCCATTCTAGTTGCTTTAATACCTGAATCTTCTCCTCCCAGTTCAGTGGGTTTTGAGTTCCTCCCTCCAAGAAAGGAGGTGGAGGTACTCATGACAACCTAACATGGACAATGCAATTCTACTTGGTACATCTACTCAGAAGTTGTTGTGTGGTATGGTGTGGTGGTTAAAGTGCTGGACAAGGAGCTGGGAAAATAGGGTTCATATCCCTACTCAGTCAGAAAACATTATCCTCCCGATGTGCTATGTTTCTTAGCTTAGTGTTGGCTTATGCCAGGTGCAGGTACCAATAACATTCTGAAGAAAACAATACTTCAATTAGAAAGATGAATTACAACTCACAAGCAATTACTGAAAGTATAAGTTTCCATTTTGGTGGCTGCCTGCCTTTATGAATGGCCAACAGACTGATTCATTTGTTCTTGATTCAGATTACAAAAGCTAAGGGGGGGGGGGGACCTATGAACAGGTAGTTTCTGTCTGCTTAGTACAATGAGGGGTCAGCCTGTCGAGCAAGTTTTGAATCATTAATGTACTTTGAGGCTGACATGTGGGTAGAGATGCTGTGGTTTTGGACTTTGCTTTTTACTGGTAGGAAGGAGCCATAGAAATGAGTAATGAGGTCCTAAAAGTCGAAATGGTTATCTTGGTCTATTCATTCCTATAACTGTTTTGTTGTTCTTTTTTGCAATGACACACACGCAGCATTCTTAATTTACAAAAATGCTACTGGTTGGTATGCCAATTTTTACAAGTTCACAACAAACAAATACATTGTGCAAATTATATGATCCACAATGAACCAATGGTAAATTATCATTCAGAAAATCAAGTTGATGTACCAGAAAAGTGGTTTTAATGCATTTAAGACAGCAGAACATGTGTTAGGTTAAAAAAAAGAAAAAGAAATGGACTCAGGGACGGAGAATTATAAAGTGTCAATATCGAGATGTGGAAAATATGGAAACAACAAGGAGAGGCAGGACTGAGATGTGGAGATATGCTTCAGAGATCCAGACTGTGGGGAGCTCTGAAAAATTAATAAAAATAATTTGGACTATAATTTACTCTTCTTTATTTTAGTTTTTTATTTTAATTGGAGTATTATGATTGGATATATTAATTGGATGTTTTTTATTGGAAAATCAATAAAAATGATGAAAGAAAGAAAGAAAGAAAGAAAGAAAGAAAGAAAGAAAGAAAGAAAGAAAGAAAGAAAAAGAAAGAAAGAAAGAAAGAGCTGCCTGGCCCTTAAAGACTCACAAATTTATTGTCACAGACTCTGTAGACTAGAGCCTGTATCATCAAATGCAACTAGGAAATGTCTTAGCTGTAAAATATTGTAGAGGAGAATGAAGATTAGAGCTCAAAGATGATTGCAGAACTTGATATGCCCATAAAGCTTCCATTTAGCAGGTTTGCACATTCATTTCAATGGAGAGGGCAGCTCTGCAGTCTAGAGCCAGCATTCCAGGGAAATTGAAGGTGGGGAAATTCTGAGTCTGCATCAGAGCCCTTGTATCTGCAAGAAGATTGAAGTCACTGCTACTATAAGCCAACTTCTTCGTTTGTCATGGATTGCTTTCCTTGCTCTTACTCTTCTTTCCTCTCGGTAAAGTTTCCAGATAGTAGTTATATACAAGCACATAGAAGGGATTTTGTGGAGAGGAACAAGCTGGTCACCAGCATTTCCCCATTCTCAAGCACTGCCTTGATTTGCTAGTTGTTCTTCCAACTAGAAAAAATGCTTTGTTAACTTTAGTCAGCTCTATCTCAACTGGTAATACTAAACACATGATATTGGATTTGTATTTAGCTATGACTAACCTAATTCCCACCAGGTCTGAGCATGACCAAGCCTGGATCCAATCTATTATGTATTGCATTATGAAGTTATGAAAACATTGCAGTTGACTTAATGGTATGGTGTTTGCAGCTGTAACGTAGCAGCTTAGATTTCTGATGCATTTTTTAAAAATACCAAAGTTTGATGGTATTTCAGAATTCTGTAAAAATAATTTTTGGGGCACTAAGAACACTTCTTCAGTCAGTTTCTTTGTGGTGAGCTCTTGAGTGCAAAAGAACAAGACTGAAAAGGAGTTATTATTATTATTATTACCCAGCATTCACCCTAAGGTCACAGGGTGGGTTACTACAATTTAAAATACACTGAAAACAGTTTTTAAAATTTGCAGTTACAAAATAATACTAACACTACTACTAATAATAATTTTATTATTTCTACCCCGCTCATCTGGTTGGGTTTTCCCAGCCACTCTGAGCGGCTTACAGCACACACACAAAATTGTAAAACATTAGACATTAAAAATTTCCCAATACAAGGTTGCCTTCAGATGTCTTCCAAGCTTGTGCCATCTACTCAAGTCAGCCTGTTCTGTACTTTATACCATTTACTTGCATGAGACTTAAGAGTCTTGGTTTCCCTCAGGCCCTCTAACAGAAATGTCTTTTTATTCCTTTTTTAAATGTCCAACTTTCAACCACTTTCATGGGACCTCTTTGTCCTTTTCTGTTAATCCTAGAAAAAGTGTTGCTTTACTGTCCCCAATTGCTCCGAGGATCAAAAAACACATTTGCTCACTTTTATTTGTTTTTGTACAGTGTTACTGCTGAAACATCAAATCACCATATCAAAAGGATAAAAAAAGCAATGAAAGCATAAATATGTTGAGTTGTACTGAAACTAAGGTGCTGTTCTGCAAAGGAAAGGTGTTGCCTATTCACAGCTATTGCATATCTCACATACAATGTTGTATCAGAAAAGTCAGATACAGTATTTGATTATTTCCTTGGCATGTGATAGGTGGGCATTCCCTGTAACCTCACTTCTCGCAGGGATGGAACCACCAGAAGGACCCTCAGTGCTGGACCTCAGTGTCCTGGTTGAACGATGGGGGTGGAGGCACTCCTTCAGGTATACTGAGCTGAGGCCTTTAGGGCTTTAAGGGGCAAGGATCAAGGAGACAGTGGTCGGTTTCACTCATCCAAGCAGCCTGTCCACATCCTCGGAGGTAACAGATTGGAATTGATCCCATGCAACTTGACTAGACAGGACTGTAGCACTCTCCCACTCTGACCCTACTACCATGGTGGAGTCTACCTCTTTCTGAAACTTTATCTGCAAAAAAATTTGCAAGATCATTGTAGGAGATATTGGGGTCTTCACCAGGCCCTGATGGTGGAGGTGGTTCTGTTAGATTGGAAACCACCTGAAAGAGTCTCCTGCTGCTGTTTTCTGCAGAAGCAACAGAGGCGGCGAAGAAGGTCCTCTTCACCGTCGCTGTCATCACTTGTTAGACTCAACGTTGAGCTCTAGCCCCTGTCTGGTCTGATTCAGAATGAATTTTCTGCCACCAGCACTCTAGCCGTCTCAGTGACTGTTTCATCACCCACAGCTCTAGGGGAAACCATGGGACTGTCCAGGCTCCATGCAATTGGAGAGGACACTTCAGAGCCAGACAGTCGATAGCCCTGGTTAACTCCGCATTCCAGCAGGTCACCAAGGAATCAGCTGAAATGCAGTCACAGAAAACAGGATAGATCCTGAAAATATACAGCTCCTTCAATTCATTTTAGCTGCCCTTTCTGCAATTCATCACTAGCCTATCAAACACATACTGCCAATTTTTGCTAGCAGACTTTCGTTCTCATGATCACTCATAGGAGCCAAATTGTTAAGAACTCAAGTTGCTGTTTGAAAGCTTTTTGTGAGTAAGATTCATATTACAAATCGAAAACTGTTTGCAAGTAAGATTTGTCTTCACTGAAGAACTACAGCTATGCTTGGGCTTTCTCAGAGTATCTGAAGATAGCCTTGGATGTGTGTAGAGAAATGTACACTGTTGCAGTAATAAGCCAGTATTACTCTGTAGTTCCATTGCTCTAAGAAGGACTCATTGCACTGGAAATCACTAGTGCAGCTATTTAGTTGAATTCAGCCCACTACGTCTGCCAGGTCCTCTTAAATAATCAAAGGCTTGAATATTATTTCTTGTGATTTTGGTTTTGTTCCTAAAAACTCTTGATTGAGCCATCTTGAAGAGGCATCCTCATACTACAGGAAGCAGCTAATCAAGATGCTGGTCATATTAAGCAGCCCTTTCTCACATTCCTTGTGACTGCTTCCATGGAGACTTCCATGCTTCCATAGGGTGAATGGGGAGCTGCCCAACCAACCTCAAGTCTGCCCTCAGCCAGCTTCCCTTTGCCATGCCTTCTTACTTAAAAGCAGTCCAGGGGGTGGCATTACCTGTCAACTTCCTTCTCCACAGTCTCAGTATTGTCATTGTAGAGCTCTACAGAGAGGAAAATGGGAAGAAACTAGAACCCATTGGCTGTGACCCTCATCACCTCCGACTCTATCTACTGCTGACTTCGGTGATGTCTACCCTATCAGTCCTCATGGGAAACCACCAACACTGGACCACTTAAGAAAGACCCCTGTGACCTGTTAGAAGGTGGAAGCAAGCTTCCCCAAGCTTGTGCCATCTACTCAAGTCAGCCTGTTCTGTACTTTATACCATTTACTTGCATGAGACTTAAGAGTCTTGGTTTCCCTCAGGCCCTCTAACAGAAATGTCTTTTTATTCCTTTTTTGAATGTCCAACTTTCAACCACTTTCATGGGACCTCTTTGTCCTTTTCTGTTGATCCTAGAAAAAGTGTTGCTTTACTGTCCCCAATTGCTCCGAGGATCAAAAAACACATTTGCTCACTTTTATTTGTTTTTGTACAGTGTTACTGCTGAAACATCAAATCACCATATCAAAATGATAAAAAAAAAGCAATGAAAGCATAAATATGTTGAGTTGTACTGAAACTAAGGTGCTGTTCTGCAAAGGAAAGGTGTTGCCTATTCACAGCTATTGCATATCTCACATACAATGTTGTATCAGAAAAGTGAAACTAAATCCAAGGATATTCTTCCATTTTGACAAATGGACGACAGAGATTAGCTGCAGAACTGCCTGCTATAACATCTTCCATTACCGCTTACAGAAGCATTTGCAGAATATCACAGAGGTTATTTGAACCCAGTGCTCTCAAATGTAGTTGCTGTGGGAGCACTCACCATTGACAATATTGGTAATGGGTTTAGTCAACACTTTTGCACACAGTCAAAGGCCTCTCTCTTCTTTTTTATCACTTTCAATTACTGTCTCACTGTGCTGTTTTTAACCAGATGTTGCAAAAAGTGAGTTATATAAAAATTGTTGCAAAACTTTAAAATGCACCGAAAATGACAGTTGCAGCCTTTGGAAAACTCCCAGAACATTGTCTTGATGTTCTTGTGAAATGTTTTAAAGAAGAAGGGGGGGGGGGATGTCCACCTGATTTCTTAAACTAGCAGAAGTTCACTGAACTCTTTAAAACAGGGTGGACAAAGTAGGCCTCATTCCGCTTTTATGCATGATATTTGGGTAACTGAATCTAATCGTCTTCTTCCCATGCTTTCTTGAGTTAAGGCTATGATTTGAGTGAATTCTGTGGCCTTGTTTCAAACCCTTAACACCATTCAGGTAAAGCTAGGAGAAAATGCAGTGTCTCCTACTACCAATTATGCAACAGCATCTGCTAACAGTCCACTGCTACGCTTTTGCCATCTGATATAACAGAAAACTAATGTGTTTTTGGCTTGCTTTTCTGTTATGTCAGATGCGAAAGGCGAGATAAGACTGATTCTTCTCCGAAGTGCTCGGATTAGATTTGGCATCGTTTTAATTGCAGCAATACAGCTATCGGCTAAGGCCTATTTGTAGGGTCAGATTGCCTATTACTTGGACAGCAAACAAATGGCATATGGTCTAGAGTGAAATTCTGGATTGGTTTAATCAACAACAAGCTCCTTGCTGCCTTCAGTGGGGCTAAATTTCAGCTGTACTATTGAATCTGGATTTGGCTTACAATGTTCCTAACTTTGAGGTGCACCTTGAAGAGGAGAGGGCAAAACAGCAACAACAAACCCCAACTGAATGTGTCTGGAGAAGAAATCCTTTATTTTGTTGCATTGCTTTTATTGAGCGGGGCTTCACACTTTCCTGTTCATTACATATATACAGGGGCAGCTATGTCTTGCAAGCAGAGAGTGCTGCAGGCTTATAGCATGTCTATATATTTAGCAAATATACATGTTGACCATGGAGGAGCAGACAAGAACCCAGAGAGTCACTGTTTTTCTATAAAGCAGTCCCATTGCTTCCAAAAGCATGGCCTATAAACACATGCCCCTGTTGTTGTTTAGTCGTTTAGTCGTGTCCGACTCTTCTTAACCCCATGGACCAGAGCCCGTCTTTCTTTGCCTCCCACAGTTTGGTCAAACTCATGCTGGTAGCTTCAAGAACACTGTCCAACCATCTTGTCCTCTGTCGTCACCTTCTCCTTGTGCCCTCCATCTTTCCCAACATCAGGGTCTTTTCCAGGGAGTCTTCTCTTCTCATGAGGTGGCCAAAGTATTGGAGTCTCAGCTTCAGGATCTGTCCTTCAAATGAGCATTGCTTCCAAAAGCATGGCCTATAAACACATGCCCCTACCTACCACAAAACTCAAGACTTATGTCTGCAGTTGCCACTCATAAGTGCTTTTCCCAACCCAACCAGATCATCTGGGAAGTAATCAGTACTCATTTGCAAGTAATCAAGTCAAAAGACACCTGGGTCTTCACTTATAAAAACATAATAAAATTTGCCATTACAATATAGTTTTAAGGTCAACAATCTGTTGTTTCTATCTTCCAAGCTTGTGCAAAAAGCTAAACATCTCTTTTCTGATAGCAATGGGAACTCACAGTGAAAGATCACTCCTGACTTTCAAAGTCTGTGGTTGCGGTTAGAACGTGACTACAAAGATTGCATACTCAATCTATACCACCTTCCAGCTTGTTTTGAGTCATAGCTGCATGATTTTCTGAGAAACAAATATAGTTTTTTCTACCACAAAAAAGGACCGGATGAACAAACTATTATTTTATTGCTTTGATCATCAATTTTTTGCAATTTAAGCATCTTATACCATTTCTTGAAGTTTGCCAACATGTGACTATGCCAAGCAAAAGAAACAGAACTTTCTGAAAGATAGCATTTAATAACTACTTGGATATTTCATTCTTTACTAAGGCAAGATATATCTGTAATTGAGGAAACAAAACTAGCAAAAGAAATCTAAATAGTTTTTCATGCTACAGAAGAAATTACAAGTGAAGCAAAATACATTATGTTTCAAAGAATATGCTGTGTTGTAAGACCTATTAGGGTGGCCTAGTCATTCCAAATGTATACCTGCATTACTTCACAGCCACATTTGACTCATTTAAGATTAACGACTTATTAATAGGATTAATAAGTCGTCACTATATGGAAACAGAAGTACTGTTTAAGCAGCCTCACAGTTTCAGCTTGAATTTAGCTCAACAAGGAATGAAACTGCTGAAGAAATAAATCCTATTAATCAATCCACTAGAGTTATATATACACCTGTGCAAAAATGTATGAGATACCATAACGTTTGAGGATCTACAGCAAAAAAAGAAAAACCATGCAATGCATATTATAACTAAATTATATTAACTCAAAGAAAACTGTAGTGATCAACTCAAATGGAAAGGTGAAACAGTTTGCTCCAAGGTTCCCCCTGCTTTGGCAATCTTTTGGGATTGCTATTAAATATAGGTGTAAATGTTTAATTTCTTTAAAGTAACACCTGCCATCAGTATAGGAAGTCATTTGTTGTTATGCATGTCAGATTTTGGCATGTGGAAGGGGAAGGACTGAGTCCCACATATCTCAATGTTTTATATTTTGATATACACTATGCTTGGTTATGTGGAAGGAGTTCTTATTTCTTTATAAGTGGACTGGAGAACCAGCTTTTATTTATCACTGCTGATTCGCCTCCTAACCGCTGTCAAAAAATATCTGTACTGTGCTGTTTACCAACACATTTATATTCCAGTAGGTATTGGCTAGATGTGGTACAAAATCAATCAGCCATTAACAAAAGTGACAATATATTCTTTATAAATTACAAAGATATGATTTGGTGAATACTATATTGCTTCTTTAAGACTAGCTTATATTTGCTGAAATAAGGTTACTATATCATTAAATGATAGCTAAAGGAGCTTCCTGATGAAACTTACTTCCTAACCGTATTTAACTTAATTGCTAATTACCTTTATTCCCTCTTCCACAGTCAGTCGCCCCACTAGGTACTATACACGTCAGTTGGTTTCCACCTCAGTCTACTTCAGTTCCACCTCAGTCTACTTCATGAACGGGTGCTTCGTTATGGATGGTGTGTCTTCTAGAAAAGAAGTGTAGACTGCCAAGGTCCCAAGCAGAACTGGAAATACTTCTGAGCAGGTAAACGCATGACATAGGGGGATACTGCTCTCTACCCTGCCGTCCAACCCACCTAAACAACAAAAGAGTTACTGTTGTTGAATAGTAGAATGACAGGCAGCAGTGGCTTCTGTAGTAGTAGGAATGATCACATAGGTTCTTTCCATTGTCTACCCCCAATCCCAGTTCACTGCACAGGCAGTTCATGCAGCAACCCTCCAGCCCATGGGTAGGTACAGTGGTGCCCTGCAAGACAAATGCCTCGCAAGACGAAAAACCCGCTAGACGAAAGGGTTTTCTGTTTTTCGATGCGCTTCGCAAGACGAATTTCCCTATAGGCTTGCTTCGCAAGACGAAAACGTCTTGCGAGTCTTGCAATTTTTTTTTGCTTCCCCCCTTTTTCTAAGCCGCTAAGCTGCTAATAGCCTTTTAGCCGCTAAGCCGCTAAGCCGCTAAGCCTTTAATAGCCGCTAATAGCGCTAATCCGCTAAGCTGCTAATAGGGTTGCTTCGCAAGATGAAAAAACCGCTAGACGAAGAGACTCGCAGAACGGATTATTTTCGTCTTGCGAGGCACCACTGTAAACTAATGCCCAGGGGCCAGATCCGGCCAATTGCCTTCTAAATCCGGCCTGCAGACGGCCCGGGAATCAGCGTGTTTTTACATGAGTAGAATGTGTCCTTTTATTTAAAATGCATCTCTGGGTTATTTGTGGGGCATAGGAATTTGTTCATTCTCCCCCCCCCCCAAAAAAAATATAGTCTGGCCCCCAGCAAGGTCTGAGGGACAGTGGACCAACTCCCTGCTAAAAACATTTGCTGACCCCTGCTCCAGCCCATTTTCTTTCTTTCTTTCTTTCTTTCTTTCTTTCTTTCTTTCTTTCTTTCTTTCTTTCTTTCTTTCTTTCTTTCTTTCATGCTCACTGCTCATGTATCTATTGCTAACCAAAAAGTAACAAAGTAAAACAGGAAAGAGAAGAAGGTAAATGGGGGCAAATACAAAAAAGAGAAGAGGTGGGGAAAAGAAGAGTAGGGAAGGAAAACAAGAAAAAAAGAAAAGAACGCCCTCTTCATGTGCTACTCACATGTAGAAGGTGTGTTGAATGGGGGCTTGGGGCCATGCATATAGCCTCGCCCCAAAAATTATTCCACTCCTCCTTCCCCCATATTTGCTATATATGAAGGCTTCCCACGTGATTCAGAATGCTGCAGCCTTGAGCCTCCATTCAACATATGTACCCTTTACATGCAAGTAACACGTGAAGAGTGCTCTGGCAGTTTTATTTTCAGTACCTTTCCTTACGATTCCTAACATGGAATTCACCCTTTTCAGCTATAAAAGAGGGGGTAGGAGTTAATTCTAAGAGGAGCGTATGGGGAAGCTCACTCCCCTCACCCTACACATTATTTTCCCTTGCTCCACTGCTTTAACACAATTTCCCCCATTTCCGGTACTGGAGCCAAGCTGGAGAAAAGAAAAGATACGAAGATTGAAAGGAAACAGTTCTCATTCTTAGTTCAATTTCCCTTTATCTTCTCTCCAATCCCCATGCTATTTCATTTTAAGAGAAAGCAAACTCCTTATGACACTCCATATAGACCCAGTGGCACCAAAACTTTGTTCCTGTGGCATAAAACTCCCCCCCTTCCCCCCTTTTCTAAGTGTGTCTGGCTGTATGTTAGAACAGACCCTGGCACCCAGGTCAAATAGAGGAATGCCAAGCAAATTGTAGCAAGTGTGCAGACAGCAGGCTGTGAAGTAGATTGCTTGCTTGATCACTGCCACTTCAGATGGCTTTGGGGGAGGCTCCTGCATGCAGCACACATTCCAAAACAGTGGCTTGTCACGTTGATTAAGAAATTTTCCCATTGCCATTGCAATCCGCAAACCTAGACAAAAAACCAAAACAAACCACTGTGGGGTGTTATTGTTTTTCTTTTTGTTTAAAAGAAATCCCCACTGCATGGAAATAGCTTGTCACATAGAAAATACTGTCAAGGGTGTGTCTTGTCAACTGCCTAAGCTCCACACAGGTATTTGTAACACAACCGCAGTCTCAACAGAGTTGTGTATAGTTCACCAACAGGGCTCTTAAACACAAGGCCACAGCGGTGTTTCTCCTAAGGCCATGGATGGGGGATCTGTTGCTCTCCAGGTGATGTTAGACTGCACCCCAAATCCTCCCTGATTGTTGGCCATGATGGCTGGGACTGAAGGGAGTTGTGGAGCACTCTTACTTTCCCTTTAACAGCAACCTGATAAAGCAATAAGTGCCAGGATTAGACTAACTAATTGAAACAAATCACAATCAAGAAATTAAGCAGGGAAAAATACTTCATATCGCTCTTTCTCAATGCTAAAAACCCCTGCTCCTTTTTAATTTCTTCCTGTTAATCTGCTGTTTGAGACACGGGAGCAAGGCCAGGGAAAAAAAGGCAGGAATCCCGGGGCCATTGCATGAAATGTGAACACAAATACATGCTAGTCAGTAGCACTATTTACATAGTCAAGAAATGCCTGTGGAAAGAGGGCATGTGTGCTAGCTTGCCTCCCCCCAAGTCAACATCCGTATCCCTGCCAGCTCTACCTTCATTGAGCAACAAGGTATGATGGGGAATTATTGACACATTTGGCTTAGAATCTTCCTCATGAGCAGGATTCCTGATTCATTGGGTTCTTGATCATGAGGAAGATTCTAAGGGCATCCAGGAGATCATGCAAAGAATTCCCCTATAGTAGTGGCTGGTAAAGGGATGCGGGTGGAGCTGTGGTTTAAACCACTGAGCCTCTTGGGCTTGCCGATCAGAAGGTTGGTGGTTTGAATCCCCACAACGGGGTGAGCTCCCATTGCTCGGTCCCTGCTCCTGCCAACCTAGCAGTTTGAAAGCACGCTAAAAAAGTGCAAGTAGATAAATAGGTACCGCTCTGGCAGGAAGGTAAACGGCGTTTCTGTGCGCTGCTCTGGTTTCGCCGGAAGCAGCTTAGTCATGCTGGCCACATGACCCAGAAAAACTGTCTGCGGACAAATGCTAGCTCCCTTGGCCTGTAAAGCGAGATGAGCACCGCAACCCCAGAGTCATCTGTGACTGGGCTTAACTGACAGGGGTCCTTTACCTTTACCTTTTATTTATTTTTATTTATTTTTTTAAATTAATTTTTCATTTTTGTTCATTATATACATCTCAAATTCTTAACATTTGCTATATATTCCTCCCTCCCTCCCCTCCAAGACTTCCCCCAACTTGCGTTTCTGGTTTGTTTCTATTTTCACCTGCTTTGCTATCTCTCAACAGAAAAAGTTATTAATAACATAACATCAAACTTTAAAAACATAAAAATAAAATTAAATACACCATCTTATTTCACTATCTTCCAAACATTTTCTGATGCTAATAATGTGAATGTTTATTTAAATTACCTTTACCGTTTAGTAGTAAGGTGGGGCAACGTTGCATACCTGGCTGCATGCCTGATGGAGGTTGAGGCAGGTAACTGAGAGATTGAAAGGCAAGGTGGTTGATGCAGTGCAGGCGAAGCTGTGGAAACAGCAGATTGGCTATGTGCTGCGCCATTCACGACCTACAGACTTTTGGCCTCAGTACATGAAGACTGGGCACTACAGAGTGATGTGTGCAGCCCCATACCCTGAGCTACTCTTTAGGAAACTGCCTTATGCAAGGAAGACCACTGGTCCATCCAGCCCAGTACTGTCAGCTCCACTGACTGGCAGTGAATCTCCACAGTTTTAAAAGAACATAAGAAGTGGCTGCTGGATCAGGCCAATGCCCCATCTAGCCCAGCTTCTTGTTCTCAAAGTGGCCAAATGGATGCCTGTGAGAAACCAGCAAGCGGAATTTGATGCCCCCAGAAGGGACCCAACCCATTGACTTTACTTGGGCATTCAAAGAACGTACAACTAAGCTACAGTCTTTGAATGCCCAAACAGAGCCAGTGGGTCCCTTCTGGGGGCACCAAATTTAATTCTGCACTGACAAAGACAGATACAGCTATTGTAAGAAGGTACAGCTATTGTAAGACCAATGGCCATTAGCTGCTCTGGACAACTGGTATGAGACTGCAAAGAGCAGGCTAGCAATAGACCTGAGCACATCTTTTCTACATTCCTGCCTATGATACTGGAATTTCCAGTAAGGACTTAACAGGTCCATAACCTAGGAGACCAGTTCAGCAGCAGGAGTACAAACGTCTTCAGTTTTATATGTTATGTCATTTCTAGCAGAAACTCTTGCACCAAATAAATAAGAGAGTTTGCTTCCCTCTAGTGTTACAAAATGGTAGTAGTAACAGGCAAAACTTTCTCACTCCCCTCTCTCTTTCACACACCTGTAAGTTTTGTCCCAGGCTATATTCAGAGGGGCCCTCACTATGATAATGTGTGTGTTTGTTGTTTGCTCTACTATTACAGCATAAAGGCCCTCAAGACAGCCAACAAACTCAATTAAAACAATATTAAAAACCAATGATACATCAACAATACCAATAATACAAAAGAAGAAGAAGAAAGCAGTTGCTACAATCTTCAATAGCATTCAAATATCAACCAATGAGGTCAGACTTGGCCAGGTCTCTAAAAAATAACAATGATGGCGCCTGAAGAATATGTCTAAGATTGAATGTTAAGAATATGTGTTGAATGATCAGTGTGCGGGTTTTGCCAGTAAAGCAGGGCTGCATTATTAACCTTGGGAGAAAGAGATTCTGGAAGTGGTTGCCATAGGAAGATTTTCCCTCTATCATGAGTACAGTAATAAAAATATAGGGAACCACACAGACCATATTTTGATAAGATAAAAAACTAATGTAGATTGTACATAAAAGATCCATGAGCAGAACTCAGCATGAATCAGGTATCTTGTTCGTGATCTTTTCTTCTGCAGCCTGTAGAGCCTAAAGATGGTGGGGTACCTATGAAACCAGAGAAACACTGCTGAAATAAAAAATATATAATCAGGAAGATTTGAATGAAAGCATGGATTTATTTTTTTTGCAGAGAAAGGGAGTCCACGTGGAAGAGTTTAATTTCTGCATAGTGTTTTTTATAGTATTCATACCACTGTATAATGTTTTGATAATATAGTACAAACTTTTTACTAAAGTGATTATTTGTTTTTTATAGGCACATGTGATACATGCCAGTGTTTTTGAGAATCTGTACACTGAATCCAAACAGGAATCTACTCTGAGTCTGAGCCGTTGGAGGTGATTTTTGTGTGTGTGTGTGTGTGTGTGTGTGTATACTTCCTGTTGATTGATTTTTATTTTTTGCTGGACTTTAACCTTCTACTTCTGTTCACCTGTAGGTTATATTAATAAGTGATTATAATGTCTGTTGTCATCATTTTCTTCTTCTTCTTCTTCTTCTTGAAAAACTATTGGGGAATTTTGGGGAGGTGGACAAATATAACAATTCGGTGGGAAATGTACTGTATTTTGCTTCCTTTGGTGTTTCCCCAACATGCACCAGCTGGAAACTCAGGGAAATTTGTGTTGCATTTTTACAAATTTTTAACGCCAAACATTGCTGAAGGCCTTTAGATACGTAACTTTTCAGCAATGTATTGAGAACGAACCACACCCTGGCACTGTTAAAATGTAGCTTCCTTGTTACAGTTGCTTTATAACTGCCCCACTAATCTAAGCAGTGCAAATTTCTGCACTATGCAAAATATTTATTAATTGGCCACCCTGGGCTTCAGCATGAGGCAAAAGACTTTTCAAGAAGGTTTTAATGTTAGAATTCTAAATGAAGATTATTGGAACAGCATACAGCAGAGACATTACGGAAGAAAGGGCAAAAGGCCGATTTATATCCTCAAACTCTTCTTCCTGTGTTCCTTCATAAAATGCAAACGTTCTCACTGTGTTTTAGTTCTTCAGGTGGCAAATATATTAGTTTGCCATGCAGTGGTCTGATTCTATTGAAGGGAAGGGAGCAGTTTGGTGTCCTGCTGAGTACCAGATAGTCTGACGTTTTCACTCATGGTGCTTCAAAAGCTAATTTAAAATATATATATATTAAAGATTTCTTAGTTTACAAAAATATGTGCATTGTCTCTTTTTCAAGTTGCATTTTCTGCAGCATTTGCAAACAGCCTTCTTTGACACACATCTTCCATCTTCCTTGCAGGCAGAGCTGCAGCTGAAGTGATGCAAGAAGGAAATTCTCAGGTGGATCAATCAATCTTTTAAGAGAAGGGCATTTCCAGAAGGTAGGCTGCCTAAGGAACAAAACGGGTGGCATAATCCAAAAGAATGCCTCTTGTAGGAACCCCCTTTTCTCATGCACATCTCTTCCTGGAGGTACCTGCCCTATCCTCCACTTTAGCTCCACAATGCTAAATAGACCATGATGGGAAGTGCCAGCAGAACACAGCCTACTATGTTTGATATCATGTACATGAAATGCTGTTTTGTACTAGACCAAGCAAAGTAATCTAGAAGAACTGCAAATCCCTAGTGCTGCCTGGCCCCATACTCTATACTAGATGACCCTTGCGGTCCCTTCCAACTTTACAATTCAAAGATCTCACACATAATTAAAAAGACAGTAAACACACACACACACACACACACACACACACACACACACACACTGTTTTAAGGCCATAGATTGGTTAACAGCTGAAGGCCTGGTGTAAGAAGAATGTTCTTGCCTAATATCTAAAGATATATAATGAAGGCACCCTGGGGAGAGCGTTCCACAAATGGGCTCTCTAACTGCCCATGCAGTGGGCACACAAAGAAGTGCCTCAGATGACAATTGCAGGGTATAAATCTAGGTCTGTTCATATGGGGAGAGGCGGTTCTTGAGGTATTGGGGTCCTGAGCTGCAGAAGGTTTTATAGATCAAAACCAGCGCTTCAAAGTGACCTTGGAAACTAATTGGCAGCCAGTGCAGTTGGGCCATGACTGGTGTTATATTGGGTAGGTAGAATTCTGTTTTGCCAGTGTTGGTTACAACCCTCTGCTCCTGAGACAAAAGCAATAGCAGATAGAGGGCTTTGGAATTCATTGCCAATGTATACCTGCTAGTTGATAGGTAAGGCAAAAGGGACAGCTACGTGAAGCTCAACCTTTCATCTTGGATCGAATTAATACAAGGAAACTCCAAAATTCCCACTCCCAAATACAGGAAAACTTTGTGGAAATGGAGTACTGAGAAAAGAACGCATAGAAAAAACCTCAAAGACTGATTTCCGCTCTTTACCTCTATAAAACCATCAGACATTTTCAGATTCATCATCAAATCAAGAGGCAAGCATCTACACATCAAAGCCTAGGGTAAGACACTATCCAAGATGTATATCTATGCATTTGGCTTACTTTTCGGTAATTACAACATGCCTCCCTGCTTATATGCATATGCAGTTATACCATACAGGCATTTATATCTAGTTGATCTTGTTTGAAAGTTATTTTGCACCAGCAGCAATATGCTTCAACTGAGTGATGAGTATGCATGAAAAGATCCAGGTAGCTGCTGTAAACTTACAGTGTTTTTTGACAGGCCAGTATAAAGGACTGTCTTTCCAGAATTAGGATTGGAACTAACTACATGAGAGACTAATTTCTGAGTCAGGAATGTATGAGATTATGCTACAGTGGAATTGGTTTCTGTATCTATTTTCACAATTTATAAACCAGTTAAATACTATCAGAATGTGCACATCAAACTATAAAAATAGTTATCTCTATGCTCTGATATCTAAAATTTTAGTTTTCACTAAATAGGATTGTGTTATACTTGGGTATTACTAGTTCTAACTCCACAAATTCATCCAAATCTTTAAAAATGTTCTAATGCTAGTAAAAAAACAACAACTCAATTTTCTGTTCCTTTTAATTCTGTACCATAAGGTCAATAATTACTTCTTTTGGAGTAAAATGAAATTATATCTTTATTAATTTCATTCTTACAGTGTAGCAACAAAATATTTCCCTCTTAATCCATCTTTTAATCCATCTTTTTTATTAATTTATTTATTAATGATTACATTTATCAATCACATTTTAGTCAATATTGGCTTTCAATAAGATTTTCAATTATTTAAATCCAATATAACACAAGATGTTTCAGATACATGGATGGGTGTGTGGCAGTTTCTGCAATACATGGATGAGGAGTCAGTGGCCCTTCATATGTTGTTGGACTCCAACTCCCATCATCCCCTGCCAGCATGATCAATAGTAAGGGATGATAGGGTTTGGAGTCCAGCAACATCTGGAAGGGTTGAGGGTCTCCAATCCCTGTTCAAGTCCTTAGAAGTTGGTGACATGGTCCTGGATGCAGGTTCCTCCTTCAAAGGAAGGGTGAGGAGGGAGCTGCAGGTGGCAAGTTACTAGTTTTATCAAGTGACAGAAGTGGTTCTCTTTTGTTTTGCTGAGTATCTGGTTAACTGAAAGGTGCCCGGGTGGAGGGGAGCCCATTCTTCCTCTGTTTTTTCAATGGAAGATCACCTGTCTTCTTGATCATTTCCCATACCTTAAAGTGGACCAATCAGAATTGTAGTGGGTAATTATCAATTAATATGAAGGTGCTACAGTCTTTCACCTCTAATCCTCTACTAATATTTCCTAGCACTGAGTCCTGAAGCTGTGTTCAATACACACTCACCTGAAAATAAGCCCCACTGAGAGTAGACACTCTAAGACACTATGTCATTGAGCTGCTGGCTCCAGGGACCTTTCTACTATGAACTCAGTTCTTTATCTTGTAAAGTTAAAGTCAAGTTTGCAACCTATTCCTGTATATATGTGTGGTAAGGCCAGTGATTCATAAAATCACAGAATCATAGACTTGGAAGGGATGCCAAGGATCATCTAGTCCAATCCCCTGCAATGCAGAAATCTCAACAAGGCATCCACAACAGCAAATATTTGTAAATATAAACTAACTAACCAACCAACCAACCAACCCTAACAGGCTTCACTTTGCACTTACTTACTTACTTAATAAAATGTATATACTGCTTGATTGTAGAAAAAAATCTCAAAGCAGTTAGCAGCAGCAGTTGCATATTCATTGGTTTTCAACCTACCCAGCCAATTTTTTCCTGCTATTGGACATCTCATTTCTGTTCCAGAGTTCTGTCCAGAAAGCACTACTATCGCACTGTAAAATATAAAGGGAGAATATAAAGGGAGGAGCTGCAGATAGCACATGGTGAAAATAATAAAACAATACAAGATGTTGCATGTCTGGATCAGATTAACATCTGACCCACCTGTGACCAGTCATGTTAAAAAATAATAATATGATGACGATGACGATGATTAGCACTTCACAGATAATGCATGAAGCATAATGCAGAGGCAAAATAATTCAAAAACATTTCCCCTCTTAACAGGAACACACTTTAGCCACCCAGAGGTTCTTCATTCTCCAGACTATGCAAGTCTTTTTCAGCCTCTTTCTCTATCTCCTGCTGCCACCTGTTTTGGGGGACAGGTTTTTCCAGTTTGGACCTTGCAGCATTTCAATGAATATTCATGAAATTCGGGAATGCTTTGGTACAATTAAAAAGGTCATTGTAAGTATTGTTCTTTTCTCCTTCTATCATAAGAGCCAATCTCTTTTACCTCAGTGCAGAGGACATATGGAAGCCAACACGATAATGGTTTGCCTGCATTACTCCTTGAGTTGAGCATTTACAATTCACAAAGGTCCAAAAGTCTTGATAGCTGTGGGAGCAGGGATGACTTTTAAGAGCAAGAAATTGGAGGAAAGATTGGCAGCTCTGAGTGTATTCAAATATTTGTGTCAAATATTCTCTTTGGTCAGTATTTATGTCAAATGTAGCACTCATGGCACAGCTGAATGGGTTGTGGCAAAATAAATCCTCACTTTGCCAAATACCAGAATCATTTCATTGCTTCTTTGGCATCATTTTATTCACTTGGCACATGCTTATAGTTCTTGGCAATATTTTCTTTCTTCGTTTCCTCCACAGCTTTCATTGACCCACCTTCCTGTTAAATCCAATTGATTTTGTTTCCAAATTTCTACAGTGGTATTGCATTAGATATCATTATCAATTTCACATGGGCCACCACAACCAATAGGATTAAATGACAATGTATGCAAATGAGATTGAGGACTGTGAGGAAAAAGAAGAAATTGTGAACATTAAGTATAGCATTAATAGGGCTGTCATACGTCCCGGATGTTACCAGGAGTTCAAAGGTGGAATTGATGTCTGGGGGGGGGGGGTTTGAAAGGCTTTGCTCAACTTTCGGGGTGTCCTGGTTTTTACTTTTTGAAATATGGCAACCCTAGCATTAAGAGAACATGGGTGTGTTTGCAAAAAATGCCAAAGCATGAGGAAAATAAGGGGTGCTTTTCAACCCTTGTAAAAAAGAAAACAAATGGCTGTATTGGTATAGCCACATTTAATTCAGCATAGAGAAAACTTCTAAGTTGTGTGTAGGCTAGTGTGGCGTTCGTACGGAGCCCCAGGTCGTCTCGTGGACTATTGACCTGAACACCACTAATCCGCTGCCACCAACCAGGTCCTCCCTGGTAAAATCACTTCAGTCTCAGTCAGCTTTTCAATTCATAAAGAAGAGTATATTTTATTTCAGACTTAAAACATAACTATTACAGCATTCCAAACAGTGTTCCTCTTTACTTTCTTAGTCTTATGTTCCTCTCTCTATCTCTGCTACCACCCCACACTCAAGGACCAACTGCCCTAACTGTCTCTCTATTACCAACTGCCTTTCCCAGCTAGCCAACCCACTCAAAAACCAACCAACTACCCACCCACAACTCCCAACAAACTAACTCCCAGAACTCCTCTCAGAACTCCTTTATAGACCCACTGACTCCACCCCCCTGGATCCTGTCGGTGCAACCTATTTAACTATTTCCCCTCCAGCACTCTCTCATATATGGTAACGTCACAGTTAGTAATATCCATATATTTAAAAGACAATCACAAGAAAGATAACAAGTGATTGTTCTATTTTGTCACTGAAGACAGGACAAGAAGCAACACCAGCAAACACAATTACTGCAAATGTTTAATTGCTAAACTGATCCATGAGTTGATTTGGAAAACTGAATTGTGGGTGCAGGTTGAATGGGTTTAAACTAAATTAGATTGCTCAAATAAAAAAATTAGCTGGCTGTCCTAAATTTACCTAGAAGAAACTAATGGGACCTTCATATGAGTATATGTGCTTAAAGTTATGTTGTAAGAAACATTTCCCCCTGCAGAATTTCTTCAAATTGCTTGAAGAAAGTGGAGTCTCTGAACATTTAAAAAGTCAATGTAAGAAGTTTCAGTAGAATTACTCTCACTATTGTGCAGTGTGGGGAAAGAAAAGGGTGTTGAATTTAAAGAATTGATTTGAAGTTTTTCATCTTTAAGCATACTAGTTTGAAATTTACAGCAAACCCAGATGACTGTTACCTCCATACATTCTTGATTGGGAGCTTGTTTGTTAGATCAGAAATGTTTCGTTTCAATCAATTCAGAAACTCAACTTTAACAATAACATTTTATCAGTTCCCATAAATCTTTCCACTCCAAAAGCTGTTTCATTAACATTTTTAGCAATACTACCCAATGCAGTCTTAGCACCAAGAAACGTACTTAGACCCAGTGACAATATAAATCTGGCTGATCTGAAAGTACAATTGTTTTCTCCTCCAGATATCGTTTGATTTGTTACCTTTTTTCAAGCTGAAGCCTACAGTTATATTAAACTATATTTATGTGCTGTTGGGCTGTGGTTGTTTAATGATCGGTGTGGCAAAAAGCACATAATTAGACTGGATCATCTCTCTTCCCTATTTAGCAAGCCAGAGATCCTATCAGAACAGCAAGCATTTTGCACCCACATTCTCTGCATAACTTTCAAGTAAGTGCTACTAGTTAGAATATCTCTTTGCAATTTCTGTAGCAAAATGATATCACTATTAATATATTTGAATCAACTTGTGGAAAGCAAGCAGATTTTGATTTAAGAGAACATTAACAATCACACGGTTCATCCTACTTTGAACAGTTCAGTCTACTTTTGTCTGAAACTCCCTTGCCATCTCTGTTGCCCTTGGCTGGTTGGTTTTAGATATCTGTTGTAAGTATGCATGAGCATTTTATTTAAAAAGGATTTTAGAAAGAGAGTACATTTCTTGAATGGTATGGCTTTAGATGGGTTGAAATGCCATGCTGAATGTTAAGTTGCTATTCTGTGGAGAGTGTTGCTGTATATGTCTTCTAAAGAAATAAGGCAGTTCTATGCATTTACACTGAGAAGTAAGCCCTATTGGCTTTACTTCCAGATAAACTTATTTGGAATGCTTGTAGCCCCAGGTCCATGTAAGGGTATAAGACCTACTGCTGATGTGTAAACCATGTTTAAGGCTATTTTAAGATTGGTCAGCTTTTGGAGGGGGGCAAAAAGCATTGTAAATGATGCAGGTGGGTTTTGTCTTGCTGATATGCCAGCATTCCCAACCAAGAAATGCATCAATTGGAAAATGATGTGTTGCTGGAGGCACTGGTTTTGGAAAGTGGCCTTAGATGTAGATCTGATCTGATTCCCACAACAGCATGATTTTTTTTTAACATTTAATTAATTAGTTCAACCTGCATTAATCTGGCAGTTCCAGTAGTACAGGCCTCTCCACTGGCTGATGGCTCCATTAATGCAACAACAAATGCTTTAAAATAATGTTTGCATCCACTCAGAGTACACCCACTGAAAACAATGGGTTTGACTAAGTTAAGTCTATTGGATTTAGTTGGTCTATACTGCATATGACTAAGCTGAATACAACCCATTGTGATATGATACAAGTTCACCTGCTGCGGGGCTGAGATGGTGGGAGCAGGATATAAGCTTTTATCAGTTTTCCTTGCTGGTGTGTGGGAAGCCTTTTCTCAATGCAAATTTGCCTAAAGGTTCTGAAAAAATTACAACTGCCATTGTCTGGAAGCTTTGTCTTACAGTGTTTAATAAATCCAAACTCTCTCCCTGGAGACTTTAGACAGCTGTTGCCTTGCTCATAGCATCTTAAGATTTTACCTGGACAAAGTCTTCAGGCACTGTGAGACAGGAAGTCTTTACATCAATCGGAAAATCAGTGGCATAGCCAACTCCTTCCTCAGCATAGAGAAGAAATTCAGAGTGTGTGTAAGTCACATGTTGGTTTTGTGGAAATTATCATATTTTCATTGTCCTGAATGTTTATTAGGAAGGGTTGTAAATTAATCTGATTAATCTTCAGATTTGTTCATTACGATACTATTGCCTTCTTTAAGTTATAGAAGGTGAACCACTTGAAAGGGTCAGTTTTCTTCGGAGGAGATACTGCCAGAGAACTGAGTGGTATTTTATGATATATTTTAAAGATATTATGCAATAGATAATGCCTAATGTAGAGAATTAACAGGAATGTGCAGAGAAGTACACAAGCAGGCAGTTCTGGCCCCAAAGTTGAACAACTACCACAGAGCATTACTGAAATAAAGATAACAATTGAGGCCTGCCACAGAATATTTTAGCATAACTGCCATACTCACAAGAGCTGTTCATTTAGGGTTGCAGCTGGCCATTACACACAAGCAGGGCAAACTCCTTACCCTCTACCTCAGTTTTCTGTTTTTTTCTTTTCCATTAAAAGGTGAATCTATCTAACTTACATTTACAATATATGAACTGAAACACAGCCATCCTTTGAATTTTGCACAGAAGAAGTGTGCATGCACACGAAAGCTCCTACCAATAACAAACTTTGTTTGTCTCTAAGGTGCTACTGGAAGAAATTATTTAATTTTGTTTAGACTTCTCCAAAGTTTGCATTGTAGTTCTCTTGTCAAGTAACATGTATAAAAATGCACACACAGTGGCAAAGTTTCCATTAAAATGCTAATGCTAATAATAATAATTATTTTTTAAAAAGTATTTATATCCCACCCTCCCTGGCCAGGACTGGGCTCAATATGGTGAAAATATGGTACAAAATGCATTATTTTAAGAGGAAATGTTCTGCAAAATTGTGTCTATTAAGCAAAATTGCATACAAATATATATATAGTACAGTCTGATAAAACGCAGCTTACGAAACTGGTATGTCCCAAACCTCTACTGAATTTTATTATGCCAATGGGTATTCTTACTATAATTTCCCAGCAGGATGAAAATATGTGCACCTGTGGGGAAGAGGCAACAAACAAATATCAGCAGATCATCAGAAACTATGAGCAGGTAAACTGATTGGACTGCAACCTGAACTTTAAAGTGGAATAGAAATGGTTATTGATTATGATATTAATCTTAACAACAAAAATAAAGGCAGCAGGTGACTCAAGGAGAATGTTTACATCCCACCCCAAAATGCTAATGTACCACCCCCAAATGCTTTTGTTATTGACCAAGTTTTCATGTTAATTAACTTCCAGATGGATGTTACACTTGCTGCTATGAAAGCCCTTGGAGAACTGGATATCCTGCTAAATTGGCTGGAGGCATATTAGAATCAGAATCAGTATTCTGTGTTGCATAGTCCATTCTAGAGAATTAAGGAGATAAAAGTGGGCACTTCCCTAGTGGGCACTAGATGGGAGGCTTTGAAAAACACCTGGGTGCCCATTAGACTGCAACATGGTTGAGCAGGCACACGCCAATTGACCAATTCCCCCCAATGCTTTAAGGTGCAAAGCCCTCTTGTGTCTTAAAGAGCTGCATAGGGTGCTGGGCTTCAAGGATGCACACACGCAGCCCCTGTACTTGAACAGGAAGGGTTTGACTTTAGCAGCAGGACTGCTATGGGTCTTCCAAAGTTCAGTTCTACGGAGTTAGCTTTGGGGACAGCACCTCTGCTCCAGTCAGGTAGCACTTTCCCACATTCTCTTTGCTCATCTGCGAGTCAATTGCACCACCTCTCGAATCATGCAAGACTTTCTACAATTAAATGAGCAGCAAAACCAAATCAAACCGCATCTTGTTGTAAAGCATATGTGCTCTTGTCTTGGACAGCTCCCATTTCTTTCCACAAGACCTAGGCAGGAGTCGTACTGAGTAGCTTGCTAGTGCACCCATCCATTGTTAAATGAGGAGGAGTCAGGCAAAACATATTGTTAAAAACAAAGCATTTCAAGCTACATTATGGATAGTTTTTCTCTTCCAGTGAGCTTACATTGAAAACAGCAGCAAGAACCCAACCCTGAATAGGTGATTGCTGTCTACATATTCCCCCCCGCATGTTTATCTCTATCACAATTATTTAAAAACACTCTCATGGATACCAACAAGTATTATGCTAGAAGCACATTCATTTCTGTTAAACTTTAACTATTCCTAAAGCAGGTTTCAAAATATCTATGACCTGATGACAAAATTTATGCATATGAAGACAAGGTTCCAGAACAGAACACTCCCAACACAAAAGCAACCAGCTCATGTAGGGACCCCTGGCACCCGTTGTAGTGGCTTATATATGTGGAAGGGGCTTTGATTCAGAGAGCTGAAAAGGCAGTAATATCTCTTCCTTGAGATTTCATGAAATTCTTCCCCACACCCTTCCTTCTACTGGAGAAGAATGCTATCCAGGTATCACATTTCTGCCGATTTGCAAAGGACAGTGGGGGGAAAAAAATCAAGGCTATTGTTTGGATTTCAGGACTGTTGCAAGAGTTCAGTTTGTTCAAAACATGTCTGCTCTTGAACACCTTTCACTCATTTCAAGAAGTGTGTATATATGTTCTTGGAAGGCTGCATGTGTTCATGGTTAGACATGTCCAGGCCACAACTCCCTATCATTTTGTTTTTATTAATTTGTGCATTATTGTCCCTTGTCATCCTGGAACTAGTATTTTTCACATGTTTGCTGTATATATATATATCTTTCACTGAGCATTAGGATGTGGGATTCTAAAACCCAAAAACAAATATAGCCATGAACCCCAATTACTTTGATATGAAGGGAAGGGAAGGAATATATTTGTAGGTAGGTGGCATAGCTGGGTTAATGGTAAGTCAGAAACAGAAGAAGTATCTATAGTGAATGGGTGGATATGTGCAAAATCACATTTTGTAAAAGAGAACAACAAGAAAGGAAAAGAGGGGCAATTATGCTATATGAGGGGAATTGAAAGATACTTTTGTCCAATATGAAATACCTTGGGAAGGCTGCTACCAGTTCAATAACATATCAACTTTTATATGAAGAAATTTGGAAATGCTAATTGGGGCATGTCACATAATTAATTGCGGATAACACAAACTATCCATTGTATCTCCACATGCAACACACTAAAAGAAATCATGTCCATAGAAAATGGAGCAAATAGGTAAACTGATTGTAGGAACCAAATATAAGCTATTACTGATAAATATTGAAATATTAATATTTAGATTAGACTAGTTCATCATGGTACAGGCTTTGATCCAGCAGATGCTCCCAGCAGAAGAAAAGAGGTTGTAATGTTCTCTCTTCCTGCCCACCACCATTTCCCACACTGTTTTGGAGAGTGCCCTAGTCCTCTAGAGCAGCTTTTCAGATGGCACAGGGGCTGCACTAGGAAGCAGGAAGCAGCGAAAATTGCCTGTACAACTCTTCCTTCCTGTAGGAGTGTCTTACGAGCAGAGATCTGCTCCTGGGAATTCTGGATCCCA
Organism: Podarcis gaigeae; assembly: GCF_964106915.1. Taxonomy (NCBI): domain Eukaryota; kingdom Metazoa; phylum Chordata; class Lepidosauria; order Squamata; family Lacertidae; genus Podarcis; species Podarcis gaigeae. The sequence continues at coordinate 39,612,232 of NC_139682.1, read as the reverse complement.
AGCTTATAAATTTAAGGCTGCTATCACTAAGCAATGCATACGTCATAGTAAATATGCTAAGCTTTGAATGTGAGGGATGTAGCCCTATCACCAAGAGTCTACAATAAGTTCCACTGAAGTAAGGCAGACTTGCTTTTGAGTAAACATGCATAGGATTGTGCTGTAAATATATTAAAGACTGTGAATTTTCATATACTACAAAGCTGAGACAAGGAAGTCTCTTAATAAGATCAACTTCAGTTGGGACAAAAACAAAACATCTGATGGACCAATTCCACCTGTTAATTATACAGTACTTATATAAATTATATGCAGAAAAGTCTGCTGTATAACTATAAATTATATATTGTTTCACTACTGCCATTCATGAAAGCAAGGTGGTGTACAAGGTCTACTTTGAAGTGCAGCTGTGCTCAGTAGGGCTTTCTCCCTAGTAAATGTGTTTAGGATTACAGCCATAATTACACAATGCATTTGATTTTAATGCAATTAAATGCTATACATTACTGTACTTGTCTTGAAATAATACCTGCTGTATTACTCTTTGTATTGCTAAATGGATGATTGTGTGTGAGAAACACATTTTTTGTGTAATCTACTAAAACAATATATTTCCAAAATGTTTCACATTCAGAAAACATTTAGTATTGACATGAGCTTCCCTGAATTCTCTTGTTGTGGCAGGAGATACAGCAATAAATTTGCATCTAGCACTAATGCTTTGGTGAGATCTGCTTTTTTTTGTTTTGCAACTTAATACCATACATTTTACACAAATTTCTCTGTTGCATCTTATGGGGGGGTCTATGTGATATTTGTATAATGAAGTATACAAAAAGGGGAATCCTTTGCACTCCAACACAGCTCTCCAAAGGTTTCCTTCATCAGGTTATGCCAGTTGGGGGCTCTGAGACAACACAGCTTTCTTAGAACTGGGAAAGACAACTTCTCAGGGTAACAAGCAAAGACAGCTTTTGACAGTGACTGAAAGGAGCAGGTTTTACAACCAACTCTACACTTCAAAGAATATGAGCATACTAAACACCACATAACCACACACAAAATGTATTCAATCACTTCAGAACTCCTCACAACATGTTACAACTCTGTCCTACGGGTGAGGTTAAATATGTGTATAAGAAATAAAATGAGGGAATGAAGCTTTCACCCTAGCAGTCCCCTGCCTCGCAGCCTTACAGAATCAGAAACAAAATGTATAAAGATGAAACCAGCCTCTCCCCCAGTTTTCCGCATCAAAACCTATCGCAAAACAACAACACAGTGCTTTTTTAAACTTAGAAGTAAACCCTACTGCCTTAAATGGGGCTTACTCCCGGGTAAGTGTGTATTAGTATGAGTTTCAAGTCCTTTAAAAGATTGGACACCATAATATCCCCGGCAAGAAGCCCACCAAAAATTCCTTATAATGCAAGCTGCTTTTATGCTGAGGTGAAGCTACCTTGCTGATCCTTTTGGCTGGAAAGGCAGGACGATATAAACATGCTCAATAAATAAATATTTATTAATAAATAATGTCAACACCAACACTACGACATATCATGAAATACTACAAACTGCAAGTGCAATAGCCATGAACATTGGCTGATAATTATTTAGTACTGTACTAGATCATTTATGGGGTTAGCAGTGGAATGTTCTGCTTGTAGAAATGCCAATTTTCATCAATTCCTTCTCCCCTGTGCTGTCCAAAACATAAACCCTGGAGAGTTGAGGGACTCTCTGGGACATTTTTTAGTTAGTGATTTACTAACTAAATCACTGCACTAGATCAAATGAACTTTGTACATACCTGGGTCCGACACATAAATCATGTTAAGAAAAATAAATGTTTGCTTGTACCCAATGTAGCACCAAGTAACTGTCCCAACAGTGCGAGGATTTATGATTGCACAATGGGACTCCCCCCTCTTTCCCTTGCAAGTGCCCCAAGGCCTCAGAGCAGACCAAATCTGCTCTGAAGTGTTGAGGGGAAACCCAGAACAGATTTAGGGATGCATGAAAGGAGGAGACAAGGAAAGTTGAATTGTACATGAGGTGGTTACATAGTACTACAAGTTATTGCCAGGTGTCAAATATAGATATCCAATATCAGATATTGGCACATTTGGCAGATATTCAACATCAATGCTAGTGGATGAAGCTTTTGAGGATTCACAAAATTAAATTCATTTCATCTCCTCTGTATGGCCCACTCTCATGTCCAGCCTTTTCCTAGTCTGTCTTATCGATCCAATCCAGTAGGATGTCGAGCTCCCCAAGGGCTTTAACTGCTGCAGAGTGTGAGTCCATCTGAAAAGGAACAGGAAAAGATAAACTTTCCAAACAACCAGTGTGAATACTGGATAACAAATGACATATCTCTGGTGTCTCCTGCATTACTTCTGTAGCTGCATGTACAGCAAGGTGTAGCAGAAAATTATGTAAGTATGGGTACCTTAACAGGGTAAACAGCAGCTTCTGCAGGATTGGGGACAATTTATATCAGTGCAAGGGGAAAATTTTACATTCTCAATCCAAAGTGTCCTCCTTCCTTGCTGACTTGCTTTTATTTTCTTTAAGAGACAGAAGATCCAATTATGGCTCTCTTCACCTGGTTCTGCCATGGTTCAGCTTAGCATGAGCCAACAGTGTGATACACCAGCAAAAAAAGCTAATGCTATTCTAGACGGCATCAACAGAAGTACAGTGTCCACACAGATCCAAGGAAGTCAAAGTACTTCTCTATTCTATTTTGGCCAGGCCACACCTGGAATACTGTGTCCAGCTCTGGGTGCCAGTTTAAGAAGAATATTGACAAGCTGGAACGTGTGCAGAAGAGGGCGACCAAGATGATCAAGGGTCTGGAAACCAAGCCTCATGAGGAATGGTTGAGGGAGTTGGGTATGTTTAGCCTGGAAAAGAAGAGACTGAGATATGATAGCCAACTTTGAATATCTAAAGTGCTCTCACATGGAAGATGGAGAAAGCGTCTTCTCTACTGCTCTGGAGGGTATGACCTAAACCAATGGATTCAAGTTACAAGAAAGGAGATTCCAACTAAATGTTGGGAAGAACTTTTTGACAGTAAGAGCTGTTTGACAGTGGACTCTTGTGGTGGACTCTTCTTCCTTGGAGGTTTCTAAGCAGAGGTTGGATGGCCATCTGTGATGGGTGCTTTAGTTGATATTCCTGCATTTGCAGGGAACTAGATGACGCTTGAGACTCCTTCCAACTCTACAATTCTATGGTTCTGTGAAAGATCCTAGGTTGCCAGCTAGGCTTGGGAAATGCTGTGCTTGTTTTTCTGAGCAAGCCATGAAGACAGTTTCTGGAGTGACACGAAAGGGTTCCAGTCAGGCTGGTCTCGTGCCAAAAGTCAGTTCGACACCAGACTCCTGCAACCCGCTTAAGAGAGCACCTGCATTCCATTAGCTAAATTGCAAAGTGAAAACACATTTACCCTCTGAAACTGATTCAGGATTTGTTCATATCTTTGATTGGCTTCCTTCCCACAGGAGCATGTTGTGACAGTATCCTGAAGGAAAATAATGTATTAAATAAATTATGTTTAGACATATTTCTTCATGTATATTGTGTTCAAACATATATCTTCAAGAGGAACAAGATTCACAGTACTGCTGAACTGAATGCAAAAACAAATGCTGAATTACTAAATTATTGTGTTTGGTATGGGAGCACATCTATTCTCTACTTGTGAAAAATATGTTGTGAGATCCATGTAATAAAATATGGAAAAGAGGGTCTGCAGAAGCAGTTTCTTCCTAGTCTGCTGTAACCACTCATGCATGTAAGTGCTGTACAAAGCTAATTGGTCATCAAATGCCACGTCAGGCAAAGGAGGAAGAAAATGTAACAATGAGAACATCAAAGAGCTATATTATTTGACACTACTACAAAGGCTAATGAAGAAATGGAAGCTTTTGGCACTTTACTGAAGACCAATTTTAAATTACAAATCTGAATTTAGGTTTACTGAATGCATGTTATTAAGACACAAAACCCATTTTAATATATATCCTGGAATCATTCTTGCAGATGGAGTTGATATCCATGTACCTATGGGCAACATAACTGAAGTTGACAAGGGACTGGCATCTGACACGCTATCTGAAGTTTTTCAGAGTTAAAGCCATTTTATCAGCTGTGCTACATCTGTGTATGTAATTATTTTGTTTTTGCTTGTTACATCCACTGCTTATGACAATTCTATGAGGGTGGCAAGTTTTCTGCATGGAGCTTGCACTTATTTCAACATTTCTCTAACACTTTGAAAGCAGGGTTTCCTTCTAAACATACTTTGCCCCCTGCCCCAGAACCAAGCTCAATTCATTTATTCAAACTTGCAGAGATGCTCATGTGCAGCCATTTGTGGCCTCATGTCAAGACCTATATATTAGGGTGAAGGAATATTAGAGGGCTTTATAATGTAGGAACACTCCCCCTTCCTTTCCCCACATATGCATGTATAGGGTTGGCATATGTCCAGAATTTCTGGGACATATCCGGAATGTAGGCAGCAGCAGTGTCTGGGCGGAAATTGTATGGCAACCCAGTGTTTTTTTGTTTTTTGTTTATTTTCCATAAAAATAGCTCGAAAACTTCATTATTATTTTTTGCAATTTTCCAGGAAAAGTGCAACAACTTTTCCATCCGGATTTCCCCTGTTTGAAATATGGCAACCCTTTGCATGTATTTTATTCCTCAGCAGCAATTTTGCCCATTCATCTCTTTTGTTAGCTTACTCTGGAATAAATTCCACTGAGTTCAGTATTCAGTGACTGCTGCTCACTTCTGGAGGGTCTGTCATTTACCCTCTTCTCTCAAGGTCCCTCCCTACAGTTTGAAAACCAAAGCCTTAACCCACGTGATTGCTCTGGGCAGAGAGAGAGAAATTCTGGTTATCTAGTAACCCACTAGGTCTGATGTATTTGTGAAAAGCTCTCTGATCACTGCTGTTCTTACAGATCTGCTGAGTTTTTCTTCCTTCCTTTTTAAAACCATGGATCATTGCTGATTTCAGGCCCACAAAATGCATCTGAGATGCACTGAAAACCTCAAGGAAGCTTTGTAGCAGTGGTACTGCCATAATGAAAACATCCACCAATTTGGAGAGTTATATATTTAACACTGGGCTGAAATGGAGAGGGGGGGGGGGATTTCACGAACATTTTCCTCACTCCAAAAACACATGCTGCCTTGTTGACAATTTTTGCACCCCTTTGTGGAAAAAAATATGGAACTGTTCATAAGGGGAAACTATGAGGATTTGTGCCCATTGATGAGAGAGTATTTGTCCCATTGATTAATTTTCACAGTTGTGCATGATTGGAGCAGAATGTGGACTGGGGCACACATCCAGTTTTGAGCCTGAACGCCAATTCGACTGAAATGAATTCATCATGATCTGCCTCTGGATTCACATCTGGTGATGAATGCTATCCATTCGTCCAGCATTATTTTCAACGGAATGCAAATTCAAACGTGCATCTGACTGTTCATATCATTCCATCTGAAGGATGTCGAACTTAAACTGGATAATGATGAAAGCCTGTCACGTCGCTTAGGTGGTAAGAACATGTTCCCTTTTTCCTTCCCATCCCCGTGTAGATTTAGCATAGTCAAAAACGCTTCCTGCCTTTCACGATGCTCATTTTCTTTCTCCCTTCAATGATATATCCATATCTTATGGGATACATGTCATTGTGACTACATTATCCTGAATTGGCTAGGAATAAATAAAAAATGGTGATTCCCCTCCCCCACCCCCCGCTTTGTAAACAATTGTTTTACAAACAAGTGTAAAAAATATCTGGAAGTCTGGAATGTGGGGTTTCCCCCTCTTGTAAATTTCACATATCAAACCTTATTAAAATTTGGCACAGTCCTGCAACCTACTTCTTTATGAACTTTTGAAAAACTGCACTACTTTGCAAATTTTTAGAAAAAGCTTCCCAGCTAAATCCTACATTCCTTTACAGTAAGCCCCATTGAACTCAATAGGATTTTATATCTGAGTAGGCATGCATAGGACTGTCTATTCATATTGTTAGTTCCCATAAAAACAACAAAAAACCCACAGGAAATTTACAAGATATGTATTTAAAAGCAGGCACCAATGTTCTGGGCACTTTTCTTGTCTTGGCTGACCCCAGGGGGGAGAACTGAAACCCATTATGACCAATTAGAAAGCCCATAGACTTATTCCAAGGTTGTATGAGTTGTGATCTGGTTAGCTGTTTTCAGTGCATGCATGATTTTACTGGTATTATGTACTAAAGCTACTATAAGTATGCCCATTACTGCTATAGGATTGTTCATTGCTGCAACTTACACAGAGGGTCAGTTCCTTCTTAATACTGAGGAAGTTGTTGGCAATCCTGCTGACTCTCCTTTGATGAAAGTTGCTTCCTTCTGTGCATTGATTGAAGACATTAACCAGGTAGAATTTCAACAAGTAATGAAAAAAGCAACACCTGTCTTCAGACTAAAGCAAGTCAGGATAACATTAGAATAGGCAACATTTCATTGAATAATGCATTACAGTTCAAATCAAATCAGAAGCTTATTGACAATTAACAATCATTTTGATTTTCTCAGTTATCATATATGAAAGATCTTAAACAGTTATCTCTTTAAATTTCATGTCACCTTCCAAATACTGCATATATATCAAGTAACGAATACTATTAATACTAAACTCCACTGAATGTCAGCCATGACTCATCAAAAATCTAATCCTGAAATCTAATTAAATATTAAATGCAATTATAAAATAAAATACCAATATAAAATAAAGCAAATATTGGAATGCATATATTCAGAGAATATGCAACTAATAATCAGTGTGAAAATTCACAGGACAGAATCTTAGAAAACCCTTTTTGGAGTCTAATCAAGCAGCAATCCTTGAGTCCCTGATTACTTATAGAGTGGTACCTCAGGTTACATACACTTCAGGTTACAGACTCCACTTATCCTCGGGTTAAGAACTTTGCTTCAGGGTGAGAACAAAAACCGTGCTCCAGCAGCGCAGCAGGAGGCCCCATTAGCTAAAGTGGTGCTTCAGGTTAAGAACAGTTTCAGGTTAAGAACAGACCTCCAGAATGAATTAAGTACTTAACCCGAGGTACCACAGTATGAATTTGTTAGCTTTGATTACAGAACTATTGCCAACTTTGGCATTATTGTGTAAACGGGACAACGATATATTAGAATCCATATGTGTGAACATATGAGATGCATATACGTCATCACCAACAAAAGACATAGATATTAGGGCACACAAAGGAGACACATTCTGAATAAAGAAAGATTTTCAGTCCAATTGTATCCCTCTACTGAGTTCAACAGGAGTTATTTTCCCCTCCATCTTTTAAGATTAATATTTTGTTGGAATATGAGCACTTCTCCAAATGAGAGAACAGAATGTGCAAGGGACAGAAATCTTATACCAACAAGTTTCCAAGGACAAAGATTTACAAGAAAATCTGAAAAGTCTGCCAAATCTCTCAATCTCTATCTCTCTCTCTCTCTCTCTCTCTCTCTCTCTCTCTCTCTCTCTCTCTCACACACACACACACACACACAGTCTTCTTCCTCCCACCCCCAGTTTAATCACTGAATGGCTTAGGGGAGATACCTTTGTATTTTGAAGAGAATGTGATCCATGTAAGAGGCGGATGCTTGTGTGCTGATCTTGAGACTGCTGAAGAAGAAGAAACCCAAAAGGTTCAGTAATACAAATTGATGCATCAAGATTTATCTCTGTGACTAAGCTTCCCGTACAAAATTCATTGCAATTCCAAACACGTATGAAGCTTCCTTCCACCAATACTCACAGTCATTTCCTTGATGTCTCCAAATCCCTTCCGCATTTCATACATATCCACAGATACCATGCAGTGCCCAAAGTGGAGTTGTTTGAGGCTGCTGGTAGGGATCAAACACAGCAGAAAGGCTGTGTGCAGAAGAAAGAGAATGTAGCCACCCTCCATTTCAGCACTGGGGAGGAAACATTCACTATTCAGCCAGGAGAGCTATTAATGGGAAATAAAAGACCTGTGAGGCCGCCCTACCTGTACAGGTACATGCTGGTCTTTTAACAGGTCTGCAAGATGCTTGTTGGACAGTGGGGCTCATCTACATAATTCTGTTCAGTAGTATGTATACACCAACCTTTTCTATATGATGAGCCGGAATGTATGGTAAATAGCTTGCAACACCTGTATATTTCCCCATCTCTTGTTCCAGTACATGCATCTCTCTCACTTGAAAGCCATTCAGACCCAAGCCCTGCTCAGCCACATAGCTTACTGCTAGATGACGAGTCACCATCTAGCCTACCTCTCAGGGTTGTTGTGAGGATAAGAAGTGGGTTGTGCTTAAGTGAATCAGAGGAGTCTGGAATGATTCAGCAATAGAGAAGCTATATGGCTTCCTTTTTACAAGATTCCTCATTCTGTAAACAGTTAATAAAGTTTATTTTATGTTTAAGGACCTCCTGGATTATTACAGCACAACCTCCTCTGAGCTGCTTGCAATAAGGGTTTCAGGTCTCAAAAGCAGAAAGAAATAGAAACAGGAAACATGAAAAACAGTATCAAGTTTTTTTCTGAGGTAAAGAAAAGGAAAGATAACATAAAAAGGGTCCCACTGAAATGAATCAGTTGGTAGTTCTCAATAAACATATTAATGTTTAGCGTCTTCATGCTCATCAATGTCCATTTTCCAGTCAAATTTGGATGAAGCCCTCAACACACACCACAACACCACACTTTCCATGGTGATTGTGTTTGCCACAGGTACCCTGGTAGTGTACCAGTGTTTCCTATGGCAAGTTTGTCCAGTGTGAAAGACAAGTGAACATGCTTATACAAGTTAAGATATATGTCAGGGAGCTGCAGCCTAAATAGGGGTCCCTAATGTACATAATAGTGTTCACTCCATGGAACGTCTCTTCACCATTTTAGTATCTGATATTTTTTGAAAGTATACAAAAGAAAAGACAAAAATGGACATAGAAGATCAGAAATGAATTTCTTTTTTTCTTTTTTTGGTGGGGGGAGAATGCTCTTAAATTTTGAAGAATTAAAATCACTTTATAAAATGACCCTTTACAGTGAATAATCTAATTAACATACAACAAGATGCATATATTTCAGATAGCTATCTATCATCTATCTATCTGTCTGTCATCTATCTAAATGCTGTATCGGATACTGTCTTTCTATCTGATATATCTATTATCTTGTAGAGTGGATAAATTCACACTTACAAGTATTGTGAAAGTGCATGAAAACAGATCATAGAAATATCTTACCGTGTTTTGAGATGCCTTCCCTGTTTATTGGTAATCATTGTGTACCTGTCCTTGAGATTGTCTTCCACTTATATACTGATAAGTGAAGATAATGAAATGCTTAGTAATCCCCTTTGGATTTCTCGCCTGATTATGTACAAGCTTACTCAGCCAAAACAGATTTCCTAGAACAGTGCACACATTTCTCACTGAGATGACTGGCATATAGTAAAGATGCCACCCCCACACAGATGTAGAAAATACATCAAGTACTCTTGATACATGCCTTTCAGCACAATATTTGTTTACACTGCCAACTTTATTTCCAGATTAGCTTGACACAGGACTACTAGCCTTATATATCCATGATAAATGTGTGCCAAAATGGCAATTTCAGTGGGCCCATTTGCAAATGCTACATATTTTATGGAGTAACCTCTCATCTATATCTCATGTTTTTTGTGGGGGAAGAGATATGAGGTTAGAGAATGCACATAATATGAAGTCAGCCCTGTGGGAAAACAATCTGTTTTCAGTTCTGTGAAAATGGTCCAGGCGTTCAGAAGATCTAACTCAGGAACGGGGAACCTGAGGTCCTCCAAATGTTGAGCTCCAACTCCCATCAGCCCCAGCGAGCAGGGCCAATGGTCAGGGGTGATAGGAATAATGTCTGGAGGGCCACAGGTTCCTCATCCCTGATCTAAGCGATAGATTTAGATATTCACCACAACATGGTCCAATTAGCAAAGATGTCAAAAACCTTGAGGTTGAGGTTATTTTTAAAAAATTATGAAAAGACTCTGGTGCTTAGGAATCAAGGTAGAGTGTTCTTCAGAGGATTTGAATGCCTTTCAACCATATTTAGTCCTGTTTGGATAGCACACCTGTGTTGACTGAACGCAGATCCACACCATATATTTAATGTGCACATCCACTGCACATTAAAAGTGCATTTACTTTCCCCAAAGAATCTGGGAAACTATAGTTTCCTAAGGGTGATGGGAATTATAGCTCGGGGGGGGGGCTGTTGTTCCTAAGTTTCTTTGAGGGAAGTTGTGTGCTTCAAGTGTGCATTAGATGTGCTTTAAATGTATAGTGTATATTTGCCCTGAGTGTGCATGGGGTATTTCATGCGGTATAGTCATCATAGCTTCCAAACAGGACTTGTGCATATGCACATTCCCTTTGAATATTATGGAGGAAGGACCCACCATTCCAGATTCCCTTATTTCTTTCCTTCTCTTTCAGTCAAAACAAATATGTTGTCTTAACAGGACTGAACATCTATGTGTGTTTGATATGTCCCTTTTTAAAGGTTCAATCCATTAATAACAGTCCCTAGTGGGCCTAATCAAAATGTGAAGGTTTCTTACACAACAATCCACAAACCAGTTAAGCCATAGTACTTAGATTTAAGTTAAACTGTGCCACTGAAGCTATTCCACTAACACTTCTAGCCCCCAAACTTCTAGCACCTGTACTGGGGCCTGTGTATGTATTTTTTGGATGAGGCTGGTGTTGCATGATCTTATCTTTTAAAGACTAGGCTCTGGTGTACTGTGCTATCCCATCTATTCTAGCCCATTGGGCTAACAGACCTTCCAAGTGTCCCCATTTTTCAAGAACATCCCTGATTTGTTGAAGCTGTCCCGGTTTCTGATTTGATCCCAAAATATCCCACTTTTCCTTAGGATGTCCCTATTTTCATTGGAGAAATGTTGGAGGGTATGGAGTTACCTGAAGGCAATCCTCTATAGGGAAGTTTTTTAAATGTTTAATGTTTTATTATGTTTTAATATAAGTTGGAAGCTGCCCAGAGTAGCTGGGAGAACCCAATAAGATGTTTGGGGTATAAATAGTAAAATTATCATTATGGAATGGGATGTCCCTATTTTCATTGGAGAAATGTTGGAGGGTATGGACTAAGCAGAAGAAGGAAGGAAAGGGGGGGGGAGAATTTCTCCAGATTCTCAGTAGTCTTGGTGTTATTAGATACTTTAATCTCTGGGTTAAATGGCCATGGGAAGAGGCTCTTGAGATAAAAGTAAGTGTTTTTCAGTGTAGTAAACCAAACCTTCTGCATTTGGGAGCTATCCTGCTCAGTTTGCTGAGTGGGACCCTGTATGTCTGCCCTAAAGTCCTATGCTAACACTGAGTTTCCTTTCTTAGCTTTCCTTTCTTTCTCCCCAAAAAGAAACACAGAGGGCTTGATGCACATAGGGACTTAAGAATGGCAACAGGCTGTCAAAATGAATATTCTGCCTAGAATGCTATTTCTATTCCAGACCATCCCCATACTTAAAGACCTAAAACAATGCAAAGAGTGGCAGAGAGTCTTGGCAAAGTATATCTGGCAGGGGAAAAGGCCACAGATAAAAATGAAAATTTTGATAGATAAAAAAGAAAGAGGGGGCTTTTCTCTCCCGGATCTAAGTCTATACTATGAAGCGGCCTGCATACTTTGGTTAAAAGATTGGATAAAACTGGAGAATAGAGATCTACTGGATTTAGAAGGCTTTAATAATTGGTACGGATGGCATTCGTACCTTTGGTATGGGAAAGTGAAGGCCCACAAGAGCTTTCTAAATCATATTTTTAGAGGACCTTTATACCAATCATGGGAAAGGAATAAAAATCTCCTTGAAAGAAAGACCCCATGGTGGATCTCACCAATTGAGGCTTTAACGGTGAAGAAAACAAACATGGAGGGAAAAAACGCCACCTATGAAGAAATGTTAAGAAAAACAGACCAAGGGCCAAGACTTAGACCTTATGAAGAGATAAAAAATCTATTCACTGGGTGGTTGCAATACCACCAGGTGAATGATTTGCTAAAAGAGGACAAGAAGAAGTTGGGTTTTGATGATAAAAAAATCAAAATTCAATGTAGAAGTAATAGAAGGTAAAAACAAAACCCTATCTAGAATCTATGACATACTTTTAGAGTGGTATACAAAGGACGAGGAGGTGAAGGAGGCAATGATTAAATGGGCAATTGACTTTGGTTATAACATCGATTTTGAAAGGTGGCTGGAAGTGTGGAATTGTAACATAAAGTTTACAGCATGTATGTCTCTGAGAGAAAATGTTTGGAAGATGCTATATAGGTGGTACCACACTCCTGTGAAGTTGGCCAAAATGTATAGACTAAAAGATAAGAAATGCTGGAAATGTGGGGAGGTGGAGGGTGACCTATATCATCTATGGTGGACATGCAAAAAGGTGAAAGGCTTTTGGGAATCGGTTTACAATGAGCTTAAAAGAATATTTAAATACACTTTTCCCAAAAGACCCGAAGCCTTTTTGCTGGGAATGACGGGTAAAGATATTAAGAAAGAAGATAGAACGATATTCCTCTATGCCACCACAGCAGCGAGAATTTTATTGGCACAATATTGGAAAGTGGAAACTATCCCCAATATAAATGATTGGCAAATTAAAATGATAAAATATGCTGAGCTTGATAAATTAACAGGTAAATTAAGAGACCACGATGAACAGAAATCTCTGAAAAATTGGAGTAAATACTGGAACTATATTGGAATAAATGCTTAATGTGATTGGCGGGGTCAGAACAAATACTACCAGCGTGTGAATTTAGGCCTATAGATTAAAAATCAAATACGTAATTGGAAGTAGATATTTGATACTTACCAAAAGGATGGAAGGAAGTCCAGGAGGCGGTTTCTGTGGGTGTTTTTTTTTTTTTAATCTTTTACTGTTTTGTGAAATAGCCAGATTAATCTATCTTTGTATAGTTAGAGAGAGGAAAAAGTTGGCTTGTATATCTTGACTCTCTTTTTTGTTACAATTTTTTCTTTTGTATTTGGTTGTATGTTTGTTATGTGTATAACCTTAATAAAAATGTATTTGACAAAAAAAAAAAAGAATGGCAACAGGCAACACTTATTTAGTTTCTATGTCTGCTACATGTTGTCACCATCCCTATTGTAAGGCAGCTCAGACAACTATCTCCCATCCCTGCTATGTTTATGCCCATGCTTTCATGTTATCATTGTATCTCTGCCCTGTGATCATAAAGTCCTCAGTAGTGATATATTTATATGATAAAGTTTTACAACATCCGAAATTAGTAACACTCTGATTTTATTTGTGTTACCTTTATCTTGTAACGAGCTTTTGGGTTGAACCCTGCAGTTACCTCCCAGCTATATGCTGCAGGCTGTAATAAAGAAATGAACTACCGAGAAAAGAAATTAAGTATTTGGCTGTACTCAGCCTTCTTGCAACGAGACACACAGATAGAATGAGAAGTTCTTGGCTTGAGATGTCACCGACTTTTGGCACTGTTCCTAATGCTATGTCTTTAAGAAATGCATGGGAGGCAGAAATTTAATAGAAGGGGGTCCAGTCCCCCCCCAAGCTATTGGGAAAGCTTCACCAGCTAAATTTCTGCCTGTCATGCAGCCGGAAAAAAGGGGGGTTAACCTAGTCTTGGAAAATCTTATGACTAATATTATATCAATCAGTGCCAATGGTGTACAAACGCAACAGCAGCAGATTGTAAATCATAAGTCATTGATAAGCCCTTCTCTCCCTGCTTAGTGGTATTGAGTACTTTGAAAATGAATCAATATAACAGCGAACTCAGTGCCCCAATCCTGATAGAAACAGAACCAATATGGTGCTACTGAGAAACAAGAGCAAGTTATTAGCCTGCTTGGGAAAATCCCAGGGTTTGCAGAAGAAGAAATATTATTTTAAAGCCACCAAAAGAGGTCACCACCCACACAAAAAACAAACAAACCAAAAAAGCCCTTTAAGCCATGCAATGTTGAATGTCGGTTGGGGAGGAAGGATATAAGAAATGCAGGAAGGAAAGAGGAGCGTGAGTTGACTTCCTTAAGCGTCTGACATGACATGAATGGCTGGGTGGTTGGATAGATGGCACAGCTTGTTGCAGGTCCCACTTTTTAATATATGTTTTTAAAAGTATTGTTCCAGGCTTATCATTGTGGAGTCACCAAATCTTTATCCACTGGATTGGTTTTGAAAAATCTACTGACAGGCTTTAGTAGACAGTACTAGCAAGGGTGGGAGCCTTGGATTTTGTGACTGACTGCAGCCCCCCAGGCCTCTGTCTCCAATCCTCAGGACTCTGGCTAGGTCATGTCCCTTCTCAGATTACAACCCACCCCTCCCTAGTTATGCTCCATGTCCTCCATGAGGATTTTTGACTGAATAGAATGTGCCCTTGACTGAGATAATGTCTCTTCCTTGCCTGAATGAAGGATGAAGAGATGTGGGTGTAAAAATAATAAAAAAAAATCATTGACTTTTGCTTGGCTGGAATGCAGCATACAGTAAGAAGATAAGAGCTACAGCTGTTTCTCTACACACTTTTGTCTCTGGCCCTGCCCACAACTGGTGTGTGGCCCATGGCAGGGTCTCTATGAATGAATGTGGCCCTTGGGATGGAAAATGTTCTCTATCCCTTTCTGTAGCTTGTTTCTTTCCTTGACCCTGGGCATGAAAGGGAACCAAGGCTCTTGAGAAAACCATTCCCAAATAAACCATTCGTAGGAATGGCTGCACACTATGGGATATGTGTTTCCTCGGATGTGCAGCTCAAACTGCTGATACAATTTTAATTGCTTAATCACCTTTCTTTTAACTAATGACCCAATGAATCAATTGGCTAAATTTAAATACTTTTGCAAATACCAAAACCTCAGGTTTGACTAGACTGTAGAGAGACAACTTTGTCTAGCAATTAAGAGCTTTGCTCTCACAGAAGGACGAATCGTCATCCTACAAAGAAGGAGATGGTGAAAGCATTATGGAGCTGCCACTGAGGAAATGCTGGATTTAATGACATGACTTTTACCTTAACACCTCTGACAAATAAAAATAATTGCTATGTTAGGTAGAAATTTTACTGGATGAGTTCATTTGAAAACAGGCTGACAATGCAAAAAAAAAAAAATCCTGACACGGAGAGAAGTGGTGAGGAAAACTTTGCTTCCTTAATCCCCTGTGTCTATCAACCTTCTGAAAACACACTGTTATAAGGTCTGAGGCATTTGGCTTCTCTCAAGAGTACCGGTAACTCTGGAAAGGTTATCTACAATTTTATTTTATTTTATTTTATTTTATTTTATTTTATTTTATTTTATTTTATTTTATTTTATTTATTTTATTTTATTTTATTTTATTTTTATTTTTTTATTTTTTTTATTTTTTTTTATTTGGGGTTGCCATATTTTGTTTCTGGCTGGGTTCTGTGCCTTTAACAGCAGCATATCAAGCAGAAGTTCAGCATATGACACTTTTCCTACTATAGCAGTTGTGGGGAACCTGTACCTGCCACATATTGTGGACAACTTGCATCATCCCACCCTGAGGCTGATGGGAATTGGAGTCCAACAGTATCAAGAGGGCCAAAGGTTAGCCACCCCTGCACTATAGCATGTGCATGCCAGGAAAAGCTTCATCTGTTGAATTTCTGCTTGTACTCAACACACATATTGTTGTCAAAGGTACAGGATCCCTCTCAAGCAAAACCCTGACAGTTCTGATTCTCTCATACCAAATATGCAGATGCATATAGGGATTAATAACCTATAACTTTACATTAATAACCCATAACTTTTAATAAATCTGTGCTAAATACTGAAAACTGGTGATAGCAAGGAGGAAGGAAGATAGTTATGCTAACTCTCAGGAAAATTACATTTTCCAGAGGCTATTATTATTATTTATTTAACTTATACACCACCCTATACCCAGAGGTCTCAGGGCAGTTCACAACAAGACCACAACATATATAATCAAACCAAAAGCAGAAACCCAATAACCTCCCCCACCCTGCACCAAAAACCCACATTCTAAAAGGGTGTTGGATGTCAATAAGATCAACCAAAGGCCTGGTTAAAAAGGAACATTTTTGCCTAGTGCCTAAATGTGTATGATGGAATTAATTATTCCTGCTTGCCATCACAATAATAGCATACAAGTGATTGGACATCTGGGTGGCAAGGAGGGGGTTGGAGAATTGTTGGTGGGTCAGAGTTTGTGGGTGGGGTGGGTAGGAAAGGGAAAGGCCATTGCAATGCTCATTTTGTATTGGAGGTGCGCATTGCAAGCTCCCAGGGCTCAGAGTTCCAAACCTGGAAAAACAAGTCCTAGCGATATTTCTGGCTTTATGATGTAGGAACTGGCAGCTGACTCCATGGGTAGAAATGGGAATACCATTTCTCTTTCCTTTTATTTCTGGCCCTGCTTCTCACAGCAACTGGGGATGCAGACACTTCAGATGCCACTCTGCCAACTGTGATCTCAATGCCAGAAACAGCTTCACGTGCTAAATGTCTTTGGCAGGCAGCAATTGAAGGCAACACAGCCAAGTCAGAAAAGTTGGCAACCCTTAGCAGAAATCGAGACAAATTTATTGGTGAAGCAGATTTCAGGCTTGAAGGGGGGGGGAAGCAGCCGTCGTGGTGAAATCATAATCCCATTAAGTTTTTGTTCTGACAGTTTACATAATGGCACATCCAGAATGAACAGTAGCAGAGTGAAACTTCAAATTGCTCAAAATGTGATTGATTGAGGCTTTGCAACATACTTTAATTGTGCTGGCTCTGAGAGCTAGGGACAACTGCACCCCATGTAATACGTAGCAGATGAAATCAATATTGCTTTGTGCTATTTATTTGTACTGCCATGAGAGTAAGTGTAGGAGTTTATTGCTGCAGGGTTTAAGCAGTACTGGGAAATGTACGTGGCTTAGGAACATGTACTATATTTATTGCTGCCTTGCAGAATTCCTGTGAAACTCTGCCTTGCACATTCTCACATACACATAACCATAAGGTTTGAACATATTGATGGTATCAGATATCACACCATTCACTCTAGCTATACAACCCAGGCCTTCAGGGACGAGGGGATTTTTTGGGGGTGGGTGGGTGTTCTCATGAGTGCTTATAAGCCTTTCATGGTAAAAACTTCCAGAGGGGACAACTGTCATAGGAAATTGTTCAAGGGTCCAATTGTCCAAGCGCCCAATTGTCATAGCACCTTCAAGACTAAAGCTGCAGTCCTAATCCCATATAACCTATTTATGAGAAGACACTTTTAGAAGTGTATCCTATCACATTTGTTGTGGTTTACTACTTTCATGAACTAGAGCCCACTTCCTTATATAATGCTTCATGCATCAGAAGTAAGGGATTCCAGTCCACAAAAGCTTGTGCCATAATTTAAGTGTGTTAGCATTGAATGTGCTGCAGGACTCGTTGTTTTTTGCTCACATCAACATCCAAAAGAGCTACTTTGGTATATACAAGGGAAAAAATGAAAAATGGGATGCCCGTCCTGGGCCCATTGTTGTTCAACATCTTTATAAATGTCGTGGACAAAGGAATTGAAGGGGTGTTCATCAAATTAGCAGATGACACCAAACTTGTAGGGGGAGCAAAAGCCACAGAAGACAGAATTGGGATTCAAAATGACCTTAGCAGATTGGAGAGCTGAGCCCAAACTAACAAAATGAATTTCAATAGGGACCAACATAAGGTGCTACACTTAGGCAGGAATAACCAGCTGTACAAATATAGGATGGGGAACACCTGGCTTCTCAGTAGTACATGTGAAAAGGATCTGGGGGTCTTAGTATTAGTAGACTACAATTTTAACCTGATTCAACAGTGTGACACAGCAGGAAAAAAGAAAGAAAAAAAGACTAATGCTGTTTTAGGCTGCATGAACAGAAGGATAGTGTCCAATTCAAGGGAAGTAAGAGTCCTGCTCTATTCTGCCTTGGTCAGACCACAGCTGGATTATTGTGTCCCGGGTGTCACAATGTAAGAGGGATATGTAAAGCTAGAACATGTTCAGAGGAGGGCTACCATGATGGTCAAGGAAACCAAACTTTACGAGGAACAATTGAGGGAGTTGAGTTTGCTTAGCCTGGAAAAGAGACATGATAGTCATCTTCAAATATCTAAAGGGCTGCCACACAAAAGATGGAACAAGCTTGTTTTCTCCTGCTCTGGAGGGTAGGACTCTAACCAACGGATTCAAGTTACAAGAAAGGAGATTCCAACTAACTTTCTGACAGTAAGACTGATTGATAGTAGAACGGTCTCCCTTGGGAGGTTGTAGACTCTCCTTCCTTGAAGGTTTTAAAGCAGAGGTTTGATGGCCACTTGTGATGGATGCTTTAGTTGAGATTCATACATTGCAGAAGGTTAGACTAGATGACCCTCAGGATCCCTTCCAAACTCTACAATTCCATGATTCTTTGATTCTGAGGGGGTTTTACACAGTGGGAATGCTGAGCGTACACATATCAGCTGACCCTCATGCTATGCTAGAAATTGCTTTTCAAACTTTCCTCAGTTACAAAAATTAATTTTGCATAGTTCTTTGAATATAAACAGTTGTCTTCAACCAGAAATGCCAGTACTGAAGCCTTCCTAGAAACCATATCTGAGCAGTCAAGGGACAGAATGCAAAGACTACTTTATTGGGTTTTTTTAATAGTGTTACACACTATGCCAATCTCTAAATTGTGTGAGATTCCAGTGGTACCAGGCATGCTTATCAGAGTCTGTGTTTCCTTTTGGACAATGAGACACAGCAGAGACTGTGGTGTCTTTATAATATATGGTTTATTTACACATATATACCACCTGAGTCTAGATCAGTTTTCCCCAAGCTTGGGTCTCCAGCTGTCTTTGGTCCACTACTCCCATCATGCCTAGCTAGAATGACCAGTGGTCAGGGATGGTGGGAATTGTAGTCCAAAAACAGTTGGAGACCCAAGTTTGGGAACCACTGGTCTAGATGGATTGGTTCTGCAGCATCACTTCCTGTCTTTCTCATGACTGCAGCCTTGCAGCCCAGCAGCAAATAGAGTCTTGTCACTCTATCCCCTAATTCCTCCTGCCAGCTTGCAGCACACTGTTCCAACAGCTTTCACTGTCTCTGCCTTTTCTAACTCAGGAAGGGGCCCCATCCTTTTGATGTGCTAATGGGTCATTATTCCCAGGCCATTACCTCAAAGGAAATTAGTCTGACTCCATTACCTTTCAACTAGGATTAAGAGGTACCCAATATACAATTTAAGAAGTCTGTCCAGAATAATTAGCTTTCACACCTGCTAATTAAATGACTAGAAGTATCTGATACACAGGTCAAAAACATGCATAGATCTATCTTAAACACACATAGGTTTGGCTGTTTCCCAGTTCGACCACACAAACTCTAATTAAATTCTAACCTTGACCAAACCCAGGCATGTAGCACCCACAAACAATATACTCTGCTGCTGAAAGTGAGAATTCAAATCATAAAGGGTTTTCACAAATATTTTGGCCCCTGATGGCACTGCACTTACACTGAAATTAGAAATGTTTGAACATTCAGCACAGTCCCAATTCACGCATGACAGTGTACGTTCCTGGTGTATTCAAGGTGTAGCTAGCTGGATGGGAGAGAGAAAACCCTTCAGCTTTAACAGAAATGTCACCATGGCTGGCATCCTTGTTATCCTTAAACTGAGAATCAACCATGTGCTGCAGTGACCTATGGCAGATGATAAGCATCTCCCAAATGGAATAGACCTATTTATTCCTGAATTTCACAAAGGTACAGCTGTTTTGAGTAATGGCTCTCTCATGTCCCAGGAGAAGCAGTAGTGACAGGTGTCTATTTGGGCTGGTGGGGCCCTGGGTAGGGCAGCTAGTGAAAAGTGGAGCCCAAGGGGTGTTAAAAAATTGCTAAAATTTTAATAGCCAAATTTGCAGAAGCACATTTTTGATAGGCTATTAAGAAAGACACACTGTATGTAGCAGCCCAACAGAAAAAATACACATTTCAGAGCAACCAATGGCATAAATAGTGAGCCAGAATGGAGAAGAAATCAGATTTTGTTTGCATTTAAATGAGAAACCACCCAATTCAAACCACCCAATTTCAAACCAATAATCAAACCAGAATGCAGCTATCATTAAAAATTCACAGTTCTCTGAATTTTGTGGTGAAATTCTCTGACCAAATGCATATACTGGAAGAAATGTTCAAAAAAATACATATTAGTGAAAATAGCACTAAACATCTTTCTAGTAGAGAAAAAGCACTTACAAAAATGTGTGTACTATTTATAACCAACACAAAAATGTGTTTATGGGGAGAATTGCACTCTAGAGTTTTGATGAATTTTCTTGAGGATTTCATGCCCCCCCCCCATGACAAATTGTAAATGTGAAGAATGGAATTTGACTGGGGAATGTGAACATGAGAAAAAGCACAATTGTCAGATTTATCTATCCCTAGTAGTAAGTCAATGGGACTTACTCTCAGACAGGTGAAACCTGGCAAAACACATTGTTTGCTGACTAAATTCATATGTGTACAGACTTGCAGCTGACTGACAAGAAGAGATAGAGGACTTGTCCTCGTCTGAGTATTATCATTATCATTATTTATGAAATCTGTATACCACTCTTAATCCAAAGATCACAGTGTGGTTCACAACATAAAAATACAAACTGAGAACACAAAATACATAATAAAACAAAAATGAACCAATAAATCTCCTCCCACAAATACATTTTAAAAAACCACCAAATGTTAATCAGCCCATGAGAGGTAATGTTAACCCAAAATTTATTCAAAAATGGGACATGTTCAAGAACTACTTAAAGAAATATAGCAGTGGGGTGGCTTCTTGGACAGCATTTGAATGATTTTTGTACATATGAATGAAAAGGTTCTAAAAATTACTAGGAAACTTTAAGACAGTATAATTAGTATAACGTTAAGTTTTGTACAACAGGAAAATAGAAAAGGTAAAAGCACTGGGGGCGGGTGGGAAGTCTTATCTGTATATATGTGTATATATGTAGAAGTGTATGGTGAATTGTTTTGTATTTTGAATTGACCACATATCATATCATGTTAGACCACATATCATATCATGTTATGATATTAAGTACATTCAATAAAAAATAAAATAAAATAAAAATAAAAAAATAAAAATAAAAAATAAAAATAAAATAAAAATAAAATAAAATAAAAATTAATCAACCCAAGGCCTGGTTATAGAGATACATTTTCACCTGAAACCTAAAGGTATGTAATGAAGGTGCCAGGTGAGCCTCCCTGGGGACAACAATCCACAAGTAGGGAGCCATCACATGCAGTGGAAGTCCCCAATTCACCAAGGGTTTTAGATCCCTCGGCTACCCTCACCTGGTTTAGCCGGCCAGCTAAAGCCATTCCTGGGGTGTGGCTGCTGTTGCTTGTTGACAGCTTCTAGGAGCTGCAGGTGAGAGCTCCAAAGGTGAAGAAACTACCCCAGAAGAAACACAATGTGTCCCCCATCAGAAGTCCTACCCCTCCCCTAACACCCATACATCCCAGGGATGTAGCAGAAAGTGTGATAATTGATCCACCCGCCACAAACAAGTCACCTGTGATTGGGAATTTTTCATCTGCAGAAACCAATGCCTCAGGCAGGTGTCTTCTGGGGTGATTCTAATGAGCCTTTGCTAATCATCTGAATAAAACTCTATAGGCATGTCTAGCACAGAGTTGCAACATACCTGCTGGAAGAGAGCTCCTGTTCACAGCCATTTCTTCACATCACCCCTAATTTCCTGTCTGTGTTTTCTTGGAAGCAGGTATGATTGAGCTGAGAAGACTGGAGTATTAGAGAACCTCTATGCAGTGAATGAAAGGGAGTGTTTTTCTGGAAAAACAAAGGCAGGAGAGCCAATCACCTTTCTTTTCAGCAGACGGGAGGAAAGTCCACAGCCCACCAGAGAATTTTCAATAACCACTGGACCAGTGAGCACGTTTTGAATATTGAGAAAGTGCTGTGGGCACCAATCACAAAATGACTGCCATGGGGGGGGGGCATGTCATAACACAAAATTAAAAACAGTCATTGTTACTTTCTTCCACCCCCCCTAGACAACCTCAGGCTTACCACGGGAAGTCAGCTGTGTTCTGATGGTCCTGATCATGGAGATCTCACAATATATTTTAAATATATATA
The DNA here is from genome assembly GCF_964106915.1 of Podarcis gaigeae. NCBI lineage: Eukaryota > Metazoa > Chordata > Lepidosauria > Squamata > Lacertidae > Podarcis > Podarcis gaigeae. Next base: position 39,589,886 of record NC_139682.1, on the reverse strand, counting down.
TATATATATTTATTCAGTTGCAGTATTAACATAGATATAGTTTCTAAGAATAAACACACACACACACACAACTAGCAGTGAAAGGTGTCTGGGTGTCAGTTTCTTTCAGGAAATTATCATTTTGCAGCAATCTATATTCTTAGAAATGAAAAGTAGAATCTGCAGTACTCCTAGAGTAATTGATAAAGACTGGGGTCATAGATTTGCATATTATATGTGCTGCCCAATGTGGAAAAGATTGGTTGCAAAACATCAGTGGCGTAGTGTGGGGAGTGCAGGGGGGGCCGGCCGCACCGGGCGCAACATCTGGGGGTTAGGGTTAGGGGGCGCAAATCCATGGGTTAGGGGGTGCAAATCCATGGGTTAGGGGGCGCAAATCCACGGGTTAGGGGGTGCAAATTACTTGCCTTGCCCCGGGTGCTGACAACCCACGCTACGCCACTGCGAAACATACAATGGCAACTTGGAAATAGTTGGGGGGGGGGGGGGACAAGTATGTCACTGCCCATTTCTCCCTTTAAGTCTTGGGAATGCTTTGCCTGTCAAAATTGGTAATGCAAATATATTAGAAGTTGGTAAAGGCAGCACAAATCAGATTTTTAAAAAAGCAGTTGGCAAACACAGAAAATGCTAGTATAGAACAGGCTACGAACATAAACATCCCGATGCACTATACCAAGTGAGTGATAAATACTCTAGTGGAAAGAAGAAGTATCTGATGAAGTGTGCATGCACACGAAAGCTCATACCAATAACAAACTTAGTTGGTCTCTAAGGTGCTACTGGAAGGATTTTTTTTTATTTTGTTTCGACTATGGCAGACCAACACGGCTGCCTACTTGTAACTAGATCTAGGGGAAAGAGTTATTGTGGAAGCAAACCATTCACTCCTTGGCTACTATTTGCTTTATCTATGACTGCATTCACACCATGCATTTAAAAATCACCCCGCTTGAAAACCTGGCAACTGTAGTTTGTTAATATTGCTGGAATTGTAGCTCTGTGGTCGGGAAAACTACAGTTCCCAGCTGTCTCAGGCTGGCTATGACTGTTAAATTATCATTGATACAACATTGACTATATAGTAAGAAGTATCTTTAACAACAAACCACAAGCTCCTTATGATCCTTCTTTCACCTGATGCACAACACATATGCGTGATCCACAATAGTAACTGAACTAGATGTTTTGCTTTCATTTTTTTCAGAGTTAGCAGGACTCCTGAAAATATTCCTAACACATTATGACATATTCAGTACGACATATTCAGTAGTCAAGAAATTAGTTTTGTGACTTCCATTCATGTAAAGTTTACTTAATTAGCAGCATATTCCTTGGTTCACATAATGGTTCGGTGGATACTGGATCATTCAATGAGTGTTTTTTTAATAGCAAAAACCATAAAAAACTGGCTGGTTTTCTAATAGAATATATTGTTGTATTTGCTATATCAGAGCTTTGGTGAAAGAAAGAAAGAAAGAAAGAAAGAAAGAAAGAAAGAAAGAAAGAAAGAAAGAAAGAAAGAAAGAAAGAAAGACTAATTTGTACTGGTTTCAAATTTAACTGTGATTTTTTTTCCAGAGCCAGTTGGACTCTTATGGTGAGAATATTGGGAGAGGGAGTATCACAGGCTGCAGAGAGCATGTTGCAAGAGAGCTTGTCTTTGATGTTTCTGGTAACTGTCCAGTTTTAATGTTCATGGGATTAAAAAATCTTCACGTTTTTCTTATTCAGGATGGAACTGTGTCAGAGAGCTTCAATGTGAATGCAAAAGCAAACACGGCTAATGGTGACTCCAAACTAGGAAGGTTTTTGTTTGGTTGCTTTCTAGCTTGTTACCGACAGGAATAGTATGCACAAACACAGAATCTGTCACTGTTTAGCACAGGAAGAAGGAACTCATGGCACCTCAAAAATACTGAAAGAGAAGGGAGTCCAAAATGGAGGGGGGTTTCTTAAAGGCAAAATATTGAAGGTATAAAGGCAGACAACTCCAACAAGAAAGAAAAGTGGGAGGCAGCAAAAGAAATCAAAGTGGCTGCATAAAGGAGTTACAGATAGGTAGCCGTGTTGGTCTGCCATAGTCAAAACAAAAAAAATTCCTTCCAGTAGCACCTTAAAGACCAACTAAGTTAGTTCTTGGTATGAGCTTTCGTGTGCATGCACGAAATCTGAAGAAGTGTGCATGCACACGAAAGCTCATACCAAGAACTAACTTAGTTGGTCTTTAAGGTGCTACTGGAAGGAATTTTTTTTTGTTTTGCATAAAGGAGCTTACAGATGAGCTGAGATTTAAGTAGGGCATGTGTAAGAAATAGAATAAAGAGGGAATCACATAGGAAGAATCAGTTGTAGGGAGGAGAGGCAGGCCAAAGATCAGAATGAGCTCAGGCTTGCTAGAGTGGTTTTTTAAAAAAGGTTTCTTTGGCTATGTTCAAAGCAAGAGGAAGAAGAACAAGCAAGTAGTAGGTCCTCTGCATGGAGAAGATGGAGAAATGCTATTGTGTGACAGAGAGAAGGCAGAACTGCTTAACACCTACTTTGCCTCTCTCTTCACCCAAAACAAAAGCCCAGCCTGGAGATAACAGAATAAATGGAGGGAGCTGCAATCTAAGATAGGGAAAGAGATGGTAAGAAAAGACCTAGCTACGTTAAATGAATTCAGATCTCCAGAGCCTGATGAGCTGCACCCAAGGGTACGAAAAAAGCTGAGGATGTAACCTCATAACCTCTGCCAATAATCTTCGAGAACTCTTGGAGAACAGGTGAGTTCCCTGCAGGCTGGAGGTGGGCAAATGTTCTCCCCATCTTCAAAAAGGGAGAGGGGAAGAAAACTCAAGTAACTACCAACCAGTCAGCTTGACAATGATACCAGGAGAGGTCCTAGAACAGATAATTAAACAGTCAGCTCCTCAGTTCCTGCTTGCTTTCCCCAGTAATTGTTTCAAAAGCTGCTGTGTTACCTTCTTGAAAGTGCCAACAGTCTGGCTCCATTCTGGTTTAAGTGGAGCCCCTCCCATTTTGAAAGGCCCAGCTTGTCCAAAACATTCTCCAGCATGCTTGGAAATCAGGTGCACAGCAGACCAAACAGCTTTGCACACGTAGCAAAGAGTAAACGGCTTACAATGAATGTATGTAAAAACTTGTCCTGGAAGAGAGTGCCAGCATTGTGCGTGCTGTTAACAAATAGTTAAACAAGTTTCAGAGAAAGGGACAAAAAATGCATAAAGGAAATTGCACTTCAATAAGAAGTAATCATTTCCAAGATGCTTGTTGACTTCACCATTTATTAAGAAAGGAATTAAGAGTTTTGTTTTCCTTCAACAACATTCACTTATTCCTCCTTACACAACAGATGGGCAACTCCAGATTTTCGTTTCAGGCTTCTTGAATAATGTGTTTGCCAGTTGCCTTGAAAAGTGGTTTTCAGAGTCTCCTCCCTGCAGGAAGAATAGGTGGGAAAAGATCTTTTCGATAACAATCTATTGCTCCAAGATTGTGTAAGTCAAGGCCATGGTAGAGAACATATTGAACAAGGAAGTGTCAAATGTTTCCAAATGGAGAATTGCTCAATGCCCAAGATTTCATCACTGTGAGTATGCCTTAAAGAGATACAGACTACTTGCATCTCATCAACTTTGAAATTATATCTGGAAGCACCTGAGAGAGAAAGCTGCTTTGGGGGGAAATCTTGTAGGGGGAAATGATCAGTGGGGAAGAGTTATCCATTTTACCCCTTCTGCTCAAAATTATAGCCTTCTGGGGCCTTTATTTATTAAAATACTGCTAGGGCTTTATTACATGCATTGGTGTGCAATATCTAATTTCCCCTGTGGAATGATGGTCTGGGTCATTTCATATATTTTTGATAAAGTTCATTAATATGAATAAAGTTTATTGTAAAACTTTCATGGCTCCCAACTGAGATACCTTTAGGATGTCCTGTAGCAAATGTTGTGATTCCTTTGAAATCCCAACTCTTAAAGTTCTGTGAAAGGAGGAAACAGTTTGATAACCAGGGAAAACCTGTATGCTCATTAGGATGCTGTCCACTCCACACACACCCCAGTGCTGTGTCTACTTTAATTTGTTTTCCCTTTTTGCTGCCACTGCCAAAAATTGTGAGGGGAGGAGTCTTGGGAGGGCTAGAAAAAATTACGGGGTGAGGGTGTAGATTAGTCACTGCTGGGGGTTAGCCACTGCTGCTATGGTGTTATAGGAACTAAGTGGCTGAGTCAAAGGCTTCACGGAAAAGACAAGGTTATGAGGAGAGATTAATATGTACAACAAGCATATAGTATGTTGTCATCATTTGGCAAAACAATGTTTACGAGGTTGCCATTTACAGGGGTGGGGGGGGAGACCCGCAAGACAGAAAACTCAGGAGAAGAAGGGAGGATTCCTCCAGATGTAGGAAAGCATCTTATTTATTTAACTTGTAAGCTGCTTTGATTAAAAAAACTTTCAGTGGTGTACTAAAGAGTAAAAAAATAAATAAATACAATACATAAGAAACCAATTCAAAAACAGCACCAGAAACAACTCTACAGCTTCGTAGTGACCAGCAGCATATATGACCATTATCACTGCTCTGAATGTACTTGGGTAATAAAAAGCATTTTGCATACACCAAAGCCTTATTTCCAAATGGGGAAGGCAGTGAAGGTCCTGTGTGAGTTTCTGGAGGCGGTTGGAGGATGGATGGTGGCTAACAGATTGAGGTTGAATCCTGACAAGACAGAAGTACTGTTTTGGGGGGACAGGAGGCGGGCGGGTGTGGGGGATTCCCTGGTCCTGAATGGGGTAACTATGCCCCTGAAGGACCAGGTGCACAGCCTGGGAGTCATTTTGGACTCACAGCTGTCCATGGAGGCGCAGGTTAATTCTGTGTCCAGGGCAGCTGTCTACCAACTCCACCTGGTACTCAGGCTAAGACCCTACCTTCCCATGGACTGTCTCACCAGAGTGGTGCATGCTCTAGTTATCTCCCGCTTGGACTACTGCAATGCGCTTTACGTGGGGCTACCTTTGAAGGTGACCCGGAAACTGCAATTAATCCAGAATGTGGCAGCTAGACTGGTGACTGGGAGGTGGCCACAGGGACCACATAACACCGGTCCTGAGAGATCTGCATTGGCTCCCAGTACGTTTCCGAGCACAATTCAAAGTGTTAGTGCTGACACTTAAACGGCCTCGGTCCTGTATACCTGAAGGAGCGTCTCCACCCCCATCATCCAGCACCGAAGGCCTTCTGACGGTTCCCTCATTGTGAGAAGTGAGGTTACAGGGAACCAGACAGAGGGACTTCTCGGTAGTGGCACCCTGTGGAACACCCTCCCTTCAGATGTGAAGGAAATAAGCAGCTATCCTATCTTTAAAAGACATCTGAAGGCAGCCCTGTTCAGGGAAGTTTTTAATATTTAATATTTTAATATTTAATACTGTACTGTTTTTAACACTTGATTGGGAGCCGCCCAGAGTGGCTGGGAAAACTCAGCTAGATGGGCAGGGTATAAATAAATTATTATTATTATTATTATTATTATTATTATTATTATTATTATTCCACGTGGCAAGTTCTGCCATATTAAAGGCCCTACTCCAAGAGGGATTTCATGAGAATGCAGCACAACTAGAAGGCACTCTTCGAGTGATGTCAGCGACAGGGCATGTTTTTAAGGAAGAAAATGCTCTCTTTAGTAACCTTGTCCCAAGTTTAGGGCCTTATGTGAATCTAAGTTTGGCCTCATTGAGGGGCAGTATTTCAATATGAGTAGGAAAATGAGAGTACCCCTAAACATTTTTGTAGAAAAAAGCACTGTATATACTAATAACCAGGCCTTTTTTCCCCAGCCAGAAATGGCTGGAACTCAGTTCTGGCACCTCTCAGGTGGGCTCCATTGCCATTATAAGAGAACAAGGGTGAGTTCTAGTACCTCTTTTTCTAGAAAAAAATAGCACTACTAATAACAAAATTTTAAACCTGGCTCAGTGGTATATCAGTAGCCAATGCATGTCCTTTAACAGGGATGTTACATGGTGGCAATAGGTTGCTTTGCTCAAAAACATACATTCTGCACCAGCTGTAGCTTACAGACCAGCTTTTAAAGGATGTCCCACACAGAGCATTGCAGTAATCAATTTCAAGGGCTCAAGTGGCTAGCAACTGTGGCCAGGTTAACCGTGTCCTGGAACAGTTGAAGCTGACATACTTGCTGAAGCTGATAAAATTATCCCCAGCAGCTAATACCAGTTCGACCCACAAGGATAAAGATGGATCCAGGCGTACTCCTGGACTATGAACCTATTTGTTCAGAGGGAGTACAATTCCATCTAGAACAAGGAACTAATCTAGATCCTAGGTTCAGGAACCAGTCACACAAGACTTGATATCAGTTTTTTTTTGGCTACTTATTGAGACCAGCACATTTGAACGTAAACTCTTCTTCAGGGACACTCTTAGATGCAACCAACCTGAGTCATTGGTCTTCAATTCTGTTTACAGAAAATTTACAGGAAGCCTGACATGCTGGAGTTTCAGAGAAGAGAATGCACTTTAAAAAGGAATGTAAAAACTTGCTCTTAGTAGTTTTTATGAACTGCAAAGCACTTTGAGAAGAAAAATATTCTGGTGCTGATCTTGTCAGAACAAAACATTAACTACAACCAATTTTATTTTATGTAAGTAATAATGTTTTTTATGTTAAGCACATTAAACACTCAACAGATAATACAGAAAATCACATACAAACAACAATTTTTAAAATTATAGCTTTTTTGTCTGAATATGTTTGGACCAGCTGTACTAAAAAGCAGTCTTGAGAATAAATATATTCATTTAAAAATTATAATAAAGGGCCATATTCATAAATTGCCAATTGCAATTCGTAATTGCAAGACAGGCGGGGTGGAACACCTATTGGGGCATGCTACCACCTAGTGGCCATTGCCACTGCTACAAGCATTATTCTCAAAGCGTTGTTGTTTGCATCTGTCTCGAGAGATGATGAACTGCACCCAGGGGTAAACTCACACTACTGCAGTAGTAGCACCAAAGTGACCTCTCCAGGCCATAAGCCTGCACAGTGTGTATGGAGGTCCTGGGCTGCCCAGATGACAAGACCCTCCTCTCAGCTTCACTGATGTGGTCCAAATGAAAACAGAGCAATATGTTTGGCACCAGCTTGGCTGCTGGAGTTCCCGGAAGGAGGTGTGCAAGGCGCCATCCAACCATCTTAGGGACCCCACTCCTGATTTGTATAGGGGTTACTCCTTAAAGGCCCTTTATTTTCCTAACGATATCCCACAAGGCAGTGGAGGTTTAGGATCAAAGTTTTCCTTCTCCTAGATGGGCTCCCTTCCCAGGTTGAGGAGCCCCATCTGCCCCTCACTTCCCTATACAACTCACACAGAAACTGCCTTCTTGACCTTTGAGCCCACTATTGGTCTCTTCCACTCAATCCACTGAAGCATGTCTTCTCATGGAGGGGAAGTCCCTGACACATCGAGGGTTTGAGACCAGCCCACACCTGGCTTAGCCGGCTAGCCGAAACCGCTTCCATGAGGCCGCTGCCGCATGCTGACAGCTTCTAGGAGCCGCAGGTGAGTGCAGGGTGGGTATCAAACGTGGATCAAAAGTGTGCCCCACCAGAGGTGCAATCCTCCCCTGACACCCCATACACCCCCCAAAAGTGGTATATAAATACATAAAATCTGATGTCAGCACTGCTGGTGGGTAGCAACCACTGCCACATCTGAGGCCGCTGGTGGCATTCTTTGCCTGATTTTGGCTGTCCAGCTTTTCCAAATGGTAGCTCTGAGATGGAAACCTGAAAAGAGAACAGACTGTGGAAGTGACTGTTCTCTCTGCCAGCAGCCTTCTTCTTTTTCTGACCCCACAGTGACCAACTGTCCCAAAGACCTAACTATAGACACGTATCACAGCATCTATGTACAGTATAGTTTTTTTCTGTTTCTAGTGTCTTCTGACCAGTATCTTTTCCACAACACCTAACACCCCTTTTGCCCAATCCATATAACCCTATAGAATTATGCCTCCTCCCCTTCTCTGGCAGTAACCCCCCCTTTCCTGTATCCAGTTCTATACTGCAGTTTCCCTGCCTTTATGCTGGGTTTCCAACACCTCTTAAATGCCATTTATGCCTGGCACTTGCACCACTGATGTGAAGCTATAGGGAGAAAGTGGAAGGAAGCCTCGTTGTATTAACAAGTGTGGGTTTCCCCTCACAGGCAAGCAAGCATTACAGCCCTTTTTCACCTGTGAAGTAAATTTCAAGAAAGGGAAAGGTGACATCTGTAAAGTGAAAGGTGATATTTGGTAAACCTCCCACTTCTCCTCCATGATGCATGACAGCTTCTATGAGGCACACCCCATACATTCTCAAAGCAAGTGTGCCTTGTATCAAACAGCTTATATATGCACGATGGCATTGTAAGTAGGCTGCTTTGCCTGAGTAAGGTAATATCTTTATTGGGCACCCCCCCCCCTCAATTGACCAGCTTGACCACCTACAATTTTTCATTGGATTGGAGCCATAATATTTGTAGCTGACACACAAACTAATACAAAAAGTGGAAAACTGAACTTAAGAGTGGGAAAATGAGTAACCGAAATTGATAGATTAGTCCATCTCTAGGTTTCTGGGGTTTGGTACTCGAAGGCAGAGACAGAAGCAAGCAAGCTACCTTAGACCAAATCAGACCATTGGCCCATCTAGCTCAGTATTGTCTACACTGACTGGAAGCGATTTTCCAGGGTTTCAAATGAGGGATTTTCCCATGCCTGCCTGGAGGTGGAAGGGATTGAAACTGGAGCCTGGTGCATGCAAAGTATGCACTTGGCCACAGAGTGATGCCCGATCCTCATTAACAACAATTATGTTGCCCGTAATTGGTTCCAATTATAAGTGTATTACTATTTGGCTCATCAGAATCAAGGCTTGTTAAACATATGGGGATTATAAACAGGCTAGATTTATACAGGCTCATTACATCAATTGCTCATTTGGGTGGCAGGATTAGAAATAACACATTTTCTTTCTTTCTTGTTCTTTCCCTTGGTTTTCTCTCAGACCTTCTGAATTTCCTCTGTGGCCTCCTTTTGAATTTTTTGGTCCTATTATTCTATTTCTTTCTCCAATGAAAAACTATTTTCTTTTCTTTTCTTTCTTTCTATCTATCAGCCCAGCCTTCCTCCCAAAGGAGCCCAGGGTAGCCAACACAAGTGATAAGCAAAACCACATTAAAATATTTATACATTAAAAACATGTAGAACAATCACTCTCCAAATTTGCAACCTTATGAGGACCAGGGAATTTGCTTTTCATCTGAGTGAGTTTTTATAAATGAATAAGATATAAATGGCTGCATATAAATTCCCACCCCCTTGCCTCCAAAAATCCTGTTTTGTGCTGGTAAAACCACATCATTTCTATGCGGTCAATTGGGGCGGAGGGGGGTATGTGATTTGTGGCAGATAGAACTGATGCTGAAATTAAATTCAGAGGGGCTCACTTCCATGTAAATGGGGTTTGTGTTTCAGCTCTAGCAAAGGGAGCAAAAGCTGGCCCACAGCAATGACTCACCACCTCCCTCTGATTTTCCAATGCCTCTCCTGGACAAATTTCCTAAGTCAGATTCAGCGGGACTTACTTCCATGTAAGTGGGGCTCAGATTTCATCTTTAACAAGGGGGTGAAAGATGGATTGGAACAATGAACTTATTTTCTCTCTCGTTTTCTCCACTACTTCTGGCTGAAACAACACCACACATCCTTCCCATGCCCTCCCATCCCTCTAGAAGATAGACTACTGTCCCATTAAACTTTAATTAGTTTAATGTAAATGCCCAGTGCGCTTCCATCGTCACAAGTCCCACTACAGCAGAGTATTTCGCACAGCAGTTGAAGAAGGGCAGGAGAGGCAGTATCTTTTCAAAGAGGAGTCTTGGAGCATGCGGTTTGTAACTCAAAGATAAGGTTTCTTTACAAAAACAAAAAACAACCCTGGCGAAGAACCACACATCTCAGCAAACACGCCCAAAAAGGGGGAGAAAGGGAAGAACAAACACACAGGAGACTATTTATACAAACTCATGTTCCTGGAAGCCTAATGACCTCCAGCTGCTCAGTGATTAGAGCGTTTCTGCTACCCTTTAACCCTTTGATAGCAACACCCCCTCTCGCTCGTAACACTGAGCTGTACCAACCTTAATTCAAATTTAAACCTGAACAGAAACATTTATGAGATTGCGGACCCAAAGCTTTCGTAAAACCGTCTGCAAGGTTTTCTTGGCTTGGACAATACTTTAGTTCAATTAAACCTTGTTTTACACTTTGGCATACATTTTGATAACGGATATCCAAGTGTTTTGTGTGTGCCTTGAATTGACCTGATTTAGCTAGTTTAATACAAGGTTGATTGTCTTCCCACACTCTGATAGGTAGGGAACATTCTCCAAACAATTCTTGTACCAGTTGCTTATAAAATTCCAGTTCTCTACATACATCTGATAATGCATTGAACTCAGATTCAGTTGAACTTAAAGCTATAAGTGATTGCTTTCTTGATCTCCAACCAATTAGTGCATTTCCAAATTTTATCGCCATTCCTGACACTGATTTTCTATCTGGTCCAGCATCTGCCCAACTACTGTCGGCCCAACATTCAAGTTGTGTGCTGCCCTCTGCTGATAGTTTTAAGCGAAACCTTTTGGTAGTTTGGAGATACCTTAAAACTCTTTTTACTCCTTGCCAAGCATGCATTGATGGTTTTTCAGCTTGTCTACACAGCATGTTGACAGCATATGTTATATCGGGCCGAGTCCACTGTGCAATGTGGAGTAGACTGCCTATCGCTGACTGGTAAACCCCGGGATTACTGAACTCTGTCTGTTGCTCGGCTTGAGCATCCTTTATGTAACTTAGCTCCATTGGGGTTTTAACACCAGCACAGTTGTCCATTTTAAACCTTTCCAGCAACTGCTGGATCTTAGCTTCTTGGCTGAGCCAATAGTTCCCATTTTCATCTTGCTGAATTTTAACTCCTAGATAAACAGATACATTGCCTAGTGATTTTATCTGAAACCTTTCTCCAAGCTTTGTGGCAAATTGTTGTGCAAGTTTATCATCCTTTCCACTGTATAATAAATCGTCAACGAATATCAAGACTGCTTCTTGTTCACATCCCAAGCCTTTTAGATAAAGACACGCATCTGCTGCGCTCTTTCTGAACCCCATGCTCTCTAGAGCATCGTTTAAGCAGGAATTCCAATTACGGGCGGACTGTTTCAACCCATAAATGGATTTGTGTAGGCGCCAGACCTGGTTTGGCTTATCTCCTTCAAAACCTGGTGGTGGTGTCATATAGACTTCCTCCTGTAAGTCTGCATTTAAATAAGCCACATTGACATCAAAATGAAACAGCTTATTTCCCTTCTTAGCTGAAGAGGCTAAAAGCATTCTTAGTGACTCTGATCTTGAAGTAGGGGCATAGATTTGAGAATAGTGAACACCTTTGCGCTGCGAAAACCCTTTTGCAACTAGTCGGGCTTTATATTGCAACTCCTCAGTAGTTGTGGGCTTTAAACGATATACCCATCGACAACCTACAGCTTGTTTCCCTTTCGGAAGCTCTGTACTTGTAAACACACCGAGAGACTTCATTGAAGCCATCTCTTTTTCCATTGCTTCCTGCCACTTAACGGCTTCTGAGCTTGGAAGCTGTTGTACCTCCATATAGCTATCTGGCTCACACTGTGCCATATTTACGTATACACTTGTCACCTTAAACCGCTCTGGTGGCTTGCCCTTTGTGGCACGATTTGACCTGCGCAATTGTTCCTCTTGTGCCCCCTCTGACCGTTGGCTGTCAGAATCTGTCTCAGACTTTATACCTGAATGTGCCTCTAGGGATAAAGACCTCCGTTTAGATACCTCCCTTGGGCTTGGTGTTGCAGGCGACCTGCTTCGCTTTTGCTGTCTGCTAGGCCTACTGACTGGCGATGTTGGAACACCCCTAGATTTTGGCTTTTCTACCTTAGGAGAAGGACCTTGTGCCTGGTCAGAATCTGCATCTGAACCATGTGCACCATCCTCTTCTGGCTCACTACTCTCTGGACTTTCATTCTCAGCATAAATGCCTAAATCATCTCTCAAAATGTCAGGGTTAGCATGTAAGTGAGTCCATCCGGATTGCTCACAAAATTCAGCGCTCCTACTGAGGACCACTCTTGTAGTATCCCCATTTGGGTTCACGAACCTCCAAGATTTGGCGTGTGGTTCGTACCCACAAAAGATGAGTTTCCTAGCCCTTGGACCTCCCTTTTTCCTTAACGCTTTTGGGATAAGTACATAGGCTGGACATCCAAACACCCGAAAGTAATTAATTTTGGGCTTCTTCCCATATAAAGCAAAATATGGGGTAGTGGCAATTACCGAATTATATACTCGGTTCAGAATATGAGTAGCCGCCTGCCAGGCTTCCGCCCAGTAACTTTGAGGGAGTTTAGCATCATACAACATAGAGTTTGCCAACTCTTGCAGAACCCTGTTTTTACGTTCGGCCACGCCTCCTTCTTGGGGGGAATAAGGTGTAGACAGACGATGCTTAATTCCCTTTTTCTTAAAGAAATTCTGCAACACAGACCCGGTAAATTCTGACCCTCTGTCTGTCTGAAAAGCAAGTACTCTAGTACCGAATTCAAGTTCTACTGCATGAACCCAATTTTTAACTGTTTCTGCAGTATCTGCTTTTGTTTTGAGAGGAAAAAACCATGTAACCTTTGTTTTGTCATCCGAGAGACACAGTGCATACCTCGAACCTCCCATGCTAGCAACAGGCATTGGGCCACATAGGTCCATATGCACAAGTTGGAATACTTTGTCAGATTTCCTATCTGAACTGGGATAGCTGCATCTATGAACCTTCGCCCTTTTGCATGCAGTACAATCCAAATACTTAGTACATTTGTTCATTTTGCACCCTTCTGATAATTCAGGTTGCCTTTTAACATACTGAAAATTAATATGTCCCAGACGGCGGTGCCATAAATGGACACAATAATTATGGGTAGGTGAGTTCACACAACCAGCATGAACCTGTTCAACTTCATCTGGACTTGTCTCAAAATAATATAACCCATCTCTGCATTCCACCTGCAAAAGAGATACGTTATTCTTTGAAATAGTGCAAACCCCATTTTCAAACACAGTTTTAAACCCATTTCTATCAAGCTCTGACACAGACAAAATACACCCCTTCAATCCCTTTAGCACGTAGGCATCAATTTCTGTTTGCAAACATTTCAAGAACACTGTGCCTATGGTCTCTAAGGAACGTTTAGTTGAATCTGCCATTGTCACAACTTTAAGGGTTTGCAAATGTCTGCAATTCTGCAAACGGACACTAGATGGCGCCACCAGGTGGTGAGATGCACCACTGTCGATCAACCAGCGTAGATTGCTGCCTTGGCCACGCCCTTGCATCAACGCCATTACTGAAGCCATGTGCTGTGTGCTGTGGGAGTAGCCACGACCTCCTCCTCTTCTTCGACGTCCCCTGGAACTCCTTGTCTGGTAACTAGGGGTAACGGCCTTGGTGCTGTCTTGACCAGGTTCACGTGTGCAATTCCTAATTAGATGGGAAGGGGAACCACAGCGAAAACAGTGTCTAGCTGCAAAAGCATTTACTGTGTGCTCAAACTCAGCATCAACACTCTTAGGCACAGCATAACTCCCCTTTAAAGACAAACCTCTTTCTCTTTGCCTTTTATCCTGTTCATCTGCAAGCCGAGATGAAATGTATTCAAGGGTTAATTCAGTTGAAGGCATAGCTTCCAAAGTTAGAGCTAGAGTCTCATAGCTTTTATCAAGAGAAGACAACAATATGTATGACTGCTGCTCCATAGAGAAAGGAATGCCCAGCTGTCTTAGTTGATTAAAGGCAGACACCATTTTGGCAATATGTTCTTTTACACACGCTCCCGGTTGGAGACGTAAATCAAACAAACATCTTGTAGCATGGATCTTGGCCCCCGCAGTGTTTCTGGAATTTAGCCGCTGCAGAACCGTCCAGACCTCATGCGTGTTCTTTAACTCAGAAACATAAGGCATTTGCTCTGGTCCCACTGCCAAAACTAGTAGACCTTGGGCTTTCCTGTCACGTTTCTGTGAAGCTGCTGCTGTTGCTTTGTCTTCTGCAGACGCGTCTGCAGCTGCCTGTAAAGGCGGTGCTTCAGTACAACTCCACAACTCTTTTGCTTGCAACCAAACCCTCACTCTAGCCTTCCAATCTTGCCAATTTTTCCCATTGAGTCGCGTAAACGGGACAGAAAAACTTTCCTGGGACTCTGCCATCCTCCCTGGGGCTTAGGAACGATACTCACACACCTGTAGACCGTCTCCCAGCTGCTGAGGTGGCTCCTTGAAGAATAAGATGTCTTCCAGCGAGTACAAACTGCGCAGTGCCTGTTTAAAACTTTTCTAGGCACGTTGCAGGACTCAAGCTGCTTTGAAGGCTTTCGTTGTCGGCAACCGCTTCTGTCTTCGCTCCAGTCCTTGCATAAATCACTCTGAACTGCACTCCTTAGCTCCTTCTTGACGTACAAACACCCATAACCTGTCCCATTAAACTTTAATTAGTTTAATGTAAATGCCCAGTGCGCTTCCATCGTCACAAGTCCCACTACAGCAGAGTATTTCGCACAGCAGTTGAAGAAGGGCAGGAGAGGCAGTATCTTTTCAAAGAGGAGTCTTGGAGCATGCGGTTTGTAACTCAAAGATAAGGTTTCTTTACAAAAACAAAAAACAACCCTGGCGAAGAACCACACATCTCAGCAAACACGCCCAAAAAGGGGGAGAAAGGGAAGAACAAACACACAGGAGACTATTTATACAAACTCATGTTCCTGGAAGCCTAATGACCTCCAGCTGCTCAGTGATTAGAGCGTTTCTGCTACCCTTTAACCCTTTGATAGCAACAACTACCCTTCATCCAGGGTGATTTTTGTGACAGATAGGGCTGGTGCAGAAGGTAGGAGCAGTGACGGAGGAAGGGGGTGCAGTGGGTGCAGTCTGGCCCGGGTGTCATCCCTGAGGGGGGTTGACATCACCGCGTCGCCGCCCTGGAACGCTCGCTGCAGATGGCAACCCCCTGCCCGGGATGCTTGCCGCTTGCTGTGGCACTCCCCTGGGATGCTTGCTGCGGCACTACCCTAAGACACTCACCGCTTGCCATGGGCAGTGCCCCCCTGGGAAGCATCCCAGGAGTGGTGTGTCCCCCCCGGGACACTTGCTACAGGCAATGCCCCCCCCCCCCGACGCTCACCGCTTGCCGCGGCACTCCCCTGGGATGCTTGCCGCTAGCCACGGGCGCAGTCCCCTGGAATGATCTCTGGGTAGGAGGGGAGCAGGAAATTCTTCTCTGGCTTGGATTTCTGGCCAGAGGCGAAATCATTGACTTGAGAACCTTATTTATAAACCTCTGTAGTTCTCCAAGACAAGCTTGGAAAATTTGTTGCCACCTCTGAAAAAAAAGTGCCATCAGAATACTAGTAGGACAAGATAAGGTTGACATTGTACATGTGTGGTGTTTTAGCATTTAGATATTTTGGATTCAAAAGTGATTTCTCAAATAAACGCTATCAATTTATTTAATAATAGTGGCAGGGCTTTTCTGAGACAGTACTCACTGGTATGGAGTACTAGCAACTCCTCTATTGCTGCCCATAGCAGCCATTCTGTGCCACTTTGATCAATATATGGGTACCAGACCATCTTTTTACCAAAGGAAAAAACACAGAATAGTGGTGTTAGGTTTAATAATAATAATAATAATAATAATAATAATAATTTATTATTTATACCCCGCCCATCTGGCTGGGCCTCCCCAGCCACTCTGGGTGGCTTCCATAAAAACCAGAAATACAGTAAATTATCACACGTTAAAAACTTCCCTGAACAGGGCTGCCTTAAGATGTCTTCTGAATGTCAGGTAGTTGTTTATCGCTTTGACATCTGCTGGAAGGGCGTTCCACAGGGCGGGCACCACTACCGAGAAGGCCCTCTGCCTGGTTCCCTGTAGCTTTGCTTCTCGCAATGAGGGAACTGCCAGAAGGCCCTTGGCGCTGGACCTCAGCGTCCGGGCAGAATGATGGGGGTGGAGACGCTCCTTCAGGTATACTGATGAAGGTATACATCAACCTTCACCAACCTGGTGCCCCCCAGATATTTTGGACTACAACTCACATTACCCCAAACTAGTATGGCTCAAGTTTTCTAGGCTGATGAGAGGAGTTGTTCAAAACATCTGGAGGATAATAGTATGGTGAAGGTTGTGACCATACCTGGATCCAAATATGGAAAAAAGATATATACTATTCTATTACCAGCAGTTAGGATATTAATTGCACAATTGTGGAAAACAAGGGAAATTCTGGCAGTGAATAGCAATGGAAAAACAGGATCAGGGGGAATTAGTAATCTGAAATTAACACATACGTTTCACTGTAGAAGATGGAAAATGAGATCCTGCACGTAACCGAGAATGTTTTGCAATAATTAAATCGTGAAGGGCAGAATCATGACTGATGGTGATATTTGAGTATTTGCATTCTACGGTATTTGATGAAATGTCAACGTGTTACAAAAGGTCTCAGCTTTGAAGATGCAACTGTTTGTAAAGACATTCCCCTCCATCAGGGCTGATATCCAATTAAATAATGGAATGATGGCAAGAAAAAACAGCTAGCATATTTGCTAAGCAGGGTCCAGTATGGTTTCAAATGGAACTTCCCCCTCCCCAGTGGTGACACCAGAAAAAAATGGATACACAGACAGGGCAAAGTATATTTTTAGGTGAGTGAGTTTTGTCCCACCAGAGAATGACCAGGGAACTCAAGAGGAACTGTCATGAGGACCACTACCACTGTCCCTTGCCCCGCACCTGCAGCCTGAGGCAGCTGGCTCACTCTGCCCAAGAGTAGGGAAAGCCCTGCAATGGGACCATGGCCACCAGGCACAGCAGAAAATAGTTAACATCATTTGGATACACGAGGAGGTTGCTATTCTCCTCTTGAGTCCCCTCTTGAATACCCTCTTGAGTCACACAGCTAACTAGTCCTGCATTTAGGTATAGGTAAAGGTAAAGGGACCCCTGAACATTAGGTCCTGTCGTGACCGACTCTGGGGTTGCGGCGCTCATCTCGCTTTATTGGCCAAGGGAGCCGGCGTACAGCTTCCAGGTCATGTGGCCAGCATGATTAAGCCGCTTCTGGAGAACCAGAGCAACGCACGGAAACGCCATTTACCTTCCCGCCAGAGCGGTACCTATTTATCTACTTGCACTTTGACGTGCTTTCAAACTGCTAGGTTGGCAGGAGCTGGGACCAAGCAACAGGAGCAATCCCATCGCAGGGATTCGAACAGCCGACCTTCTGATTAGCAAGCCCTAGGCTCTGTGGTTTAACCCACAGCACCACCTGCGTCCCTTATTCCTGCATTTACTAATGTTGAAATAGGTCCCTCAATGGATGTGACATGGAAGATCCATGACTATGTTTTCCCAACATCTTTCCTTAGCTGAAAGGAAGCCACAGGAGCAGGGCTGGCCCAATAGAATTTGGCACCTGAGGCAAACCACAAAATGGTGCCTCCCCACCGCCATGGAAGAATGGGTGAATGAAGATGGAACAAGAAGGGAATAAACACCTACATCGGGGGGGGGGCAAGCAATGCCTCCTATTCACCAAGGGGTTGTTGTAGAGGCAGCATTGGGGTGGGTCTGCCGAGGAGGTCGCAGATCCAGCCTCTAAGGAGTGTGCCATAGCTGCCACTGCTACTACAGCAGTGGCAGCAAGCAGTGTACTGCTTAGAGGCTGGATCTGCTACCCCCATAGATTCTGCCACTTGAGGTCATTGCCTCATCTTGCCTCATAGGTGGGCTGGCGCCACACAGGAGAAGGGGCTGTTTTGACCAGGGTTGTGATACTGGGCAAGATGCCAGGAGATCCAGAAATATGTGGGCAGATCTGATCTCCCACATCACATCTAGTTTAGCCCTAAGATCAGAATAGCTATTTCCAGCTCTGTTCAGGATAACATATTTTTATCTTCCCATATTCATTTCCTTGAAGGAAAATGCATCTCTAACAAATTATCAAATCACTAACATGACTAAATTAATTAACCTTGAGCCAAACAACTCAAAACAGAAGGATTTCTAGGGGTTAAATGTTTAACAGATTATTTCATTATTAAATGTTAATAGACAGTTTTGCAACTGGCCCTGCTTTTATTTTTATGTTGTAGTGTGCATTGTTTATTTTACATCATTTTTACGAGAGTCACTTTACACATCTATAGTATTCTGTCTTGACATATGAAAGGAAAAGTGCACTTAAAATTCCTACGGAACTAAACTGCTGAGTAATTGTGAATACGCTGAGTAATTGTACTTGCTGAGTGTGCTGACTCCTCAGTCCTTTGCTTCCATGCAGAAAAGGTAAAGGAACATGAAGTAAGATTTGCAACTTCATGGGTAATTCTGCACTGAGGCAGCTAGCACTCTTTGAGTCAAGGTGCTTGTGGTTCAGTGATGCAATATAATGTGAAAGTTAATGGCTTGACACAGCACTGTGGGGTGGAGGCAATTTATTACCCCCAGCCCTGGAGGCTCAGAACTTTACAACATTCTAAAAACTACTTCCCCAACAATGTTCTGTGTCTAAAATTAGAGGTGTCAGGGTACAATACTTCCTGGCCTCTGACGGTGAAGGCTGATCCCTTTATTCATTACATTCTAGGGATGGTTGATGTTGCACAAGGACAAGGGAAGCGTGATCTTACTACACACTCCTTCCAACATTGCAGAGATCAAAATAGGCATGCTTGGGACTCCCCTATTCTCATGCAAAACTGCTGTCAGCTGCTACACTGGGAAGAGGAAATCTCATCCATGCCTTAAAGCACCATCCATTCATATGGCTCTTGCCTGGATAGTTGCCCCAGCCAGTGGCAGAGGAATGGGGTGTGGAGCGCCCTGGATACCAGCCTGGGGGGAGTAACATTGCCGTGGGTGAGCACCTCCCCCTTGGGACGCTCGCACCCCTAAGATGCAATGAGGTGTGTCTTTAAGAGGAAATTAGATGATAGTCATGGAGAATAAGACAGCCAATGGCTCCTTGTACTACCGGATCAGAGGCAATATTCTCCTTAAGACTGTTTGCTGGGGGACATAAGCAAGAGTGCTGTTGCTCTTACGTCCTGCGTGTAGGTTCAGTGGTGTAGCGGGGAATGCCAGCACCTGGGGCAAGGCAAGTATTGCACCCCATAACCTGGCGCTGTGCAGCCTGGGGCATGAGACATGAGAATAAATGAAAATAAGATAGCTTCACAGGTTTGTCTCAGCGTGTTCAGTGGAAGTGAATGAAACAAGTGCATTGTTCCTAAGGGATACGAAATAATAGGCAGTGGCACTTCTCTGTGTCATGTGAATGCATGAGCCAGTCACCACAGTCTTTCCCAAGCACCCCTCAGCTTGTGCCCAGCCAACCCTTTTAACAGAAAGAAAGAAAGAAAGAAAGAAAGAAAGAAAGAAAGAAAGAAAGAAAGAAAGAAAGAAAGAAAGAAAACCTATGCGTGGAAGAAACCCGCCTTGTGGAAGAAGAGCTGAGAACCCTCTCCCCGCAATTTTCACCTCAACCATCAACATGTTTATGCATTGCCTCCAGAATGTGCACTGAGTAGACTGTATGAGCCCTTGCCCAGCCTGGCTGTGGCTGAGTAAGGGGTTGAGGAGGTACATCTGTCCCTTTTGCCTAGGGGTGGGATGGGCATAGGAAGGGGGGTGGAGGGGGCGGCCTTGCCGGGTGCTACTCTGGGAGGGGTGACAAGATGGCCCCTGCCTCCCCCCAGCTGCAGAGCAGCCGAGGGCATGTGGAGTCCGTATGGGCGCCACTCGCACGGCATCCTGTAAGGTCACCGCACATGCGCACTCCGTACGGGATGCCGCTCACGCGGCAGCCCATACAGTCGCCGTGCAAGCGGCAGCCTGTACAGCCACCATGTGCGAGTGGCAGCCCGTGCAGAGTGTGCATGTACAGTATTCCGTACGGACTGCGCATGTGCGGCATTCCATACGGAGTACGGACGCACGGGATGCCGCACATACGCACTCCATACGGGCTGCGCCTCCCTGGGTGCCGGAGAGTGTTCCTCAGCCACTGCACCCTTGTGCTTGTGCCCCCCTGATTTCTCTGCCTAGCCCCAGCAGTCCAGCATGGCCACAGTCTCTGCCTTGCTGCTGCTGCTGCTGCACTCCTCAGCTTTGAAACTTTGCACCCAGCTGCACAGATGTTCTTGGCCCAGAGATGGAAAGTAGATAAAGTCCCAACCAGAGAAGAATGGCAGATTAAGTTGGTGGATTATGCAAATATGGCAAAAATAACCGGAAGAATCAGGAACCAGGAAGACCAGGATTTTAATAAGGAATGGGGGAAATTTATAATTTATCTTAAAAATCTTTGTAAACAGTTAAAGTTGTTAGTAGGATTGGAGTAACACTGGTAGTTTAATGGTGAATTTCAGATATAATGGAGATGTAAAAGATTTGGATTATTATAAAAGATGCAGGAGGAAATGACTAACATGTTAATAAAATATTAATTTGAAAAAGCAAATAAATAAATTTATGAAAAAAAAAGAAAAGAAACTTTGCACCCAGGGCAATTGGTCCTGTGCCCCCCCCCCCAATTTAAAACATACAAGAAGTTAAAACCACATTAGAATAGACTGAAACAAATAAAAACTCATACATTGAATTAAAGCACTAAGCGCTAAGTATCCAGCAATGTGTCTGGACATTTCCTCCTATAAGAGGCCTGTGCATGTCTCCCATATATAGACATAGATGTTTTGTGCTATTCCTTTAATACTGTGCATTCAAGTTACTCATGCTTGGATTTATAATCCAAAATTTCACATTATTGTACCTTATGGAATAAATTCCTATCAGCTTTAATTTGATAAGGGAACCCTTTCAAAACAATGGTGGTACCAACTATGTTGGGACATTTTGTTTTGTTTGTACTGGTTTCAAAGGAAGTTCATTGTGACTCCTTTAGGACCCCGGTTGTATTTAACTAAGTGCTGGGGGATGAAAGGGCTTCTCTCTCTCTCTCTCTCTCTCTCTCTCTCTCTCTCTCTCTCTCTGTGTGTGTGTGTGTGTGTGTGTGTGTAGGATTCTGTACTCTGAAATTCTTCTTACTTGACTCATCACCTTGTACTCCTCTACAAAATGCTGTATGGCCCCCATGCTTGGCTAGCAGTAAGAGCGAATGCCAAGTGGACATGTCTGCTCCTGCACAAAGTTGCTGGAAGTGAGCAGCTAGTCAGTCGGTGGTGCAATGGGAAAAGGTGTGTTCATGGAAAGAGTCCTAAAGGGACAGGAAGGTCAGGAGTCAGGAAGGTCATTTTTAGAAAAAGAAAGAAAAGGGAAAGTCCGTCTCATCACACACGTTCTTCGAAGCATCACTTCCTAATTAGCATTAGCATTCTTGGGTGGTATTTTTTTGTTTTGTTTTTTGCAATAAAACACATTTCAGTGCCTGAAAAACTAAATTTAAGGGGTCTCAGATTTATCGCATAAAATAACCTTAAAAGTGCATCTTATTCCACTTGCAGTGGGGTCCTCTATTGAAATTAATCTGGGCCTAGTATTGAAAGTCAATGCACAGAAATACACCTGAAGATGGTCATTTTTTACTGCATTTTTTTTTAAAAAAGCGATTTCATTTCTAGATCAGTTGCATATCAGTATGACATTCTGAAATTCTGAAATGCAACTACTATGAGCAGCTGCTGACACTGTAAGTAAACTGGCAGCCAATTGTTAAAGGCAATATTGAAATCCTGTTCTTATATAACATGGTGACATAAGAATATAATATGAGCCCTACTGGATCAGGCAAAAGTCTTTTCTAGTCCAGCATCCTGTTTGCACTGTGGCCCACCAGGTACCTCTGAGAAGTTCAGTGTAGCATACATAGTTCTCCACCGTGTCTTTTATCCTGACAACCACCCAGTGAACTAGGTGAGGCTGAGAAATAGTGATTGGCCAAAGTCCTCCATTGGGCTTCTTTGCTGATTGGGGTCTCCATGGCCTCGGAGCTATGGTTTTCCCAGTAGTGATGTATGGAAGTGAGAGCTGGACCATAAAGAAGGCTGATCGCCAAAGAATTGATGCTTTTGAATTATGGTGCTGGAGGAGACTCTTGAGAGTCCCGTGGACTGCAAGAAGATCAAACCTCTCCATACTGAAGGAAATCAACCCTGAGTGCTCACTGGAAGGACAGATTGTGAAGCTGAGGCTCCAGTACTTTGGCCACCTCATGAGAAGAGAAGACTCCCTGGAGAAGACCCTGATGTTGGGAAAGATGGAGGGCACAAGGAGAAGGGGACGGCAGAGGACGAGATGGTTGGATAGTGTTTTCGAGGTTACCAGCATGAGTTTGACCAAACTGCGGGAGGCAGTGGAGGACAGAGGTGCCTGGCGTTCTGTGGTCCATGGGGTCACGAAGAGTCGGACACGACTAAACGACTAAACAACAACATGGCCTTAGCCCAACACCTTTCAGTGGTACTGTACCATACTGGCTGTCATACTGGCTTGTAATGTTCCAGCCTTGCATCAGGGCAGGGGAAAATTAATTTATTGGGGATTAGAATGACATATTTCAACATGTCTTGCATCGTTCTTTCCTTTTTCCTGATGTACTTTATGCTTCCCTCTACGTCAAAGTGATGATGTAAATGAAGCTGGAGATAATTCCACAGCAAAGAGGTATTTTAAAAAAAAATCCCAGGAATAAGCATCCTTCCTTGAATAAGGAATCTTCTGTATCTATCTCTGGATGACACAGGATGAGAGATGATGTAATGTGCAAAGGAATAAATAATGCAAGTGAAATGTGAAAGGAAAGGTAGAAAGACTCTTACTTCAGAGAGGAAATTACACACCATCTCTTTTATCTGGTGGACTAAGTATCATTGGAAATACAGTGCTGGTGTCAAGCAAAGGTGCAAACTGAGTTTCTCAAAATCTGGCCTTATTTCCTCCTTCCCACAAAATGGATACTAGGATATAGGGATGCAGATGGTGCTGTGGTCTAAACCACTGAGCCTCTTGGGCTTGTTGATCAGAAGGTTGGCAGTTCAAATCCGTGTGATGGGGTGAGCTCCCTTTGCTCGGTCCCTGCTCCTGCCAACCTAGCAGTTCAAAAGCACAGCAGTGCAAGTAGATAAATAGGTACCATACGTTGTTGAAACCTTCCAAATACAACACATCAGTGTTTTCAAGAAGCAGCCATTCTCTCAGCCAGCAAAAAGCAGCTGATTCATAGTAAAGTTTAAGGTCTGGCAGGGCAAATCCACCTCTTTCTTTAGCATCAGTTAATATCTTAAATTTTATTCGAGGCTTCTTGCCCTGCCAGACAAATCTGGAGACATTGGTGAATGTATAGACAGTTCTGGCTATTGCATGGCTGGGATGCAGCCTTCTGTACCAAAGGTAGGAGTCACATTCATTGCCTCTGGCCCTGCTCAGCACTGGCATGCAGACCCTGGAAAGTGGCTTGTGTGGTAATGTGGCCCTGGGTTTAAAAAGATTCCCCATCCATGGTCTAAATAGTTCAGGATCAAGATGCCCAAGCGACAACTCCTGCCCTAGTGCCATTTTACTGGCATTGCTGATTCATTATATATGGACAACAAAGGTAAACAACTGCAGAGGACTGAGCAGGGCTATGACCAGGTATTTTTGGACCAAGCAAATATGGGATCCAAATAAATATGGTAGTAAATTTTTTGGGAAGAAGGGGGCATGTTGCCAAATACAGTCGTACCTTGGAAGTCGAATGGAATCTGTTCCGGAAGTCTGTTCGACTTCCAAAATGTTTGCAAACCAAAGAGTGGCTTCTGATTGGCTGCAGGAAGCCCCTGCAACCAATCAGATGCCATGGAAGCCCCGTCGGACATTGGGCTTCCAAAAATAGTTCACAGACCAGAACACTCACTTCCGGGTTTGCGGCGTTCAGGAGCCAAAACATTTGAGAACTAAGCTGTTGAAAAACCAAGGTACAACTGTAGTCTCAATTTGGGAATCCTAAAAAAAGACAGCAGTATCTAACTAGTTCTACAAGTACAAACACTTTTGACTGTGCAGTGAAGCTTCCTCCCATTCTCTTTTCCCAATGAGTGCCCCTCAAATATATTCTGGGGTTTCTTCCAACGTTTCAGAGCAGATTTAGTGGGTGCACCATAAGTGCAGGGAGAGGAGAGCAAGTGGAGGTTCTGTTATGCAGGAGAAGGTGATTTGTGCTAGCAGAACTCTTTAGCTGGATACCACTCAGAATTCACTGGAAACTTTTCAGAAAAGTCTCTTATGAGATATGTTGTCCTGGTAAATACTAAATGAAAGCTAGATTACTAGAGGATGAAATAAGCAATGGGCTAAGAGAACAGAACAGAAACAGAAGGAGCCAAGGCTATTGTTTCATTCCAAAGATCCATGGTTGTGGGTGGAGCAGGAGTTCAACTTACTACTCAATTTGGGGCTGACCGCTGACATTCTCCAAAATTTCCAGGGGAGCCCCCCCCCCCAATGAAAATTATTATAAAAGGTATCAGAAAATTTCTGGAAAAAAATCAATCAATGTTTTTAAAATGTTTTTAACTGTTTAGTTAAATTCAAAGGTGACATGTATCTGTGTTTTCTTTGTTTATCTCAAAGTCCCTCCCTTCCTCCAGCTTTTACTGAGTCTTTAGATAAAGCAAGCTATGAATGACTATACAAAACAGGATTGAAAACAAAAAATCAGACGCAAGTGAGATATGCAGGATTAGGGGGAAATAGGGTTCTTTGTATTACTGCTATTATTGAACTGTCATCCTTACTTGCTGAAATATCTCCACTAAATGTTCACCTGCCTCCTACCACCTACACATCCCACTCACCCTGACCGCTGAAATGGAAAAACATGTCTTCATCTGCTTCACTGAAACTGTTTCATCACAACTCTTTCCTAACTTTTAATGGGTCAAAGAAATGTATCTCTTTATCTCTCTCATCAACTCACAAAGAGCTAACAGAGGAAGCAGAACATTTTCCAACTCCTACTATTCAAAAGTTGCAAGGTACTCAGGCTTCCAACAGGTGCCCAGGAGCTAAGAGTTTTGCTTAGATTTTTAACACACCTGTACCATCTTTTCCACATAAAATCAGCCCTCAACTCAGATTTCAAATATGACATAGTGAGTGCAAAGTGTAATGCTGGAGGTGCTGAAGTGAATCAAAGCCAAAATTGCTGACTTGTTATGGTCCATTTTGTAAGATAACTGCATAGGGTTAACCAAGGTCATCTATTTCTTTCTATTTCCTGAGATCCTGTATAACTATATACTTCTGTTTGATTATATTGTTCAGGAGTTGTTTTATTGTTTTTAGGTATTCCCAGCCTTGAAACTTCGGGATTGAGGTGGGTAAAAAAATATAATTCTCTTGGTCATCTACCTATCTCATCTGTATCCTGCTTTTAAAAATAATTTCTTGCCAAAGCAGCTCACATCAGAAAGAATCATTAATATTTGAAAAGAAAAAAAACCAAACAAGCACATCAGCAGAAAAATCCTGGAAACCAGAACAGTCTTCAGAGTCCATCCAAAAATGAGAAAAGAAAGTATTTGGTAGATCTGTACACATCTAATTCACCCACCACATAAAAAAAGAAACAGCTTGTATTCCGAAAATTCTGTGAAAATAGAACAAATGAAACGCACTGCTTGGGCACACACCTTTCGTAAATACATCCTTCTAACCCTGAACCTCTAGAACAGGGGTTAGCAAACTTTTTTCACAGGGGGCCGGTCCACTGCACTGTCCCTCAGACCTTGTGGGGGGCCGGACTATCTATCTATTTCTCTATCAACTATCTATCTATCTATCTATCTATCTATCTATCTATCCATCTATCTATCATCTATTTATCAATCATCTATATCTATCTATCTATCATCTATCTATCTATCTATCTATCTATCTATCTATCTATCTATCTATCTATCTATCATCTATCTATCATCTATCTATCTATCATCTATCTATCTATCTATCATCTATCATCTATCATCTATCTATCTATCTATCTATCTATCTATCTATCTATCTATCATCTATCATCTATCTATCTATATGAATTCCTTTGCACACTGTGAGGGGGGCAAGTAGTCCTCCTCCCCACCCCCCAGCCCCAGCCACCTTCTCAGTTTTCAGCCTGCCTCATTCGCTGAAGGGCTGGTGGTGGCGGCACGAAACAGGCTTCTTCCCTACCTAGAGAAAGAGGCCCTGGGTTTACCTTCCCAGGGGCTCTACAACCACCAAAACCACCACCACTGCTGCTGCTTCTCGTGAAACGGGTAGGCAGAGCAAGCTCGTCTGCTCCACTCTCTGGCCCACAGGAGCACCAGGGTGGTGGCTGCAGTGATGGGAGAAAGAGGCCGAACAGCGGCGGCTCTGCCAATCAAACACTGCACCTGGTTTACCTCAGCACGGCGCAGGGACGTCTCTGCCAATCAAATGCCGCTCCTCTTCCTCCTGTCGCCATCACTGGGAATCTCAGCTTTGCTTTGCAGCGGGTTCCAGCTTTGCTGTGCAGGCCAGATTCAGGACCCAGGTGGGCCTGATCCAGCCCAGGGGGGCGTAGTTTGCCAACCCCTGCTCTAGCGACTAGCATCTTTCCATGTATTGTTCAGAGGCATGGTGAGAGAATAGGGCTTTCAGCAACACCCTCAAAAAACCCAGATGAAATTAGTTGAATTGAGGTTCCACTTAAATCAATGGGACAAGTTATGGTTAACTTGCCTCTTTGATTTTTATTATTATTATGAATATTATGTTGTGACAATATGTGGCAAAAACCATTATACAGCAAACATCCTTGTTTCTCATGTAACAACAAGCAAACAAACAAATAAGTGAAATAAAAAGGGGGGTTAAAAAAATCAAGGAAATGACATATGAAGTGGGGAGAGGGTCAACATAACAAAAACACTATAATATAATGAATAAATCCTGATGGCAGGATTTAAATAAACATTCACATTATTAGTATTAGAAAATGTTTAGAAAATAGTGAAATATTATGGTGTATTTACTTTTATTTTTATGTTTTTAGGCTTGATGTTATGTTATTAATAACTTTTTCTGTTAGGAAATAGCAAAGTGGGTGAAAAGAGAAACAAACCAGAAGCGGAAGTTGGGGGAAGCCCTGGAGGAGAGGGAGGGAGGAATATATGTAAATGTTAAGAATTTTGAGATGTATGTAATGAATGAAAAAGAAAAATGAATAATTAAAAATATATATAATACAATGAATAAATTAAAAGGAAAAATATCATCATTCCCTTGCCCCATCAATTTCAGTGGAACCCAAAGTCAACCAATTTACAGCACACTCCTAACCATTTCTTCTCAGAAATAAGTCCTGTTTAATTCAATAGGGCTTACTCTCAATATTCTGGATACAGCCCCATATCTCTTCTGTAAATGGGCATGACATAATGAGGAAATGATGGATCTAAGTATCCTGGAGACAAAAGCACATCCTGCAGCTGAGTTAAATGATGTCAGAATGTCACAACATACTCTCAGGGAGGGAAGCTGTATTCTAATTGTGTCTAATAGATGCAACAAGTTGGAAATTGCCTGGCATCTGAAACACAGGAAATTATGAAGGCTCAGGGGCATTTCTTGAAACCTAGCTTGCTCTAAAGTGGGAATGGGGAGCAGAAGCTCAACAGGCACACAAATCATATGTATTGATCTCATTGGTATCAATCCCAACATAGTTCAAACAAATGACTGTTCAACAAGTGGCTATCTTAAACATGAAGAAGAAGAAGAAGAAGAAGAAGAAGAAGAAGAAGAAGAAGAAGAAGAAGAAGAAGAAGAAGAAGAAGAACAACAACAACAACAACAACAACAACAACAACAACTTTAGGTTTGTACATTTGAAGTGGATTAAAGCTCTCTTCCACTCCAGCACAATGAACTTTTTCTGTTTGAAAAGTAGTGGGGAAATGCATTGAAATGTGTTTGATGAACAAATGATTAATGTGAAGACATGTAAACACCATGCAAGCATATCAGGGTGATGGCTTATTCTCAGAATCCTCCTTCCCAGAACTGCCCCCTATGCTAGCCTCCTTGCCTTCTGGAGCTGGCATGCCAGGCGGACCTTACCACCCCCCACCCCCAGCAAGTTCTGCTCAGTGCACAAGCTCTGGGATAATGCTGTGACAGCTTGTAGGGCTGTCCAAGTGTCCACGAGATCTCACAAGAGCATCTCAGTGCCTGCACACTGAGTGGGACTTGTCCGGTACGCAAAGCAGAGAGCTTAAGAGTTCTTTCCACTCCAGGAAAACCTGGTACAAAACAGCTTTTAAGCTCCCCATCTTGCATGCATTTAATTTGCACGACTTCAGCCGGACGGCTTTCAAACACGCAAGGTTGAGATTGAGCAAGTTAATTGTGCTTAAGATGCTATTGCACTGTACAAACCGAAAGTTATTCTTTAGCAGCTCCAGCAGTTCATCAATTAGGCTGCCAGTGATGTCAGAAAAGCCACACACACTATCATTTCGAATGATATCATCCATGACACTCTTTTTCTTTTCTTTGTCTGGGCATACATATCAGGAAGCTCCTCGAGATCTTCCTTTTCCAATATGTGTACCAACATGAATTTTTCACTGCAGTACACATCCTGGATAATTCATTCATTGTAAAGCACACTTTTTTCCAGAGAAGAAATGTCTGAGGATCTAAAAGTTTTACAAGTAAAGCTCTGTTGGTTGGGATCTTTTTTAACCCAGCTAAATATCAGTGTGCGATATTAACTACTGTGAAATGTCAGAGAAATATATTGGGAAAGTTCTGTTTTGTTTGTTTGTAAATTTGACAGGTATACTCTGAGAACTCCAGGGCATAGAGAGCTATTTTAAGACATCTTCATGACATCACTTGCTACTTACTCATGACTCTTCATTTTTCTTTTGGGAACTTTTTAAAAATATGCAAATGAAGCACCAGAGAGAAATTGAGAGTAAAGACTAGTCCCCACCCACAGGTATGTCAAAGGAAATTTCCTGTAAAGTCCTTCATATATATAAAGGGCCAGAACCAGGTAGTGACAATTATCCATCACTGCAAATCACAGCATCTAGGTAACTAAGGTAAGCACTGTGTACTTATGTGTCAGATGTAGCTTATATTAGCTTGAAATCTGAAGGCAGATATTTTACAGATTATAAGCAATATATTTCACTGTTTACAGGATGAACAAGACTTACTCTTTTTCTTTTTCTATTAACATGAGTTTTATTAATCTATACCAAGTTCTAAGTTAATTTTCAGGTGTTTTTTTACTATTATCAAAAATTAAATATAGGTTTAGATTTAGATTTAACTAGAAGATGATTCTATTCATGTCAACACAACAACCTTGCAAGTTAATGTTTTAGGAATGTAATAGTAAGTCATATGAATTGTGCCTCTCTGAGTTGTGCACTAGGATGTTTTGTTGTTTTTTTAAAAGAAACATTTTATTCAAAATAAGTGATTGTAGTAGTAACTCTCATGTCTAAACCAACTTTTTCTAATATACTGATACTGAAGACTTTATATGGAATTAATATGGGAGATTACATACACATAATATACTCAGTTCAGAAAAGGTCACAGACAACTAGGTCCCATTGAAATCAATGGGATAAAGCACTTCATTAACTGAGCTTACCTGTGAACCAATTTATATTTTATGCCATGTTGATGCAAATTCCTCCCACCGCAACAAAAACCCACTAGGAAGGATACACTTAAAAAAACCCTCTCAAGATGTAAAGGTGCCTAGTAAAAGGTAAAAGGTAAAGTCCAGTCAAAGGCGACAATGGGGTTGCGGCAGTCATCTCGCTTTCAGGCCAAGGGAACCGGCATTTGTCCACACAGCTTTTTGGGTCATGTGGCCAGCATGACTAAACCGCTTCTGGCACAATGGAACACTGTGACGGAAACCAGAGCGCATGGAAATGCCGTTTACCTTCCTGCCGCAGCGGTACCTATTTATCTATTTGTGCTGGTGTGCTTTCGAACTCCTAGGTTGGCAGGAGCTGAGACAGAGCAACGGGAGCTCACCCCATCATGGGGATTCAAACCGCCAACCTTCTGATTGGCAAGCCCAAGAGGCTCAGTGCTTTAGAACACAATGCCTAAAACCACAACTGCCCTGCAGTTATCTCTTTGAAATTTAACAGGCTCCACCCCTTGGATGGGCATTAATTATGCCTGCAAATGTCATCCAATTCTTCCCCAAAATTAAAATGATCTAGATATTTGTTTTTTCATCCACTGTAATCAATGGAGAAGACATCTGAAGTAGCAGAAAGTGAGGCATAATGATCTTCCTTAGATCCAAGGTGACATGTAGGGCAGGTTCAATGAATAAAATAAAATAAAATAATCTGTACAACCCTAGTAGTTTCATTGTGGGCATCAGTGGGCATTGTGGGCATCAGTGATGCAAATAATATTTTCATCTTTAAAACCTGATTTTGAGAACTGTTTAGCAGTTTGACTACACTTCTTCATCAGCAGACCACTAAACCATCTGTGCCTTTTTACAGGAGTGGATTATCAAACAAAGATGGATACACGTTTTT
Organism: Podarcis gaigeae; assembly: GCF_964106915.1. Classification (NCBI taxonomy): domain Eukaryota; kingdom Metazoa; phylum Chordata; class Lepidosauria; order Squamata; family Lacertidae; genus Podarcis; species Podarcis gaigeae. The sequence continues at coordinate 39,559,102 of NC_139682.1, read as the reverse complement.
TCTCTTGCCTTGTTCTTTCGTTTTTCTTTGGCAAAACTGTGACCACAGAAGCTCAACAATTCAACTTTGGCCAATGTGAATTGAGTGGCGTATCTCTGCGGGAACTAAAGGACTATTTTGGTGCCATCAGAGAAACGGTGGTAAGTATCACAAGGCAACCCCTGACCATTAGGTCCAGTCGTGAGGAGGTTGCTATTCTCCTCTTGAGTCCCCTCTTGAATACCCTCTTGAGTCACACAGCTAACTAGTCCTGCATTTAGGTATAGGTAAAGGTAAAGGGACCCCTGAACATTAGGTCCTGTCGTGACCGACTCTGGGGTTGCGGTGCTCATCTTGCTTTATTGGCCGAGGGAGCTGGTGTACAGCTTCCAGGTCATGTGGCCAGCATGACTAAGCCACTTCTGGCGAACCAGAGCAGCGCACGGAAGCGCCGTTTACCTTCCCGCCGGAGCGGTACCTATTTATCTACTTGCACTTTGACGTGCTTTCGAACTGCTAGGTTGGCAGGAGCAGGGACCGAGCAATAGGAGCTCACCCCGTCGCAGGGATTCAAACTGCCAACCTTCTGATTGGCTAGTCCTAGGCTCTGTGGTTTAACCCACAGCGCCACCCGCGTCCCTGGTCCCTGGTTAATTCCCCAGCACCTCCAGTTAACATGACACCATTGCATTTCAAGAAACTGAAGATGTGTCCCAGCAGCTGTCTCACATCCATTTTTTCTTCAACTACATAGTACTTTCTACCAGCCTGATGAGGTAACAAACTGAGTGGAGGTTGCTAAGGAACATCACCATCCTGATCTCCTTTCTTGCACTATTTGCAATAATAAGAGAACTGAAAGAGCCAGTTTAAAAGCTAGTATCTTCACTGGAAAGTCAAAAGTCAACTTGCATCTATATGTTGATAATTTTCTGTCTCTGCTTCTCAATAAAATGGTTTTTAAAAGTACTCTAAATAGATGTAGCTCACCAAGTTCAATAATCTCCTCAGACACATACCATATACCTAGATAGTCAAGTAACATTAGTGGTGGTCAGAAGAGAAGCAGGTACTAGGTAAAGTTGAGACCACACAAAGTTGGGTCATACACCTCCCTCTTGACTATAAATTCTGGAACAATTTAGCCCATGGGCAATCCCTACCTTGATTAACCTAGACAGATCTGGTGGTATTCAATAAACTTTATTCTAAAGCACAGAGGAAGAGATTTTAGTCAGAATTTGGATATGAAGACACTGTGTAAAGGAGCAGTTCCTTTAGGTAAAAGAGTTCATGTTCCTTTAGGTCAGGCTTCCTCAACCTCGGCCCTCCAGATGTTTTTGAGACTACAATTCCCAGCATCCCTGACCACTGGTCCTGCTAGCTAGGGATCATGGGAGTTGTAGGCCAAAAACATCTGGAGGGCTGAGGTTGAGGAAGCCTGCTTTAGGTGATCATGACAGCTACCCATTTGTGGCATCTGTAATACCTGTCTTTCACACTACCTCCCCCCACCTTCCAGTTTTGTCTTCTACTCACATGATTTCTCTTCTTTTTGTAATTGCAGCAAACACAAGATAACAGGACTGATGTGATACTGCTGAAGGAAGGTGTCTTACAAGATGTTCCGGTAAATATTGCTTTTTTAGCACACAAGAGTGCTCTGAGTGGCTAATTTGTGAAGGTCAAGAATGCATATTTAAGACAAATTACATTCAGAAATCTAAAATCATTCCAGGTTGTTCTAGATCTGTATTTGCCCTCCTGAATTTTGTCATGTCATGTCTTGAGAGCGCACACATTTGTCTTAGAGGATTCAGTGCTCAGGAATCAAATATTTACACATATATGTGTGAACTAGACCCTTGAGAGCCTTATTATCAATTTGAGCCCACAACTGAAGGAAATCTGAATTTGACCATGCAAACCACATATTTCCCCCCCTTGTTTTAGACATCTGAAAGCTGTTGTTTACTCCGCCACCTGCTGAGGTTTTATGTTGAAAGTGTTTTCAGACACTATGAACCAACAAGCAACTTGCTTAGAAGGAAAACCAGCACTCTGGCCAATGCCTTCCTCAGCATCAAGACAATTCTGAGAAAGTGTGTAAGTATGATTCATGACCCTGACTCTTGTCATTGAAAAGTGGCCTCATTATGCACCCCAATTCCAGAAATCCTAAATGGTCACAGGAATAGAAATGCATTTTTACATAGTAAGCAATATGGCTGTACTGGTAGTTAAGAGAGGTGGGCACCTGCACCCAGGGTTCTTTCTAAATCCAAATGTCAGTGCAAAGTTCAAAGATGAAAGTAAGATAAATAGTTTTCAGCCTTGTTATTATACATGTAATTATCCTAATCATTTTTCCTCTTGTGCTTTTTTGGGAAATCAGCATGATCAAAACAAATGTTCCTGTGGAGAAGAGACCCATAGAAGATTTAAACTTATACTGGAAGAATACAAAACGGTAACTTGTCTTGCTTGTTTTCCCCCTCTGCTATTTAAGACTGTATTTTTTTCATGAGGCAGGAGGAAAGGGGGGAGGGAATAATTCCTGTTTAGAATTCCATTATTAGGAAGGCAATCACCCCATTATACTACTCCTTGGTGTTTCGGACAGAATTAACACCTCACTGAACTATAACTGTAGGGTCTATGAATATGAACTGAATAATAAGATGAATAGCATGTTCAGCCATTTGCCCTACATCCACCGATCTCGTCTCACATTTCCTGCTTCCACATATTACCATGACCTGCAACAACAATAAATCTGGGACCAATTTCATGACATGAAGACCACAACTTAATAATGTCTCATGATGAGAGAAATAGCCAGCATTCAATATTTAAATGCATGTAGTTAATAATAGTGTGAAAACAGTATTGAGAGTGATCCAGTGAATACTTTATACTGAATATACCGCATTATCAATGATTTTTACCATAATATATAAAACGTGTTGTTAACACTGTACTTAAATATTGAACGGTTGTCAATGTCTTTGTTCAGTTGTGCAACCTTTCTAATGGATGATCATGTGTTCTTATCAAGGGTATCTCTATTACCTTTTAATATATATTATGAATTAAAAATTTGGAAATAACAGACTCTATAAACAACGTTAAAGGGAAATCAAGTTGGAAGCCAACAAATAATCCATTTACATCCATTCCCCTCCTGTTTGCTTATATATTCTTCAGTAATGAACGTATGAAATTGCTTTTCTCTTCTGCAGCTTGATAATAATGTAGCAGCAAACAAAGCTCTGGGAGAGATGGACCTTCTTTTTGCCTGGATGGAAGGATTCAAGAGCTAACCACACGTAACACAAGCTTTAGAACATCAAGAAATGCAACAGTTGTTTTTCATTTCAATAACGTAAAAATATTGATATTTATGTATATTTATTTGGTACTTCTCAAAATGAAAGATAGTCTATATATGTATTAAGATAACAATAATATTTATTTATTTATTTTGGCATCTTTTTTAAAAAAAAATTCTGTAACAAAGTTGTCCAAATCCTTGGTAAGATGTAGCTTCAAGGCTGCTGGACCAAAATCAATCAAACAAATTTAAGGCAAATGAAGATTTGGACTGCTTACCGTGCAATCCTAGCCCCTGATCTGTGCCACTGGAAAGAGGATAAGGGGGAGAAGATCCTCCACTAGGCTTTGTTTGCCTTCATTAATAGCCTTCACCATATCCTAACCAACTCCAGTATCAAAGATCCAGAAGGGTTAGAATTGCCATCCTTGTAATTTTGAAAATTCATAAAGCATTAATATTTCAGAATGAGGAGGCGCTAATAAGCCTCCATCTATCTTACCCAAAGAGTTACCATTAACCAATTACTTGACCCTGTAACAAAATTTGTCCTCATGCATTTCACTGTTATTATAACTACCGGTAATTGTTCATGTGGTTATTTTTCTTACTTTGTTATTTAAAATGTATTTATACAAAAGCATATTTAATTATTTCATTTTTAAAACATGCAAGAGTTATAATGTATTTATTAATTATTAACAAAGTCTAGTACCAACCTATTTTTATCTTAAATGTCTGAAATTGTTTGGAACTCTGAATGTATTTTTAGATACAGTGTAAATGTTTTTATCTTGCCTAAATAAAGACGTGATATTATTTTTATAATGATCTAGATGTATTGCTTTTTTAGTCTCTGAATAGACACCTGTTTATTCATTTATTAAAATTACACGACACTTTTCTCCCGAGGAGCTCTGAGCATTGTACATGGTTTACTGTCTCCCCATTGTATCATCACAACAAGCCTGAGAAACTTGGAAAATGCCCACCCTACAATGAAGCTGGATCAACCGCCGGCCATTGCATTTTATATCAAACATTTGCAAACAGAACTGAACATAAGCAGCTTTTGCCAAATTACAAATTACGTAAATTACACATTTACAAATACTCACCCTTATTTTAATAGTAGCCACTATAAATTTTTCAAACTTCACAATTACCAGATTATCTGAGTCCACAAAGAGAAAAGTCACTTAGAAATCAAATGACTGCCCTTTATAAGATAATAATAATGGAGCAATTGGCTTTTTATGCAAATTTCTGTGAAAAGAGCAACATAGCAATACATGAGCTATATATATACATCTCCATATTAACATTCATGTTAGGGGGAAAGCTGGAAAACGCCACCACCGCCTCCTTTGCTTCCCTCGGAGGAGGAGGGGGGATTGGGGCCCCCTTCTCCAGCAGTTTCAAGAGAAGAGGAGACAGGGTTGAATTGCAGCAGAACTCAGAGTTGCCAAGTTATGAGGTGTCAGGAGAAGGAGGGGGAGAATGGCCAGCAGAGACATCCTTGGAAAGTATAGAAGTACCACTATCCCCACAGACGTGTCACTCACTTAGAGCAAAGGGCTCAAAGACGTTTGACTCCTGAGGCCACCCGTAGGGTCACAGGCTGTTGCTGGGGAAAGAAGGAGAGGAGCTCTAAGTGAGCGATGTCACTATGGAGTTAAGAACTGGATTCTTTGTCTTGCACCACAAGAACTGAATAAAACCATAAATACGAACTTTCTTGCTTCTGCCTTGATCCTTGATGCTGCCGGCATCAAGCCTGACACTATATGATTTTAGGATGTACTTCTTGTAAAAGAGCACTCAAGTAGGGTAGTGAGAAGGCATCATTTTCCATTCTGCCCTCTATTTGTCACTTGCAGCACTGTTTTCATTTTTCTGCAGTTCATCCAAAAATGATACTGTTTTTCTTCCTGTCCACTGTGGTATGCAAAATTGCAGAATTACAGTAGGAAGCTATTGGGTATCTACCAACTGGAAACAAAGCAAGATGTCCACCCCAAAACCTTTCCAGGTACCAAGAATACTACAAGCAGCTTCATCCTGGTAAAATAATACCACTTAGAATAATACCACTACAATTCAATCTAAGATCTTCCCCAGCACTATTTTCCTAGAAAAAGAGGTTCCAGAATTCACCATGAATGCCCCCTTTGTTCTCTTTTCTTTTTTTAAATAACTTTTATTTGATTTTACAAGTGCAAACTTATAACCATACAAAATACATGTCCTTATTTAGAGAGTTCTCTGAATCTCCAGACTTCTCACCAACCCCTCCATGGGTCCTATTGTCAAACTTTTCGACTGCATATTATTTCATAATCCATATTTTATGTCTCTCCATATTGTCCATGCCTCCCCTGTTCTCTTATAATGACAATGGTGCCCATTTGAGAGGTGCCAGAACTGAGTTCCAAGCTGAAAAATGCCCTCATCTTCCCTTTTGGCCTTTAGGCAATTCAACACTAATGCCACACTGCAGCAGACTAGAGCCAGGTGAATAGACAGCAATTTTGCAAGGATTATCCTGAATGGCCTGATCCTATCAGCTGCTTGTAACAATTCATAATGACCGACGTTAAGTCTCACTTTCCATATGAGGACACTTGCCATCAGTCCCTGGCCCAGTGAATTGCTTTCACAGCAGATGTTTGACCACTGCTTTGCCACTTTGCACTGCCACTAACACACACACAGTAACTGCATTGCATAAAACTGTTTAAGCAAAGAGAATGCAAGACATCCTCTGTATTCTATGTTTGCGGCGTTTCTGGCTGTGGAATGTGATGCAGTTCTCTCTCACATACAGTACAGATTCAGTATGCATGGAAGTGGGGAAGGTAGATAGGTGCTGTCTGGCAATTAATGCAAAGCTGATTTGACTGAAGTGGTATGTTATTGTGTGAGAAATATAAAGCCAGTAGGTGGCATCAGGCTCCCAACACTACATTGAGGGATAATTCTTGCAATCTCTGCAATCAGAGTTTTGCTTGTCAACATTGTGTCCCATGCACAAGGGCCCAATAGACACAATAATAACATCTATGGATAAGAATAGATTTTGGTACAGGCATTTGTTGGAGATATTGTAGGTTTGGTTTCAGACCACTGCAATAAAGCAAATACCACAATAAAGTGAGTCACATGATTGTTATCGTTTCCCAGTGCATATGAAAGTTATTAAGCCAGGCCCCCTTGGCTGCAGGGGCAGGAATGGCTCAAGCCCTAGCCAGCTTCATTCCTATGGACAGAAGAGGGGCAGTGGCAATGGGCTTCCTTCTCCTAGAAGCAGCCAGGCTTTCTACAGCTTCACCCACATCCTGGTAAGGAGCAATATCTGTGAAGCACAATAAGTCAAAGTGCAATAAAAACAAGGTATGCTTTTGTCAGGAGCAAGCCAGCAGTCAACTTCAAATTGCTGTAAAACAGCCCCGCTGAAGATGCATAGAATACGATATATTAAACAGGAGCACCTGTTTTTGTCCCTTTGTCAACACAACTGTCAGGAAACCCTGATGATGACAAGATGGCATAACTGTGATGATGCAAACTTGGACAAATCCACTAACAGTATGAAGAAGTCTGAAGGAAGAAAAAATAAACCAGCAACCTCTCTTTCCTGCCAGGAACTCAGCTTGCTATATATTACATAAAACATGCCAGGAGGCAAAACCAGCATTTCTTGGGTTTGCATCACTCTCCAGCTAAAGACATGTCTCTGCTAGGAGGATTTATAATTCCAGCAATCACTAACCTGTGATAATCTGATCAGCTGGTAGCATTATAAAGTAATATCAGGAAAAAATGAATTGCTGACTCAGGTGCACTAAGCATGCTGCGTGTGTTTTCCAAGGAGACAGCTTTCCTGGTCTTCCTGTTGACATCACTATCAGGCTCGGCACCTGCAGGAGCCAGAGGGGGTAGAATAAAAGCATAACAGCATGAAAGGAAATCAAGGTATATGATGTGACTTGCCAATATCACTTTGTAAAGTGGAGGCTATTATGCATAATAGAAAATCATTTCCAGTAAACCCGTGTTGGAAATTCCTACAGAGTCTGTGCCCATTCCAAAATATTTTTCCATGTTTTATCATTGTATTGGTCTTCTTTGTTTTTATAAAAAGGTAAAGGTAAAGGTACCCCTGCCCGTACGGGCCAGTCGTGTCCGACTCTGGGGTTGCGTGCTCATCTCGCTTAAGAGGCCGGGAGCCAGCGCTGTCCGAAGACACTTCCGGGTCACGTGGCCAGTGTGACGAAGCTGCTCTGGCAAGCCAGCACCAGCGCAGCACACGGAAACGCCATTTACCTTCCCGTTGGAGTGGTACCTATTTATCTACTTGCACTTGGGGGTGCTTTCGAACTGCTAGGTGGACAGGAGCTGGGACCAAACGATGGGAGCTCACCCCGCCGCGGGGATTCGAACCGCCGTCCATGCAATCGGCAAGTCCTAGGCACTGAGGTTTTACCCACAGCACCACCCGCGGTCCCTTCTTTGTTTTTATAGTTGTATATTTTATTGTGAAGGTTGGATAAGAAATCAAATCAAATCAAATCAAATAAATAAATAAATAAATAAATAAAGCCATGCAGTTACTAGTTAGGTTGACCACCTTTGATTCTGAGGTGCTTCCATGCTTCTGCAACATACACAAAGTGCCCCCATCTCCACATTGGCTTACTTGACAGCAGTGGGCAGGTTTAGTATTCCAATCCATGTTGAACAGTGAGCTGCTGTTTAAATTTCCCACTGTGGAAATTAAGATGTCCCCCAGTGGAGGACTGGAAGCTGCCTTCTAAATTTCCTTCAAAGCCCCAGAATACTGCTATGGCCAGCACTGTTCAGAGGCCCCATTAGCTTTGGGTTCTGCTGAGACAATGGGGCCCCAGCCACACACCAAGGATGCTACATATTGACAAGGGATCTTGTTCAGTTACTGTATAGATTTTGGGCAAGTATGGATGCTTAAATCACCTGTTTTGCATGCAGAAATCCCTTGTTCAGTTTCTGACATTCCCAAGTAGGGCTGGAAAAAGAGTAATCTGGGTCCAGAAATATATTCAACCACTGCACCACAAAAAATTGTAGGTATGGCCAGGCCTGCCATCACAGATCAGCACCATCAGACAGTTGTCAGTGACCAAAGCCTTCAGGAGAACTCACCTCGAACCCTGCTACTGAGCCAAAATGTTGATTGCAATAACCCAGGCCCTACCATCAGGCATAGTGAGGCAGTCACCTTAGGTGGCAGATGCTGCAGGTCTGACAGCAATAGCTGTAGGAAGACCAAGCTGTGTGTGTTACCTGCCCTAAGCCAGCCTCCTGCCCCCAGGTGCCCCATCAGATGGTGTCTCATTGACAGTGTTAAAGTAAGATTCAGCTGCCATTCCAGTCAGCTTTTGTACACAGATTGGGAAGAGGCACAATCTTATCCTTTGCCTCAGGCAACAAAAAAGTTATTGGGCTGGGCCATGCACAACTGGAAATGACTGTGGCTAGTAAGTCATATTATGTTGAAATCCCAGAGGCACTGTGTGGGGATTTGCCAGCTAGACCAGCATTTTTAAATAATAATAATAATAATAACAATAACAACAACAACAACAACAACTAAATTATTATTATTATTTTGCTTGTTGCAGTAATGGCTTGCTGTGAGGCTGGGTGCTGCTTCCACTGGGCCCACTTGAAGGAGGGTGCACTGACACTGAAGAGGGGCCAACTTGTAGGGGGGAACCTTCCAAAGTTGACAAAAATCCCAAGTATCTCCTCTCCAAGAGTAACCAGGGTCTATGATGAAACTAGCGCCATCAGGCAGGAAGTTACGCCCTCCTGTCCTGTATAGCTGGAGCGCATTGCAGATTGATTGATTGATGTTAAAAGGGATGTAGTGTTAAAGTTTGGATGAGCTCCACCTCTTACACCTCACAGGTAAATTGCATGTGCATTTAATTTGTGTTTATTCAGCTTTACATGCTTGGCTATTCAGAAGGGGAGGAAACTGGGGCAGGAACTGGGGGGGGGGTCTTTGGCAATCCCCCCACCAGTGTGTTTTCACTATATGCAATTTTGGCTTTAGGCACTATCCCCGGGACGAAACCCCTGTGTAACTTGAGAGTCACCTATTTTTCCCTTTTGCTTTCATGTGAAACCGAGAGGCATCTTTTGGCCTCACCTTGATGTTATTGTAAGGAGGACACAGTAGAAAAAGCTTGGACACAAACAAGCTGTTTCTTCAGTCTCCTACCTGTTCCCACAGCTTTGGTTTCTTTCCCCCTTCTTCTTTCCCTTCCATTTCCCTTTCTCCTTCTTTCAGCTAGGGCCTCTGAGAGCCAGTGTGGTGTAGTGGTTAAGAGCAGTAGACTCGTAATCTGGTGAACCGGGTTCACGTCTCCACTCCTCCACATGCAGCTGCTGGGTGACCTTGGGCTAGTCACACTTCTTGAAGTCTTGAAGTCTTGAAGTCACTGAGACTAAAGAGGAGGAAGCTGTCAGGCAGTCCTACCCGCTGGACTGGTTGTAAAGAAGAAGGTGGTCAGGTGAGGACTGGCTGAGGAAGGCTGAGGTTGGTAGGGCAGTCCGCCTTTATCCTAATGGATCAGCCACCATTGCTTAGCAGGCCAGGACTTTTGAAACACAAGTTGATAATTGATTGGAACTAGTGAAAAACATTTCAATTATTTTCAGATCACTATGGAAATCGTGCCCTAAGGGCAAAATCGACATTTTAAATAGGCCAGTCTGGTCAACATAAGTTAATGAATATTGTGCAATGGTAAATGTATTAAAAATAAGGCAATGTGGGGGTAGCTCATTGTTATGTTGATAACATCTATAACCCCTTGTGTTTGTAGACTTATACACCTATACCCATATCAAGGGAAACTGTTCACGATGACTTTATACTTCCTCTAAAATCAGAGGCAGTAAATTTCCAAATGCCAGGTGCTGGGGAACCACTGTAGGAAAGGGAATCTGGCTGGCCACAGTGGCTAATAGGATACCAGACTAGGCAGGCCTTTGGTGTGAACCAGCAGAGCACTTCCAACATTCTTGTGTTCTTAGTTTCATGTAAGTCTGGAAATCCCTTGTACTAGAAGAGTTAAATTGATTGCACAACCATAAACTTTTGTTCCTATGGGAAGGTCCCAAGCAAGTTGTATTCTGTCATAATTGGCTCTTGCCCTGAGGCTGCCACATTTTGTGCCTAGCAATCTCTTCTTATACTTTTAAAAAAACATGCATGAGTGATCTTTACCCCAGAAGAACTGAAGGGAGTTGGAAGCTTTTCCTTCTGTTGCAGTATAAACAGGAACTTTTCTGGGTGTCATATGATGAAGGTTTGGTGCCTCAAAGCTATTGCTTAAACGAAAAAGCATGTGGCTTTTATAATAGGTAAATATCAGTATACTATGGCTTTTTTGTGGGGAAGACAACTTTATTTTGTATTTGTCCTTTTGCTTCTTTTCCCCCGGTTAACTTATTTGATGTCAAGTTCTGGTCATTCTAACCCCCTCAGAGTTCACTTCTGATACAAAACTACGTAAATCAGTAAAAATTAGGGTTGCACTGAATGGGCATGATCCAACATTGTGCCAGAAGATGCAACAGGGCTTCCCCTTCTCTCCTCCTGTTACAACCCCCATGTCCTCCCGATGTGCTCCAAGGGTGCCCCACACCTTTGGAGCACATAAGGAACAAAAGGGTGAAGTTCTTTGCATTGAGCCATTTACTTCATTCACTGTCCCTCAACTCAGATTTTGATGCATCCTTGGGAGGGAATTGTCCAACTAGCCCAACACAATCACACAGTGTAGTTTAGCACACCTTTTGCAGACATAATCCTATGCAATTTTATTCAGATGTCCTATTGTAAGTTTGGAAAACTCAGCAGTGGCCAGAGGATTGGAGAAGATCAGTGTACATCCCAATTCTAAAGAAGGGCAGTGCCAAAGAATGCTCCAACTACCGAACAGTTGCGCTCATTTCACATGCTGGCAACGTTATGCTTAAAATTCTACAAGACAGGCTTAAGCAGTATGTGGACCAAGAACTCTCAGAACTGCAAGCTGGATTTCGAAGGGGCAGAGGAACCAGAGACCAAATTGCAAACATGCGCTGGATTATGGAGAAAGCTAGAGAGTTCCAGAAAAACATCTGCTTCATTGACTACACAAAAGCCTTTGACTGTGTCAACCACAGAAAACTATCGCAAGTTCCTAAAGAAATGGGAGTGCCTGATGACCTCATCTGTCTCTTGAGAAATCTACCGTATTTTTCGCCCTATAGGACGCACTTTTTCCCCTCCAAAAATGAAGGGGAAATCTATGTGCGTCCTATGGGGTGAATACAGGCTTTCGCTGAAACTTGGAGAGCAAGAGGGGTCGATGCGCACCGACCCCTCTCACTCTCCAGGCTTCAGGAAGCTATCAGCAAGCCTGGGGAGCCTGGGGGAGTTCCCGCAGGGCTCCCCACGCTGCGGATAGCAGCCTCCCGCCCAGCGCACGGGGCGCCCTGAAGCAGAGCGCCCCTCACGCCGGGCAGACATCGGCCAGCCCCACAAGCTTGGGGGACAGCGGGGAGGTGCAGCGCTGCCATCCTGCTGTTCCCCGACCTGGTTTTTGGGGGGAAATAAAGGGGAATTTTTTCCCCTTTATTTCCCCCCAAAAAAACTAGGTGCATCCTGTGGGACGGAGCGTCCTATGGGATGAAAAATATGGTATATGTGGGACAAGAAGCTACAGTTAGAACTGGATATGGAGCAACTGATTGGTTCAAAATTGGGAAAGGAGTACGACAAGGCTGTATATTGTCTCCCTGCTTATTTAACTTATATGCAGAATTCATCACGCGAAAGGCTGGACTGGATGAATCCCAAGCTGGAATTAAGATGGCTGGAAGAAACATCAACAACCTCAGATATGCAGATGAGACAACTTTGATGGCAGAAAGTGAGCAGGAATTAAAGAACCTCTTAATGAGGGTGAAAGAGGAGAGCGCAAAATATGGTCTGAAGCTCAACATCGAAAAAACTAAGATCATGACCACTGGTCCCATCACCTCCTGGCAAATAGAAGGGGAAGAAATGGAGGCAGTGAGAGATTTTACTTTCTTGGGCTCCATAATCACTGCAGATGATGACAGCAGTCATGAAATTAAAAGACGCCTGCTTCTTGGGGGAAAAGCGATGACAAACTTAGACAGCATCTTAAAAAGCAGAGACATCACCTTGCCAACAAAGGTCCGTATAGTTAAAGTTATGGTTTTCCCAGTATTGATGTATAGAAGTGAGAGGTGGACCATAAAGAAGGCTGATCACCGAAGTATTGATGCTTTTGAATTATGGTGCTGGAGGAGACTCTTGAGAGTCCCATGGACTGCAAGAAGATCAAACCTATCCATTCTTAAGGAAATCAGCCCTGAGTGCTCACTGGAAGGACAGATTGTGAAGCTGAGGCTCCAATACTTTGGCCACCTCATGAGAAGAGAAGACTCCCTGGAAAAGATCCTGATGTTGGGAAAGATGGAGGGCACAAGGAGAAGGGGACGACAGACGACGAGATGGTTGGACAGTGTTCTCGAAGCTACAAACATGAGTTTGACCAAACTGCAGGAGGCAGTGGAAGACAGGAGTGCCTAGCATCCTCTGGTCCATGGGGTCACAAAGAGTCAGACACGACTAAATGACTAAACAACAACAACAATCCAAGGTAAGTGTGGTTCCTGTTGGCAAACAACTGATGCGAAATAGGTTTTTAGGCTCTGAGCTTCATCTGTTCAGATGCAACTGTTGAAACACCACTATGGTCAAAGCTGGTTGTGGTATTCTCTGTATTGCAATGGCACACTTTGTAACCACCAAGTCAAATTCAGGTCACCAGCTATGTATAGCAGTCTCCTGGTTTGCCACCTGCCTTAACAGAAAGTGATGCAACACCGGAGGTGAGCAGAGAGATGTACACACCTGTTGGGAAACAGGCCACACAAGGAGAAGAACCAGGAACTATCTGGAAAACATCAGGCCTCTGACAATTAATGTACATGAAGATGAGGCAATTATACTCAAGAGATAACTTCTGAGTGAAAGGAAAATACAAGGAAATGTGGAAGTACCTTAAAATACTCCTGTTCTATTTATAAACCCAATGGAATGCACACCCACGCTACTTTTCTTAAGCCTGGGTGCATCTCAGGAAGTGATTTCCTCGTCTAAACTGTAATTTAGAATTGCTGATCTTTCTGGCACCCTGAATCACTTTTTATTGATAGAAGAAGAGGAGGAGGAGGAGGAGTTTGGATTTGATATCCCGCTTTATCACTACCCTAAGGCAGGGGTCTGCAACCTTTAAGACAAAAAGAGCCACTTGGACCCGTTTCCGAAGGAAAAAAACCTGGGAGCCGCAAAACTTGTCATTATAAAAATAACTTTTTTGTCACTTTTTTATTATTTATTTGTTTGACCCCTCAGAATTACTCCTCCTCATAGAAATAAATGTTAAATTAACAAGTTACATTTTTGTGTGTGTGTGTTCTTCACTCCCCTTCAAAACAGTGACCAGCGTACAATGTAGCGGGCGGGCGAGCAGGCGGGAAGGTGACGGCGGGACGGTGCGTGACTAACACCCATGCGACGTCACAGCCAGTACAGCGCCCGCCACAGTGGGGAGTGTCGGGGCGCACAATGCGCCTCCTCCCCTCGCTAGTATCCGCCCCGGAGCCGCGGCAAAGGTGTAAAAGAGCCACATGCGGCTCCGGAGCCGCGGGTTGCAGACCCCTGCCCTAAGGAGTCTCAAAGCAGCTAACAATCTCCTTTTCCCTTCCTCCCCCACAACAAACACTCTGTGAGGTGAGTGAGGCTGAGAGACTTCAAAGAAGTATGACTAGCCCAAGTCACCCAGCAGCTGCATTTGGAGGAGTGGAGACGCGAACCCGGTTCACCAGATTACGAGTCTACCGCTCTTAACCACTATACTACACTGGCTCTCACACCACACTGGATCTCTGTTCAGGTTCCGTTTCAAGCCAGCTCTACACAAATTGTCTCTGCAGACTGTTTTAAGAGGCTATGGTCAATGTACAACATGCCTGCTGAAAGATCAAAAATGCACCTCCACTTTACTGCCTTTCTCTAGCATATTGTTTTAATTATTCAGAACAAATCTAATGCAATAATCCTTTGTGTGAGCTGTACAGTGCACAGAATTTGGCTTGCTGATTTGAGGAAGTTTTGATTTTGACTTGGAACATATTGCTACAGTTGCTACACTTCTCTGAGCAATGAGAAGTTCCCAGGCATAGTGCTTACCCATGTTTGAGGAGGTCACGCAGGGCTGATAAATTACAAATACTCAGGCTAATTAGAGCTGGACGAACAGCTTAACACTCCAGTAGTCACCATGAAATGAAATACAGTGGTACCTCTGGTTACGTACTTAATTCATTCCGGAGGTCCGTTCTTAACCTGAAACTCTTCTTAACCTGAAGCACCACTTTAGCTAATGGGGCCTTCTGCTGCCACCGCGCGATTTCTGTTCTCATCCTGAAGCAAAGTTCTTAACCCGAGGTACTATTTCTGGGTTAGCGGAGTCTGTAACCTGAAGCATATGTAACTTGAAGCGTCCGTAACCCGAGGTACCACTGTAAAGGTAAAGGTACCCCTGCCCGAGGTACCACTGTATAGGCTTTTAAAAACAGTCCCGCCAAGTAGCCAAAGCCCATCTCTATCTCACCACAGCTCTCCAGACAGAGACAGTGACCATGCCAGAATATTAGTTTACAGAACCCAAAAGCACTTCTCTCGGTGCCTCACTTTGTCCATTCTTACCTCTGCCTCAAATTGCAGAATTAACAATTCTTATCATGTCCAAGACTTTGGCCAATTATTGCCTGAGGGTAATTTGTAGTAATAGTCCTATTTGCCCAGATTTGTTTGAAAACCCAATAATAGTCTATAAATAGTGACACTCTGACAAAGAATGTTCCTGGACTTTCACATGTTTTTGATCCAGATACAATGTTTGGGGGGGGGGGGTTTCCTGTGTAGGATGCTGCTGGCTTGTTATTGCTATACTATAAGAAGACTTAGCAGCTGGGAACATTCTACAGCTCTCAGTGGTGAGTGGTGAGTGGTGGAATTTACAGCCTGTGCTAATCTGAGATCTAAAATCAATCCTTTAAGTAGTCTCTGTCTGTGGCAGATATTTGCCTAAGGGGATTAGGAGGTGTATTGATCTGTAAACACATACATAAAACACAAGCAGAAATCCATCTGGGTCAACAATCAGGATTAAGACTGAAGCACTTCTAGTATTGGGATAAGTCTTCAGATGAGCAGACAGAGCAAGTGTGCACTTCATAAATTATGTATAAATTTACTCAATTTTTATTTTGAAACTAATAGTTTGGAAGGAATTCTATGTCTCGAAACATCCAAATATTGCAATAAGAAGACTGACATTTATATAGGTCTTTCTGGCCCACATCTGTTATTGTATGCATCTAGCCTGAGTTAGATGATCAGTTTACTACTCCCCACCACCACCTGTGAAGCAGGGAGGGGAGGCTTGGGAAGATGGATAAATCTAGCTTTTGTCTTCTAGTCCTAAGCATCTGACTGGTGATATGCAGTATAGCAGGATATTCTTCCCTCGCCAGATTACTCTTTTTCCTCAGAATAGCTTGCCAAGGAGGATCTGGGGAACCCAGAAATTTAGGAACAGCCCATAACAACAACTCTGTAGTAGCCGGGACCTTGGGATCTGCCAGAAGACAGGCAGGGATCCCGCCCTGCAGAAAGGGACCTTGGCCTCTGAAGAAGAGGCAGAACAGCTCTCAGGAACAACAATGCCTCCAAAGACCATGGAGTGGTTCCAAGGGAGTGGTTTGTGCATACAGTGGTACCTCAGTGTCAGGGGTTCAGAAGGAGAGACACAGGAGGGGGAGCAAATGGAGAGTGAGGAGGAGGAGTACGAGGGGGGCGCAGGCAGTGACAGTGGCCAGAGTTATTCCACAAGCCTCTCTAGCGAATCGGAGGACTCACAGAAGGGAGCGCCGGTGGCCAGAGCGAGGGGGGCTCCAGGGGGGAAGCCCCAGGAGGAAGGGGCTAGCGGGGAGTCCCTGAGCAGCAGTTGGAAATCAGGACCAGCTTCTCCACCAGAGCGCAGTGGGGAGGGGGAGTCCCAGGAGTCGGGACCAGTGTCCTCACCACCAGAGGGAGGAGAGGAGTCAGGTTTGGCAACGCCCACATCAGGAAGCGGGGAAACGGTCAGAAGGAAAGTCACCGGCTGGGCGCGCGCGCCAAGTTCAAATGTACAGGAGCGCGGCACAGCGGGGAGCCCGGGAAGGGAGCCAGGTCCTAAAGCCCGCCGGAGGGAGGGGCAAGACTCAGGAGGCTCAGCGTCAGAGGAGTCCAGGAAGGAGGAAACCCCAGAGGGCAGAAGGACCCAGCGAAGGAAAGAACAGCATAAGAGGTGGAGCCGGGCTAGAATCTTAAACTGGTGTGGGTGGAACAGTGAGTCAGAGGGGACTTAGCCGGTCTAGCGTCGAGACGTGGGTCTGCGCGCCCAGAGCTTGGAAATGGAAACTAAACTTTAATAAAGACTTTTGTATATAACATCCACTGGGCGTTGGTCCTCTGTGAGCTGGGACCTAGCGGCAGTCCTGACACTCAGGATAAGTACTTAATTCGTTCCAGAGGTCCGTACTTAACCTGAAACTGTTCTTAACCTGAAGCACCACTTTAGCTAATGGGGCCTCCCACTGCCGCCGCGCCGCCGGAGCATGATTTCTGTTCTCATCCTGAAGCAAAGTTCTTAACCTGAAGCACTATTTCTGTGTTAGCGGAGTCTGTAACCTGAAGCATATGTAACCTGAAGCGTATACAACCCGAGGTACCACTGTACATGTTTTTGTGTATACATGCCATCCCCAGAATGCAACCCCAGTGCAAGATGCAATTGTACTGTACTGTCGGAGCCAAACTGGTGCTCCTGCCAGTGTATCCAGACAGCCCCAACCTTATTGCCACCTTATTCTTCCCCAGCACTGCCTGCAAAAGCTACAGAAACAGTGGTGTCACATGGGTGGCTGCTTCTTGTACAGATTACCTAACAGGGGTTCCCGGCCTCAGTTTCTCTCGCTTGCCACGACCACAATATACTTCCTCTGCCTGTCTCAGTTTCCCTCATGACCACACCATCTCCCCTCTCCTTGCCTCGGTTTCCCTCAGCAAGTTCGCAAGGTGTACTTTCCTCCTCAGCCTCTAACCCTACAAAAAGGTCACAATATCCCCGCCCCCTTGAAGACCACTTTCGCTTCCACCTGCAGCTTCCCACCAAAAGCCCCCCACCCCTGTAAGAAAAGCACCCCTGGTGCCAGGAAGAGAGAGGGGGATGAGAACACCTCTAATCATTCTTAGTCTGTGTGCCTCTTGCACCCCCTCCTGGCTTAAGCTGCCATTACCCCATTACAACTGACAAGTGCAAATATTAGAGATGCTGTCTCAATCTTTTATAGCAACTTTGGTAGTTAGTTCGGTAGACTGTGACCTTATGTTGTCTGTGAGTCAGCTAAATCACATTCCATCCTTATAATGAGAAACTGGAGCAGTAGGTTCATGGCTTATAGGTAGAAAATTATTCAAAGGGGTGATTGGAAACTTGGCAGTGTAAGAGAGGGGCAGGTTTGAGAATGGTCCAGTGATGTATTTGAGGTAGAAAAGGGGCTTATATTGAAAAAGTTTTATGAGAGACTTTGGCATAGACTCTGTCATGGTTTTCCAGAAAGATTTCATAAGAACAGCCTGGTGAATCAGGCCAATAACCAATCTAATCCAGTGTCCCGTTCACACAGGAGCCAGCCACCAAAGCGCTTCTGCAAGCATCTGCTTTGGTCTAAAATTGAAAAAATGAGGAAAGGGGGGAATCGAACTCACGGAATATACATTCACCAAATGTCAGCAAAAACAACTTGAGAATTCTCCCCCACTTCTTTTCAGTTCTAATTATATCACATAGAAACTGAAATTCTGTACAAATGAATACAATTGGAGGAACTGTAGCATCATATCTACTGATTATATCAGACAATATGATGTGATATAATTAGCAGACTTGGCAATTCAGATTGTCCAAAAGTTAGTATTTAAATGATTATGTATTTTGATTTATTTGATGGCTTTTCTAGAAACAAACCGTTGGTGTGATATTTGAGAAAGAGTGTGCTGGTCTCCTATAGTTACCTTGCAGCAATAAAAATTCTGGTCAATAGATGCATTAGCGCCAACCACATAGGAATATTTCAGCTGTGATTGGCATCCTTTGTCCACATGGGATGATGAACCCTATTCATTATGTTTACATGTAGCCTGTAGATCTAGTTGTGCAACTTGACTCATTTGTGTAAATAAACCAAGTAGAAGGAAGGGGAACAAGACCAATTTCACAAAATAGATATAGTACTATAGGCTTGCAGTGTGACCAAAGGTTTAAACTCTGTCACTATGTAATATATGAGGCACAGTAAGGGAGCCATTCTGTATCTGTAACTATCATGCTACTGGCATGCCCCTGAAACAAAGGTGCTTGTCCGCACCCCCAACCCCTTTTATTCTTACCAAAGCAAATCTTATTTCCTCCCCCCCCCCCCCCCGACAGTGATTTGGTTCCTATTGAAATGGCCACAGATCAAAAATGATGAACGAAAGAGTGGCTACCAGATGCTCAACACTTGACTCCAGTTTCCTCTATCAAGTGTGCAACAGAACTATGTTGCATTTGCTATTCAGGGATGTCTCCCTGTTGTAAAATATAAACACTTCATCCAGTAATGGATACATATATCCAGATCTTGGCAATGTGGTTCTCTCTCAAAATCAGCAACAAACTCAACTTCCAAATTCACATTCAGGATATTTTTATGCCAGAACACACTGCTCAAAAACATTGCATACAAATAATGATAAAGTCACTGATTCCAGACGATTATAGATTAAAGAGTCAGGCTCACAAACAAAAAAATAATCTTTTTATGTTTTGCATTTACTGAATTAATTTTTAAACAATTATTTTTCTCATTATCCAGAGTCCAGCAACTGTTGTTTTCGTATACAGATGGACACAACATTCGTATAAAGTTTCCAAATCAATACCTATTAGTTTTAAATGTTTCAGCGTTTCACAGATATAATCAAGTACAGAATCATAGTCCTCCCAACCTCCCCATCCCTTTCCTTGTATTCATGATTGCATGATTGCATGATTATGTGATCCTAGCTTCATTGCTTTTCTGATTATTGCTTCATTTTGTTTTGTTTTACATTTTCTCAATAAAATTGCATAAAATGAAAATCTCTAAAATGTGGTGAAGTGGGAAAAGGGTGGGGGGCTTCCACACCATACAATTAAAGCACCATTGTACTATTTGAACAGTCATGAAGACTCATGGGAAATGCAGTTTGTTGAGGGTGCTGGGAAATGCAGCTCTGCAAGGTCAGCACCCATAACAAAATACAGTTTCCATAACTTTTAAAGGGGTATAATAGTGCTTTAAATGTTGATGTGATGAGAGAAAGAAGATCAATCAATCAGGCACAGATTTGTAGAGGATCGAATTCAACACCAGGCTTCATCCAGGAAATCCAGAGCTACAGCACCTCCAACAGTTGACTGTCCAGACTGTGCTTCAGGACTTCCAGTGAGGGAAGAGTCCCACCACCCCTCTAGGCAATTGCTTCCATTGTTTAACTGCTCTTACCATCAGTACATTTCTCCTAAATCACAAAACTTTATTAATTTGATTTATATAACTTTGAAATGAAACTATTGACCCTTAAAGGAGTATATGTTGATCAAGAAATATTGTATAGTATGTGGCAAAACTGAGACAATTTGGGGAAATCTTAGCATCTCAGCATAGCTCGCTATTCACTTATTCTAATCATAGGCTGTCTTTAGTCATTATTGCATAATTGGCTTCCACCAGTCTTCCAAAGCGTTTGCAATCAAACTCTTCAGCCATCTGCAAAGCTCTATTGTTCCTGGTCTCTTCTTGCAGGGGTCTTGTTGCCTTCATTCAGCAGGACTGTGGTATAAGCCATCTCAATTTCCTCCGTGGAGCCCTAAAAGAACAAACAGAAACCCCAGTACTATTTTAATTTGGTCCATGTGACAAAATGGCCACTTCCTGAGAGAGAACTCCAGTTTGTGAAGCACTCAGAGATATCTTAGATGTCTGCATCAAAGAAGCAGCTGCTCATGCGTAGGTTTTCATATGAATTGCACCCCTGCATGATCAGTAATATGGAAGCCCACATGCACACAGATTCTCACACGCATTGCTCCTTTAGTGCAGGCATCCATACCATTGTGTGGCCATCCAGGGGTGAGGCCAGCAGCATTCCCAGCATTCCCTGGGGCACCCTTTCATGTGCTGCACACATAAAGGCAGCTAGTTTGATCTAACTAGTTTACTGCCTGCAACAGTCTATACCATTTTTCATCCATGATGGTTCACAAAGGGGCTAGCAAACAGACACGTAAATTTAAGTTACAGATAGGTAGCCGTGTTAGTCTGCCATAGTCAAAACAAAAAAAATTCCTTCCAGTAGCACCTTAAAGACCAACTAAGTCAGTTCTTGGTATGAGCTTTCGTGTGCATGCACACTTCTTCAGATACGTATCTGAAGAAGTGTGCATGCACACGAAAGCTCATACCAAGAACTGACTTAGTTGGTCTTTAAGGTGCTACTGGAAGGAATTTTTTTTGTTTTGACGTAAATTTAAACAACAGTTAATCTGACAACAAAAGACATCAACAGACAACAAAAGAAAAGGAAGAGAAATATCAAATTAAACTAACTGACAGTTTGTGCATCCTTCTGAAAGGAAGAGGAGGAGTGTGACAGTTTAGGTGGAACTGCCCCCAAAGCCCTTGCTTAATACAGTAACTAACATGCAAAGAACACTAGAAGCTTTTAAAATGAGGTGTTTCCCCCCCCCCTGCTTCGTAACTGGGATTACCAAGCAACTATTACAGTCCTGCTAATCAAGCTTGCTCTTACCCTCTTTGTCTTCTTTGCTTTACCAGTCTCCTTAGGACTGCCACTGGTTATATTCTCTGTAAAGAATGAGAGATGTTAAGGGGCTGAACATGAAAATAATAGAAAGCTCTTCCATGAAAACACAACTTTCTTAACTGAATCACTATATTGCATTGTCTCTCCCCGTTAGCACCTAGTTTTAGCTTGAGTAAATGCTATACAAGGGTCTTACCATCCACGGTCCCTAATTGGGTCTCATTAGCATCTTCCATGCATACATTGTCCTTTGCTCCGTACTGTCTCACATTCTCAAAATCTGTCATGCTGATGTTTGTCCTGTAGCTTCCAACTGAGACCAAATCTGTAGAAAGGAGAGGGGAAATGTAATGCAGTTCTTCAGCCACATAATGTGAACAAAAATCCATAATACTCTGGTAAATTGTGCATATAAATACATAGACTAGTGAAAATAATGCATTATATCAGAAAAAAATGGTTTGCAAAAAATGTGTACTTTATGCAAAATTGCATATAAAAAACATACATATTAGGAGAAATTTGCAAAAAAATGCTGATGGATTTTCGTGAGGACTTTAAAAAAAAAAAGCAAACCGATGTAGAAATGTGGATAACCGAACTTAAGACTGGGGGGAAAATGAGACATGGAGAGAAGCCAAAATACTGAGACATATCCACCAATCTCAAACTCTGAAGCAAGGTCCTTTTCATTCATTGCAGCTACAAAGAAAGCAAGCATAGGATTGGAGCCAGAGAAAATATTTGTGGGTCTCTCATCAGGCTAACAGGTAGAATTAGTGCTTGTGCTGCTGTGCCACCCATGTGAATACTTCATACCAGGACCATTACACTCTTATTCTTAACCGTGATCCAGAAGACAAAAGGATGCCAGTATAGCTTCATAGAGTATATGAGCCTTCAAGTGCATCTGGGCATTCATGGCCTGTGAGTTGTTTCTAACAGGAGTTAAGAGACAAAGAGAGATCCCAAGGCAACATGAACCCAAGGAAAATGTTTCTGAAGTTCACCTTGCTAATGTTCACAATATATTGTTTGGGAAGTGATAATTCAAGTGCTCAAATTATAACAAAATTAAAATTATAACTCAAATTATAACAAAAAGTACATAAATTTACAATTATATTCCACACAGCCTAGAACTTGTATAGATTCACCTGAATGCTTGAAAACCTTGCGCTTCACAACAATACCAATTGCGACAAGAAGCAGAAACACAACTCCAAGGGGGACTAAAGTGGAGACCAGAACTGAGGAATTTTTGCTATCTTCATGGCTGAAAGAGAAGTTGAATTGGCACTTTAGTAACTTTAGAATGCATAGCCAGTGTATACAAATTATAGGAAACAGATAAACTTGCCTAAATATTCTGTTGACATGGCGTTACTTATATTCTTACAATATTTTAAAGACTTCAGGTACATCCCCAGAATCTATTAGTATTAGGAGCAAACTTTACATGCTTATGGTAGCTCCATGAGTTTTTCAACATGGAAGAGCCCCAATCACACAGAAAGAGGGAGGGAGGTCTAATTTTGAAAGCAAAGGGACATGCAGGTGAGAAATAGAGGACCCTTCTCCTACCCTTCTGCTTCTCATTCCTCAGCTGAAGCCCTTTTCTCCGACAAGGAGAAAAATGTCTGGGGAGAAAAGCTGCAGGGAGGTAGATCACAGGAAGAGGGTAACAACTGGCTCTGCACTCTTCCCCTGTGTGTTCTCTTTGTATTTCAAATTGGACTCTATTTTTACACAAAGGGGAGCAGGCCTGGCCCTCAGCAAGTGCCAACTGTCAGTTTATCTGATTGCTCAAAATGTATCTGATAAATTCAGTAACAAAATGTGACTTGCTTCTTCTTTTAGATCCTCTTGTTTCTTCTTATACAATGCACTCACATATCATCCTTAAGGCTTTTACAGTGGCTCACCTGTCTATGGGGCTCTCAACTCCAGTTGCCTCCTTAGCTTCATTTAAGGGAAGGCCCCTGCTTCTAGGGTTGACTTCAGGAATTATATCACTGGGTTCTTTGTCGGCACTGGAATCTTCTTTAGGGTTTTGAAATACTATTTAGGCATGTTTGGGAAATTGGTATCAAGCAACATATAAGAAAACAAAAAGCAGGAAAGAAATAAAATAGTCAGTACCTTATGATAATGGTTGTATCTTGGCTTATTGCTTGCACACAGACTCCCCCCCCCTTCATTCCTGCCCTATTATTCACAATAAAACCAAGAAGGCTTTAATTAACTGTAGTTTCTCATTTTGTCCAAACAAAAGGTTTACTATCGTAGAAACAGATATTAAACCAGGATATTAAACCAAGCCATGGTTTAAGATGATAGATTCCTGCTTTAGACAAAATGGGAAGCTGTTGTAAACTAACATTAATTATTGGCAAAGGAAGGGGAAGGGCTCTATGCAGAGGCTAAAAGAGCATGCATGCCTCAGTAATCCACAATAATCTGTTGTGTGGAAGTGCCTTTAAATGCTCCTGTGTTTAATTGCTGCCAATCTGTGTTACTTGCAGAATCAAATTATAGAAAAAGTATCTTCTGAATTGTTTAACTGAGTAGTTTAAAAATGAATAATGGCACTCTAGCAAACTAGGAGCATAGCTAAATCATGTCATCCGTGAAAGGCAAAGACCCACAAGCATAAATCTGCTCCATAACTTGAGAGTGGACATCTTTAGATGCTCTTGAAGTGCTCACTAATTATAATGTGTCAAGATTTGGAAGCAATCCATAATAGGCCTGTTAAAATGTGGACAGTACAGGATATGAAACCTACTGTGTTGTCCCTCTGATCAGAACTGAAGCTCACCTTCTTGCACTTCCAGATGCATTGCAGTTGTTTCTGCATAGTGACCTCCGCGTCTGACTCCACACCAATACCACCCTTGATCTGTTCGTGACACTTGGTCAAAGTTCAGCGACAAAATTCTATTGGTTGCATCACAGTTAACCACCAAGCCGTTTTCATTTTGGGTGGATAAGACGAGAGGTTCACATCCAGTATTCTTCCACTTACACCAATACTTCTCATAATCAGCATATTCACATGTGTAAGAGCATGATAGTTTCAGTGGGGCACCGACAACAGCGTTGATCTCATTATCTATTACTAAATTGGGTTTCCCTGTTTCAAAAGCAGGAAAGCATTAGAAGTAAATGGGCAATCAGTAAATCACTTTAAATCAAAGACAGAGAGCCTAATTTTAGCATTATTAAATGAAATAGCTGGTATACAATATATCACACCAAACACCCCTAACTGGACCAGACCAAACCAGACCTTCCTAAGCAGATAAATATGTCATGTGACAAACAGAATGCATGAACTAGGCAATTATAGATAGTATTTGCTGAAGAAAACCCAAGTAGAATGTACTTTGGGTTTTTCCCTTTCAACGGAAAGATAAAAGGCATAGTAGGAATCGAAATGAAACCTCCAACCCTAGGTTTATAGGTCTATGAAGTGGCAGGGCCTGCTAGCTGATTATTAGGCTCAAAGGCAATGTATAAGCCATACCTTTAAAGTTCCTTCAAAGCATGCACACTCCCCAAATAGGATCGTGGGAATGGGAATTGTGGCTCTATAAGGGGTAAACTACAGTCACAAGTATTCTGCACAGGGGGAAATGTGCTTTTAATGTGCTTCAAATATATGATGTATAGACAGTGGCGGAGCAAGCTGATTGAGCACCATGGGGCAGGGCTAGCCGACCGTGGGATGGGGCCAGCCGGGGCAGGACGCTCTGCGGGGCCTCCAAAGAGTCTGCTGCCTGCCACCTCCCCCTTAGCTGCCCTACAGCTGAGGGGGAGGTGGCAGGCAGACCATTTGAGGCAGCGCAGAGCCTGCGGGCGCCCAAGCCACCACGTCACTCCCAGGAGAGACGCGTAGCTCGGGCATGCTGCAGGCCCCGCGGAGAGTGCCGCCTGGCATTTTGTCACACACACACCCTTAGTAGTAACACCCAGGGCGGCCGACCCCCACCGCACCCCCCTTCCTTTGCCCTTGTGTGTAGACAGCCTATCTTAGCTTCTTAAGAAATTAGCAGATGAAATTAACAAGCTATCTAGTGGAATGGCTGCACTGGGTACACATTTCCTGTAAAAGAAAGATGTAGAAGAGGAGTACAACAATGGCAGTTCTGGACAAGCAGTTATCAGAGCAGTCCTTCAAGGAGGTAAACAGCAACAATAAAACCAGGAAGTAGAGTTAGTGATTAAATTTCAAAATTGTAGCATATCCTTGCCTTATTTTCTTTAGCAGATTCTGCAAAGAATTGCTATTCTGAATGTGCCCTAATAAGGACGTGTAGACAGCCAGATCCACAAATGAGTTTGTCTGAAACTATTTGCTGTGATTTTAAAGAACTGGCTATTATCTAGCAGGAGTAAATCTCTTTTCATTCCCATTCATCTCAATGATAGAATTAAGTTGGTCTCTCTTACTGAAATTAATGGGAATTAAATGAGACATTTAATATGCACTTTTTCTTAGTGTAAACTACCATTGTGAGAATAATCCTACAAGGATCAAAACCCCAGTGGGTTGGGAAGGGCGGTCTAACCCATCCCACCTACCTACCCACTGCAATTTATCCATCTACCCACCTCCCACACTCTATGTAGGATTTCCACTACAAGAAAGTTCACATTATCACTAATGCAAATGGGGGAGGGGTGTTTTCACTGGGGTCTCAGGAAAGAAGTTACATTCTTCTTCCCAAACCCTACCTATCATTCAACCAATCCTGCTCTCTCCCCCAGTGAATATTGCCCCTTTTTTACAAACCAAAAACAAGACTGGATGTTTTATGCGATAATGCATTTCATGTCATATCCAGCTTGCTCCTGTCTGGATTATTGTCATTATCTGCAACAAAGTCCCTTTGAAAAACAAGTATAATATTTAGGACTGATTCCATTTGATCCTGCTGTGCTGTATCAGCTTAGGCTCTGCAACACTGAACAAAAGAGGCATATAATTCTGCTGAGAAGCACATTAGAAGAAACATGGTCTGTTACCTTCTACAATCTTCAACTCTGTTGCTGATCTTTTTTCCTCTTTTCCATCTACTACACACCAGTAGAACCCTGCATCCTTCTCATTCAGTTGGTTCAACAGGATGGTGAATGTTCCATTACTTGGGTTATCATGCATCACTATTCTTCCCTCATAGGAATCCATCACATACCCAAAGTCATTTATTAATGGAAGGCACCTGTTTTTTTCTAACTTGCACCACTGTTTGCGTGTATAATTCTCTTTTGGATCATAATGGCATTCAACAGATACTGATCCACCTTGGACTCCTCTTGCTACAGGTTGTCCTTTGGGCACCAAAGTCCCTGGAGAAAGAGAAGGCATGAAATTATATTGTTGCTGTTGTTGTTAATTTCATTTCTCTACCCCTTTATGTATTTAAGGGGGGGAAATCTTCAAGCAGTTTACATTAAAATATTAGATAAAACAATATAGAATAAAACATTATGGAATAAAATCAAGTGTATATTCAAAGCAACATCATTAACGGAAAACTGAAATATTATCTTAAAGATTTCAAAATAAAACATTACAAAAAGTGGTCAACTACAGAAGCCACGTTTAACGACATTTAGCATACTAATAACACCATGCTCCAAATCCCCACATGATAGATCTGAATGGTTTCATAGAGATGTTGTAATATAGTAGACAGAATGGACCCTTGTGGGATCCCACAGCCCAAAAGCCATGGAGCTAAGAAACATTCTCCTAGTACTGTACTACTACTGCAGATAGGAGTAGAACCACTGTAATACACTTCTCACTTCCTTGAGTTGCCCCAGAGGAACACCATAGACAGTGGTATCAAAAGCCACGGAGATGTCAAGGAAACCAACAGGATCGCATTTCCCATTGTTTCAGTGCTGAAACTGGGTTTGAAACTGGACTGGAATGTATCTAAATAATCTGCTTCTTCCAGACATACCCGTAGCTAGCTGGCAACTACCTTCTCGATCACCTTGCCCAGTAAAGGAATATTAGAGACTGGATCATAGTTTTCTAAAACCTCTGGATCCAGAGAGGACCTCTTCAAGAGGGGCCTCCTTCAAGGCAGTGGGCATAACGTCCTCCCACAGTGAGACATTGTCCACTGTCAATTCCCTCCAGTGAGAGCCATCCAGTCAATTCCCTCCTGCTAGATTTTATCAGACATGATAGGCAAGGATTAAGAGGGCACATTGTTTGCATTTAGGACTGCAAAAATTCCCAGCCATTACCCACCTTCATATACATGTATATCCAGTTCCTTGGATTCTCCCCCTGCCCCATAGATCCCAGCTCCACAGAGATATGACCCTGAATCCTTCTTCTTTAACTGGGTCATAAAGATACTGAATGATCCAGCAGTCCCGAGAAAGGTCAGCAAAACTCTTCCTTCATAGGCTGGGTCAATTTTTCCATACGAGTCAATAACAGTGTAGCAATCATTCTTTGACATCCTGCACAGGTACTTCCGAGCACTTGCATATTGAGCACCCAAGTCACAGTTCATAGTCACTGATCCATGCTGCTCAACATAAATGAGTTGAGCTTCATCCGGAACTGTTGAATCTATAGTAAGGAGACATAGCTTTACCAATTCTCCATCCTCCATTCTACAATCTCACGTTGTTCTGCATTGTACTATGTATTGCTCCATGGTTCTACATCTTATGACTTCCTACATTTCTTCCCCCCTCCCCCAAAAAAGTAATTAAACTGTTGGAGACTTCAAGGACTTTCTCCCTCCCCATCTACAACTGTTCATGTCAAGAAGTGACACATTTACCACAATGTTACCCTCCTTCCCACTCACTTACATTCCCATCCACAGCTCATATGTATTCAGAATTTGTTTGTCCCAGAATAGAACAATAAAACAATAAGATTATTTAGTTATGCAGAGGATGAAGCAGGAAAAAGTGGAAACTAAAAATCTCATCTTCCAATAAGCCATAGATAGTTGGATATTTGTAGCATGCTTCTGACAGAAAATAAAGTAGCATTATATATTTACCTTCAGAAACATCCAGCTTCACTCTGAAAGACAGTCCATTGTCATTTAGGGAAACACCACATTTGTACATCCCCATGTCTCCTCTTCTAAGCTCTGATATTAATATAGTGAATATGCCATTCTCTGGAAAGTCTGTTATTAAGGCTCTGCCTTTGAACTCTCTAGCAACATAGCCATTGCTAGAAATGATGGTTGAACATTGCCGTGTTGATTCCTTGCACCAGTACTTCCTGCTGTGTCTATTCACACTAGTGGGAGGGTAAAAGCATTTCACAGTCACTGAGCCTCCAAGCAACCCAGTCACCTGCCGTGGTCCAAATATGGGACTTGAAGTTAAAACTGAAAACGGAAACAAACAGTTCACATCACTAGCTGCCACTCCATCACTAAAATAGAAGCTGAAATTATGGAGAGAGTCAACTACAAGCCTTAAATAAGATTGAGCCCCTGCCATATGCAGATTGTGTGATCTGCTGACCAATGAAACTTAAATCCCATTCTGCCCTGCCCTGACACCTTATATGTTGCATATCTGTAGCTTCTCCCCAAACAGGTTGAGGATCCTGCGTTTTTGTAAGTAATAATAAATGATGTAAGCATACTAAAAACTGTTTTAATGCTACAGTACCATATTGGTGCATCCCAAATGCTTGGGAAAGCAAGCATGTCATACCCGCCAACATTTTTCTGATGAAAATAGGTACATCCTATTACATAATAATAATTTTACTATTTATACCCCACCCATCTGACTGGGTTGCCCCAGCTACTCTAGGCAGCTTCTGACATATATCAAAACATAAGAAAATATTAAACATTAAAAAAAACCTTCCCTATACAGGGCTGTCTTCAGATGGCTCGGGGGTTGGATAACTCCATACCCTCCAACATTTCTCCGATGAAAATAGGGACATCCTAAGGAAAAGCAGGACATTCTGGGATCAAAGCAGAAACTAGGACGGCTTCTGTAAATCCAGGACTATCCCTGGAAAATAGGGAACCTTGGAAGGTCTGACATGTCTGTCTGGTGCTGAAGTTGGTGCCATGCAGGCCTTCGTTGAGAGAGACTTCCGTAAACAGGGAGCCACTACAGAGAAGGCTCTCCTCACCATCCTCCAGACCTTTCTGAGAGATGGCATGCACAGAAGGGTCTATGATCGCAGGATCTCTGCAGATTTGTATGGGGGAAAGCAGCCCTTTAGGGAAAGTGGTTAAATTGAATGCTAGGGGTATAATCCCATTTATACAGATTTCTTATTTCGGATTTGATTAAACACCTTGCATTCTAAAAGTTCTTCCAACATTAAAGGTTTGTTGTGTTGCAAACAGAAAGGGCAGCTGGACAGTATCAAATGCCTTTACAGCACCTCACTTTCATCTATATAATAACCATCTATAAAGCCTGCCACTGCTTTTTAGGCTGAGCAACATATTACTGAGGGAGGCCACTTCTTCGCAGTTTACACTTTAGAAACATCAACATATGATTTACCCAAGTTATGAGAATTTTTTAAAAATAAGCAGAATTAATTTTAGTACCATCTGGAACAAACACTAAAATATACAGGAACATATCCCAATCAAAGTTAAGCATATTTACGTTCCATGAATTTAAATCCATCCATTAAGATTCATGGGGCTTATATGTACTGGGATTTGCAAGATAATTACTTAAGTATTTGTTTCTTCACAAGTGCCTGTTGGTTAAACTATATCAAGGGGTACAAATGTTTTGGGCTACTGCCCTATGAAGATGTATAAATTGTGTTCTTAATATCCCGGTGGTTGGTTAAATACTCACGGCTTGCAGATTCAGCTTGGACAAAGGCCAACAAAAAGATGAAGGCCAGGATGGCCATTTTACTCAAGGGTCCTAAACCTGAGATCCTAGGTTTCTCATACAAACTGAAATTCAAAAAGAAAGAGAATTACATCTGTAAATAGGCAACATCTAAGATAGGGATATGTGTGTGTGTGTGTGTGTGTGTGTGTGTGTGTGTGTTAAACAGGCTTCAATAGTACATCAACTAAATAATCCTCCATAGAATCTTAAGTGAAAACATAAAAAATAAGAATCATTAGCAATGTTTAGCCTGGCATTGTGAATATCGCTTGAATTTGAGATAATTTCCCCATAACATTGTTATTTAGCTAAGAGAAACAATGAGCTCGAAGAAACAACCTCAAAATTCATTGCATACAGTAATACCTATACTAATTGACTCACCAGTTCATTTATTAAAAGTTAGAGAGTTTGAAAGTTTTAAATAACTTTTAGAAGTTCAAAGGATTTATGAACTACATAGATTTGATTGTGTGATGAAATTCTAAAATGATGCACTAGAGGGCAGTCACAATGTACAGATGTGTCTGGCAACATACACCGAAAACCAGAAAACACTCTTGCCACTGTTTTAATAGGACCTAATCTATTTCTATTAAAATCTATGGCACTTTTGCTATTGATTCCAGCAGGATGTGTGGAAAGAACCCCTAGGCAAGGAGGGATTGTTATATCTCAGTATATCTAGAGGCCCCATTATCATCTTCGTCAACACTGAAACTTTTCTAGGGGACAATGTTCTTGCCTACATATGTCATCAGAACAGAAGCGATGCTCACATCATGCCATGGAGCGGCAGTTTTATGGGTGGTCTGCCCCACTCTTTGCTGGGTCACCTCTCCAAACCTTATCTCTATACCCTTTTGTCCCTCCAAGTCTTTGCTCTTCTTTTGCTCTATTCAAACTCTCATGATTCAAAACTGCATTTCAAGTAAACATATATAAAAGTCAGGAAGCATGATATAGTTATAGTGCCATGAGACTTCTAGCAGCTGTTCATAATAAGAAAAACAAGAGACTGAGCTCATTCACACAACATGCTAAGCCAAACCTGGGCTTAGTGAGACTGTGTGAATGTGCAGGCTCCCAAAGAGGAGCTCACTTTGCTTCCCCCC
Source organism: Podarcis gaigeae (assembly GCF_964106915.1). Classification (NCBI taxonomy): domain Eukaryota; kingdom Metazoa; phylum Chordata; class Lepidosauria; order Squamata; family Lacertidae; genus Podarcis; species Podarcis gaigeae. The sequence goes on along the minus strand of NC_139682.1, from coordinate 39,527,691 downwards.
CCCCATCCCCTTCTCTGCCATGTCACACTGAGCTAAGCCATGTTTTAGCTTAGTATGTCATCCAAACTGGGACTTGAAATTAAGCTCTTTCATCCCCTGTCTTGAGCTGTAGACTTGACCCAGTTCAAGAAAACACCGTAAAGCCAAAATTTGGTTTAGCATTGTGCAGCAGCAAAAAAAAAGCAAAGTGTGTGCAAGTTCCACTCCACGGTTTGTCCTGGTGTGTTGTGCAAAGTGGGATACTGGGTTCTAGTATGTATAACTGAGCTAGAAAAGGATGCTTCCAGCCTGATGCTGTTGAATGCCAGGGACTCTTTCAGACCTAAGCCAAAGCCCATGCTTTTATTTCATTGGGCTTTTAAAAAATATAATAATGCTTGTTCCTAACTGGTGTTATGAATAAGAGGATATATCAATGCTTTTAAAAGTGTGTTGTTAATTATTTATTTAGTTGTTATTTTCATGCCACACCTTCCTTCCCAAAAGGGAGCACAAGGCAGATAACACGATGTCAAAGAACACATTAAAAGCATTCACCAGCCCCCCCCCCCCCCCCCCCGCAATAAAACAGCAACAGGCAATACCTCCCAAACTCGAATCATAGCTGGATAAACAAGTGCATTTTCAAAGTGAGGAGACAGCCTGATTTCACCCAGAAGGAAGTTCCATAGGTGTGGTGCTGCCATGGGGAATTCCATATTGTGTGACTGTCCTCCTCACTGCCACCATTTCCTGAACCACGAACAGGGTCTCTTCCACTGCTGGCAAAGTCTGGTTTGGGAGGTGCTCCTTCAAGCACTTGAGATCCAAGCTGCTCAGGAACTACTGACCCACATCATCTCCATTTTGTCAGGATTAGGAACATAAGAAGCTGCCTTACATTGAGTTCATGTATTGTCTACATTGCCTGGCAGCAGCTCTCCAGATATATGGTAAATAGTCCTCCCAGCCCCACCTGGAGATGCTGAAGATTGAACCTGGGACCTTCTGCAAACAAGGAAAATGTTCTACTACTGTGCTACAACCCTTTCCCAAATTCAGCTTCAGATTATTGGCCCTCATCCTGCCCATCACCACTCCTGATGCAGATGGTGTAAAGACTGGAAACTGAGAAGACAACATTTAAAATCTCACGATGTTGAAGTTTTTGGAGCCACCAAACTTAGCAGCTCTGTCATCTGTTGATTTCTGCTCAGAATTAAGTTGCATGTTCCATCTTGAGTCACCTTCAATGTTTGCTTCCTTACATCCCTTGCTGTTCTATCCTGTTCCACTCGAGCAGAGGATTGTGATGGTGGAAATTGTTGTGTGTGAATGTGTGTGTGTGTGGCAGCAGCGTTTAACCAGTACCGCTCTCTTAGCCCTCATTCACTCACAATATTCCTGCAGAGTTTTTCTAACACAGAGTGTTTGTTCAATATTTCTAATGCCTACATTTAGTAGAGCTTACAATCAAGGCAGCTTGCAGAACAGCATTCTGTCCTGTCTCTATCTTCTTGCCCATCACATTGTCTTAAATTTCCTGCAAATATTTATTCAGAAATAAAAAGGGCTGAACAACATAGAGACACACAGCCAAGGCAGTCTAAATAGAAATTGGTTAATCAAGTAGATACGATAAAGTTTGGCAACGGACTTAACCAAAACATGGGACCCAGTTCCCTTTTTCAAAGGGTTCCAACTTTTGATTGCTAGAAATCTGAATCAATGACAAATTAGACCCCAATTTGGGAATAATCCCTCCAGTAGGCATTTGCTGTCTCTCTACCTTTCAGGGATCGGACCAAAAGGGTGACGATTTCTTCCACCCACATCCAATTTTAATAGGGTGATACATACATTTACAAACACAGTACTCTCCCAAAGACTGGTCTTTGCCACCTACCTCTCGCTTCCCTAAATAGTGTTTCTGGCACTCTCCTTGCTGCCCTGTTACGTGCTGACATAAGAAGAAAGAAGGCTAAATGTTAGGCACCTCAAGAGCTGCCAAAAACCACTCCTTAAAATCCTGAGAGTTTACATTCTAAGTTTACAGCTGATCTGACCTTTACACCTCTTCTCCTTTAGTCAGAAACACAAAGGTTAGAGGGCAGCGTTTGCCTTGAATTTTCTCCTTTGCCCCAGGGGCAAGATGAGAGCTAATGATCTTCAGTTAGGGGGAGGTAGATTTTGGTTGAACATGAGGAGAATCTTATTGATGGTAAGAGGTGTTTGACAATGGAATCTATTACCTACAGAGCTGGCTGGCTATTCCTCGCTAGAGCTTATCAAGCACAGAATGGACAGCCATTCATGGGGTCATCAGCAGCATTTTAGGGGGCTAAATTTCAGCAGCGGTGGTGTTGCTTCTCTCTGAAATAAGGATGGGGTGAGGTGGCCACGAAGTCGGGAAAGTTCTGGGTTGATGGCAGCAGCTTCCCACAGTCAGGAAGCTGCCACCAATTCAGAGTTGCCCCAACCTGCACTCCCCCCCCCCCATCCTAGCAAATGTAACACTGCCATCGGGAGAGTATGCCATTGGGAGAGTACGACTGCAGTCTTCATGTAGCTCTGAATGTTCTGCATCAAGCAGTGGTTTGGACTAGCTGTTCTGCAAGATCCCTCCCACCTCTATAATTCCTCCATAGCTACTGGGGCCCATGTGAGTCCTTGGCACCTTCGCACCTTGGCACCCATAATGGCCTTGGGTGGGTGGGTGGGTTCACACAGCTCTTCTACTGCTGCACAATATATGTATTCAGGAGCAAAATCAGTGGCAACACCAAAGGCTCAGAAGGCTAAGGGTATGGGTATCAGCTGTTTATCTTGGAACCTGTACCTGAACATATGACTTCATTCCAAGTCTTGACCCCAATTCCAGTTCAACTTCATGTTCAGTTTGCAAGTACGTTAGTTCTTGTAAGGTACTAAGCCTCCTGCAAAGTCTCCCATCATGGAATGTACATCCAAAATCTTTGCTTTTTCCTCTTCCACCATAAGGCTTTTAACAAACCAAGAAAACCCACTAATTTCTGCTTGCCCCTCCTTTCCCTGAGAGCAGACGTGTAGAGGATTGCACTGCAAGTGTTTCACACTGAATTTGAGGCATGGCCTGAGGCAGCCTGAAGCTTCGCTCTGATCTACTGTATTTCCTCAAGGCTTGAAAACAATCGCATGGGAAGAGGCATAGGTGTGAGTGCAATTGTGCAGGGGCGCGCGTGTAGTCATGGCAGCCAAGTCATCTTACCAGCCAGGAAGGGGTGTTTTGCAGCATTCATGCAGGCAGAGACTATAGTGAATGCCAAGTAAGCAGTGTGCAAATAGCCTGAAGAATGTATTCTCTTGGGCATCAGGTGATGGACTTTGTTATAAGGGGTAATTCCCAGCAGTGAAAATATTTTATTTCCTCCTTTGCATAAAAGATGCCTTGTTGTTCTTTCTTCCTCTTGCTGTGGTGTTGCTCAATGGCTACTTGTCTTAGGCTATTTATTAACTCCTGGACAATGAAAAAAAATGTCCTTTCAGATTCTGAGCCTCTGTCTTCTATAACACTTCCCAGCTAGAGGCTGGTATAAAACCAACAAGATGGCCTTGGCTTTAGAATATTTTAAACCAAGGTCCTCTCGTTCTCTGGAAGCTTGAAATATTTTCTCAGTTGAGGTTTTCTCACAAAAGCCCTCTTACTTGAACATATCATTCTCTGTTTCCAGCATAATATCCAAAGGTAAGCAGGGTCTGGTATGGTTTCTAATTGGATTGGGGACTGTGTTGAGATTCCCACATTGCAGGGAATTGGACTAGATGACCCCAAGCAGCACTTCCAACTCTACAATTTTATGATTATATGATGTCACATCCAATTACTTCTTGGCCCTCATTGCTACAGAGGGATTTCTTCAGATACACTATTCTCACCAGTCCATCTTGCCGCAAGGTCCTCTCCCCTCTGCCCTTGTCCTCAAGCCTCATCCTCCTACACCTACCATTCCCTTGGTTTCCAGTTTCCATCATCAGTGTTGGCTCCAGATTGGGGTGTGTGTGGGCTTGTGCAAGATACTTCAATGGCACCTCATATCTGAGTGGGCCTGCCTCCTTGTCACTGTCGCCACTGCCCTTTTGCTCATCCTCCCATTCAGCACCAGAAGCAGAGGCAAGTGGAGGCTGTTGCTGATTCTTCTTAATCTCCTTGCTGTCTGCATGTTTAGAGAGGACATGTGAGAGGACAGGCAACAAAGAGGAAAAGGAAGAGCAAGACCAGGGAGCTCTGGGAATCAGCAGTGAGGGCCCTAATGTAGGCATTGGCAGGTGCCAGACATTGCCAACCCCTGATGCTGGCCCCAACCTAGAGGTTATGTCAGGTTTTAGTCCTGATCAAACCAACAATGTTCCTTTTCCTCACAAAAATTGAACTGCAGTCATTGGTGACTTGGTTCTCTGGGTAGCTGTACTGTTCAGAATTTTCTGCACTGTCACACTAGCCCAGACAATCAGTGCAGAGGGACAAGCAAAACAGTCTAAATCACTGAAATGTGAATAAAATTGAGTTATTTACTGAAGGGAAATGAAGTAGTTTTCTTTAATGTACAGAAATGTTTGTGTCACAATGCTTATGCAGAACGCTGTCCAGCATACCATGGTAAACTGAAAAGGCAACGAAATTTAATAAAAGTCATTTGCTTGGCCTTGAGGTTTACCAGTAAATGCGAGAATTCTCAGAGACTTTTCACTGATAGCCTAAATTTTAAGACTTATCGGTAAAAGTAAACTTCCATTGATTTAAATTTTGGTGTATCTCATACCAAACATTTTATTAAAGGTACTTATCTCAAAAAACATTTGTTTCTGCAAGGGAATAAGAAATATATACTAAAAATCAACATAAATGTGTTGAGTCATTATCACACACATCTAAAGGTAAAGGTACCCCTGCCCATATGGGCCAGTCGTGACCGACTCTAGGGTTGCGCGCTCATCTCGCTCAAGAGGGAGCCGGTGCTGTCCGAAGACACTTCCGGGTCACGTGGCCAGTGTGACGAAGCTGCAACTGGCGAGCCAGCACCAGTGCTGCACACGGAAACGCCGTTTACCTTCCCGCTATAAAGCGGTACCTATTTATCTACTTGCACTTAGGGGTGCTTTCGAACTGCTAGGTGGGCAGGAGCTGGGACTGAGCAACGGGAGCTCACCCCGCCGTGGGGATTCGAACCGCCGACCATACGATCAGCAAGTCCTAGGCACTGAGGTTTTACCCACAGCGCCACCCACGTCCCATCACACACATGTAGGCAGTGTTTTTTTCTTTAAAAAAAAAGTTTAGGGGTACTCTCATTTTCCTACCCATATTGCAATACTGCGCCTCAATGAGGCCAAACGTAGATTCACAAAATGTTTAGGGGTATGCGTACCCCCAGAAAGAAAAGCACTGTGTGTAGGAATAAAAATAGCAGAATATGGTGCATTTTGTAATTCTGCTTTAAATTTCTAGTACTTGGGATTGCAAAGAATGGTTTATTGTGACAGGACTTCAAACATCAAAAGAAAAATATAAATCAAAGTATAACACAAGATCCATCATCATTTCTGGCAGTAGCAAAAAATGAGACTGCCAGTACAAACAAAATTTGACTAGCAGATTTAAATCACTGGTGCATATCAGGAAGCGAGAAGTTGTGGTACAAGCTTTATCCTGAACAGACAGACAGCTATATTTGCATTTCTCTTCTCTCACAGATTGACTGCATAGTGGTTTAGAGTATTTTTAAAACACTTATTACTGTCACTTCATTAGTGACTTATTTCCTTCAAAGGGGGAGTCTAACTCATATTAAATGTATCAACAATTATTAATTTTATATAAAATTTTGTATTATATACTATCTAATCTATCTATTTCTATGAAGGTGCTGTGAACTATGATTTGCTGGAGATCTTAGAACAGAGCTTTCCAGACTTTTAATGTTGGTGACACACTTTTTAGATATGCACCATTTCGCGACACAGTAATTCAGTTTGATTAGCAAACCGGAGCTTAAAGTAACCCCTTTCCAGCCCCGGGAGGAGTGCAGGGAGTGTTTGCACAACACACCTATGCACTGCAGCTGACACACTAACATGCCATGACACACAGTTTGGAAAGCTCTGTCTTAGAGTAATCCCACACCACAATGTGTGCTTTATTATAGAAGATAGCATCATCTTATCCAGGGGTCGGCAACCTGCAGCCCATGGGCCACAAGCAGCCCAGAGGGGTCATTTAAATGGCCCATGAGCCACCCCTGAACCGAGCCGCCTGCTTGGTGAGTTCCCATGCACCGCGCTAAATCGTCGCCGGAAATCATGTCTGCACAGTTGCCAGAAATCGCATCTGCTCAGATGCTGAAAATCGCATCTGCGAAGACGCAATCCAGCCCACGGAGCAATCTCTGCGGGAGTGAACCGGCCCAGGCGAGGTAAACCTTGCCGACCCCTGATCTTATCAGTCCCAATTATATATGAAGAATAGAGTCTAATCTTGCCCTCCTCGTTTGCTGTGGAAATCTAGCATGTGGGTCAAAGAAATAGCATCACTCCTGGGACAAACATTCTAGAACATTCTTGTTTAATGCCCATAAGAGTGGTTATGATCGGTCACAATATGTCCTTTTATGCTTTGTTTGCCTTGGGCATTGATTGAAGTTGATCCCCCCCCCCCCGTACCCTTTGCCAGGGACTCTGTAATCGAAACAGCTGACTGCCACTTCCTGGTAGTATGTGTGTTTTATTGAAAAGGTTTCTGTGCTGCCTTGTAGAGAAAAGCCCTCTTCAGGCAGCTTGTGCAAAAGGGATGAAACGGATGCAACGTAAGTTCAGTAAAATATCATCGAAGTTTAAAGGATTAGTTCAATTTAAAAAAAAAAAAAACATCCCTTTCTCATCATTTAAACAGCTAATATGATTGTATTTGCAGGTGGATAGCTCAGTTGGTCAGAACATGGTGCTGATAACGCAGGTTTGATCCCCGTACAGGACAGCTGCATATTCCTGCATTGCAGGGAGTCAGAGCCCCTTCCAAGTCTACGATTCTATGATCTCAACAGGGTCTGTGAAGTACATCTTAAGGCAGGGACCAGTTGATACAGGGGCAACCAGTCCCTAAGATAACCTGGTTAAGAACTTTGCTTCAGGATGAGAACAGAAATCGTGCTCCGGCAGCACGGCAGCAGAAGGAGGCCACATTAGCTAAAGTGGTACCTCAGGTTAAGAACAGTTTCAGGTTAAGAACGGACCTCCGGTACGAATTAAGTACTTAACCCGAGGTACCACTGTATTGCACTTTATAACACATTCAAAATGTTTTATTTTCAGCTGTATAGCTGAGTCTGAGATTCACTAATGCTTGGATAACTGTGGTAAGGTCTGATTGCTCTAGATAGGGCCATGGCTGGTAGAATGCATTCCTGACTGCTGCTTCTACCTGAAATTCCCAAGAATCCAGGAACACACCCAAGCCACAGTCTCAGGAACATTGGTGTGTAGGTGGGTGTGTAACTTTTATAATTTGCACCTTGAAAGTCAGCCAAATTTGCCTCTCGTAATTTACATTCACATATGCAATGTTTTGAGAAAATCACTTATGGGCCTGTGTCCTAAATTGTTTAAAGACCTAGTAAGGCTCCTGGATTAGATTCTCAGACTTATGTTTGATTCTAAGACTCTGTGTAAACTGTCCTTCTCCTGGTATGTAGCTCTGCTAAAGCCACATCTAGGGAATGCAATCTCCATGTTTGCTGTGGTGACAAAGGTTGCAGTCATATTCACACTTCTGATGTGTCATGTGTATATATGTCTCCCTCTATATATATTTATACATGCATACATACATACATACATACATACATACATACACATATACATACACACATACATACCCTGCCCATCTGGCTGGGTTTCCCCAGCCACTCTGGGCAGCTCACATTGAAACAGACTTAAAACAATCAAACATTAAAAACTTCTTGATACAGGGCTGCCTTCAGATGTCTTTTAAAAGTCAGATAGTTGTTTATTTCCTTGATATCTGAAAGGAGGATGTTCCACAGGGAGGCTGCCACTATCAAGAAGGCCCTCTGCCTGGTTCCCTGTAACTTCATTTCTTGCGGGAACCAGCAGAAGACCCTCAGAAGAGGACCTCAGGGCTGACCGATGGGGGTGGAGATGCTTTTTCAGATACGTATGTATGTATGTTTGTATGTATATTGTTATAGACGGAGGGACCCCTTAAACCCTAGAAATTATTAAATGCTAGGATTTTGATTATTTGGGATGTGAAGGGAGAAATATAAGCTGCAGAGAAATTCCTGGGCTAGCCTGTGCAAAGCAACCTGGCTAAGCTAGGGCCATTAAGGTACAATAGAGGGTCATTGGCATGCAAGAGAACAATCCTTCCCCCATTCCCTGAGGTGCAAACAGACTGGAAGGTAACTGTGTGTTTGTGGTGACAAGAAAAGAGAAGTTTTGAGCAAGGGTTGCTGGGAGGAGGAAGGAGGAAGGAGGATCCATCTTTAGCAGGCTGACTGCAGAGCTGGCTGGGAAAGATGCCTTGGACAAGCCCCTCTTGAAAGGACCATGCTGTAAGATCTGGACTCCCTCCATGCAGACTGAAGGTGTAAATAGGTGAATAAATCATATTTCTCAAAGCTATGACAGTCTCCATGGTGTCTCAATTCTTCAAATGACCACAGACCCTGGGTGAGTCCCAGGAACCCCATAGGGTCTTGCCACTGCTTGGCGGGGAAAGGGGGAAAACACTCAACTTTGGTAACAATATATATGTTTGTATTAGAAGCCAGGAAAGAGATAAGGTAACATTCTTTACCACAACCACCTAATGGCTATTTCCTATCTTTTCCACTGTGGGTTGCAAAATAATAATAATCATAACAATCATCATCAACCTGATAACAGAACTATAACAGCTTGTTGATTATTGAAACCCAGCTGCAAAGATCAAAATCCAGCACTAAACCCAGACCTGTATTATATGGTGATTCACCCATTACGGCCACCACATGGAAAGGCTTCCATCAGCCTTTCCATGGCAGTTTTTAATCACTGCCTCCACTATACCCTAACCATTCACAGTCGGAGCTAAACAGTTTCTATAAACTCTTATTTCCCAGCACACAATTAGTTAATATTCACCAGGCAGTTTAGGGGGAAATGAAATACAAACATCATCCGGCTATTATTGTATTGATTTATTGATTTAATATGCTGTAGACTGCTTTGAGATTTTTATTAAAAATATAAAGCTGTATAGAAATTTTTTAAAAAATACAAAGTCACAAAAAAGCACAAAAAGTCTTGACTATAAAAAAAGAAGCAGTGAACTAGCAAGAGACACCCTCAAACCACAATTCACAAAAGCATAGGAGAAAATAATTGTTTAGACCGGGCAACCACCTTCACTCTGAACAATGGGGAATTGCTTGGATAATGGTCCTGATTTCTGTTATTGAAAGTGACTGTGAAAATGGATGGTTTCAAAAGGCTTGGCTGTTGCAAAATTAAACCCCTGTAAGATACGCTTTAGAACAAAGGTGGACCAAAGGCCATTGCTAATTCATTACTGAAAGTATCACAGACTAATAAAGTAGAAAGTTACAAAGTACTTCTCATTTACAGTCGTGACCCTGAGAATCTCGGCTGATCATAAAGCCTTCTAAAAACAGATTCAGATTTTTAAAACACCTTATCTTTAAAACAACTACAGTATTTACTTGAATCTAATGCACCATCGAATCTAATGCACACTTCAATTTTCAGAACCTTGAAACCAAAAAAAGTATTTGCTGGGGAAATGTGCCATTGAATCTAATGTGCACCTTAATTTTCGCCACGTAGTTTGGCCAAAAAAGGTAAGCATTAGAACTGAGTAAATACGGTAAATAAGTTATTCCACAAATTTGAAGATTAATTCATCAATTAATTATGGTTCCATTGCCAATCTCACAATCAAACTAAATATCTCCACAGTTCATCGAGCACAAACCCAATACATTCCTACGATTTAAAATCCATGTACCATTCCTTATGAAACTACCAGTGGCGTAGCGTGGGTTGTCAGCACCCGGGGCAAGGCAAGTAATTTGTGCCCCCTAACCCGTGGATTTGCGCCCCCTAACCCGTGGATTTGCGCCCCCTAACCCTAACCCCCAGATGTTGCGCCTGGTGCGGCCGGCCCCCTTGCACCCCCCCACGCTACGCCACTGGAAACTACAGTTCATTTGATCTCTGTCAAAATTGTCCTGGCTGTTAAGGATATCCATTCTACCCCAGATGAGTTATTCCGATAAAGTGTTTGATCAAGGGAAAATACAGACAAAACCTGAATTTCATAGGAGTGAAGCAATACAGCTAACTATCCTTTTCAAAGTTGTTTTAGGTACACTGTACAAGCTGACCTGGAATCAAAATTACAATTCTAAGTTTATGTGAAGCTTCATGTATTATGTGAATTATGCAAGCAGCAAGCATTACTGAATATGCTTGAACTCTCCACACTTCTCCCTTGTGAAAGGGAAACTCAAGCATCTCCTCTGCATGCATGGGGAATGCATAACTTCCTGTTCACATGTTCTTCACGTTATCCACAAGCAGACATTTCCAGTTTTAGTACTTCTGCAAAGTCACCCAGTTTTCTACCTCTTATCTGCACTATTATCTACCTCTGTATATACATATAAGATTAATAGTGTCAAATTGAAGTATTGTGAAAGATATTGTTAACATATAACCAAATGCCAATTACATGTACACCTGAACGTGCTTTACTGTATATATATAACTAGCATATTGAGCTATAACTGTTAAATCTTCATTTAATAACAGTAGCTTTAATCATATTATGAAATGGTTATTCTTCAAAATTCTGATGCATATGAAGTGTTTAAAAAGAAATTAAGTTGGCCCATACCATTGTGAGCCTTTTTTCTATGCACATGTGCTGGTAAGAGACTAACTGTTCAAATGCTGGTTTGCTGGGTGCACTATTTTGTATTACCACCTCTTCCTCCCTCCCTCCTTCCCCTCCCCCTCAGTTACTGTTGTTAGAAAGTTAAAATTGGAGGGTGGAGCTGGGATGAGAAACTGGCCATTTCCCTAACCCTCCCTTCTTTTTCTTCGGAATTTGAGCATTGTGGGGAATGAAGTGGGCCACAGCCAGGCTTGAGATTGGAAAACTAATGTTAGGCAATGTACCACAATATACCACTTTAAAACAGTCACGGCTTCCACAAAAGAATTCTGGGAGCTGTAGCTTCTTAAGTGTGCTGGGTGCTGTTAGAAGTTCCCTATTCCCCTCCCAGAGCTATACTTGACAGAGTGGTTTGACAGTCAATTCCTCTTTTCAGGGATTGTAGCTCTAGGAGGGGAGAAATGGGATTTCTGTATGCTGTCCTCACTGCTGAACTCTACACTTTCAACAGTTATGTCTGAAATAGAATCTATACACATACAACTCATAGAGCCCTTGTTCCATGCAGATCTGAACCTACAATTGCATGTATGTAGACTCAATAGCTTTCAAATAAAAATGCCTGCTGCTCATATTCTGCCCCTCCTTGTGTGTGCCCAATAAACACAGATTGAAGGTCTGAAAAGGGCTAACGTAAATGCTGCCGCTCACCAGACCTCCATTTGCTTGCATAACTGCTACTTACCAGGAGGCAGATGGGGAGGGTTGAGGAGGTGGAGAGGTTGGCATGGTGTAAGCACACTAGCAGAAATGAATCCCATGATCTTGAGATTAAGTGTCTTATGCTCCACCAACTGAGCTATCTCCATTCAGGAAGTATATTGCATTTATTGGATGCAAGTGCCATAAAGCTTTGCAAAAATGAACTAAAAATCTCAAGTCGCAAACCAGACTCATTACCACTCATTACCATAAGGTGCCCTCCGCTCATCACTTGCATGCAGTCATGCTTTTTGTTTCTGAATCATGATAGGAGTCAAAAGTGAGCATAGAATTGCTTAAGAGTTATGAAAAAAATAATAGAGTGACCATCATACAGTGGGCTCTGTTTTTGAGTTAATAATACAGCTGCAATGACCTACTTATGGGCAAGTTATCCGATTTAAGAACTAATCTAGAAGAATTGGAAGTGTGCTTGAAAGTTCTTAAGGTAGAAGTGAAGTTAATTTCACAAGAAAAGGAATAAAGATGATTCAGAGAACTGCACACCTGCATCTTAACTTCGCTTCTATCTTAAGACCTTTCTTAGGCCTTAAAAAGAAACATTAATGGAAAAACGTGGAAGAAAATATGAAATATGGTTTATAAAGGGAGACAGACCTTATGAATGCTGCTTTATAATAGTCTCATTTATTTGTATCTAATTTGATATATATGTTAGGTACTATTTAAGCTGGGTGGTAAATGTACACAATGGCTGGTTATTATGTACATTAACCACTCAACTTACATTTTTAAAAACCTGTTGCACAAACATTAAAACACTGATTGCCTTCTGTCACACCCCAAGATGTAAAAGGAAGTAGTTCAAACTTTAGAAGAGAGGAGAAAACTAGGAATGGTTCCACAGGAAAACATATCTTCTCTCCTTGCTCTGAGATGTAACACCCTGCCTTCCACAAGGACCTGCCAATCCCTCATTCCAAACTTCTGTAAAAGTACGGTAAATCTGGAGGCAGATTAATTTGATATCCCACTTTATATATATATATATATATATATATGCAGGTTTTGGTGTCCTCGGGTGTCTTCCCGTGTAAAAGTTGGGGTGTCTAGGCGACGTTTCGACGAGGTCTCACTCGTCATCTTCAGGCTGGTGCTTTCGGCTTCTTGTTACTGGAACAGAGCGGGATCTCAATGTTTGAGTTCCTATAAATACTGTAGAGGGGGTGTGGTGTCTAGCCTCCAATGTTCTGGGCAGAGAGGAAGACACCCCAACTTTTACACGGGAAGACACCCGAGGACACCAAAACCTGCATTCCTGTACCCGTGAAAATCTACGAAAGCAAATATATATATATATATATATATATATATATATATATATATATATATATGGATGGTTTGGGGGCAAAAAGAACTACAGCAGACCTAGTCTATTTAAAGTTTAGCAAAGTTAGTAATACACTATACCTTCCAGATATTGTCCCCAAGGCACTAAAACTCAACTTGTCAGGGCAGCTCTCTGAATGAAATTTGTGGACCTCAATTGCAATCCAGTGATAGGAAAGTTTCCCCCTTCTTCTGTCAGGACATCAGTTCTGCCATACATTACTACAGCATGTTGGGGAAATTGTGTCTAACAAAAACTCCTTTATGATGACTTGGTGGGTAGGTTTACCTTATGCTAAGGGATTAAGTGATTCACTTGTTTTGGGTCCAGCTGATCCCCACCCCTCCAAGTTACATTGGCTGTCAGTAAAGCATGAGACACTTAATCCCACGGTCATAGGTTCAAGCCCCAAGTAGGGCAAAATATTCCTGCATTGCGGGCATTGGATTCTATGATTCTACGACTGTGGCCCTGATCTATGTTTTGACTTGACTTACTGAATGGTGCACCTTCAGCCAAGCACCTTTCTGCAACACACTTTATGTTCTGCTTGTGACCATTATCATTCAGATTAGATAGATGGAGATGATCTCGCTTCACAACAAAAAGGAGAACCAGATGCTCCTTTGGTTGCTTATCTCACCCAGAGTTGTTACTGAGTTTCAACTTGAGCAACATTTCGAGGTGAATTTGAAGATTCCGGAACTGGCAAAGTATCTCAGAAATTTCAAGGGTAGCAAAAATAATGTTGATGACTAATGCAAGTCCTCAGGCGAATTTCGCACATCCTTAGACTGTCGTTGAACTCCATCTATGGCAGAATTTGAGGTGAATTTGGAGGTTCCTACTGAGCAGGGGAAGGAATTTCTGATGGATTCCAAAAGCACTGTTGTGCTCAACTGGGCTTTCACCCAGCCCATCGCATCAGCCTTGTGTTGGGTGAGATGGTACATGGGGACTTTATGTAAGTGGGCAGCTCCTACGAGCAGCACAAACCTGATTGGTTTGATGTGCAGGTGCTTTTGTGCCTTGTGCCTCATCCTGGTAGCTCTGCCAGCTACTCTTTAGGAACAATGTCTGCATAATGCAGCCTCATGCATTGCCTGCTCCCTTCCTGCCACAATCACCAACTGATGCTCTAAGTTCTAACTTTGGGGCAACAGCAGAGCCCCCTTCAAGTGTCACTCAGTGGCAGCTTCTGAGTGGTGTTTTCAGCCCCTTCACACACACACAATGCCAAAATAATTAACAAAAAATGGATCCATATGGTTTCCATAAATATCTCTATTTACCAAACAAGGCCTCCATTCTTTAGTACCCATTTAAGAATATACAGCTAGCCTGAATTCATAAGCAGGCTATCAAGGGGACTTACCTCAGGTAAACATGGTTAAGACTTATCAAAGTATTTATATAAAATGTGTCTGCCGCCTAGTGATTAAAATAGCCTCCACATAAATTGATAAATTGCATGATTTGGAATGACTCCTGAACAAAATGTTCAAAGTAACTGTGGTAAGCATCTCTGGAGCAGTCCTAATTTTCCTTGGTACCTCTACAGATTGACCCTCTAAATATGAAGGCTAATGTCTCAGAGCCTGGAAATCTGTTGGAGGGGGGGGATCATTTTTAAAATTCATTGTTGTTCTGTTGTTGTTACAAATGCAGCAATATAATTTCACACTTCTAGAGAATAGTAAAGAAGCATTACTCACATTCTGGATTAGTTGTGCAGAGCAGACCACTGGTGCAAAATGCACCTTTTCTCTTCTGTTCTATCCTCCTACTATGTCAAAAAACTGGCCCTTGAGTCACTTCACTCTTTATGGTTGTTTGTCCCTGGGCTTCCTAAGTACAGCTGGCACAACACTGGATTTACAAAAGTGAAAGTGTCATAAGACCTCCTCTTAACTCCAGCCCATCCACCTGTTGAAACTTCTTAAAGGAATACCATCCCACAAATGCACCGTGCCAGTGATTCTCAATTGATGGTCTGTGGACCTCCTGTGGACCTACCCAGGGGGTCCATGACACCATTCATGAAACAAAAACTACCACAGAGATATCAAAAATTTCAAATATAGGGAGTCTGTGACTTGGCCTTTAAAAAACAGGGAGTCCGCCATATGTAGCTAATTGAGAACCAGTGTACTGTTCAATCATTGTTTATGACACACTCTATGTTTTGGAAGCGTATGTGTTTTGGAGGCTGCACAATTTTAATGTTCAAAGAGTGTACTAATGATTACATTTATTGAGGCATACAAGTGCACTGGTAAATACACTTCATCAGTATACAGATGATACTCAGCTCTACCTCTTGTTTAAACCAGAACCAGTGAGGGTGGTGAATGTCCTGTATCTGGAAGAGGTTGGAGGTTGAATTCTGACAAGACAGAAGTACTTTTTCTAGGAGACAAGGGGCAGGCAAGTGTGGGGGACTCCCTGGTCCTGAATGGGGCAACTTTGCTCCTAAAGGACCAGGTGCACAGCCTGGGGGTCAAGTACAATACCAAATGCTATGTGGAATGTGATTATATAGTTCAGTCAGTAAAGCATGAAACTCTTAATCTCAGGGTTGTGGCCCTTGTGGTCCCTTCCAACTCTTCAATGCTGTGATTCTATGATACAACTGTCATGGGCAAATATTGGACAGTGGCACCATAAATAAGGACTTCTCATGACATTCTGCACATTTTAACAGTTCAATTGTTTGGTTTAGCAAATTATTTGAGAGTCCAAATGCTCTTTCCTTGATTTTTAAAAAAGTTAAACACAAGCAATGTTGCCCCTTTCTCCTACAAGAATCAATTTCTTTGCATTGAGATGGGCAGGTGGAGGTGGCCAGGCGAAGTATAACTTTTCCAAGTTCTGGTAAGGATCATTATAAAATGATATTTCCCATGTTTGCTCATTTGGTAATGCTCTGACCCAGTTTAGATAAATAACACGCAGTTCAGAGTGTACTCTTCCATGGCTGCATTACGGAACTTCTCCTTTCTCTTTTCTCAAGAAGGCAAGTAAGGAAACATCCAGAGGGTTCGTCGGAAGTGTTTCAACTATGGCAGTACACACTGCTAAAAGGACCCCTCCTTTAATATGTGTGTATGCAATGGTGCACAGGAATGCAAAATTAAGATCAGGGAAAGATATCTGTGGTGACACAGAGAGAGCGGGGGGGGGGAGCACAACACAAATTGATGAAATTTCAGGGTTTCCAAAAGGAACAGTAAGGAGCAGCAGCAGCAAAACTAAAGGCAATTCCAGATGACCCTAAATATTATCCAGGTTGAAGAATGAAATGGTTAGAGATGTGTAAATATGTCAATTTCAGTTTCTTCTTTTTCCAGTCTGAAGATTAGGGAGCCCTGACCGTTAGGTCCAGTAGCGGACGACTCTGGGGATGCGGCGCTCATCTCGCTTTACTGGCCGAGGGAGCCGGCGTACAGCTTCCAGGTCATGTGGCCAGGATGACTAAGCCGCTTCTGGCAAACCAGAGCAGCGCACGGAAATGCCATTTACCTTCCCGCTGGAAGGTACCTATTTATCTACTTTGACGTGCTTTCAAACTGCTAGGTTGGCAGGAGCAGGGACTGAACAACG
The DNA here is from genome assembly GCF_964106915.1 of Podarcis gaigeae. Lineage (NCBI taxonomy): Eukaryota > Metazoa > Chordata > Lepidosauria > Squamata > Lacertidae > Podarcis > Podarcis gaigeae. Next base: position 39,511,045 of record NC_139682.1, on the reverse strand, counting down.
GGAGCTCACCCCGTCACAGGGATTCGAACCACCAACCTTCTGATTGGCAAGCCCTAGGCTCTGTTATTTAGTCCACAGTGCTACCCACATCCCAGTCTGAAGGTTAGTTCTCCATATTCCACATTGGTTTGTAGTTGTTATTTTTTAAAGAAAATTCATGGGAAGTACTCACTCTGAAGTTGATGGAGCCTCCTTAAGTAGATGTTGGATGGCAATCTGCCATGGATGCTTCACTTGAGCTTTCTGCATTGCAGGGGGTTGGACTAGATGACCCTCAGGGTCCTTCCAACTCTATAATTCTATAATTCTATGATTCTTGAAAATACATGAAAATGCCATGAAAATTAATCAGCATTTTAGTACACATTTCTCTTAATATACACACGTTTATGAAATTTTGCCTAAAGTATGTAAATTTGAAAAGCTAACTTTCCCCTACTATAATGCATTTTATAGGTTATTTTCTCTAATATATGCATTTAAATGCACAGTTTACAATAGTATGTGTATTTTTGTACATATTCCATGGCTGGAGAACTGCACTGCAAAACAGTGTGAAGGATGGTTGTATTTCAAGTCACATCTTGTTTTAGAAAGTGTGAATTAGGTAAATTCATATTTAAATGTGAAATAATTCAACTTTGTTCCCCTACACTAGAAGTGGTGGACCTATTCTTCAGGTTATGCATTACAGTGGGTGGATTCAAAATTTTAAAAATTGCCATTTACAGCAGGACTGGGCAGAAGGTAGAATTTAGCAGTAGATCTTAGTATTATTAAGTAGATTAGAAAGAATTTTTTGATCCCAATTGAAGGAAGGAGGGATAGGGGGGACCAGAACTGTGAGTAGGGGGAGTGCTAGTTTGGAAGAATTGTGAGCTCAGAAGAAATTCCTGGGCTCAGAATCCTTAACTTCGAAGATTGTGTCATTTGCACCAGGCTCTGCTTGATGGTTGTTGGAGTTCTAGCAAAAGCGAAGCAGATCCTAGAAGCCTGAAATATCCCTACTGCCAGATTTACAGCCATCTGACTAAGGTGGCTCTGGAAACTTGAAGCCTGAACTTCAGCCTCTCTCATTGTTTGGTTTTACATACAAAAGCACAAAACCTGATGGACAAGGATTTTCAGTTTGTACTAATCCCCAGAATAAATAAAACAATGTTTCAGTTTACAATAAACACAATCTTCTCTTTTCTGAAGATGGAAGAGGTGCCAACACAGGGAATAAGTAGGTTCCTTTTTGATTGTTAAGAGTCACTTCCTATTAATTAGATCTTGTCATTATTAAGGATCCAAAATATTTGCATCATCCATCCAGTGTTGAATGAAAAATACTGTGGTACCTCAGGTTAAAAACTTAATTTGTTCTGGAGGTCTGTTCTTAACCTGAAACTGTTCTTAACCTAAAACACCACTTTAGGTAATGGGGCCTCCCGCTGCCGCCGTGCGATTTCTGTTCTCATCCTGAAGCAAAGTTCTTAATCTGGGGTACTATTTCTGGGTTAGTGGAATCTGTAACCTGAAGCGTCTGTAACCCGAGGTACTGCTGTATACAGTATCAGGTCCAAAGTTACTTTATTCTCTCTTGTTTGCATACAGCTTATCTAACTATTGCTTCTCATCTGCGGTTCCATCATGGTTATTGCTGTACAAAACTTCAACATCACAGAAACAAGGAAATGCACTCAAAGGCACCGGCTATTATCTATGTAATGAGTTAGAACCATTACAATGATTTATACATGGTGCTAATTGCTTAATCATCATGAATGAAGCTCAGTTGCTGACTGCATTTATTGACAATCATAGCCAAAGTTTTGTAAATAACTCAGATTTTATTATTTGTACAGAAAGGGGGGACAAACAAATATCTGAAAAATATATATGCAATGAATATTATTTTTCTCCTCAGCACACTCTGATTACAATGAAATTAATATAACATGGGTTTGATATGAATGTTCCCTTCATCCAACAGAAGGAGTGACTCCAATCCTATACTGGTTATTTATTTACATTATTACTTACCCCCTCACACATAAGCTGGCAAACAACAATTTTTGTATTTTAAACACTGGAAGATTTTTTTAAAAACAAAAATTAAAACATTTCTTTAAAAGAAAAAAAAGCACGTAGCATCAAAAAAAACAGTAGCATCAAAATCCAGCACAAGTTTTTTAAAACAAAAACAAATCCACATTATAACAACAGGAACAGTGTAAAAACAGTTTGCCACAATATTATTCTGGGTATTATCCTTATTTATTATAGAGTAGGAATAAGTACATGTGAAATTGTTGCAACCTATCAAACAATTGCAATATTTTTAGCAATTTCAGAGAGCACTTGCTGGAAGGGAGGGGATGCTAGCCTATTTGTGGTCTGTTTAATTCTGAAATATGCACTTTAGATGGTCAAATGTTTTAAAATCAGCAAACTTTGGGAAATTGTGACATTCTAGAAAAACACGCTTTCCACTTAAGGCCCTAGTCATATCTTACTTTTAGATATATTGAAGTTGTCAGAAGGTGATTTCACCACATTCCTTTCATATGCTGCCTGCTAGTATTTAGTTGCCATCCTGGAGCTAATCCATCGCCATTGCTTTTATCCATATAAGAACATAGGAGGCTGCCTTATCCTCTGGAGCATGGGTAGTCAAACTAAGGCCCAGGAGCCGGAGCCCGCCCAATCGCCTTCTAAATCCGGCCCAAGGGCAGTCCGGGAATCAGTGTGTTTTTACATGAGTAGAGTGTGTCCTTTTATTTAACATGCATCTCCGGGTTATTTGTGGGGCATAGGAATTCGTTCATTCCCCCCACCAAAATATATATATATATAGTCCGGCCCCCCACAAGGTCTGAGGGACGGTGGACCGGCCCCCTGCTGAAAAAGTTTGCTGACCCCTGCTGGAGTAAGATCACTGGAGTAAAATCATCTAACTCATTATTGTCCACTGGAAAGCACTGGCTCCCGGGAGTTTTATTTATTTATTTCATAAAAATTATATACTTATCTATAAAATCATATTTTATATTATTATAAAAACAAAACCTCAAAGCGGTTTTAGACAGGGAGTCTCTCCCAATCATATCTGGAAATGCCAGGGAAATGGCTTGAAATCTGTTTCATGCAAAGCATGCACTCTGCCACTGAACCACAGCTCTTCTACATCAGCTCTCACTATTTGCATTTTAGCAACAAAGTCACCACATGAAACTCAGTTAACCAAATAATTTTGTGGTCACTTGTGACGGACTGACTGGATACAAAAGGGGGGGCACCAGCTGGGGGAAAGCCAAAGGAAACCCTCAGGGGAAGAAGGCTCAGAGCTAGGGGAGTGGGGGTGGGATGACAATGGGTGCCGGAGGGAAAAGAAAGAGCAGAATCGGAGGAGGAGGAAGTGTCAGAAGCAGAAGAGGTAACTGGGAAGAAGCTGTGGCAGAGAGCGGTTCAGACTCCAAGGCTGAAGCAGAACTACCTGACATTCAGAAGACATCTGAAGGCAGCCCTGTTCAGGGAAGTTTTTAATATGTGACATTTTAGTGTATTTTTTATCTCTGTTGGAAGCCGCCCAGAGTGGCTGGGGAAACCCAGCCAGATGGGCGGGGTACAAATAATAAATTATTATTATTATTATTATTAAGCTGGAGACTAGGTTGGCCAAAGAGGCAGAGTTGAGACAGGCTGCTGAAGAATCCAGGGAGTGTCCCTTTCCTGCTGCAACCAGCTTTCCTCTACCCTGGTCTCCTAGAACACACAGAGAAATGAAAAGAGCAGAGATTGGTTGTGTGCAGGTGCCATTTGTGACTGCTTGGGAAACACCCTGGAAAGGAGGTGTCTTTGAGAGCAGTGGGAAGGCAGGGACCTTCAATCCTCGCAACTGCCTCATTGGAGCAAGACCTACTGGGAAGAGTTGCTGGGGTCACTAGGCCTGCACTGTTTTGGTTTCTTTGAACAAAGAAACACTGACACCATGTTTTTTAATGCTGACCTATGTTTGACTCCGGCTCCTGACATCACCTCTCTCAATACAAAACTCATACAGTGGTACCTCGGGTTAAATACAGTGGTACCTCGGGTTACATACGCTTCAGGTTACAGACGCTTCAGGTTACAGACTTTGCTAACCCAGAAATAGTACCTCGGGTTAAGAACTTTGTTTCAGAATGAGAACAGAAATCGTGCTCCGGAGGCATGGCGGCAGCAGGAGGCTCCATTAGCTAAAGTGGTGCTTCAGGTTAGGAACAGACCTCCGGAACAAATTAACCTGAGGTACCACTGTACTTAATTCGTTCCGGAGGTCCGTTCTTAACCTGAAGCACCACTTTAGCTAATGGGGCCTCCTGCTGCCGCTTCGCCGCCGCTGCACAATTTCTGTTCTCATCCTGAAGCAAAGTTCTTAACCCGAGGTAATATTTCTGGGTTAGCAGAGTTTGTAACCTGAAGCGGATGTAACCTGAAGCGGATGTAACCCGAGGTACCACTGTATATGAATCATGGCTAAGATGATCACAAGAGCAAGGATCCAGAGAGTGATCTGAGATGCACCCAAGATCTAGCACATAACCAGTATATATTTTAATACTAACCCCCAATTCTGAGCAGCATCTCATGTCATAGCACAAACTGCTTTTGAAAATTCCCTTAATTTCCAAAGGCACACACATAATGCAAAGACTCATTGGGTGAACACAGAATTAGAAGCCTTATAGGTGTCTAGGTCCTGGTGACTACTTTAAAACTAATAAGAGGTGTACCTCACATTGTATTCCTCATATAATTTTATGTCAATATCAGAAGGGGACAATATAATGCAGAATGACTGCTGCTTAGACATAGAATAGATTACATAATGCAAGCTTTGAAAATTCTCTGTTAACTATATGCAACCTCATTTGAAACGGCAGTCAATCAGTTTCTCTCAAGTCATCGGGATTTGCCCCATGGCTGAGCAAGGAATATTCATTTTCAACTGGGACCTCAACTAAAAGAGAGAGAGAGAGAGAGAGAGAGAGAGAGAGAGAGAGAGAGAGAGAGATTAGGTTATATCATAGAAATTAAATTATTTGGAACTACTTTTATGTCCTTGCCTCTAAAGTACTTGAACATGGTCCAAAACAGGATGGCTTGACAACCACCAACTCTGCAAAGATTTTTTTAAAAAACCCACCTCAGCCTCATTTTTGCTATTTTATTCAGTAGTTTCCATGTGATCAATATACCCTGACTCCAGATTTAACATTCTACAGCCACGAGAAACTTTAATACCATTAATAGTATCCTATCATAACAACCCCATGCAAAGCAGTAGCTTTAAATTAATGTAAGACACCAAAGAACTGTACTATATCAGTCGGTTTAACATAATAAAGCTTGTTGTTCATAGCTTCTTCTTTTTAAAAAAATTAGTCATCCAGTAATTATATCAGAACCTCCTTATTACAAAAGATATTGAAAATGAGGGCAAAAGAGTTTAAACAGATGGGAGCCATGCACCAGAACTATGAAACTGTGATTTTGCAAGGTTCTAAATCCCACGGGGAATCTCCATGCATAGAGGAGGGAAGACTCTCTGCTTCAAACCTTCACCCTCAGACTCAATGAATAAAACACAATAAAAGAGATGTGTTGAATGGGGTGTTCCATCACTGCCCTTCACATATTTCTTTGCATGCAGAAACAATGAGAGAGAGAGAGAGAGAGAGAGAGAGAGAGAGAGAGAGAGAGAAGCCCATTGCACACAATTGTGCAATGGATTGTGGCCAACATTTTGGGAAGGAGGTTAATATTATTGATATTCATCTAACAAAGGAAATTTAAGTCACAGAAGCAGAAAGAACACATACCTTTGTCAGTGTCTAGGGCAGATTCTTGTTCGTCCGCCAAGCCTATTTGTTCTTCTATGGGTCGTTCTCCTGAACAATGTTGGCCAGCCAATTCTATTGCTCCTTCGAGGTTTCTTGCAGGAATGTCATTTGAAGCTTTTGGTAAAAACCCAACAGATAATTACATTTCCATCCATTGACTACTGGGGTAACCTTTGTGGCTAAGAAGACATACCACTAGTCTCAAAAGAAATTGATGTTTCAATATGTTATGCAGGTTTACTAGATTTGGCAGTGAGAGTTGTCCCAGAGAAGCCAGTGAGCAAAATAATATTCATGTGCAAATAGCTTGTGCTTTGAACATCTTCAAAGCAATGCTTTGCCCCCACCCATCCTGTCCTGGCAAATGTCACACCACCACCACTGATGGTGCTCTGGGTCCATCACATACCACTACTGCTTCTGACATTTAACAATAAAACAAACTCAGATTGGCTCTTTACCTCTCTATTGAGGCAAAAATCATGGACAACTTAGGCCCTCACCAGATAAGTCACACCACTTACTGAAGATAGGAGACCTAAGAAACCAGGAGAGGTGGGTGCTCTGCCTTTTCTGAATAGGTCACATTCCCTGTAAGAACCAGGTACACAAGATTTGGGGCAGAGGAGCATTCCTGAAGCCAGTACTGCTCCTTGATAACTAGATATTCCTTTCCCCCCAGTTTCTATTGATTTGTCAGCTGCACCCTCTTCTGGAAAAGGGAGAGTTTGCACCTCTCATAGATGACATGGTGGTAACTTCTAGATTAGACTACTGCATAGCAGGTTTGGAAAATTCAGCAGGTCTAATATACAGCTGCACAATCACTGATTGGGGGTAGTTTTACAGGCCATATTGTGCCAGTATTGAGAAAACTGCCTGCCCATTTGTTTCTGAGCTAAAGTCAAGGTACTGTTGATAAAGTTCCACATGGCTTGGGACCAGGATACCTTAGAGAATGAATTCTGCTATGCCAGTGTCCTCAGGAACTGAGGACATTTTGCTGAGAGCTTCCTCCAGGTGCTTGTCCTGGCTGAGAGAAAAAGTGAGACCTTTTTGGTAGTGGCAACCCAGCTTTAAAACAATGTCTCTTATAAGGCCCGTGTTGCTACTGTAGCTCTTTTGCCTCGTTTTTCTAAGGTTAAAGTCTTATGCTGCCAGGCCTTCAAGAAACATGTTCTTGCCCTTCTGCTGTTTCCTTATATACCTTGTAGGAATTATGTTTTTAGCACTTAGGTTGCAATCTTATACCTGCTTACCTGGGATTAAGCCTCATTGAGCTCAGTAGGGCTTACTATCTAAGGAAAGAATAGGCTCTTACAGTACTGTTGGTGATTCAAGTGCATTGATATAATGGATACATGGACAAATGCTCCAGCTTAAATCAGACGCACTTTGGGCCAGCAAGATCTAGCCAACCTGCATCCATTGTGAATGAAAACTGAACATGATGCCAGCAAGGGCTGTCTTGTGCCATATTTTGCTGCCCCAACAAGAACCAAATGCACAAAAGCACCAAGAGAATAGACGGCTTTGCTTACCATCCTTCTTTCGCTTCCTTATCTTAAGAAATACAATGATAACAGCTGCAGCCAGAACCAGAAATCCAAGCAAAATTGGTATCACAATTGGAAGTAGATTTAGTTCAGTTTCAGACAATCTAAAAATAGACATAGTACAAAAAAGACCGTTTTGTTTTGTTTTGTTTTGGGTTTGTTTTTTTGCTTGTCATCATGTGTAAACTTTTACTTCCCCAGTGGCTGGTGGGTGTCTGTTACACATCTATCTCTTTTGGTGCCAGTGCAGGGATCAGGAGCAGCTCATACAAGTTAGCAACCCAAACGTTAGACCAGTAAGTTGCCAAATGTTCTCCCGGAGGAGGAGAAGTTGAGCAGCCCAGGATAAAAGGGAGACAAGAAGATGGGGGAGATTGAATAAGTAGGGGACAGAGGAAGTAAAGGCAGCTCAGAAGGGATAGAAGCTGGCAAGCAATGCCTCAAAGAAGCATCACCCAGTGGGATCAAAAGGAGTTCTGGATTTCACCTTGGTGAGAGAAAGTGGGGGGGGGGTCCACACTACAGATGCCTTAAGCATCACTGGCTAGTTAAAATACTTGGTTAAAAGCATTCTGAGGGCATCTCATGATAACAAGAGTCCCAAATATAGCATGAGTGTGGGGCTCACCAGGTTATTTCTGGAGATAAGCAGTGGTTTTTTACTAAAAAAATATTTAGGGGTACTCTCATTTTCCTACTCATATTGAAATACTGCCCCTTAATGATGCCAAATTTAGATTCACAAAATGTTTAGGGGTATGCGTACCCCTACGTACCCCCAGGAAAAAAGCACTGGAGATAAGAGATAGTCTGGTGTTCTAAAGATCCTTGTTACCTTTAGGACTTGGGGCAAAAGAGTTCAAAATTACCCTTGTGTTGTGGTGGGAATTGGCATGTTTTGCCCTTTACAATAGAGCCACAGTCACCCTTAGCTAACCCTTCAGAGTCTTCAATCTAGCAGAGGGTGTGGCAAAAAGTCGGTGCAACCACCAATCACACACACACAGAGAGAGAGAGAGAGAGAGAGAGAGAGAGAGAGAGAGAGAGACGCACAGGACACTCAAACATTTACTACTCCCTCCCCACCCTTTTGATGATTGCTCTGATTTCTGCCCAGTCTACAAAATTGCACCCTCAGTTCATCAATTGTCTCTAATTTTTCTATAGACCTTGCATTTTGTTTTTTTGTTTGAAATAACATTTGCAGCAGTGTAATAAGTCTCAACACCAGTGAAAGGAGTGCCATCTACTGGCTCATCCTTACGCATAATTCTTTTTCAACGCATAATTCTTTTTCAATGTTTCCTTTCTAAGCATTCGACTGGCTATTCTGGGAAACTGCAGTTCATATATTAAGTGTGCAGAACACTAGCAGCTCTCCCCCATTTACACATGCTAGTATTTTAACTGGAAGATTCAGCACATTAATTTGGATCAGTTTCTCATTCTTTCCTTGGCATCAGCTGCTAAACTACCCTCTGGAAGTGCTGGCGCCTATTTTTCAGACTGGTTGGATGACATTTTTTAAAACTTAAATTTTAGAGAAATGGCTGGATGCCACTGAGCATGAGAATGTGCTTAAACTAGACAAGGCATCTTCTAACTTTACCTTTGCTTGTAAACTTCATTTGTAGCTGTCACATAACTTTGGGGGGATGTCCAGATTGTTTGTGGCTCATATGTGGTTGCCGTATCATTTACGATATTGAAGAAAACCAATTCTGTTAGGAGGAAAAAGTTGTCAGAAGAACGATGGCCAAGGCTTTGCTGGATGAAGCTGAAAGAGGCTGCAGCATGGCAATGTAGGAACTGGGTCCTTCTCACCTTTACCTTTTGACTCCAGGAGGCAGTTGAGTAAGTGGAGGCTCTGCAACCAGTACCATGGAAGATGCTGCACAGTTGGTACATGGCTAGTTGGCCCTTCTGATGCCAGCAGCATCAGTTCCAAAGATGCTATCAACTCAGCAACTGTACAGTTGTATGGGGCAGCAGCACTGTCCTATTCCACCTAGCATTGACCAGAAAGAGGGATATCCACCACCTTTATCATGATGCAACAGCTGCCAGTGGTTTCACTTCATCAGGGCCAGCTTTATTAGGCAGAGTGAGACAGCTGCCTCAGGCAGCAGGTGCTAGGGGGCAGCAGCAACCCGCTAGCTGTTTCTCCTGAACCCTATTGGCTGTACCCTTCTGGTTGTGTGTGTCCTATCCTGCACCCCCATGATCAACCTAATCCTCTCAGAAGCAATGAGTTATGTTCTGCTGTTGACAGAATTGAAATAACATCCAACTGCAGGCCAAGTTGCCTTCTGTGCATCAAAAAGCGAATGAACCATCTTGTCTTTTGTTCCATGCGGCAAAATGTATTGGGCCAGACCTGCACATAGCAAGCTATCTCACCACCTGGAATCCACTTAGAACTGAGCTTTATGCTATTGTGGGACCCCAGACTGGATGTCTGCATGTGATTCACTGTGCAGGCATAAAGGGTAATGGTGCCTTATTAAGATAGTAATATATGTTTGAGCTATACCACTTCAGACTACAGGGAATGTGGGGAATCCCACCTGATAACACAATGTGTATCTATCTGCCTATCTATCTATAATCTCCTTTCCCATTTTGCCACCCCATCCCGCCGCTGCCCTGCCACCAAAGGCGCCTGCAACCACCAAATCCTCTCTTACCTGGGTTGCATGGCAGCGCCTGTGAAGTGGCGGTGGCAGCGGGTTCCAGAAAGATCTCATGAGGTGGCTGGGTGGCCGTGGGGGTGCCGCCACTTAGAGTTCCACCACCCAAGACAGTTTCCTCAGTCTGCCACATGGATGGGACAGCCCAGCCTTCCACATTAAAAAGGGAGGTCATGGAGAAAGTTATAGCCTTCCTTCCTTCCTAAAATCTAGTCGCCCATGCACAGGGAATCATTTGTACATTCATTTTTAAAATGCACCACCTCCCCACTGTCCCCCGCCCAACACACATGCACCCTACCTAAAAGCCAACTCTTCGCCTGGCACCTTCATTATACACCTTTAGGCGCCAGGCAAAAATGTTCCTTTTTAACTTGGCTGATTTGATTGACATCCTATGCCCTTTTAAAATGTGGGGGTTTGGGGGGATGGGTGTTATTGGGCTATTGTTTTTATTTCAATTATGTATTTTGTGGTTTCATATTTTGATTTTATTCTGTGAACCTCTCTGAGACCTCCAGATATAGGGCAGTATATAAATTCAATAAATAATAATAACTCCTAGGGGCCAAGTTCCCTTCGCCCCTCCTCCCCAATAAAATATTCACCATTCAAAGTAGAGCAGCCCAGGATAAAAGGTGATAAAGTGGTGTGCAAGCACTGCATCTTGTGATCTATTATATGGGGTGGGGCTTACTTGCCCTCCCCTCCCCCCATATTATATTCAAGTGCATCTCTGCACACCTGCCAGGAACCACATGCTATCATACATGCCTCATGTTCCCATAGAACCCTGATTGAGAAAGCAGAGCACAGGTATCATGGCAACAGCTCACCAGAGGGATTTGGAACAACTTCTCTTAGAAAGGGCCCTGCCTGTTCTAACAGATTTAGCCACACACAGAAAGGCAAGGGATTTTATTCAGTAGCAGCCTCTTTCAACTGAGAGCCCCCGTGGTGGGTTTACATGAAAAGAGTATATGCTCAGGCAAGGTCTGTGACTCCTCAACTTCCTCTGGGTATATCCACACTGCTCAGGGCAGGAACATTACCAACAGTCAGACACATGGATGTGGTTTCAAGCCTATAGGATTAGAGCAGTCTTAAACAGTAGGTCTTGGACCACTTTTAGTGCTGCAACCTGCTCAGTGCCTCCTTGCTTGTCTGCCCCACCCCCTAGCTTTTCGGTTGCACAGATGCTATGGGACTTCTTACCATGAGAGAAGGTTGTGAAAAAGAATTTAGCAATTTCCAAAAATGTATTGGGTACCAGCAGAAAGGGATGTCTCCATATAAGGTCATGTAGAATACGTCAATTGAAGCTAGACTTCACTTAATAAGCTGTGATTAATATACAGTGGAAGTGTCTATACAGTGGAAGTGTCTAGACTTGATGAGTTTATCAGATGAGCTGCTAAGATAAGGAAAAGCTAAATGTTTTGGCAAGGAATGTTCTTTTGCATTTTACAACCCCTTTAGGCAAGTGGTTTCCAGAAGCACTGTAATTTTGTAATTGCTTTTAAAGAAATGCTTTTAGAAATAATAATACTTGAGGAAACATTTTGGCAAAACTGTGTGTCTAGTTCTGCCAGCACACTCTTTCATGGGCAGCTTGGTTTTATAGAAGACTTTTAGTGTCACTAATTGGACCAGAAAAGTGACAGCAGAAACAAGCCCTCAGCCAGCCTGGCTTAGAAGTGGAGGTGGAAGGAAAGCAAATTTGAAAAATGAACTTCCTACTGCTTTGGGTTGGGGCTAGCAAGGAGAGGAACAAGGCATTCTGCACCCCCCAAAACCAATCCCATGCCCAAGAATCATTGAAGCTCTGAAGAGGATTATCTCCCATATTTGCAGAGGGAGTATATGCATACCCACCAGCTCATAGGGCCATTATGACATTTGTGATTTTGCCATTTTACTTCTCTGCTTACCTTCTGTGACCTCCAGTTGTATGATGCTTGGGCTTGTATTGTCATCAGACGTTCCTGTTCCACATTTATACATTCCTGAATCTTCTTTTCTCAGTTTGTTTATGAAGACTTTGAAAGTTTCTGAGCTATTTCCAGCAGTAAAAATAATTCTTCCTTCTTGCTGTTTTCCCTTATTCATGCTAGTATCTGCTATGAGAGAACAGCCAGATCTCCTCATCTTACAAAAGGATCTCCTCATGCTTGACTTGGCAGTTTCCACTGGGCATTGGATCATCACTGACCCTCTCACTTTACCCCAAAGTATTTCAGGTGATTTTGGCATATTTTGACCTGTTTGGAGAAAACAAATCAAAGCATTTATTACTATCTCTCTCCCCCCCCCCCGCCAGTCTTAAACAATTTTTCAAAGAATCATTACTACCTACTACAGCCAATAGTGCATGTATATGAAAATATAAAAAGGTATTTTACTAGAGACAGAGAAGACATCAAGGGCACCTCTACCAATATCAATGATATTGGTACAATCAGCAGGAGAGGCCAGTTGGTGGTGTTTCTGTTGGGTGATGTACAGTTCACACTGACCCATGATAGGGTCTCCTCAGAGGCTGAGTCCCATTTGCTGAATGCCCTCCCTGGTCAAGCATATCTGTCTCTCTCATTATTAACATTGAGGAAGAATTTTAAAATGTTGCAGTTCACCTTGGCATTTGATGACTGAAAGACGCTGTTCCTTAAGATCATTAGCTGTGAGGATATGTGCCTGTTTTAAAATGTTTATTTTTTTTAAATGTAATTGTATTGTTTTGTTAGTTTGTTGTTTGCCACCCTGGACTCCTTTGTAAGAAAGGACAGGACAGGAATTAAATAATTAATTATAAAACAACAATCAAGCAGGCACAAAATGTAAACAGACTTTCTCATTTAAAACATTTAAGCAACCCAAATACATGCAAAAGCTGGGCTTGTCCTCATCCACCTAGCAATTTATTGAAAGCCTTGTTTGCCTCTACATTTTTCAGGTGGGTTATTAGCTCTTTGAACAACTGTAAATGGAAAACTGTATCTATAGATAATGGCTCCACATTAGAGTATAGATATGAGAGAGCTTAAAGAGCCATGATTATTTAAGGTTAATAGAGAAAAGTGAGGCAAAAGCAGAACTGGAAAGTGATTGATCTGAATCCCAGATTTCTGCCAAGAAGTCTTTTGAACTAACGTCTTAGCATAGAATTTTACCCAAATATATATTTGTTTCGCTTTTTCTAAACCAGGATATCCCTAATAGCACTTTTGGATTTGGTTTGTTTAGAGAATAGGTGGCAAAGCAACTGCCTTCCAAAGAGTTTTGGAAAAACCTGTTGTGGATACACAAAATACCCATTTAAAAGAAAAACAAAGAAGCAATACTCAGATCCTTCTTCTCCCCCTACCCCCCAAAACCCCATGCACAGCACCAATACACACAGACTAAAACACAGACCAACAGAGACAAAACACACACCCTACACAGCCAAAAAAAGAAAAAACAGGCAAAATTATCCCATCAAGGCAACTGAAAAAGCAGACCCCAGAAACAAAACAAATTGTTAAAATAGCCCTTCAGTTTTTGAAAAAAGTTGTTTGGATTCCAACAGCTTGCTTACCTTCCCAAATGGTTAGATTCACTCCAGCATAAAAACCATAAGCATTTTTGTTGCCAATGCCACATCTGTAATTACTGGAGTCTGTCTTCACCAGCTGTGTCATTGTCACTTGCAAAATCCCACTTTGAGGGCTATCATGCATTGACACTCTTCCTTCATAGTCTTTGTGAATGAAATCGTTAGTTGAAATGATAGTCTGGCAAGAGTGATGGTTGGTTGACTCCTTGCACCAGTATTTTCTGCCATGTCTATTGGCTGATGTGGTTTCATAGTAGCACTTGATTGTCACTGATCTTCCAGCAAGGCTTATCAGCAGCCTTGGAGCATATAATGTTCCTGAAACTGTTTTAAATAAGGGTACAAAAGCTATCAATACATTATTCAAGCAATAATACAATTTATATAGGGTCATGGAGCGATTCAAGCCCCCTTTGAACCAGGCTGGGAGTGATTTGAATGGATTGGGAAGAGATGTCGCTCCATGTGAGAAGCAGTTCCCATTGATCCTGCTGACCCTATTAAGGATCGATGGGAATTGTATCTCGCATGTATCATTGCAAGCAGTATGCTGCTACAGTCCTGAGGGTCAAATTTGCCACTGCTACCAGGTATATTTTTAGAATGGGTGAGACACAATGGGGAAGAGCTCAGGACTGCAATGAATGGTATGATTGCTTATTAAAGTGTAATTTAATTCACACTTCATTCACTATCTGAACAAGGAATTAGTATCCCAACAAAGCTTTGGTAATGTTTATATTTTGCTAATTGGTTAATCATTTGAAGCATTGACGGTTCCCAGTAAGGAACATGCTCTTACACAATCCTCTGAACAGTGATAAATCCAAGGGTATAGCATGTATCCAAGTTGCAGTTGGGTTACTGGAGACTTACTATGTTTTGTGACACATGGTTTATTTACACGTATATACAGGTTGCGCATGGGTGGAGATTCACAGCTTTCATACACTAATAGATACTAGTTCCGTATTTGGTTTTGAGGAAACTCAGGTACTGCACAGCTCCCAAGACATCCTCCAACTCCAACCTTTTCCTCAGACAGTCTTAGTACGACCCCAACTTCAGGTTCAGGCCACACAGACACAGTTGGATGACATCATCCCCAGAGAAGGGGTGGGGGAGAAAGCTAAGCCCTGTTTACCAAATGGCCCCTGACCCTTGCAGTGCACAACAGAGGACACCAATAAGGATGAGATTCAGGTGGATAACTGTTGGTAGTATATTAGGGAACCTCCCAGTCAGAGGGTTAGGGATACAGCCCGGCAACCATGCTTGGACTCACCCTTGGAGGTTTCCCCAGCATGTAGGAGTCAAATACTGTAAAATCAGGTCAAAGTCCATCAAAAACTTAGCCAGTTCCTCCAGGAAAGTGGAGCCAACCACCCTACAAACTTTTCCATTCTACATAAAGCTTCAGCAGGGTTTTGTAGCATCAGTTCATTTGGAGCTATCCAAGGTCCTGTTTTTCTCTGCTCTCTGTATAGGTAAAGGTAAAGGTACCCCTGCCCGTACGGGCCAGTCTTGCCAGACTCTGGGGTTGTGCGCCCATCTCACTCAAGAGGCCAGGGGCCAGCGCTGTCCGAAGACACTTCCGGGTCACGTGGCCAGCGTGACATCGCTGCTCTGGCGAGCCAGAGCTGCACACGGAAACGCCATTTACCTTCCCGCTAGAAAGCGGTCCCTATTTATCTACTTGCACCCGAGGGTGCTTTTGAACTGCTAGGTTGGCAGGCGCTGGGACCGAGCAACGGGAGCGCACCCCGCTGCGGGGATTCGAACTGCCGACCTTTCGATCGGCAAGCCCTAGGCGCTGAGGCTTTTACCCACAGCGCCACCCGCGTCCCTGTATAGAATAACCTTAATCTGATTTGCCAGCTGTGATTTGACTTTCTCTACCTTGGCTAGCCTTGATTTGACTGTACTAGACACTACCTGTGTCCTGTTACCTTCAAGTGGCTATGGAACAAATATTATTTTTTCAGAAGGGTCTCAAACTATGAGTTCCTATCTGAAGAAGTGTGCATGCACATGAAAGTTTATACCAAGAACAAACTTAGTTGGTCTCTAAGGTGCTACTGGACAATATATATATATTCCTATGTTGACAAATTGCTTATACTTAACCAACTACTGAACAAAGCTAGACCTGTTTGGCAGCCTTGAGCACTGAAGCAGTCCTTCTACAGACCAGAACTGAACTGTATTACTGTAGAGTCAATGAACCAGAGATCACCTTGAGGCTTTCTAGCTCAAATCCTAATCCCATTCCAATATATTTTGAAAGATCCTGCTTTGTCTGGATCTTCTCTAATGTAAAAATAGTTTCCTAGAAAAAGTCTAACAGATTTATCTGTGAAAGTCAAAGTAAAGCTCAAATATTTCATAGTATACCTGAAGGAGCATCTCCACTCTTATTTCTCAGCCAGGACACTGAGGTCCTCCTGTGAACATCTTCTGCTAGTACCCTCACTACAAGAAGCAAAGTTACAGGGAACCAAGCAGAGGGTCTTCTCGGTAGTGGCACCCTCCCTGTGGAATGCCCTCCCTTCAGATGTCAAGGAAATAAACAGCTTTCTGACTTTTAAAAGACATCTGAAGATGTCCCTATTTAGGGAAGTTTTTGATGTTTTTATTATGTTTTTAGATATGTTGTAAGCCCCCCAGAGTGGCTGGGGAAACCTCCTATGTAAATCAGGGGCACCTGCAGCAAATTTATTTAATCCTTTCCTCAGACTATGGAAAAGAGACTTAAATATGAACTTTAATATTATGAAGTGTACAGAAAGTTTCCAAGTTACCAATAGGGTAACTCTGGTTGTTGTTATTTTTGTTGTGTTTGCATTTTTTGATTTTATAAATTTAAAGCCAAAGTATATCTTAAGCATATATGAAACTGGCTGCAAAGAGAGTGAAAGAGGGGAGAAATGACAATTTACTAGCTATATTGGAGTAAAGATTTGTTCTTGAAGGAGCAAGCAGAAAACACAGAAGTGCCAAAGATAGACCAGAAGGAGGATAGTTGTTATGAACCCCAATTCTTTCACAACCCTGACACAAACTTCTCAAACTTATTGAAGATGACACAACTTTTGTCTACTCACCGTGTATGAGAACGAGGAAAAAAATAAAGGTATTCATCATTGTGCTTGATTTCAGATTTATTCAAAATCAAACATCTAAACTGGATGCAAGCAGTAGGACAGGCTCTGAATACCCCTACAAAACCTGGCAGAAATATGAAGGGTTTTAAAAAAAATCATTACATTTATTAAAGATATTGAAGTGTAAAAGAATTATATAGTCCAAGAAGGCCGATCATCTGTGAAATATATCTAGCATTCATAATTGCTGTTACAGGTGGAAAAAATGAAATGTTTTCTGCAGAATAAAGCAGCCCCCCTAAAGTGTTTTCTCCCCCAAAGCCTGCTGACAACTCCCTTTCCCTTTCCCTATTTTGCTTCTTTCTGGAATTTCTGGGTAAATTTGTCAGCAGCAGTGACTCTGAATAAAGATAATGTTCATGTGTGTGGCTGCAAGCTCTGGACAGTTGGAGAACTTCCTCATGCATGTTAAAATCCCCTTTTTAGTTTGTTTGTTTGTTTGTTTGTTTGTTTGTTTGTTTGTTTGTGTGTTTCATTTTAAGAAGTTGCTGCTTCAAGTGTCTTCACTTGAAGACAATAGAATTTGTACATTTCACAAGCACACACATCCATGCCCATGATGAAGAAGATAGATGAGGTTGTCAGCTTTCTTGGTTCTGCAAAGGACGTGGGGGATAAAATAGGACCAAAAAGGAAATAAGCATTTAGTTCTAACAGTGCATTGTGTCCCCCAAGCTAGGGTCAGAGAATTTAACCAGATCAGCACTGTGTTAACCCAAAATTCAATGGTTAAGTATGACTTCAAAACCAAATGGAGTCACACAGCTCCTTGTGCAGCTTCCTTTCTGGGGCCCAAACTAAACTTGTTTGTTCACATTTTTGCCCCACGAATGTATACATGGATGCATAACATAGGGTACCACAAAATAAGTTTTGTGGTATTTTAAAGACTATCAATTTCATCATGGCATTAGCTTTTATGGACTACAAAAATATTCTGAGCCTATGGGGTCTTATAACACTCAGGAAAACACAAATAAAAAAACTATTTTATCAGCTTTGATAGATTAAAAAGAAAATACTCTTGAACATTTGCTTAGTTCTTGCCTTGGCTAGTCACCAACTCTCAGCTCAGTCTCCCTCACATAACTGTTGTGAAGATACAGAAGGAAGAATAAACTGACTGTACCACAGGCACCATTTTTTTCTTCCTTTAACTAGAGTGATGCATCATTGTACTATAAAGAACCATGGGTGGGGCTTGGGGGGGGCTGCAAATTAGTATAGCTCCAAACCTTCAACAAATCTTACTCAGGCCTGATTGTTGCGTATTTTAGATGCATAAATCACAATCCCACTTTTCAGTTCAGCTTACTCCCAGGTTAGTGTGCACAGGTGATAGCAGCAGGGCAGGGCACTCCTATCTGCAGCAACTGCTTTTCCAACACAAATGTGTTATTTCCTTTCAGAAACTCTGGAATTTGTGATGGAGCTTCAGTTCCTGCCATTTGCTACCCTCTTCCTTTTCCCCAAGTAAGGCTCCCCACTCCCTTGAAATGGGAGAGGAACAGTTGTGCACAATTGTGTGCATGGTTCCTAATCCAACACTGAGGACTTCATGTTCAGTCCCAATTCTTGACTGCCGGCTTCCAGCCAAGACAAACTTCTGACCGCACAGATCTGAGCACTTTAATGCAACAAGTGCACAGAACCCTGCTTGTGCCCAAAGCTCTGTCTTGCTGGGTCAGAGTAAAGCTGGGGCCATATATCCACCCACACTTTCATGGGACTTTCATGGGACCTTTTGTTGCCCACAAAAGTTGGAGGAGAAATACTCACAGGAAGATGTGCCCGTTTACTCAGAAATCAATCTCACCATTCAACAGGCTGACAACATGGTAAGTGTGCCTAGGAATGCAGTTTTGGAAAAAGCTGTTATCATTATTTTAAAGTGATATGCATTCTCGGCAGGTTTTTAGCATATTCCAAATAGTAGCAATTCAAAGTCCTACTTATTCTCAAAAAGATCCTTATATAGTATCCTCCATTCATTCATTAAATGTCACTTTTCCTATTTTTACCATTTGCAAGAATTTATTCAACCAGCCTGTAACCTTCAGTGGAGACAAAAATATCCTGGCAATTAAAACTTCTCATTGTACAGTATGCTGTATTGGGAGAACTGGTCAAACCTAGCAAGTTATAAAAGCTGTAATTGCAAAGTCAGCATTTAGCATTAGAGAACAAAACACATTGGATCCAATATAAGCAATGGCTACCTTGACAGGTTTGAAAAAATGTCTTTTTGCATTGCTAATTTATCATTCACAAAATGACTTTTTCTTACCTTATGATGAATATTGAAAGCACATTGGTTTTCCAAACTGCAGGTTTGATAATAGCATCACCTACCTGAAAATTTTGGGGTTTTTGAATAAATATTTAAATACAACACATGAAGCTGCAAGTTGATTTCAGTCCTACCTTTTAAAAATTCCTGTTTCACACTCTGCTGTCTTCAATAAGTAGAGTATAAATGAAACAAGCTGTGTGTTAAAAAGAGGAAGCCTCAAGTCTAGTCTAATGCATCTCAGGTCACCGCAGTCAGTAATATAATGAAGTTCTTGATTTAAAAGAAGAGGAAGGATCTATGGTCAGAGTACGAAACAAAAAATTTCCCCTGCTTTCTGGGCACTTAGAATACCAGAGAACAGAACTGTGGCTGATTCACATAAGCCGGTCCAGGGAGAGTTTCATTCAGTAAATTAGAAATGGTTCATTACCTTGAACTTGAAGTGAACCCCTAAACCGCAAAAAGGAGGCAGTTCAAAATAGGTGGCATAATAATTTGAAGTTCATGTAATTACTTTGTGGGTGATAAGAAAAGGCCTCTCTTTGCTCAAACCCTATAGGAGTCAAGAGAGTGCTTAGACATTCACCTGAACATGGGATGTTTGAATGGGAGGAGAGACAAGACATGCATACAGGCCTCACCTTCAATGTCCCCTGTATGCTTTGGCATGATCTGCTCAGTACCCAACCTTCCCATGTTGAGTGGAGAAGATCTGCAGAGGGCTTTTAATCATGTTCTCTCAAACACAATTAGAACCTTCTGCACCTACAGGAGCCCTGATAAAACAATGTTCCTAATGCATCTCTCCAGACTTCTCTTTCTGGCCCTCAGGACCCCTTTCCCCTTGCCACACATCTTATCAACCCTGCTCCATAATAATCTTGAACACTTTGACCTGGCAGGAATGTGCGTGTCCTTGGACTGTGACCATGCCGCTTGCTTGCTTGCTTGCTTGCTTGCTTGCTTGCATGGATGGAGGATGGGGAGATAGTGGGGGGGGGTGGTATAGAACTATCAGGGTTTTACGCGGCTGCTGTAAAAAGGTAAAAGTCCTGTCTCTTGCTAACCCACTTTTGCTTCTCGCCCTGCTCGCTTTCATAGAATTGTACAGCTGGAAGGGACCCTGAGGGTTATTTGCCAGCCTCCAGTCCACAGGGACCTTACCTGTTCTCCAAAAAATCTCAAAGATTGTAGACAGAGGCTCTGAGATTACATGCAGAAGTTCCTTCAGTACCCCTAGGCCTCAGGAGAATGTATTTGTGTCAGAAGCAAACTGCACCGAACACATGCTCATAGGTTCTGTCCTGCAGTCAAATAGTCATACATGTGACACTAGATAGCCCATACAGTGGTACCTCAGGTTAAGAACTTAATTAGTTCTGGAGGTCCGTTCTTAACCTGAAGCTGTTCTTATCCTGAGGTACCGCTTTAGCTAATGGGGCCTGCCACCACACCACCGCTGCACTATTTCTGTTCTCATCCTGAAGCAAAGTTCTTAGCCCAAGGTACTATTTCTGGGTTAGTGGAGTCTGTAACCTGAAGCGTCTGTAACCCGAGGTACCATGGTACATCCGTTTTCGACCTTCAAAACCATCTTTCTTTCTTTCGTTCTTTCTTTTGTTTTGGTCATTGTTGTTTATTGGGCTTCATATGTTAACATCTACATATTTCTTTTCATTTCTTAACATCCACATATCAAATTGATAATAAGTATCTATAAAAAGCAACTGTGGTTTGTTAGTTTTAAATGATTTACTGGTAATCAGTTGTTCTAGTTGCTAAATTTATACAACTGGCCTATATGCTTAACTCTTTGCCTTGATGCTTTATCAATGGGGCTGAATCACTTAATCCCTTTAGACTCCTGTTGTGGTTTCGTTTTGTTTTTCTTCATTTTGTCCTACTTTGGAAAGTGCGTTTGCTAGCTCAAAGGTTGGTAGATAAATAATAACCATATCGTGCGATTTGATAGGACCAAGCCTAATTGTTTCTCTGGTAATGTTAATGATTGGTTGATATAAGGCTGCCAAGAAAAATAATAGCGATCTCACTCTCAGTCTTTGTACCTCCCCTTCCATCACCATGCAAGAACTTCCTGCATCAGAAGGTGGTGCGAACAAGGTCTTTATCTTATTCTTTATCTTATTTTGCTGCTTCCATCTTGGCAATATTGGTAACTATAAAACTAATGTGATATGTAGACCCATTTTTATCAAGTGTGCCTTTATGGATATTGTACCTGTAATGTACCAGCTCCCAGAAGAAGGGCATTCTGAACTACTAGTAGGTACTAGTAGTAGCAGTAGTAGTAGTAGGTACTACTACTACTACCCAGCCTTCTCAGCCCAATCCTGGTGTTTTCCCCACACACAATGTGCTTTAATCAGACAATACCTTGCAGCAAGACACTTCAGCACCTCATAATTTGTGGTAATTGTCTACTATTTTGCTTCTCTTATTACACAGCAAGTGCAGAACAATGCTGCCATCAAGTGGCTCTGGAAAAAACACTGCCATGAATAACAGAGCCCATTTGAAGAGATGCACCCATAGCTTTTGTGTCTTGTTTTTACGGGGAGTGTGTGTAAATTTAACACTGCAAGGTAAACATTATTCCAAATACACATAGCCTTAGGTCCAATTCATATGTTACCACTACATTATGGGATTTGTTTCCCTGTGATCTGTATTTTTTAAATCATATTTTGATATTTATTGTCTGTTTTACATATTACATAAAGCTCTAAAGCTATTCTTCAGTGTATTTTGCCAGCTTGCCCAACTGAACAAATTTAATATCCTTAGAAGCAAACTATTTAGAAGGGTATAAAGCTCTGACAGAACGGATCTGGGTTACAAGCCTAAGTAAGTTCTCAGTCTCCATCCATCACCGTCTTGAAACTGAACCTACAGCATTCAAAGTAACATAATAATGATGAAATGATACAGTATAAGCATATAATGAAATGATATAAGCAAAAAAAAATTATCACACTTGCAGGTAATATTCTTTTTTCTTCCTCACTGAGCATAAGAAAAAGGCATTGACACTAAACATTATTTTACATTGATATATTGATTGACTGGCCTTTCTATGGTCTTCCTTAAGGGTATTATGATGGCCTGTGCTCCAATCAATGGTTTTGTTGTGGGCTTTTATGTGAAAAGCATGAAGGAGGTTTTGCGTGTAACTTTCATCTGATTTTTTTATTTAAAAAGTCTGGTTTGTTTGCGTGTACACTTCTTTCCCTAGTTTTCCCTATTGACACAGAGCAGAGTTTCAAGATTTTGTAGCATTCCCAAGTGATTAAATAGCTTTTGCTGTTGTTTAAAGTAAATGTATTATCATCATCATTAATATGAGTGACATGAATTTACACCGTGATGTGATTTCAGCTCTTGATTAGTTTAACCATGTGTCCTGGTTCAGACAACATGCTATGCCAAACCTTTGCTTAGCTCAGCACAGCAGTAAAAAGGAGCAAAGAGGAGCAAAATGATGAGGTCTTTTCCGGGAGCCCACATACTCACAAGGTCTTGCTAAGCTGAGCAGGGAGGGGGACTCCAGCCCATGGTCCAGATTTGGCCCACCAGTGCAGATATCACTGGTGAGATTATTTCAGAAATTAAAAAACCATCAGTGAGCGTTAACTAAAAGCACATCCAGGCAACCTATTTATAGAGCATTCATTCTTATTCATTTGCAATAACAGTTGGTTTGCTGTTCAACAGTGGAAGGCACACCCTTTGGAGGTTATTGCAGATGGTTGGACTAGATGGCCCTTGAGGTCCCTTCCAACTCTGTAATTCTATGAGGTTATGTAACATTGCAGGAGGCAGTAGAAGACAGGAGTGCCTGGCGTGCTGTGGTCCATGGGGTCACGAAGAGTCGGACACAACTAAACGACTAAACACCAACAACATTGTGTCAAGCAATTGTTACTCCATTATTTCCCTGTCACTTTCCTTACCAGAAATAGCCCAATTTTTATTTCTGTTTTGTGGAAGCAGGTTTATTGCACAAGAGCACCAAATCCACTGTAATTCCGTAAGCTAAATTTGCTAGTATATGATCTAATCCCACTCACAGAAAAGCAACAGTTTGGAGGCAGAACTGAAACATTTAATTACTCTTCTAAACAGTTTAACAAAATATCTCCCCAGCAGCAATGGATGTGAGTGAAAGTTTTTTCTAGAATTCTGCACCTGTCTTCTCCTGTCCATTTACACTGTTGCTCTTCAGAATTCCACAGAGTTACTTTAGCAAAATCCTGACTCAAAGATTTTACTTTACCTGTTTCTAAAATATCTCCACTAGATGGACCTCTGACTGTGCTGCTTACTTTCTCCCAACCAAACATGGTCTGAGCATGATTGCATGTATCTTACTCCTGACCTGCCACCATTGTGAGTGAGTGCTGATTCTGTAGAAAAGACCCATGCAATTGGCCACTGAGTGCACAACTGTGTTGATTAGCTGATCTCCCAGGTGTCCAATAGCTGGTCATAGATATATTGCTTCCATAAATCTGATAAACATAAGTGCCCCTTATTTTCCAGGGACAATCCCAGATTTACAGAGGCTGTCCCAGTTTCTGATTTGATCCCATAATGTCCCACTTTTCCCTAGGGAAAATATTAACTCTAATATCTCCCAAATCTCTGTCTCCTGAATCTGGACTGTGATGTACCCAAAGAAAAATGCATATGCAATGAAGTGACAAAGATCACTTGGGCAGGGCCAGATTTTCCTTGATGCAGTAGCTGTCAGAAGACATTTTGCAATCAAATGACATCAGAAGGAACATAAAGGGACTTTCTGACTGTGGTATCTACCTGGAAGGCAGAACAGATGAAGGCAAGCTAAAATCAAGGAATTGTGAGACTGGCCTGAATAGGCACTTTAATAGGCATCAGTTATTATGACCTGACAGAAGCCAGTTTAAAATGCCTCCGCTTAAAGTCTTGTGATGCTTTTTATCTTCATAAACTAAACACGAGTCAGCTGTGTCCTACAGCTACAGAAAAGGTGAATGCCACTTTAGACTGCATTAATAGGAGCATAGTTTCTCAGTCACAATAAGTAATAGTTCCATTTCATTCTGTGCTAGTCAGACCTCATCTGAAGTACTGTGTCTTAAGACAAATTGCAATAGATTCTGAGAAGAGCAACAAAGATTATCGGCATCACAGGAAAAGAATCCTATGAGGGATTCCTATGGGTACAGTTTGCCTGGGAAAAAGAACCTTGACAGGGAAAGGTGATACCACATACCTGTAGAAGACGACAAAGACTTGTTTTCTGCTACCACAGAGAACATGATCTAATGGGCTTAAGATACAGGACTGTGGCGATCACACAGGGCCCCCGGATGTTTGACGGTCTATTGACCCTGTGCCACCACTGTGATTGCTTTCTTCGCTGCCACCACCCCGTTTCTCATGGGGACACACGGAGTCCAGACAGTTGTTAACATAAACAAATTATCAAGTTTATTTTTACATGCAGGAACAAGCTTATGGTTTCAGTTAGTTTTTCTTGACAGTTTCTTAATCTTAGTTCCTAACAAGTTCAAACTGATTATCACCAACTATCTATCTGACTCCACCTAACAATTCCTCTCACTCACTCACAATACAACTTGACCAACCCACTGCCTATTCCTCCCTCTTCCTTCTCCAATTCCCAAACCTCAACTAACCTTCAAAACCTCCCACTCTAACTTTTACTCCACCCCTTGCATTCCCACTGGCCAATCACATCACACTCATTTAACCCTTTCCTATGACCCATCCTTGGAGGCAAACGCCAAAAGGACTCTAATTGAACATTAAGAAAAATGCTTACTGATAGAACTAATTACCTAGTGACATGGCTGGGCTCTTCCTCATGATAACTTTTTCAGGAAGAAATGAGACCGTTTTCTGCTGGGGATGCTGTGATCCTGAATTTTTTGCACTGAGCAGGAGATGATCAACAACAGCAGCCTTCACCAACCTGACGCCGCCCAGATGTTGTTGGACTACAACTCCCCTGGTGGGAACTGTAGTCCAGCAGCATCTGGAGGGTGTCAGTTTTGTAAAAGTTAGTCTACAAGCTCCCCTTCAAAGTTAGTGTGCCAGTGTGGTTTAGTGGGTAAGAGCGGTGGACTCGTAATCTGGGGAACCTGGTTCGCATCCCCGCTCCTCCACATGCAGCTGCTGGGTGACCTTGGGCTAGTCACACTTCTCTGAAGTTTCTCAGCGTCACTCACTTAGCAGAGTGTTTGTTGTGGGGGAGGAAGGGAAAGGAGAATGTTAGCAGCTTTGAGACTCCTTAGGGTAGTTATAAAGTGGGATATCAAATCCAAACTCCTCCTCCTCCTCCTCCTCCTCCTCCTCCTCCTCTTCTTCTTCTTCTTCTTCGATTCTGTAATTTCCATTGCTATACCTCTTGTCGTCTCTTTCCCTAACAATTCTTCACTGTCATGCTGTTTGAAGTCCTAAAATGCATTGACTTCTCTGCAGTAACACTTAGTCAATCAAAAAAGAGTACAAAGCCCTTTTGGCCTCAAAAAAAAAGGCAGTCCGAACAAAATTCCTGGTCCCTACTATTGAATGCCTCACTAAACAATGAAACTAAACTCTTTTGGCAACTGGTCTCCGACTCAATGAAAAATAGTTCCTCAGCCCCCAGCTGTGTCATTCCAGCTCAGGTTTGGGAGAACCACTTCAGAAATATATTTATGGAAAATCCAAACCTCCCTTCCAGTTTACAGGAGGATGACAGGGCACAATTGTCACTGCTCCCTAATTGGAGGCCGGTTACTGTGGAGGAAGTCCATACATTAATTGGGAATCTGAAGAGTGGAAAGGCTCCGGGGAAAGACTTTATCCCAGCTGAGTTGATTACATCAAACCAGCACTGGTGGGCTCCGCTTCTGGCAGCACTCTTTACGGTAGTAAATAACTCTGTTAAGGTACCATATAGCTGGAAACATGCTATAGTAGTTCCAATCTTTAAGAGAGGCCACCCAAATGTACCTTCCAATTATAGGCCTATTAGCCTGCTCTCAATAATTGGGAAACTGTATGCCCATTTCCTCAGTAGCAAATTGACAACTTTTCTAAATGAACATAATATACTATCTGAAGCCCAGGCAGCTTTCCGTGAGAATCATTCAACAACAGACCATTGTCTAACGCTGTCCTTCCTAGCTGAGAAGTATACCAGACACCTACAGGGTAAACTCTTCGTGGCCTTTATGGACCTGAAATCAGCATTTGACTCCATCCCCAGATCCCAGCTATGGTCCAAATTGAGTCTGATCTTGCAGGAAAAACGACTTCTCTTTCTTATAAAAGCCCTGTACAATGGAACCAAACTGCAGGTCCGATGCGGTCGACAGGGACAGCTATCGAACAGCAGCGAGATGACTAGGGGGGTGAGACAGGGTTGTATTTTGGCCCCCACATTGTTTTGTCTATTCTTAAATGACCTAGAAGAGAACTTAATGGACCCAGATGGACACATTCCAAAAATAGGAATGAGAAGGACCCCTTTGTTGTTGTATGCTGATGACGCAGCCATCATCTCGCGCTCCAGGCCGGGCTTGAATTATCTGTTGAGGAAATTTTCTGATTACTGTTCTGGAAATGGTTTATCCATTAATTATGAAAAATCTAAAATCTTAGTCTTCGAAAGAAGATTCTCCCAGTCTAAATGGGTGCTAGATGGCCATAACCTTGAACAGGTAAAGTACTTCAGTTACCTAGGGCTCCATCATACAAGATCTTGGAAGCACCATTGGCAAACCTCCCTTCAAAAGGCGGAGATTACAAAGCTAGCCATACACAGATTCTTCTTCACAAAGGGCGGCAAATATGTTCCATCAGCTTTAAGGGTTTTCAACGCAAAGCCCGTTTCCCAACTCCTGTATGCAGCAAATGTCTGGCATAATGGGGACCTGCCAAAGCTAGATGGCTTTCAGGCAAAATTTATACGATCTCTGCTGCAGGTACCTAACTGCGTCCCCAACTCCGTACTTTTGTTGGAAGCTGGTGAATGCCCAATTTCAGCTAGAGCGTGGTGGGCTGCCCTAAGACATTGGCTCAGGATTTCAGTGTTTAATCTAGGGAAGGGTCTGTACCAACATTTGACCAATGAGGAATTTGTCAGCAAATGGCAGAAAACCATGGCTAAAAAAGCCACCTCTATTGGTCTGTCTCCCCCCCAACTGTATTACCTGGGCTATGAAGGCGCCCAAAAGGCTTTAAAGCAAAGATTATGGGACAATGCACACAGTGACTTGCGATCTCGATCACATGCAGTCTGTAGTCCACTGGCAGCAGGAGTTCAATATGGGTATGTCTTTGAGTTAACATCTTACATCAAAAACCTGACAGTACCTAACTATCGAAGGCTTTTTACCAAGGCCAGACTGAATGTCTTCCCCTCTGCAGTGCTGGATGGTAGGTTGAGAGGAGTTCCCTACCAGGACAGACTTTGCTCGTGTGCTCAAGACATCAATTCCATAAATCATATTTTGTTACATTGTGCGAAGTATGAGCAGGCCAGGGCTGAATTGATACTACCCTTGCTGGTGCCTTTCCCGGGAAAGTCAGAGGCTCACTATGTCAGGTTCCTACTGGAAGACCGGACAAAAGCTAGAACTTTGGCAGTGGCAAAGTTTTTATCGGTGGTTGCAAGAACAAATGAGCCCTATATTTCAAACAAAGTGCTTGATTAACCTGGAGGTAAGCTGTATGAACTCTGTATTGATTTGTAATGTTTTGTTGGTCTCTGGACCGTAATAAAGATTGTTGTTGTTGTGGTTGTTAACACTTAGTTGTTGGCATCTGTCTGTCTTGAAAGACAATGGAGTATGCCTCTGGGGGTAAAGTCAAGCCGCTGTGTTAGCAGTACCAGGTGAGCTCCCAAGGGTGCAAGCCTGGTTGGTGTATATGGAGGTGAACAGTAACACTGCAGAGAGTGATATAGCTTTATGAAATTTCTGTTAATTGCTGCTCAGCTAAGCAACAACATGTGGAA
Organism: Podarcis gaigeae; assembly: GCF_964106915.1. Lineage (NCBI taxonomy): Eukaryota > Metazoa > Chordata > Lepidosauria > Squamata > Lacertidae > Podarcis > Podarcis gaigeae. The sequence continues at coordinate 39,482,846 of NC_139682.1, read as the reverse complement.
ATTATTTCTGGCATGTTGTCTCAGAATTGCAGTGAAGTAGCCACAGTGCCATGGTGTTTTCCATAAGGGCTGTTGCTACTTGAATTTTTCTGCACCATTGTACGAAGTGCCAACTTTGCCAGAAGCATCCTGTAAACGATGATGCAAAATGTATTCATTAGACACAAAGTTGTTTCCTTGGAAATCACCATTACCTAACAGTTAGTTACATAACTACGTTGATGGGATTTTTAAAAAAACAACAGAGCCTGGAAACTAGTAAACAGTCCCTGTGGATAGGGATACAGTGCCCCAAAATATGTAAGGCATTGTAGGCTCCTGGTCAGAGTAACCAACAGAGTCACAGGCGATGAAACTGCATTCTAGCTCTTTTAGATAATTCAAGGCTTTTATCTTTTATCTTTTATCTTTTAGATAATTCATCACAATGTTCTTCTTCACAGAATTTAGGAGTTAGAAGGGACATTGGAGGTAATCTACTCCAACTCCCTGTTTGATGCAGGAATCTTACAAATTACAACATCATTGAATGGCCATCAATCCTCTGCCGACATAATGCCCAGCAAGGAAGAGTCCACCACTTCCCTTTTTTTTATATATAAATATTTATTAAGAATTTTTATAAGAAAAAAGCATAAATAACAAACAACATTGCTTATGTCATACACAAAATTTCATAACTCGTTTGGACTTCCTCACATCTCCCGCTCCCACTTACATTGTTAGAAAAAAAATTTTCAAGCAAATTATCATCTTGTTTACAATCTTATATCCACTCATTTAAATATAATCTGATAGTTCTCCCAAAGGATTTGTCTTTTCCTTTATCTCGCTTATCGTCTAGTTTCAATCTAGTTTAGTGGTGGCCAATTATTTATGATCAAGCATCCTTCTTAACATTCAATCAAATTACAATATTTTTGTAAATAAGTTTTAAATTTCTTCCAGTCTTCTTCCATCCTTTCTTCTCCCAGGTCTCGGATTCTGCCGGTCATCTCTGCCAGTTGCATATAGTCTATCAGCTGCATCTGCCATTCTTCTAGTGTGGGTAGATCTTGAGTCTTCCAATTTTTGGCAATGAGTATCCTTGCTGCTGTTGTTGCATACATAAAAAATGTTCGGTCCTTCTTTAACACCCCCTGGCCGACAATACCCAAGAGGAAGGCCTCTGGTTTCTTGGTGAAGGTATACTTAAATACCTTTTTCAGCTCATTATATATCATTTCCCAGAAGGCCTTCACTTTAGGGCAGGTCCACCAGAGGTGAAATAATGTTCCTTCATTTTCCTTACATTTCCAACATTTATTATCAGACGAATGGTATATTTTGGCAAGTTTAACTGGGGTCATGTACCATCTGTATGTCATTTTCATTACATTTTCCTTCAAAGCATTACATGCAGTGAAGTTCAGCCCAGTGGTCCACAACCTTTCCCAGTCCTCAAACATAATGTTATGCCCAATATCCTGTGCCCACTTTATCATAGCAGATTTAAAAGTCCACCACTTCCCAAGGCAGCTTGTCCCACAATTTCTCCTAATGACAACTACTTCTTTGCCATTTCCACCCATTAGTTCTTGTCCTGCTACCTGGAGGGAAAGAAAACAAGCCTGCTCCATCTTTTGCATGAGACCCCTTCAGATATTTGAAAATAGCTATCATGTCTCCTCTTGACCTTCCCTTCTCCAGGCTAAACAGAACAAACCCTTCCCCATTAAGATTTCTTCCAGACATCTTATAATGCTGGTTGCTCCCCTTTCAACACACACTGTAGTTTGTAAATCCCCTCCTCAAAACCTGGTGGCACCCAGAATGGGGTGCAGCACTCCATTCATGGTCCAGAAGACAAAGACAAGGGTCATGATCCAACCATCATTAGGAACATTTAAGTCCCGTGTATCTCAACAGAATTGCTGAGGATGCACATGCGCTTAGCACTCTCAAATAATAATTAGTGGGACCCAAATGCTTCACTTTGGATGGTGCCCAGCAGGTTATCAGATTACATGCAAAGCCTGATAGTTTGTTTTTTTTAAAACTTGAAGGCTGTAGCTAAGGTGTTTCCCATCACACCTGTAAACAGTACATTGCAAGGCAGATGTGGTAACTGGAGGCAGAGCTGTGTTGTTCTCTGCCTTGTGTTTTCTATCAACAAAGCTGTTGCTAAAATTCTGACCTTGATTGCCACTGGTGGTAGAATGAGCTGGCAGGTAGTTATCTGGATCATCAGACAATTTAACAGGGAGTCCTGAAGCACAACTGGGGAAGAAACAATCATTTGGCTAAAATTCAGAAACTAGAGATATGGGAGGGAATGTGGAACTGAGCTGAGAATGAAGGCAAAGGAATGAGAGTGCATCTGGATAGTTCTGATTTACAGCTGATATGAATTCATATGTAAGATTAGCACACATTCACCAGGTCTTTGACCTCTCATTTATATTACTTCCCCTTACACTGACGACAGTGTTTGCTCATTTCATTTGCAGCTTGAAGAGTTTGTGGCTGGGTGAGTACCTTTCCTGCAGCTGCTCATTCCTCACACTAGTTTTAACTTGCCAACTCAACAAACCAATCAAAGCCCCAAAACAGAGTCTGCTGGAGGAAAGGGAATGCAAAGTCAGACACGATATGCAGTCATCAATGTCATTGTTCCCTAACTCTGTTTAGCCCTGTTCACAGAGGTAGGCTCTAGGCAGGGTTTTGTTTTTTAATTTTATTCAAACACTTCTCTTGTGTAACTCAGAATCCTTAGGTGGAAGATAATGGAGCTTATGTCAGCAATGCCCTTTAAGGACTGGGCTGTTGCAATCCAACTGGTTGCTTACGTTTGTGTCCGCCTTTGCTTATTTATTTTTTTAAAAAAGTTTGACATGCATTGTTTGGAACTCAGATAAAGACACCTTGACAAACAAAATGGTGATCAAAATCCGCAGATTGGTTATTAAAAGAAACAATAGCCAAAATCAGGAACTTCCTATATCTTTATTGATTGAAAACATTTTAAAGCTCCCTTTCAAGATAACATACATGGTTGAAATAAACAGAAACATTTAACAGATACAAGAACAGTATTTTCCAGCAGCAGCAAGGAGTCAAATAAATCTCTATAGTCTCTCCAAATTAAAATCATTTAATGTGGCATTTGACAGCCATCAAATTTGACCCTAGGCAAATTTATGTGAACATTGCTAAATTCAAAATATGACTAGAGATCAGGGATCTGTGGCATTATTTTTGATTTCCCATGTCTACACTGTAGTAGTTAGGGCTCAGTCCCTGGCATCTGTAGGCAACACTGAGGAAAAGGCAGCACTATTCAAAATGCTGGAGAGCCACTGTCAGTCAAAGTTAACAAATATTGAGCTAAATGGGCCAGGTGATCTTGGTCTACTGTTCTTAGCAGAAACCCTATGATCCTATGATCTACTCACTTCTTAGCAACCAGGCAGTTCTCCTTTTACCTTCCTCAATGTGTAGAAACTGATCCAAAGGAAACCAAGATGCTGATATCAATGTAACAAGGGAGTGCATTGTAAATAAAGTATAATCAGAACATCTTCAGTACCTGTTTTATATGTTGTGCATAGAAACAAGAAAAGTAATCCTGAAATCTCAGGTTGCTGTTTTGGGGAATAAGGTATGACTGTGAACAGTCAGTTTGATCTCTGTGCCCTGTGGGGAGTAACTGCTGCACCATCAGAAATAAACTGGTTCAGACTTGTGATTTCTATATATGGGTGACTTTGGTAAGATTTATCACCCTGCTAAATACACACACAACATTCCATTGCCGATGGCAGATCCAGGATTACTGAAATGCAGTGACATGAAAGATAAGAGCAAATACAGGGCTGTCTTCAAGTTTGCAAACACACACCTCTTACCGGGCAAAGCGTGACAGGTGACATCAGATCTCTGTCTTATTTCTCTGCTCCTCCACACTCTAAAAGTGGGCAAATGGGAGGAACCACCCTGCAAAGAGCAAGGAGAGTGAGGAGCATGGTGTAACACCATGGACAGAGGAACCAGAAATGGTACCACGGATGAAGGATGAAGGTCAGCAGTAGCAGCAAAGGCATGGCAGAGAATTTTTGATTGCTGACCATGCTGAATGGTACCACCAGGCCTGGGTTGTTGATCTGCTTGATCTGGAGATATAGTTGAAACTTCAAATTGTATTTGACCCATGAACACCGATACAGACTATGGAACAGTCTTACTGAGCCAGTTCTTAGGGCATTTGCAGACCGTTGCTATTGTCAGGTGGGATCCAGTCGCATCACAGCAAATTCAGGTTCTGCAATTAGGAGAAGAAGAGGAGGAGGAGGAGGAGGAGGAGGAAGAAGAAGAAGAGAAGGAGGAGGAAGAAGAGAGTTTGGATTTGATATCCCACTTTATCACTACCCTAAGGAATCTCAAAGCAGCTAACATTCTCCTTTCCCTTCCTCCCCCACAACAAACACTCTGTGAGGTGAGTGGGGGCTGAGAGACTTCAAAGAAGTGTGACTAGCCCAAGGTCACTTAGCAGCTGCATGCGGAGGAGTGGGGACGTGAACCTGGTTCCCCAGATTACGAGACTACCACTCTTAACCTCTACACCACACTGGCTTTCTTAGAGTGGATTTGGTGCTACCCTGCCCCTCAAAAGCAAAGGGGTTTTTTTTTGCAATAAGGAAAGTGATAAGAAAATGCTCTCTCCAGGAACCTCCACACAAACAAATCAGAATGAATGTTCAATAAATAACCAATATTGTCTAACCAACCTGCAAAATTTGCACCAACAAATCAGGATGAGTACTCAATATATAGATGTCATCTGAAAGCAACCCTGGTATGAGGGGCACCGGTGCCTAAGAATATCACCCTCCACTTTGCTCCATATTTATTCTTATGCAAGTGCAGAAGACCTAGTTAATACAAGCAAAAGCACCTGGAACGACTGTGCAATCTCTGTAGTCCTTTCTCTTATAAAGAAGCACTCCACCCTTCTAACAAATACTTCCTTTCTAGGTAGTAAGAGAATCAAGTTGTAAATGTACATGTCACCTTAGGACAGCTTTTAAAACTTGCAATACTCAAGAATATTCCAAAGCAAAGGTAAACACTTATTCAGAGAAAATGAAAGGACAAACTGAAGCAGTGATGTTTAACCTTCAACGAAGCTCACATGGTTTCCGAGAGTATTGACAGGTCCCACGAAAGAACAATTAGTGGAAACTATTTCTCATCCTGAGAAGGGAAAGAAAGGGAACAATTTTTAACAATCCTTACACATGAAGTTTTGAAACTAGTTTATGTAATTCAAACAGTATGGAAAATCCTATATGTGATGGTTAAGGTGATTTTTTATATGGGGGTGAGAATTTTCTCCATTCACTCTTTTTATTCCTTTACATATTTTAAAACTAGTAATGTCTATTTTTTTAAAAAAATGGGTAGGATACATTCCTGATTTTGCTTTCCCTTAAAAGCTTCATGCAAGTATGATTCAACGGTTTCACTATGTTTCACCATATAGCCTGCTCCACTGTCCAACTTCACAGATGAGTCCTGCATTTGAAGGGCTATCAGATGGCAGCCCTCTATTGGAAGGCATTCTCTGTCTGAAGAACAGTCCAAGGGCTCATTCACTACTTGTCCCTTGCTTAGGAAGCACAGGTCTGAGTGACCTTGGTTTTATTGTAGTTCATTTTTAGATGCTCTTTTTAACACAGCTGTCCAAATTTGACCAGCATTCTTCTAAGTCCTTTTTTATTCTGAGATAACAAAACTAAATCATCGGCATAGAACAGAATTGGCACTTTATTCTTCCCAAGGGTGGGGGCGAGAAGGGGTGGGGATGCCATATCAAGGATGAGATTATTTATATAGCAATTAAATAGGAAGGGTGCCAGTATACATCCTTGTTTGACACCTCTGTTAACTGGAATTACCTGTGAGAGGGTGCCTTGAAGGCCCAGTCTCACTTGCATGAGGTTCCCTTGATGTAGTTGATGGATGAGCCAGAAAAGTCTTTTATTGATCTTTGAATGGACCAGTTTGTTTTTTTCAACTGTCCAATGCTTTCCAGGCACGTCCAGTTTTCTGTTTGTCTGGCATTTCCCCCAGGAAAGTCCACTGAATTGGAGCAAACATCACTCCTCTGAAACCCTGATTGATGATTGCTCCAATTAAGTGGTAAAGAGCAGGTTTCTTCAGGGAAATGTGCAGGACAAGTAGAGGTCTGAAGACAAAGAACCATAAAAAGGGAGACAGGGGCCTTGGGGTTGCCCAAAAATAATTGACATTTCTAGTTCACAGTTTCTGTCATATTTGTTCTGTATACTAAACATAGTCAATCTTCCAAAAAAAGGAGTATGTATTAGCTAACTCCTCCATCAACACTTCTTTTGAGACTGATTACAAATAATAAATATTTGGACTTTAAACCAAGGTGTGTATATGTTTCTAGTTCCGTGCATTCATGCATACGTCGTTACACTTTTTCTTTATGGGGTTCCTTGAAGACTGAATTTTATTATTCCAGGAAATGGACATATAGATGTGTGTGATGTATAAATAGCTATGTAAACCAGCAGAAAATCTAGCCATCACCTCCAATCTTGAAATAAAGGGAGAGGCTAGTCATGACATGTCTTCTCTGATCTCTCCCCCACAATAGTTCCTGTGCCTTTGACAGCTGTTCAAGTATGGAGATAAAGTGAAGGAAAAAACATATTTTGCCATGCACTGTGAAAGACATAGAAGCTTGACAGACAAAGAAGTGGCAGTGCTACTTTGTACAAGTCTAAGACTATGTACACATTAGCAGCTTATTTGCATGGTGTTGTCAGAGCTGGCCCACCCAGGCCAGGTGAGGCGACTGCCTCAGGCAGCAGAATCCCCTTGAGCATGTTTTGAACTATGGAAAGGCAGCATAGAAATAAAAGTGTGTGTGCGTGCGTGCGTGCGTGCGTGCGTGTACATGCACACACACATGCACAGTTTCATTTTAAAATGAACTTTCCAAGCAATAGGAAAATTCACATTCAAATACCTGTGCATCCATTAAGTCACATTCTCTTAGCCTGGCCCTCATAAAGCTGTTGTGAGACTAAAACACAGTCTGAGTTCCACAAAAGAAAGGTGGAATTTAAATAAATGCCACATTCCTTTACATACTTTTGTAATTTGAAAAGCGGGAAGAAGTGGGAGTAACAATATGCAAACTTACTGAGATAATAAACCCTCACTATTAATTATAGCTGCCTAGAACCAACTATGATGCTGGCTTTTGTCACAACAATGCAAGTTCCAAAACACAAAGAGGTGTCTAAACAAGTTTGTGTGTGGGCAAAGGTGTGTTTGTTTTCGGTATCTGCAGTCCAGCCTAACAACCTGACAGCACCTATGTGAACAATTTCAAGGGTTCAGACTGAAGAATCATTAGGTACATGAATGTTCAGGAATTCTGTCCACCCACATGACAAGGTTGTGCAGGCCAGTGTTGTGAGGTAAAATAAGACATGTGCACCAGGTTAAAGCTGAGCTCAGCCTAGCCCAGCCCTGCCCATAAAGTGTGTTGGTGGATGAATTCCTCTTTACAAGGGAGGAGACTTCAAATTGTAAATCAAGCCAGCTCATTTCAAAAATATTACTCCAGCAAATGGGAGTAACTTCCCCCAGAGCCAACCTGCCTACACACCTTATTCCCAATATAAATATGTTCTTACAAGGCCTAACCCTTTGATGTATGGTGGTGTTCTCAAATTTTATTCAAACAAACCCCTTTAAAATCTAAGTATGGAAGCTATTTGGGGGGGAGAAAAAGAACTTTGAAAAATGCACCCCCAGATATAGCTTACATCCAGAACCTATATGCGCATAATCAAAGGGGGAACAAAACAGAGATTGCAAAGCATTTTACAAATTGTGCATATACCAGTTGAAATTGATTGTTTAGGAGCGTCCCTGAAGAAGAATTCTAACATGCATTGGGCTCAAAAAATACTCATTCCTTTCTCTTATTATTGGTGGCTTCCTGATTTTGTTCTCCAGCCATCTTCCCAAAATAATGATCACCTCTGCTCTGTCTGGCAAGCGAATTAAGGGTGTCCAATTATATGAGCTCTATGCAGCTGCAGCGCTCTGTGAAGCACAAGGCATCCATTGTGTTCAGCTGAGCTGTGATATGAACTAGAGAATGCATCCTTAAAATAAACAAAGTATTTAATCCTTGTTAGCTTCTTTGAGCATCCACTGGAAAGGCAGAACATAGATAGTGAATATCTTCCAAACAGATTTGATATGTTGGAGAGAAATACAGAACAAACAAAAGGAAAACCCCAGGAATGATATCCTGAGGATGTCAGATAAATGTGCTGGCATAAATCTGTTTGTGAAAACAAAGTAAAATATATTAAGCAAAAAAGTTTATGGTGAGCTTTAAGGATAACACACACACACACACACACACACAGAGAGAGAGAGAGAGAGAGAGAGAGAGAGAGAGAGAGAGAGAGAGAAACCACAATTCACAGAAAATCTGTTACACCAGGGCTGATCCAAGATATTTTGCTGCCTGAAGCAAATGATGAAATCCCTTGCCATTCCCCACTCCATGTACAGCTCCTCACTGGTTCAGTGGCTGAATCTTACTTCAACACTGGCAGTGGAATAGCACCCTCCACTACACGAGTTGCCCCTGCTAGTTTAAGGTGTGCATGCCAGGCTGTGTGACACACACAGCTGTGATTCCCAACAGAAAGGGGGAATCCAAAGAGCTCAGGAGGAAAGGCCTGGGAGGCTGCTGCCCCCTCCCCAGTACCTGTAACCTGAGGAGATTGCCTCACTCTGCCTAAAAATAAGGATGGCCCCAAGGTGCACCTAAATCTATTTGAAACTAGGAATAATAAGGCAAAGCTCTGTGGGACCCCTTGTTTTCAAAATATGCTGTTGAATATCGCATAATTCCCAAAAGCAACTTCAACAGAGAGTATATAAAATACAATATTTTATTTTATTTTATTCCTAACTGTATATACACATGTCAGAAAATGGTACAGAATTGCTTTTGATAAGGTGGATAGGTTTGTGTGTCTTCACTACATCTTGGGGTGGGGGGGAGGAATAAGTATAGTTTGGTAAGAACTCCACACAGGAACTGTATTTTCCAACTAATTCCAGTTGGAAACTTGCTTTTGTCAGTTTTTCTGTCAAAGTTCCAACTCCAAATACTGGCTATTTCTCACACCTGCCACCTGCAGAGCACCTGTCTGAGATCAAATCCCTGCAGGCAAATTGTCCATTCATGAAACAAAGTAACAACAAATCCAGATATTAATACACTAGACATAAATATTCTTTTGTAATCTTACTGACTACTTGTTCACAATTAGGCTGAACCCCTCACATCAGTATCAACAAATAAACTAAATGGGTGAAGAATTGCATTTCCCCATTTTCTCAGAAGTCAAAATATTTTGTAATATTCTTCCAAGAGAATTATAGACCTGAAGGAAGATCTGCAAACTGGGCAAGTGTGCATACTACATGGGAACAAAAGTGCACATATAAACAGTTTTTCTCCCTCTGCAGTTCCTTTTCATTTTGTCATTGTTACTTGCTGCTTAAGTTAAAAAATGTTTATTCCCCACAGTCCTAACAATCCCCCATCTCCTCATAGACTGAAGATTTGTGGGTGGCGGTAGGAGGGTGATGATTAAAACACTCTAAGAATGGCTGCAGCGCTGGCTCATCCAACAGGCAGACTAAGAACATGCTTAGCGCCACAAAAAAGGTGGAGGAATTCTAAAGAATTTGACATTTGATATCCCCCCCCCCAAAAAAAAAGCACATCATGGGAATGGCCAGAATTTTGTTTGACTTCCCTACTGTTTTATTTTAGAGTTTAGTATTGTTTTATTTTTAATAACATATGAGTGGCACCATAATCTTTGCAGCGCACAGGGCCTCTAAAAGCTTAATCCAACCCAGGGTGGTTGGAATAAGTTATTTATTTACAAAAAAAAAATTTATATACCGCTGTATCATAAAAATATGCCACGGTGGTTTGCAATATAAAACCATAAAGGTTAAAGACAAAAAAAATGAAAAACATATTGCACATCCTACGTTGTTGCAATTTGTGAACTTGAACTTTGAACCAGTACTGACTGCCTTGTGTGAAATGGCAATGTCGGAATGGGTTTATCATAAACAAACATTTAAAGCATTACAGTAATCAAAGCAAATAAGGTCAATCAACATACTAAAATGCAAAACTGCATAAAACCTAAAGAACCTGCTTTTAAAATCTCACCAGTTCCAGGCTTGTTGAAATTTTGATTTGATTTGCATACAGTATTTAAAATGAATGAGACTCAAGCCTCTACGGACTGTTAAATGTTGGGTTCAGAACTTTTCGGCACAGCCTGAACCCTGAGCATGGTACATACTTTCCAGTGGCCTTGTACTAGGCATGTGTTGCATAACATCGCAGCTGTGCCAAGAACAAAGCCTGCCACATTAAATAGATCCCTTGTAGTAGAAGGCCACATGCATGGGCCTGTCAGGATACAAACTCCAGGATTAAGGAGCTGTCACTGCTTGCAAAGCTGATCCATCATTCTCCATCTGCCGTTTCCACCACTGAATACGAAAGTATGGCATTCATGTGGAAGAGAAAGAAACTACACACAAATAACTTTCCCAAACTTCATCACCAGATTCATTTTAGAGATTTGCATGTCTGCGAATAGAATCAGCCATCTACCCACACATTACTTGTCTCATCTCCCCTGCAATCTCTTAAACTAGGGGCAGCACCGCTCACAGCTTAAGAGGCTACTATAGCAGGGAAATATGTGTGTGGAGCAGGCATAACTGATTCATTTTAGAGACACTTCCACTTTGGCAGGGACCAGTGCACATTTCCTGTTAGGGCTATGAAAGATCCCCACCCGAAAACCTGGGGAATTCCTGTAGGCCATACTGAGCCAGAAGACCCTAAGGGTTGACTGCAAACAAGGCAGCTTCCTATGGTCCAGTTGCATACGTGTCTGTATGCCACTGATTAATCGTCTGATTACGATTAACATTCATTTACCTTTGCAAGTTCACCTGCTATTTATTTCCAACTATGACATTTCCAATATGATTATTAAAGATGTTCTGCAATTTCTAATCAGCTCTAGTGTCGTACTTTTGAAGTTACTTAAGGCAGTTTAATGGCAGAACTACATGCATATGTAAGAGCTTGAATATACTTTACTGGAAGCACAAGAATAATTGGTTTAAATTAGCATTGTAAACACTAGCAAGCCACTACCAGTCTTTGTACAAAGGATATGTGGCAACTTGCATACATGATTTTGAATTAGGCCATTATAAACATAGTTCTTTTATTAGCACACAAATGTGATGAACAACCTTCCAAAGTCAGGGCACAATCAAAAACTTCACCCACTGGTGGCATGGCTGTGGGGAGCCACTGCCACATCTTAAACCCAGCTCCTCAAATTGGCCATTGCAGGAGCTAAGGAAGGGGAGAGGGCAATTGGATCTGATCCCTGTGCCAGCTGCCGGGTGGTGCAGAGATCAGGTCTGGAGCAGGCCCAATGCCACTGGGTGATGGCAGTGAGACTACTCAGGATTGTAAGAGATCCAAAGGTGTCTTGGTCCTGCCTCTCCCTGCCCTCAGAACCTCATTTCGGGGCTTTCTGCTTGTGAGCCTCCCACCCACTTGCACATTCAGTTGACCTAAGGGGGAGGTGGATGCTGGAGTGCTTTCTGGACCACTCCATCTATAGCAGATGGCAAGAGGCCAGTTCAGCTGAGCAGAGGGATACATCTATTCAATTCAAAAACCCTTCCAGCCTGTCGTAAAATGGGGTGGGGGGCAGGTTGGGAATGTTTGAATGGTTTTGCCAATATAATAGCAAATATCAGTTCTGGTTAAGTATAATAGTCAACTGCAAAATTTATAGAAGGCCAAGTGAAACAAAAGTTCCAGCTTACCCTCCAAGCCAAAAAAAAAATGTTATGTAAGCAGGACTTAGTTGCATTTTCAAAATCAACAAGACTTCTTTCTACATGTTTAGTTAAGGATTTTGGTGTCAGTTATTTAACAGGAGCCACACCCAAAGTTCCACTCTAAAATGGATTTTTACTTCCTTTAATGTCAGAAACATATTGGCATGAGAAAATTTGCACTTTAAAAACAACAACAGGAAGGCATCAAAGTCCAATACAAAAGTTCACCCAACCATTAAAATTGACATAAGTTAAATTAGTATCCTGGGAACACAAGCAATTTTGAGTTGACATTTGGGATACTATTAGGACTGAGTGCTAAAATGTAGATTTGAAGCATATTTAGGGTATATAGGAGAATGCCCCTGGCAAGTTCCTGTCAGGAATTGCCTCTAACCCCATCCCCCATGAGTCAGTTATAAAAACATTTCACCCATATTTTTGAAGTGATTTTAACAAGTTGACTTTGTCCTATGTTCAGACTAGTCATTTTACTTTCTTCACATCTTTGTATTTATTCACAGTTGGTGGAGTGAGGTCCTGCCAACTTGCAGTTCAGAGATATATTGAGCTGGACATAAATTTGGCTCCCTGCTGCAAAGTGATGCCTATAGTCTTGTAGCATCACCAATTTAACAAATGTAGGAGAGTAGAAATCTGTTCATGCAGTCTCTGGTTCTACAGTTCAAAATCCTGGGGCAGAGCTGGTAGCAGTTGGCAGGGAGAGAACAACTAGTAAAATAAAGCCAAGCTACAGATCAGACTTTAAATCAGTTAGCCACAGAATAACTTTTAGAGTACAAGTATGCTGTTAGTCTCTTCATGCAACTTCATCTAGAACAGGGATAGTAAACCTTTTTATACCTACTGCCCACTAATGCATTTTTCTTGATGGTAACATTTCCTTACCGCCCACCATTGCTCGATGGAAGGAGGATTCAGCTTGTGCCGCAGAACCCCCTACCGCCCACCTAGAAACCTGAAATGCTCACTAGTGGGTGGTAAGGACCAGGTTGACAACCCCTGATCTAGAACAACAACATACCAACAAAATGAATGGGTTAGGTGTTGTGTGTGCACCTAGTAATATCTGGATGAGAGTTTCTAATAATTAAAAAAGAATTGTGTTACAATGTTTAGTGTTGAACTAAGATACAGTACATTTTCATTTTCTCTCTAATTTCTTATGGTACTCAACTCCTGAGATGGGAAAGCGTGAGAGAGGGAAAGAAAATGTAAACAGAACTGTTCCACAAGAGCACTTGGATTTTACAAAAGAACACTTTTTTAATCATAGTGGATGATTGGCTCCCAAGCTCTTTGGATGTGTTCCCCACCACCACATAAATACTACAGTTCAGCTACTTCAAAGCCAAAAATCCATCCTTCCCTTATAGATTGGAGACCTGCTGAGCTGCCAAATACAGTGGTACCTCGGTTTACGAACTTAATCTGTTCCGGAAGTCCGTTCTTAAACCAAAACCATTCTTAAACCGAGGCGCGCTTTCCCTAATGAGGCCTCCCACTGCCAGTGCCCTTCCACCATTCAGATTCCGTTCTTAGACTGAGGTAAAGTTTTCAAACCAGGACACAACTTCCGGTTTTGGGGAGTTCATAAACCGAATAGTTCGTAAACAGGGCTGTTCTTAAACTGAGGTACCACTGTATGCTGGGGTTCCTCAACAGATGAGTTGGTGGGAAAGGGTCACTTGCTCTAATACTGTGGTGCTAAATACAGTAGGTTTAGCTTCAGCTCATTATTATTAAAGAACCTGTAATGTTTGAGCCACAAACCTTTCCAGAGATAGCAGTGATTTTATGCAACTATGCTTACTTTCAAGGTTATGGTTAAATTTTGTGTTTCCCACAGACCAGTTCTCCCTACTCCACTTTACTATTTTAACATGTTTTACTAACCAAATAAAATCCAAAGTTTCCTCCATATAAAATAGTTTATTTTTCAATTTTTAATGCAATTTTCATTCTAGAATACTGCATGATTTTCAATGAGCATACAATAGTAATTTGTTCACATAAGCAAGTACAACAAACTACCATCTACCAGATCAATTCTAGTTCTAGTATTCATTTGCTTTTAATCAAATTCTAGCCAGCCATTTTGAAGACATGTTGGAGGTGAATTGGCAAGTACTTCTTATCATTCATGAACTTGACACTTAAGATTCATATCCGATGCATTCTTGCCAGTTTATTAAATATCTAGCGCATGTGTCATCTCAGTGGATATAAACAGGCCTCCTGATTCCACCAGCTACACTGTGTGCAGCAGATTATCAGGCCCAGAGTTTTAAAAAGGAACCAAAAAACATTATTGCAACTCAATCTTAACTAAAGATTTCTAGCCATATGGCTGTCGTCATGTTACAAGACCTATGAGTTCATAGTTTGGCATAGTAATTACAACTTAGATCTTTGAGAGTTCCCCCTTCCAGTTAACCACATACTTATTACATAGTCATACATTCATTCATTCATACATACATACATACATAATCATACTTTTATACACTATATACAACACCCTAAGATCCTATAAAGGTGGTGGCAGATGTAAATGGCAGAATTAATCCTCCTCTACAGAAGTGCTAGTTCTCGTGCAGACAGCTGAAGCCAGTGCTGGTTAATCCATCAAGAATGTCTACAGACTAGACAAGACCTTCATCCTATGCTGCAATTCCTCCCATTTTAGCTGAAGAAGCGGAGGGAGCAAGCAAGTATACTCATTATCCACAACTGAACACACAGTTTTTGTACTAATCAAATGATTTGGCTTACTCCTTCAATAGACCAAGTTTTTTCAAAGCCTCCTTTCTATGCTCCTCTGTGGCCCCCTTAGGGGTGATCTTTACACTGACACATGGTTGCCTGGGCAGCTTAGAGGGGGGCTGAAGTGGATAAGATCGTCGTTTGTCGCTTTTTTCCAACTCAGCATTATGCATTTTGTTTTCCTTCAGATCAACAAAGTCTTTCCCCGTGCCAAGGGAAGCTGGGCGTGGCCGGCTACTGCGAAGAAAGTTTGGAGTGATCTTGTCAAAAAATGACATTTTGCCATGTGAACCACTGTTCTTAATATTCTGGTCCTCGCTCCCAGAAGAGATGCAACTGCTCAAACCGACACCTGAACGCTCCAATGTTTTGGATTTGACATTGACTTGTTTGACAGCTGCAAGGTTGATATCCATTGGGTAGATTTCTTTCCCACCAACCTGGTTGTGCTGTTCATCAGATTTCTTATCAGAGGTGACATTATCCATATTTACATTCTCCCTGCTGCTTGTCCTGGGAGTTTCTCTTGGAATTGAGTAAGGTGTGGTTTTGATCACATGATCATCGGGATCTTTTTCTTGATCTAGTGGGAGACCCAGTTTCTTAAGAGCTTCTCTCCTGGCTCTACCCTGTTCATTTTGGATTGAATGAACTTTTTCCATGGAAAAATCACCAGTTGCAGCTCTGGGCCTGCCGTTTGATGGAGCCAGAACCTTTATCTTGTGACTGGGATCCACATTGAGTGACACAGCATTACCTTTGCTGGTTTTAAGGATAATATTGGGAGGCAGTTTCCTGGGTTTGGGGGCAGTGGGAGGACCTTGCTTGAAGTTGGGATCTAGGGCAGGTTCTTCCAGTGTAGGTTTTTGATAATTTTCTTGAGCAACAGTAATTTGTTCAGAAATCTTCTTGCTACTTTTAGGAGAGAGAGGTTTCAGAATGGCTTCTTTCCCAATTGCTACCCCCATCTTATCTAGTGAAAGTTCCGTCTGGGTAGCTGCAGCCCCATATCCCTCCACTACATCAACATTCCTCTTATTTTCATAGTGAGGTGTCCCACTTGGCTCTTGCCCACTTCTAGGATGACTCCTCCGCTGGTCCTGGAAAGGTTCAGGGGGTGGGATGACTATAGATTCCAAGTTAGATGGCCTTAACTGGGAGCTCATTTTAGGCTTGTCATTTGGTATGTCCACTGGCTCGTGCTTAGGAGACCCCCATGAAGTCTGGCATTTCAGAGAATCAGCAACATTAGACCCTGTTGCTTCAGCAAGGGAAACCTTGGGAGCACTTTTTACACTGATGTTCCTTGGAAAGATATGGTGACCTGGATTTGGGGTGACAACAGGAACAGAGCCAGAAAGACATTTTTTGCTCTTTGGTTCAATTTTGTTGCGCTTTCCTAGATTTTCATGATCCAGCTCTACAATATTGGGGGTGGGGATAGAAAGAAACAAAAGAAGGAGAAGTAAGTATTGTTCTTACAATCTTACTATCACAAAACCTCAACGAAGAGAAAGAGGAGAAGAGCAAACCCAAGTCCTTAAATTATTTGCCTTACCACAAAAGGATGAATTAAAAACAAAATACTAACTGTATCAAAGTGATATTTTAACAAATCCCACACATGGTATTTATTAGATTAAAAGCTCAAGGAGTAACAGAGAATAAGTCTGTCTGCCTGTCTGTTTGTTTCTATGGTGGGGATGTGTGCTTGTAACCAAACTGGAACTGGATTTAGAGGTAGGAAATGTCTTTGGTTTTTCCACAGCATAAGTGCATTGCCTTGAACCATAATACTTTAAGTTACCAACCTAAAGCGATAACTCAAGCTCATTATGGCTACTTTTAGTTGTTCAAAGGAGCTAACATGAATGTGTGCTTTTTAGCATCCAAGCTACTAGATCTACCCCTAAATTTTGTGCTCTTAATAGAACATGCACGTGAAACACTTTTTCCACACGGAACTCTACAGTTCTGAAACTAGTTCTGTGCTTTGTTTCCTCACCACCACCTAGACTGAGCCAGGAATGATGCTTCAGCTGAAACATTCCTGTTAAAGAATCACAAGAGAACTCAGCTTACCTTTAGGAACATCTCTCATAGGCCATGTCCGTGGATGCTTAGAAGACTCAGCTGTCTCTGCCTCATCAGTAGAAACTCCGCTGTCTCCTTCAGTATCCAGAGAATCTAGTGTTTCTTCAAGGAACATAAGACATTCTTTCTCCGCCACGGATAGATAGTCATAGCCACTGTCACTCTTCAAGACAAAACAACAAAACCCTGAGTAACATGAACAAGGAGACATAAAAGCTCAAAAAATATTATCCTCATCTCAAATTTATTACCTTCCATAAAGACTTAATTACTGCAGTGAATTTGCAAGAATTTGGTCTGTCAGTAAGCCTACAAAGGAGCACTACCTAATCTTTATAACCAAGGTCAACACCACCATTATTGTTCTCCCTTTTTTGTTCTCCCGCTGAGACCACATAACACCAGTCTTGAAAGACCCACATTGGTTCCCAGTATGTTTCTAGGCACAATTCAAAGTGTTGGTGCTGACCTTTAAAACCCTAAATGGCCTCAGTCCAGTATACCTGAAGGAGCGTCCCCACTCCCATCGTTCAGCCCGGACACTGCGATCCAGCGCTGAGGGCCATCTGGCAGTTCCCTCAGTGCGATAAGTGAGGTTACAGGGAACCAGGCAGAGGGTCTTCTCGGTAGTGGAACCTGCACTGTGGAACACCCACCCATCAGACGTCAAAGGAAAAAACAACTACCAGATTTTTAGGAGACATCTGAAGGCAGCCCTGTTTAAGGTAAAGGTAAAGGGACCCCTGACCATTAGGTCCAGTCGCGGACGACTCTGGGGTTGCAGTGCTCATCTCGCTTTACTGGCCGAGGGAGCTGGCGTACAGCTTCCAGGTCATGTGGCCAGCATGGCGAACCAGAGCAGCGCACGGAAACGCCGTTTACCTTCCCACCGCAGTGGTACCTATTTATCTACTTGCACTTTGACATGCTTTCGAACTGCTAGGTGGGCAGGAGCAGGGACTGAACAACGGGAGCTCACCCCATCGCGGGGATTCGAACCACCAACCTTCTGATCAAAATAGACCATGAATTTTCTGCAACCACCACTCCCATTCTCAAAGACTTCAGACAGAAAGACTGAATGTGGCCACAAGATATTTGGGTCAATGGTCCAATGGCCAAAATGAATGCATAAATTACATCTGCCAGATTCCAAGATTCACAGGATTTGTCTGCTTTCAGTAATTTTCAAGCATAGATACTACAAGTTGAGTTCCAACTGTCAATTATTTAATGTCAATGTCCCAGCTGATATACCCAAATGGTAATAAGATAAAAATCTGACGTAGGAAGAGTTGGATTCCCTTGCTTTTTCTAGGATGAGGCCATGTGGGAGTTTTTGCAAGGTACAGGTTTATTACGATGACAAGGTAGAGGCCCCACAATAATTGAACTACCCTGCTCATCGTTATTAATTAAATGCACAAGTTCACTTCTAGTGTGCAACAGAAGGAATGGAAGTTCAATTCAGAACTGTAATTTGCATAGCTGTCAACTTTTCCCTTTTCTTGCAAGGAATCCTATTCAGAATAAGGGAATTTCCCTTAAAAAAAAGGAAATGTTGACAGCTATGGTAATTTGTGGTTAGTAAATCTCTACAAATTACATTTACCAAATATCTAGTAAGCTTCAAGTCAGACAGGAAATAGTTTACCTGGTCTCATCACTCACTGGACAGAAGTCCACTCCACCCCACAGGTTACAGAATGACAGTGCTAAACTTGGAGTGAAGCTGTGTTAAACTTTAGTGAAACATATCACAGAAGTTTGCATTTACACAAACTTGGCTAAGGCTCACCACAGTGCACTCTCCATCACCATCTCTTCAATAAGGGCATTATTTTTATTCTTCAATGGACCAGGCATTGGGAAACTGCAACTACAGCAGCTCCAAAACATTTCTAGTGGAAGTACCGCCATTCAGTTGTCATTCGAATTTTAATATTCTCAGCAGGTTGACTGAGGGAAACTCCTTCACATAGGTGCTTGGAGAAGCCTCACATCCTAAGGGCAAGTTCATACATTCATGACCATCACTCAAATAATTTAACACCAAGGGCTCATCCACACTGCTTTCTAGGTACATGTTCATGCTTGCAAGCTCTGTGTCTGAGCGCTTTAATTTCCGCGCCCCCCCCCCCCGTTGCTTTCTCAAGGAAAACCTGCTATTTATGCTGCATTGAAACAAGTGGCAATTTGGGTTTTCTGTGGATTTCCGCTTCAATTCAGCGGTAAAGAACAGGTTTTCACAGAGAAAGTGCTGGGGGAAATAGAAAAGGACTCGGTCACTGAGCATGAAAGCACAGACCCCTGCCTAGAAACAGCACACAAGGAAGTGACCTAAGTGACAATCAAGTCAAACACTTGCCTCAAAAAGTAGTTGCCCCAAACAATATGCTTATCCCTGTGTATCCCATCAGCCTAATTCAGTGTATCAGAGATTATGGTAGTTGTAGTGCAACTACAGGTTCCCCATCCCTACAATACAAAGCCCTAACTTGCAAGTAATTCTGATTTTTTAAAATTTTTAGTTGAAAACTTTAGCCCAAGGTTAAGATGGTGCTTTATCTTTTATATTTCTTAAATGTTTTAGCAGTTGGATATTTTATTTAGGGCTATAGACCTGTCTGAACGTTCTGAAATTATGTGGAACAGAAAAATAAATTGAATTAAATTAATATACCTTTCCGGACAAGCTGGAGTCGTTGCTGATCATACTGTCACAACTGCCTGCACTGTGAACAATTGCTCTGGGTTCTGGGTCAGCTGTCCTTATCCACAAATCCTTTTTAGGCATATCACTAGTCAGGCAAGGCAGCAGTAAGTATGACTGAGGAACTCTGGAGAGGAAACGTAAGAAGAAGCCATAAACATATATCACAACTTCAGAACATACTCAAAAACAGATTACTGCTGCAGAAATCCTGCCGGTTGCTGCATATGAATATCATTCAACTCATTTATACCTTGCTGCTTTTACACACATGGCAGCTTACAACAAGATATAAAGCCCAAATTCACAAGCCTTGGGATCCAATAAAGTCAGTACACTTGACTTAGTAGTACTTTCCCTTCACCATGATACATTGCTAATCAATTCTTGGAAGCAGTGTCCTCAGGGCCACCAACAAACAGGTAGAAGGGGTAGGAGTTTGTGGGTGGCCAACCCCCCACCCTCACCCCACCCCAGCTTTCATCCTTTTTTAGTAGCATAAGTATGTCAATCAGACATTTATGAAGAAAATTAGAGCAGAAAATGTGACTCAGCAGGCAGCACTGTTGCTAAGGACACTTCATCACTGTTGCTAAGCAACTGGAGGAAGAAATATTGATGCCCAAGCCTGGGACTCAAGAGGGGCCCCTCCTAGAGTAGCAGGAAAAATCAGAAGCTAAGAAGAAGAGGATACTGGGGTGTGTTTGTTAAAGCACTTTCCTCATGCCCACATTATTTCATTCATTCAGTGTGCTGCCTTTATAGAATAAAACAAAATGGGCTTGGTTCAGTGTATGTTACTTAGAAGTAACTCCCTTGAAATAAATGAGGCTTCCTTCCTACTGAGGAAAAATATATGTGATATTGCAGTTGTTACCCTGCTCTGCTTTTCCACACCCCACAAACAATCACTACTGGTCTGATTGTCGTCGCTGGGCTGTTCTTTATTCATATACAGTAATAATCTTTGCCTTGGCTTTTGACATCTGAGGTGTGTTTTTAAGACCTACCCTATCGCTGTGACAGTGATCTATGTTAACTTTTTTAACATCAACTTTTAAATTGTTGTAACCTGTTCTGGGACCTGTTGCTGAAGGGCAGCCAATCAAAATAAACAAAACTAATACAAAAATACAAAAAGAATCAGCAAATAAAGCAAACAAACAAAATTAAACATCTTACAACTGCAGCGAGTTAAAATTCCTATACACTGTACTTTTAACATAATAGTTTTTTTAAAAAAAATCAAGGCAAAATGTTTTGCGCACAACTGATAAAAGTTGCAGCCATTTTAAACCCACTTCTGTCTATGCATAGCTCTCACTCACACACCCTACCTTTCAGGAATAAATAAAAATAAATACTCTGGGCAGAATTATTATTTATTACTAGCAACCTTGTGCCCAGCATTGCTTGGGAATTCTAAGGATTGGTTCAAACCAGTGTTTAATGTGTATTTGCAGCTCATTTTGTCTCTAATTATTATTATTTTTGCATTGTCTATATGATGCCTCCTTATCCAAATGGCAGCTCACACCTTTTCCCACTAAATTTGAATTTTCCTAATCAATGGATAATCCAGTAAAGAAAGAAAATACAAGTTAAAATAGTATGTGACCAGACTGTGGATCCAATGAAGTGCATTGTGTGGGCAGGTTGTTTTACATGACTGGAGACATTTCACTGGGTGCTGCCTGCCACACTTCCTACTTCCATTTTGTTTCCATCTGCCCCCCCAAAAAGCTGCTGAAGGCACATTCACATTTTAACCTTATTTTTTAAAAAAAAAAAAAAAAACCCAGTTATTTTGGCCAGAAGTGCTTTTGCTTGAAACAGCTGTATTAAAAATAAAAATAAAACTTGTCCTTTCAGGTACAAGAGGTGGGAAAGGAAATAAAGGCAAGGAAGTGACCGTCTTTCATGCCACTGTCTCCAAATCCTTGCTTGACTTGGAGCCACACACATTACTGAAGGGGCGGCAGCGGCATTCACTGTTTTGTGCACATCTGGTACATCAGAAAACCTGTATATAAAAAATTAAAACGTGCACATGTACAGGTAACAAATATCTGTGCAAATATCCACAACAGACTTCAGGTTTCCTGGCTTGGAGCAACACATACATTTTAAAAATAGGGCCTTTGGTACAAATTTGGCACACTGGAAAACTTGTATTTCAGAAATTTATGAAGTGTGTGCATGGGTAAGTAAATACCTGCATACATGCCCACAATGGACCTCAGGTTTCCAGAACCTATGATGAGTTAGGAAGTACTAACTGAGAGCAGGGAACACCAACACAATATTGTGAATACATCCAATCAAACACCACCTACTAGTGCAGACAGAAAATAGTAAGAGGTTTTGAAAGCACTCGTGTGGATGACAACAAACAAGCATGCACATGCAGAAGTTGGCCCATGTCCACATTAACCCCTAAAGTGATCACCAACATAAAACTAGCATATCAGAAAGGTTTTGAAATCAGTGGTTAAAAAATCAGTTCAGTCCACCATCTTGATTCAAAATGCTATCTAAATGTACTTGAACACAGACGAAAACCTGCTCTTTGATCTCAGGAATCATTATGCAAAATGTGGTTACAATATCTTAAGGAGGTGTCC
Source organism: Podarcis gaigeae (assembly GCF_964106915.1). NCBI lineage: Eukaryota > Metazoa > Chordata > Lepidosauria > Squamata > Lacertidae > Podarcis > Podarcis gaigeae. The sequence goes on along the minus strand of NC_139682.1, from coordinate 39,460,613 downwards.
AAATATACAGTGAACAAACATTTTTCCAAACTACATAGTAAGTATTTTTAAGTCATGTCACATATTTCACAAAAAGTGACTCACAATGTTAAAAAACTAGCAAGTAAACAAAGTATAAAAACAAGACTAGCTGGAACAAAACAAGAGTCATACAGCAAGAATAGCTATTAAAAGCAATTTGCTCTTTCGTAAGGTTTTTCTTATAGCACTTCTTGCACATCCATTGCTGTCACAAATCTCAACATCATTTGGAAACGCCATGTTGACAAAATCAGTTTCTCTTTCTGCTTTTTAGCAGATTTTTATACATTCCTGTTGCTGTTTCAGTTCAGAATTGGATCAATCCCAAGCCTTTTTAAGGGGTTCTCTTTCTCTATGTAATAAGAGGAGGGGGGCGGAGAGACTAGCAAGTCCTGCCCCTTCCAGCACATCCCCCTCCTGTTCTCTGCTGGTTAAGGCTTGCTGCACGTTCTCAAACCCCAACAAGCACTGCAGAAATGGCCCATGCCCACATATATCTGGCTATAGAGATGGAATCTTACTCTGGATTGTTGAAGACCCTGCTGAAGTCCCCACAGTAGCTACCTCTGAAATGAGTTCTCATCTTGGAGTTTAAGACCACTTCCTCCTGTACACAATTTCTAGCTTGTGTGCCTTAAATGGTAGAAGAGACCATTTCGAGTTACCTCTCTCAGTCAAGAGAGAAGGCATTAGCCAAGACCAATGCTTCACCAAACTGTAGACATTTTGCTTGCCAGACAGAATAAACTCCTCCTATCTTCATCCATCACCGCATGCTGTTCTAGGTGTTCTCCCAATGCCACGCCCCACCCCCACCCCCAGGCTGACTGGGTTGGGGGTGCGAGTGGAGGGAGGAGAGGAAGAAATCTCTGTTGCACCAGTGCAGCTCATTGCTCCCACTAGCGCAGCTATTTCGTTGAATCTATCCCTATGACCGGATGTAACCTTTGTAGAAGAGTTTGGATTTGATATCCCGCTTTATCACTACCCGAAGGAGTCTCAAAGTGGCTAACCATCTCCTTTCCCTTCCTCCCCCACAACAAACACGCTGTGAGGTGAGTGGGACTGAGAGACTTCAGAGAAGTGTGACTGGCCCAAGGTCACCCAGCAGCTGCATGTGGAGGAGCGGAGACGCAAACCCAGTTCCCTAGATTACGAGTCTATCGCTCTAAACCACTACACCACACTGGCTCTTGTAATGAAAGAAAGGCTCTATGTTTCTCCAAGTTCAGCCTCAGGACAACAGAAGACCTGCATGCATGAAATGCACTACATTAAAGCACCAGCTTTCTTTGCACAGGAGCACATTCCTTCGGAATGACAAGGAGAGCAAAGGATGACATTTCACAATATCATATCCCTTTATTATTACTACTAATGCTGACTCTGCCTATGAACCAGCAACGCTGCAAAGTCACAGATTAACTTTAAATATTGCAAGGTTGTCACAGGCTGTATGGGCAACCTGCTTATTTACTTAGGGCAGAGGCCAGGGTGTGCATTTCCCTACCTGGCACATACCTCACATTCCTTATGTGAAGGAGAATGCCTTAAAGGGACAGGCCACACACATATGGTAGGACAGGGGTCTTTTAGAAAAGGCCCGTCCAGACAGCCCCTTCCCACGTTCCCGCTTTAAAGCTATAGTGCACAATGAGTGGTGTGGGATGAGTTGGAGGAAACCTAAGCAGGTGTCTTTCACCCCTACTAGGGATGGAGAAATCTGCCAGTTTAAGATTTGCATTTTTCCAGTGTTAAATTCAGTCCATCACATTTTCACACCTGACTGTGATTTTTTAAAAAAATATCTTATTCATTAGCATTTTATTCCACATTTTGCCCAATGTGCACACTTTTGTAAGCAATTTTACCTAACGGAGTGTATTTTTGTAAGTTATTTTCACTATTGTGAGCGTTTTCATGTACATTTCCCCATAATATATGCAAATTCTGAATCTTTTGAAAGAAAGTTGACTTTTGGTTCACATTTTGTTTTGGTGAAATATAAATTAGGTACAATTATGGAATTGTAGAGTTGGAAGGGACCCCAAGGATCATCTAGTCCAACCCCCTGCAATGCAGGAATATGTAGCTTGTCCCATATGGGGATCAAAGCTGAAACCTTGATGTAATCAGCATCACACTCTAACCAACTAGATTCACATTTAAGCGTACACTGAAATGACTTTCTTCCCCATCCCTCATCCCTACACACATATACGAGAGGCCACTGAAAGAGGCCAGCTGCTCTGGTGCCACTGATATAAAATTAACAGCAACAACATATGTCTGATTCCTTACCCACCTGTCACCATAAGCTTCCAGGGAGGATTACAGCAATTTAAAAATACAATATTAAAAACAATTAAAAACAAATTATAGTCACAATAATAGGGTGGATCCTAATAATATATATCTCATATATATCTCAGGTCATGTACCAGAGGCCAAGGTACAATGGAGACTACACAAGGAATGTGTCAGATACACCTCTGTGGGGAGGGAATTCCAAAACTTTGTGGTGGCCACCAAAAGTGCCCTCTCCCAGGCCACCACGCACAAATTTCTGAGGGTGGTGGAACTACCAAGGTGAGGCCCAGATGAAAACTGCAGCTGTTTTAAAACAGAGGTTGATACATAGGGGACTAGTGGGGGATTAAGCTGACTGAAGTGTGGAATTTAGGGCATGTCCGGAAATTCTACACCGGTTACAAAAGGCAATATTGACTACACCCCAGCTAAGCTTCAAAATCGTATTAAAGCTTCAAAATCATATTAAAGAGCAACTGAGGGGGTAGGGGTATGATGGACAGGTGGCATTTACAATTCAGAACATTCATCAGTTCATGTGAAATTTGTGCAAAGTTTGCCTCAAGGTGATACAACATCCGCTGTTTATTGAGCCTTCATTCCAATTTGTTTGCACAGTTCATAAAACTTCACTTTGAATTATTGTTGTCCCACACTTCCGAGTGCACGTCCTCATTTTTTAATAGACTTTTTCTTTTATGGTGTGTATAAACACTTCCTTATATACTGCTTTTCCTCCAGGGAGCTTGAGTATGTGGTTTGGCTATACTTTATCCTCACAACAACCCTGTGACGTTAGCCTGTGATAAGATCATCCACCAAGTGTGCTTCATAGCTAAGTGAATGCCTTTCCAGTCCTAGTCATTTAGCTTAACTTATACTAACAAAGACCTGATTGGACAGGAAATAATACAACCATAGAAATACAATGGCTATATTCACATCAACCTCAATACAGCCTCATGGTATCATCCTCTATGTCACATACTGTCTTATTTTTCCCACAGTCTTGAGACTCGAATTCACCACGTGCTGGTATGCTCCCTCTTCTCATATATTGTCTCCTTCACAGTTTGCTGCGACAGAGCCAAGCAATCAGAATTGCTTCAAAGCTATAATTTACAAACCTTCACCAAACACATTTAAAGCCTTTTAATCCTAGTTTGGTCCTAATGCAAATCCTACAGAAAGGGAAAAGCACACCTCTGGTGAACCTTGAAGCCCTCTGCCCCATATTGTTTTATGTCAAACAGCCCTGGCCACAGCCCTCATGTTCCCCAGCTTCCCCCTCAAAAAGTTTAGAGTTACATACTAAGGCAACTCTACACACTGAAGCCATTCATGTTTCACCCTGATGCTTGACTCGCACCCAATCCCCTCTGCCTTCTGTCCTTCCAAAATAAATAGACATAAGCCCTAGTCCATAGACACTGAGTCTCTTTGTGTGTGAACCTCCAGGCTGATCCGCAAGGTCAGATTTGAATCTTCAAGCTACAGATCCAAGCCATGATCCAACAGCCAAGCTATGTGAGAGGCACCCTACAGCTTCTGTTGAAGCAGCTACTGGACTTGCCTAAGACTATGCAACAAAATCAGTGGCAGAAGCCAAGAGTGTCACCCATCTTTTCCCACCACTCCCTCCCCATGCTTCGTTCAGTACATGAAGCCATTCTGCCTTGTGAGGATGTGGTCACAAGCTTTCTAACCAGAAAGACATGTTTCCAGCTCCACCCCTCTGCCTGTCACATTCTGTAAAGTCATCCAGCAAGAGATGGGAAGACTACTCCCTCTTAACATGGATAACTAGTATTTAAAGCTCAGCAGCACTGAAAAGCTTCTTTTCAAAATGCAGGCATGTCAGTTCCGTTCGTAAGAAGGCGCTAGAGCATCACAGGGTGTGTTCATTCAAATTGCAAAAATCAGCGTGATCAAGGGTGCTATCACGTCAGCGAATCATCTTATATAATAAAAAGGAAACTCTCAAAGATTGCAGTGCACGTGTGCCAATCATAATATTTACAGTTTTCACATGGGAGACTGAATGCCTTCCATTATTCCTCAGCCTTGGCCATGCCCTTGATGCCACATACATAAGCAACAATCTAGATAGGGGTCAGTCCCTGCCTCACTTCCCATCTCATCTTCCTTAGGTTAGGAAGGACCTTTATGAACTCTGCTTGGGGGAAATAAGCTATCTTGTGTTGTACAAAATCCAGCAACAGGGTTCTTTCACATCACGGCACTGTACACAGAGATTAAATCAAGACAAAATCCCACAGCCTCCTATCAAAGACAGCAAGCTCTCCACTCGAGTTACCGTATTTTTACGTGTATAAGACTAGATTTTTTCCCCTTAAAAATAATGTCAAAAATTATGGGGCATCTTATACACGGATACATCTGCCCCCCCCCATTTTCTTAAATCTGAGTCCCCCAAAATAGGGCGTGTCTTATACATGGGGGAATCTTATAGATGGAAAAATACGGTACTCTTGTGTTCCAGTACACAGTATTTGTGACGAAGTTGGATAAGAGAGTGACTAACAGGTATTTAGCAACACCACCATCATCAGTGCAGAATGTTCAGTATGGACAAAAGGAAAGTTGCTCAGACACAGATACACATACATCTTACCTTTGCTTTAACAGGATGAACACTGTTGTTTTGTGAAACAGTTTTTCTTAGCCATCAATTATACCATTTACTTTCAAGTGTATAAGGAGGCAACCATGACAAGAGAGTTACAGGACTGGCCCAATACATTTTAGCACCTGAGGTGAACTACAAAATGGCACCACCACCCCTTCCCCCAGGGAAGAATGGGTGAGTGAAAGTCTACATCAGGAACAAGAGGGGAAATAAACATCTACATCTGGATCTGCTGCCCCTGTGGATCCTGTCGCCTAAGACAATTGCCTCACTTTGCCTCCTGAGTGGGCCAGTCCTGCAGAATTATTTCATTAGGAGGATGCCTCATAGTAAGAAAATGGGGGTGGGGGGAGAGACTCTCATCACATTGGATCAACAATGATCACAAAAGAAGATATGTAAAAAGCAGTCTTCTGACTTCTGTTACTAAGAGGAACAAACATGTGTCCAATATGATATTAAAGGGTTTGGTGTCCTGAATAAGCAGCCAAGAAAATTACAACCTAACTTGCCCAAGACTGTATATTACTACTTAAAATTTTGATCCCTAGCATCACAATTAAGCAGCTGAACCTGGAAGGACAGTTGAGTAACCCAGAGCCTAGATATTCAAAAGGCTTTAGAAGCTAACAAAGGTGTAGTTAAAGCTCTAAAATCTGAGATATTAAATATTAACTCACAACCTGAAGCCACAGTTCACTGATAGTGATTATGAACATAGGACACAGCAGTAAAATGTTTTCTTGCTGTATTGCCACTATTCTTAAGGAAATGAAACCAGGGTGTGCCCAATACCCGATATTGTTATGAGTTTGAGGGAGAGCAAATAGGCTGTAGGTGAGATCCTTGTAACCCCTTGATCCAGCAAGTGTTAAAACATAAGCCAGGCTATGATAGGCCAGCTAGATGAGGTGATAGCCTGGGTGATGGGCCATTAAGGGGAAAACAAAGGAAAGGGGCAATTGAGTTTAGAGTTGAGTTGCAGTGATGTGGGCCAGATTTCAAGCAGCAAACTGGGAGGAGAAAGAGAGAGAGAGAGAGAGAGAGAGAGAGAGAGAGAGAGCGCAATGTTTGATGTCTGTTTGACTCCAAGGCTGTGGATATGGGAGAAACAAGATCCTTTTGGGTGTTGATGCTATGATAGGCTCAGGTTGTATACATGTGCAAATAAACCATATATCATAAAGGCACCACAGTCTCCGCTATGCCTCATTCCCAAAAGGAAACATAACCCCTGGGTAAGCACCTAGAATCCCTGTAATCTTGCCCCACTCGGAGATTAGGGTGGTGTGAAACAATATCAACAACGCATATCATATATGAGCCAACTGAAGGAGGCAGGCATTTTCGATTCTTGGCCTTCAGCTACAGTGGAGTCCCTGTAGGCTCTGGGCCCACAAAACATATGTTTACCATCATGTAGTGAAACGGGTACCAACACTGTGGAGGGAGAAGAGGGAATGGGCAACTGTGCACAGCCAGCTCTAAGAAGGGAAGGAATGAGTGAGGCAGCTGTACCCACTACCACCTCAATTTAAAGGGGGGGTAAATATGGATTTGAATCCAAATTGCTTCCTGCAAACTGAGAAGACAAGCCCCATTGGAGCTCCCAATGAGGAATTACCTGCTGGATCTGATCCCAGCTGGGTTCCCTCTCAGCATCTATCCCTTCAAGTTCTCAATTGTGCCTTTGTAGCTGTAGCTGTATCTGTCCCGCACTGACATCACCTATGACATCATTTGTGGGAAAGGGCCTCGCTGGCCAAACTGGGACTCTTGTGGGCTAAATTACCTATGCCACGGAGCAGAGGTTCCCCACTGCTATTTTATATCATAGGTATTAGAACAGACTAATAAAATAAAGGTGATCTATGTACATTCACAAAGAGCCCTCGGTAAATGTAGTAATGCTGATTACTTTTTAGACAGAGGCAAAATACTTGGGTCTACAAGATCAGATCTTCTCCTCTATAACTAGTTGCTTTTTAAACTATAAGAAGATTTAAGTACTAGGTCCTACAGTCAAGAAGGTAAAGTCCTTCCACCAAGGGGCATTATAAATATGGTTTATTGTCAACAAGTGACGTTAAATGCCAGCTCAGGTCCTTCATTTGACGCTTAGCTGCAAGTGGATTTTAATAGTATAAAATGCAAGTCTCATCCAGATCCCTCCTCCTTTCTACAACCTTTTTACAACCAACCTATTTATTATATGTGCACTGTTACATTTTGTTTATTGTATATTTTAATTAATGTTATTGTGTATTTTAAGTATTGTAGTAAACTGCTTAGATTTTGGCATATACCATAAGTGGATATAACAATAAATAAATAAATAAAGCTGATGAAGCAGTGCATACTGTTGGAATTTAGCATGCATCAGGACAAATAGCAAGAGTCAATTACTATCTCTTTTCCCTATTAGATCATTTCATGGTCCCCTCAAGTAGAGGTTACTTTAATTTCTTTTATAGCATTTTCTTTGGAGGTATAGACTTGCTCCAGTTTTTAACCTAGCACACAGAGCTTAGCTGACTGACCGATACATTGCCCAAGAATACCCTGCAAATGAAACTCAGTGACTCCATTGAAGAATTTAGATTTTGTTTTTAAATAAGCTTTGGTGGCATGTATTCTTATGTATTAAAAACCAACAGAATTAAAGAGAGTTGCCAGTTCACTAAAAAAAAAATATGCTACTTTGAATGCATCTGCATGGACTAATGCTATTCTGCATCCCAATGGCCAAACCACATCAGAATAAGAGACAGAACGTGTCAAACATACATGCACAAGCACCTTGACCCTGGAGACCCATCCACTTCTACCTACACAAAAGACTCTTTAATCATTACCCTTACAGCACCAGAGCTGCACAATCCTAGTTTTCCAGTTTCAAATTACAAGCAGGCATAGTTCTGCATGTTTACCTACATTTAACTGATAAGGAGCACATTTCCACCCCCATCTCATGTTAAAAACAATTTCCATCCAAGTCTCTGAAGATTTATTAAAATAATTGCAAAACTTCAAGTAAGCTTATTTTCCCATAAGTGTGATAATTATATATATATAGAGAGAGAGAGTATAATGTATAATATATAATATATATATAATATATTATATATTATATATTATAGAGAGAGCGCATTTATGCTAGGTTGCATCTTCCAGATTTTTTGAAAGGAAGCCGCTTTTCTTACTATATATTTTCATTGTTAATAAGCCTGAACAGAAGCCATGAAAGAGACAAACATTTGTCATTCACAGATTTACAGATTAAAAGTCATTTTAAAAGCAACTAAGCTACCAACAGAATTCCCCCTAAAATCTGTCAGGAAAGGTTTGAAACATGCATGGATTACCTTCACTAGGAAACTCGAGACTTTCCATAATCCTTTACGAGCCCAAAGATTTCAGTAGGAACAACGGCAAGAAAGATAGCACGAAATAGGGGAAGCGTATAAGCAAGACTGGACAAGCCAGCTATCTGGTCGGCTATTTGTATCTAAATCCAGGAACACTCCTTTTCCGCCTAAGCAAACATAGTTTAGTTAGAGTTTAACTCACCTTTACTAGGAAATAAAAACAATTCCAGCTACTCTGCTATGAAATGACACGACCAAACAGGCTATACCACCTTCTCTGTTCTCTTCTTGACCTCCTACTGACTTACCTAGACAGGTAAATTCCTCCTCTGTCTTCCTCACTCCACCCTACTTCTGACTCTCAACCAATCATGCATCTTCCTTCAAACTCCTCATTCCAGCTGTTACCAAAAGGAGGGGAAGGCGGGATTACAGAGCTCTCGGCCAACCACTTTTTCCCCCAGTTCTAAACTTTGGCAACCAGGAATGAAGCAAAACAGGTAAATGTTTATTTTTAATCTGCATTTTCTGAAGATGAATCGTTTTGCAGCTAAAATGTCACAGGTTATATTTCCCATTCAGGGGGAACTGTAGGATATGAGTTTTCTCTTCCACTGAAAAAGGGGGGTGGCAAAAAAAAAAATCAGAAGCCCATGCTTGGCGTGGGATGCATTGCTTCATTCTTTGAAGCCCCTTGGCTTTCCCGTCTTTGTTAAGGCTGTATTCCTACTGCTTTTCTTCCCCTACCAATTGCTCAAAAATGCAGGCAGAGGACAGTCAATAACTCTGGAGAATGGAGTTGTAGACGTGGGTCACCTTCCATCAGCTATCTGGCTTAGATCCAGCAGTGTGTGTTATTCATTGTTTTTCTTCTAACGTTCTCAGTGTAGCCAAGCTTCCCCTATCTCATTGTTGGCATCCGTCTGTCTCGGGAGACAATGGAGGAGTGTGCCTTTGGGGGTGAAGTCAAACCGTTGGAAGAGTTACAGCACCTGCTGCGGCTGTAGAGACCAATGCAGGCGAGACATGTTTTGTTGCAGCTGGGGGAGGTGAATACATCTGGTTGTGCTGCTGCAGATGCACCATGGCATTTCTTCTCTCTGTACTCATTTCTCCTCTGGTGTGTGCTACACACTCACAACCTATCAGTCTCCAAGCACTATGGTTGTCTGTAAGGAATTCCAACCCAGTGGAGTTGTTGTCAGCCTTCATGTCTCACAGACATTTTTGTAATGCAGAGTTAATGTGCCAATGGGCCAAGTGCCTGAAGCCAGCTTTCCATAGAGCACGACCTTTACACCTATATGTTAGCATCATCGCTACCCCTTTACAACCATGAAAACTAATGAAAAGAGAAATGGACCTCCCTCTGTGAACAGACTGCAGGTGTGGGAACTGAATCTGTGATCCACAGGTACCAGCTGCTAGAATGAGGCAGGGAAAAATGAAGGATACAGAAGTGCATCTGCAGGCCTTAGAGTGGATAGTCATTGCCCAAAACAGACTCAGGCTTATCACCATGTAAATATGCTTGGATATGAAGTCTTATTTTCATTTCTGATCCATCAGAAGTTTCTTGGCTGATGCTAGAACTTGTTCAGATAAATGGGTTGCTATTATATGCAGCGACACCTAGCTGTTCCTACACCTAACCCATGAAAGGCTGGCATCGTATAAATGGGAAATAATAATAGTAATTGGGAAATTGTAGGCTTGCTCTAGATTAGTGGAATTTAAACTTCCTACCCTCAGGAAACACTTTCTACATCAATCCATCTCCAGAATACCCCTTGTATAGTACAGAAAATTCAAGGACATACCAGTAGTTCCAGTATGCATTCTAAAATACATAGCCATCACTGGAGTCTTGCTCCCAAGGAAGAAAGTGTTCATAGGCTCCTAGCATGGGAATAAGGACACCCTATGTACACTTATCCTATGTACACCCTATGTACACTAAGGGACGCGGGTGGCGCTGTGGGTTAAACCACAGAGCCTAGGGCTAGCCAATCAGAAGGTTGGCAGGTTCAAATCCCCACGATGGGTGAACTCCTGTTGCTTGCTCCCTGCTCCTGCCAACCTAGCAGTTCAAAAGCACAAAGTGCAAGTAGATAAATAGGTACCGCTCCAGCAGGAAGGTAAACAGTGTTTCCGTGCGCTGCTCCGGTTTGCCAGAAGTGGCTTAGCCATGCTGGCCACATGACCCGGAAGCTGTACACCGGCTCCCTCGGCCAATAAAGCAAGATAAGCGCCGCAACCCCAGAGTTGTCCGCGACTGGACCTAATGGTCAGGGTCCCTTTACCTTTATGTCCACTTGCATGCATATCCTAAGTGAGCAAAAGGGCCTGCTGCTATGCCCTTGGCTGGTGAACCAGTCTCTAGTGATGAGATAGCCGTTTATACATATGAATATGTGGAGCAGAAGCAGGAAACCCAATTGCAGCAACAGTGGCAGAATTCTTGTGGCTTAAGAAAATAGTGGCACCAGTGGGCCTTCAGAACTGGAGTAAAGTGACCAGACTTGCATTCCTATATGCACTTTGCTGAGAGCAAACCCAGTAACCCACTGAACTATGTGGGATTTACCTCTGCATAAACAGTCCTGGTATTGCAAATATTAGGAAACGAAGTATTTCCAACCCAAAATACAAACCAAATGAAGTCTGAATGAAGTCCAGTTTAGTAGTCCTATGATTAGTTCATATATATATATATAGAGAGAGAGAGAGAGTTAGTTTACAGGTTATTTCTGTTTCTGTCGTTTGCTGTCCCTCCTCCACCCAACCCACTTTAGAACACATCAAAGAGAGTAAGAATGGTGGCAATATCAACTATGCAACCTCCCATCCCACCAACCAATTAATGAATGGAACACAACCTTTCTTTGTCGTGCTCTCAAGGCTGCTGGGCTACCTCAGAGATGGCAATAAGCTGCCTATATTTTCAGATGCACAAGTGCCTTTCTTTTGCCTCATACATTTCACTGGGAGGCACCACCTTCATTTGGCATGTCGCTCTTCTGCATAGTTTGCAAGTGATACCTTCAAAAGAGAAACTCATAGCTTTGACTCTAATATGCTCCTACCTATTAATTAGTTCCTTCTAGGATGTGGCTTAAAATATATTAGTTCATCAGATTTATTGTCCTAAGTGATTTAACATGGCGTGCTTTACAAATCGGCAACAGGAAAAGCTGAAGAGGCTGGTTCTTTCACAAATTGCTCATGAATCAAGCTTGGGCTGTGCTTTACAAACATTTCCCCAGCACCAGGCATATACAAGAATTCAACCTGAGCATGAGAGATTTACAATCCAAAAATTATTGTCATCCTTCCATTGGCTGTTTATAAAGATTTATGGACTGCTTAAACACAGAACTCTCTCAGTGGTGTACATAATAAAAATTGTAGATAAAACACAGCTAAAATGTAGCAAATCACCACTATACAAATACTGGGAGCCTACTGTAGTCCAATAATGAGAACAAATTGCCCAGCAGCTATGATTTATTTAATTTTACAGATTAACAAAGATTTGAATAGTAGAGTGAAGAAAAGATAAACTACTTATCAATTCCACATTTACTCTTCTCAATTCCACATTTTTCAGAAAAGGGCAAGAGACTTTAAAACATAAAACAGAGCAAAGAGGAATGGATATTTGAACAAAGAAATGTTGGTAAGATCCCAATAGAAGACTAAGGTCTAATTTTGAAAAATTCTAGGAAAAAGGCAGCCAAGCCTCATTGAATTATATATAACTCATTATTTAACAGACAGGTATAAAATATAGTCTACACTAGGGATGCCGTATTTCAAAAAGTAAAGTTTGCTGAGCTTTTAGAAAACCCACCGAAATTGTTGAACTTTATAGTAAAAGCTACAAGAATTTTAATCCAGGACGCCTTTTTAATCCAGACCATATAGCAGCCCTTGTATATACCAATTTTCAACTATGGGTATAGAATGTATTTTCCAAATTTGTTAAATGAAGCCTAAAAGCAAGAGACTACATAGCAAATAACTCTCGTAACAGCAGTTTCTCAGACCCTCTCATGACAGAGACAGATTTAGGGAAGCTCAGTTGGTTCCACTGCACTGGGCATGGGCGTTGCATGCAACACTGCAGGGGTATTGCAAATACATGGCCAACTGAGCAGAATGGAAGGCGAGGGGTAGCGGGTGCTGAAATTTGGCCTTGCACAGCACAATGCTGAAATTTGAAATACCAGACTCCACCCCTGCTCACGAGCATCTTCATGGTTACACAGCTACACAGCTTCACTCCTTGAGTGGGGCTTCAACTTCTAAGATTTGTTCTCAGAATTAAATTTAATGTGCTGTCTATTAAGTGCTGAACTTTATATGGTCTTTTTTTGTTGAATTCCAGGTGTGTTCACACTTGTGCTTTACAGCACAATGGGCTTTTTAGTGAGTTTCATGGCACTTTGCCACCTAGCTGTTTGCATCAAGCCAGCTTCATTCAGAATTAGGAACAGCTAAAAGACACCATAGGGACCCAGGTGGCGCTGTGGTCTAAACCACTGAGCCGCTTGGGCTTGACAATCAGAAGGACAGTGGTTCGAATCCCCATGACTGGGTGAGCTCCCGTTGGTCGGTCCCAGCTCCTGCCAACCTAGCAGTTCGAAAGCACGCCAAAAAGTGCAAGTAAATAGACAGGTACCACTCCGGCGGGAAGGTAAATGGCGTTTCCATGCACTCTGGCACTCATCAGTGTCCTGTTGTGTCAGAAGCGGTTTAGTCATGCTGGCCACATGACCTGGAAAAACTGTATGCAGACAAACGCCGGCTCCCTCGGCCTGTAAAGCGAGATGAGCGCTGCAACCCGAGTCTTCTGCGACTGGACTTAACTGTCAGGGGTCCCTTACCTTTTTAAAGGACACCATGCTGGATGTTAGGTTTTCATTTTTTAAAAAAAGTAATGGAAACTAGTCCAAATGCAAATGCTGGAGAGGAGAGGAGAGGAGCTGTATTATTAGTGTTAAAGATGAACACAAATTTTAATAAATGTTACCATGTGGAAGTTAGGACAAACAGGGCCCCCCTCCTCTGCCCAACACTGTCTACTCTTTCTTTTGACATCACTGAAGTATTATTCTAAGTTGGCACACAAATGTCACCTCTGCATATGCTTAGCATTCCATTTTCTTAATTATTAACTAAAAAGTACTTGATGGAAGGGGAGAGGAAAAACTCAACATTTATTCCAGCTCAACCAGTACAACACTCCCTGAAGTAGGTTGTGAAAGTGAATAAAAATCAAACAGCAATTTGCTTCCCGTTAGTCCACCAAGGTAACATTTGAATTAGGACCCACATTGCAATAGTATGGAATGGACTTCCTGATGAGATGGTCCCTAGAGTGCTGTGACCAGCGGAGTATACTGCACTGCAAAATGAACTACTTTAAGCCACCACTTAACGGGCAATATTTGTCCTGAAGAAGCTCAGTATTTGAGAGGTACCAATTTTGGCATCAACAGTTTGATGAGGTCAAAGGACTAGATAGATAACTTTCAGGTTGCTCCAAAGGCTGTCGCTCATGAGTCACTGCGTTATGATTAACACCAGTGCATTGGCCATTGGACTGGCCTGCTGTTTTTTGTATAAGTTCTGCCTACAGCTGTCTTGCTTGTCCTTTGGAAATATGGAGCTCATAGTGGTAGGCCTTACAGATTGGTTGTTAAGAATTTTTAAAAAGTAATGTATCTAAGAAAAGGATTATGAAATTAAGCTTAACACTAAGTATTTCCATGTGTCTGGATATCTCTGTGTCACTTGGTTCCTTTCCTTCTATAAAACAGACTATGGTGAACTCCTCAAGACAACAGAAAATAAGCAGTATGTTTGATCTGAAATGCTGCAGCACAACTCCAATGGCACAGGACACTTTCTAGAGTGTGTTCTAATTTTGTATTACGGTAATTGATTCAAAATACTTTGTCCTTATATTCTCAGCAATGCAACTCACAATTCCACTTTACTTCTAAAATTATCATTCCACCTTTCTTTTCAAAATAAATTCCAAGAAAACTAACAAAAGCCATAAAATATCAAAAAATGCAACAGAAAACATCACATGCCACAAATGCCGTTTTGCCCAAAGGTTTCTGAACGAGAGAGAAGAGATTTGGCAGGTCATCTCAGGAAAATTCTGTAAGTCGAGTGCCACAATCACAAAAGTGCCTTAACAAATTTACTTTATGTACTACTACTACTACTACTACTAATAATAATAATAATAATTTATTTATACCTCGCCCATCTGGCTCGCTTTCCCCAGCCACTCTGGGCGGCTCCCGAAAGAATATTAAAAACACAAAACATCAAACAATAAAAACTTCCCTAAACAGGCCTGCCTTCAGATGTCTTCTAAAAGTCATAGTTGTTTAGCTCTTGGAACAGGGCTTTTAACTAGAGATTCCTGTGGTCAAATGATGGTTTATGAAACAAGACTGCATATGCAGGATCTCCTAAGAGTTTTATCTGAGTTAAGCGATTCTCCAGGTATGGAGCCTTGTTTTACAACATATGAAGTATCTTGCTGGATCTGACTAAGGTCCCCCTGCTCAGCATTGTTTGCAAGAACTCCCCCCCCCCCCCGTCGGAATTCCCATAGTCCACTGGAAAGAGACCAGTAGCCCAGTGTCTGCTTTTCACAGGGTCCTGTCATAATGGATGAGTCATCTTACTATAATTAGCATGTACAGTGCAGTGATACCTCTAGTTACAAACTTAATTTGTTCTGGAGATCTGTACTTAACCTGAAACTGTTCTTAACTAGAGGCGTGCTTTCGCTTATGCGGCCTCTTGCTGCCGCTGTGCCACCGGCACACGATTTCCGTTCTCATCATGGGGCAAAGTTCTCAACTCGAGGTAACTCTTCCAGGTTAGCGGAGTTTGTAACCTGAAGCATTTGTAACTTGAGGTACCACTGTATAATATTAAATACCATATGCCTCTAGAGATTTGAAACAGAGAAAATAAACAGACATACAAGAAAAAGAAGTTTTAGGACTCAGCCCTGCAATGATACATAATGGTTAAGATTTATCACTTCAGCTGCTGGTCAAACCAGTATGCAGGTAAATTTTGTTGTGGCCTTTACTCTGGATTTCATCCATGTTTTAACTTTAATTCCAGCAGCAAACTTCATTTAAAGAAGCGAAGCGCAGATTGTGGTTACTGGAAAAAAATCCACAACTGATTTTGTACATATATTGGTACTCCTTATCATAATGCATCATTTTTAGTAACATGAAAAGTGGAGGGGGGAAGGAAAGTTCCATTATTCATGATTCAAAGGTATACAACCCCAGGCTGCTAAAATGTGCTATGGTCTGAAAATAGGACTAAAACCATTTGAAGTACGAGCATCAAACATTAACCCACAGGGAGCAGCTAGAGCTTTGAAAACAAGTTACACTGCTTTTGTGGGAAAACATTTTAAATTAAAAGGCTTTGTTAATAATGAGCAGAGCGCTGAAACCCACTAGAATGGCAGCAGTCAGACATTCACTGTTAGCTTCCCACAGATTTTATCCAGCCACCAGCTAAAGCAGGGGTAGGCAACCTAAGACCCATGGGCCACAAGCGGCCCAGGGGGGTCGTTTAACCGGCCTCCGAGCCGCCCCCGAACCAAGCCGCCTGCTCAGTGAGTCCCCACGTGCTGTGCTAAACCAGCACGGTGCAGGGACTCACTTCCAGAAATTGTCTGTGCATGCCCAGATGCCGAAAATCGTGGACATGTGTGCTCGCACACAATCCGGCCCACAGAGGAATCACCGCTGGAGTGAACCGGCCCAGGCGAGGTAAACCTTGCCGACCCCTGAGCTAAAGCAAAGACCTACAGTAGCAGAAGACCCTTTGCACAAGTGAGCACCTTCTTCCAGCTGAGTTAATATACTTCCATGCACAGGTGAGCATAAGCTGTATAGCCTATGCCCAAAGCCCCTCTAGTCTTAAGGAAACGACCAAGGGCTGTTTGTTCCGCATTCAACCAATCTGCATTTAATCAATTCATGCAATCAGTTGCTTTGCTCTTTTTTGTTTTCAATCAGCTGTCATTTCTGTTTGGAGTGCTGAGAGCTACCCTGATGGCTCTAGTAGTGAGCCACATGGCAGTATACAAGTTTAAGAACAATGCACTCCAAAGAAAACTTGACTTTTATTGCCTTTCTTCTGGTGTCAGAAATACTGTACAGTATGAATATGGAGACGCCCTCTGCTGTTGGAAGTCTCCTGCATGTGAAGCACCACCAAGCATTTCTTTTGGTCTCTAGAAACAAGACTTAGCATTCAAAAGCTTGTGACTAGCTTTAAATGAGCAGAATATAAAATCCCAATTAATCTTGCTTAAAACGTAAACATTTTCAGTTAACCAAGCATCTAGTAATGATTACATTTGTAAAGACCAAGCATCAGTAGTTAATAACCTGGATAGAAGGCTTGATAACTAGCCAAGTGATTACAAGTTTTACACACCAAATTAATGTTTCAATTTTTTTCGAAAAGTTAAGGGACATTCATTGCCATATTGTAGATTTACAATTTTGTAATTCTTCTAGGGAAGAAAAAAAATGATCCTGTATTTCTGATGTGCAATTGCAACAAGACCAGCTAAAGAAGCATTAGAATGAAACATTATTCATTCTCCCACCAGCCAATCTTAAGGGAATAAATGTGGGGGCGAGGGAAAGAATGGCAAGCCAAAGATTGTATAGGCACACCTTCTTCACACTGTACTCTGTGACCCAGGAGTTTGTGCTCCTTGCAGCAACAATACAGATTATTGCTAATTTTACACTATAGATTAGTTCCAATCGATTTTTACAAGCTCTCCTTCCCTCATAGACATGCAATACGCCATGCAAGTGAGATGTAGTTTATTGATGTATTTTGTTTTCTGACCCAAATCATGGTCATTTCCAGAGCATGAGATTAAAGAAACTGAACAATTATGTTGCTGTTTTTCAAATGAAGGAAAAGCATCCCTTTTATAAAGCACCATTACCTCCCATAAGTTGCTCATGTTTTATAATATTCTAGGAGGGCTTCATAGTTGCTCATCAATGCCTACCGTACAAGTAAGCCATATGGCATTAAATGCATTGATGGCCAAAGCTCAAATGGAGCACACGTATTGCACATAGGAGAGCCAAGTTCAATTAATTTAACTGAAGAAGGAAGGGATGAGATAGTAGATGATAGGCACGATGTCCGCTAGACACCCTGGAGAACTGCTAAAAGTATGAATAGACAATATTAGGCTAGATGGTTCATCAGTCAAACTCAATAAAATGCAGCTTTATACATTCATTTAACTGACGTAAGTACTTTGGCAATCTAAACACATTTGTAGTTCATCAATTTCACTACAAGAAATAAACTGACATTTATTGGTTCGGTTTGGTTTTTATTATGTATTCTGTGTTTTTATTTTGTCTTTTTATGCTGTGAACTGCCCGGAGATCTACAGATGAAGAGTGGTATACAAATTTAAATAATAGTATTTTTTGGTAGAAGAGGCAAGAGTCACATTTTCAGTAGAGTTTGCAGCAGTCCTTGTACTCTATGCACATGTTCAAATACCAATGTTTATTCAAGATAAAAAGCAGAAAGAAGTACATGTGATCACAATGTTGAATATGCATGCATAAATATTACAGTTTATTGCTGCTATAACGACTTTAAACTCAAGGGCACATGTTCAACAGAACATACTTTAATGGTATGAAACAGCAAGATGCAGTGCCATTGGGAAATAGTTACCAGGAGTTTTAAAATGTTGTATATCAGAAAAATAATTAATAATGCACTTTCTGCACCACTTAACTCCTAGGCAAAAACACTAAACTTGTAAACTTTGATTGACAAGCTTTTAAAGTGCTGTTAGTTGAGACAGTCATCTCATATAAGAGTGTGCGAAAGGCCACATGCTTAAGAGTAAGTGAATTTTCTTCATCTTTATGGAAGTTAGTGCTGGTGATAGCTGCCAGATCTGCAAGTCTCAGAAGAGAGCTTCAACATATAATCCAGTCATGTAACATTACAGGTTTGCGTTTCATTAACATTTAGACATTCAATATTTATACCACACCCAGTTCTCAACATTTACTGAAGTGTTCAAGGTTAATGATAGCACTCAGAACATTAATATGGCAGTTGTATGTAGCAGTACATAGAAGCTGGCACTGAACAGAGACTAGGAATAGGTGCATCTGTTCATCATTCCAGACTGAAGACGATAGCAGGAAAAACATTTTTCCCTATTATAAAAGGATATAGTATATTGTAACATTAAATAAGAAAGCTACTGGAAGAGACGTCTTTCTATTGTCCTATGTCAACATAGTCATTTTGAGAAATTCCTATTATGTATTCTTTTCCACCAGAGATTGAATGTGTTCAGTAATGATGCTTTCAACCAATAATTTTCAGAATGATATTTCATATCAACTCCTTCCACAGGACATGGAAGTCCTATGAATTCATTGATATTTCTGTATCTATAAGAGGAATGCAGACAGTAGCTTCTAAAGACAATGCAGGTGTAATTTTTAAAAAAATAATAATAAAAACATCACGAAGGAACAGGGAACACTGACTATTTGATAAATACAGTTTTTATTTTTAAAAATGTGTTCTAGGCTGTGACCTAGGCCTCGGATTTACCAGCATACTTGAGTTTTCTGTGCAAAGTAGTTCTGTAGGCAATGGGACATCCTGACAGAAGAACAGTATTTCCTGCAGGAAGGTTTATGTCCTATTTGATTGGTGCTTGGAGGAATGGGGGTATCATCCCTACAAGGAAAATCTTAAGTGTTTAGGACTAGTCTAGAAGAGGCAAAGGGAAACATGAGCGATTTATGAGATTACAAAGCATGGGGGAAGCTGGGAGGGTATTTCCCCCCACTCATTTCATAATAATAGCACTCAGGGTCACCCATTGGTGATTTGTGATTGATTCAGTACAAAAAACCTTAACAGACAACCACTGGAATTTACTACTAAAGCATATGGTAAGGGCTGCTAGCTTAAATGGCTTGGTCTATCAACGGCTATTTGGCAAAAGTCAAATGGCACCTCCATGTTCAGAGGCAGCATGACTTTGACAACCAGATGTTAAAGAGAAACGGGAGATAACCATCATCTTTGTGCCGAGCTTGAGAGCTTTCAGATTAAAACAGCGAGCGAGATTTAACAGGCTTTCAGTTTTAAAAGTCTGTTTCAAGGCGGTTTGTATAATTTCAAACATTTTGCTCCTCAAATGCACCAATCTTTCATGGTCCTTTGAAGGTACACGGCTCCTGGTTTCAGCAAAATCAACCTGATCTACATTTGAAAATATTTTATCAAAAAGAATTAAAACGTAACGTGCATACATAATACTGATGGTCAAATTCAGGAAGACAAAATAACACTTTTGCACTTGTTTTCACTTTTTTAAAGATAGGCTGCAGGGGGGTTAAAGTCTACTAGTTCAATATTAACCATTATCAAGCGTTGCCTCCTGAAAAACCACAGCAAAACCATAAAACTATAGCTTGAGATATACTTCCAAAATTAACATTTACTAGGAAAAAGATATACAAAACTAATGACCTAGGGAATCTTTGTCCATGCAAACAATAAGTCACCTTCACACCACTGTTGTGAACATTACTAATTTCTCAACCAGCCAAACTGAGGACAAAGTAATAGCCTACCAACAGTCTGAGACAGTCAAGGCTCACCTCAAGAGGTTCTGCCTTTGCCCGACCCCCCTTTCCCCCAGAAAATCCGCTCTTTAGTGCTAAGTTGAAGCAAACGTTAATCCACAGAAAACCTGACTGATATTTGCTTCGATTCAGCAGTAAACAGCAGGTTTTCCTGGGGCAATCAGAAGTGTGGATGAGCCTTAAGTGAACAAATACGGGAATATAAATTTACTCTGAGCTAAAGGACCACAGGGATTCAAGTGAATTTCACTCAAATCAGTACTTTCAGATCACAGCTTTTGTATCTTATTTCAAATACCGTATTTTTGCTCTATAAGACTCACTTTTTCCTTCCCAAAAAGTAAGGGGAAATGTGCGTGCGTCTTATGGAGCGAATACAGGGTGCACAGCTATCCCAGAAGCCAGAACAGCAAGAGGGATCGCTGCGCAGCAATCCCTCTTGCTGTTCTGGCTTCTGAGATTCAGAATATTGTTTTCCTCCTCCAAAAACTAGGTGCGTCTTATGGTCTGGTGCGTCTTATAGAGCGGAAAATATGGTGCATTCAATTGGAGGTCCTACTGATTTTAATGCAAACTTCTTCGAAGTACATGGCTTTAGGACTGGTGTTAGGCCAGCTCAAGTATTTTGTGTAAAATGTGTCACATATTTATTTCCTCTATTCTTCCACACATTTTAGACCTATATGCACAGGCTTGTAAAAAGTTACTGGAAGAGACTTAAAACAGAACTATTTTTAAAAATTAAATTAGTTCCACAGTGCAACGCTAGGCATATCTACTCAGAAGTAAAACCCACAAGTTCAATTAGACCCACACCTAGGTATGTGTGTGCTGCACTCTTAGTCAGTCTGACTTGAAAGTCAACATCAGTGCCAATATTACTTATTTAAAATCCATCTGTTTCATTGGCTTCACTCTTCATATGCACTACTTAAGACACAATCAAGCAAAGCCTAAAACACATTAATTGGAATTGCAGTTGTACCTCGGCTCCCAAATGCCTTGGGAGTCGAACGTTCCGGCTCCCGAACGATTGAAAACCAGAAGTGAGTGTTCCAGTTTTCGAACGTTCTTTTGGAAGCCGAATGTCCGACAGGGCTTCCATGGCTTCCAATTGGCTGCAGGAGCTTCCTATCAGAAGCCGCGCTTTGGAAGACAAATGTTTCGGAAGTCAAACTGACTTCCAGAATGGATTATGTTCAAATTCCGAGGTACAACTGTATTTACTCCTTTACTTCCTTCAGCCAAGGAAAAATTGGAAGTGTCTTCTTGAAGCATAGCCCTACTGTACTTGGCTTGTCCAATTAAGGCTTCTGTCAAAATATCAGAGGACAATTCTATGTAGTATCTGCACTAGCCTGAACCAGCTAGTTAGTTATGAGGATGCAATCCTATGCATCTTTCTGGGAGTAAAACACCACTAGACACAGTCAGACTTCGTTCTGAGTAGCCATGCACAGAATTGTAGTGCAAGCTTTGTTGAAAGCAATGGAAGTATTTCATTCTAACTTTTCCCTTTGCTATAAATGGAACTTAAAACTAACATCACCTGGCCAGAACAAATCTGTTTTCATCAACCATTCTGAGCACTTATAACTGGATGAAAGCGTTTCAATGTTTCCAAATGGAAATAATGTAGAAGTATAGCAAAATGGCTAAAAAACATATGTAGTGAATGTAAAGTACCCTTCAAAAGGTAAAAGCATAATGTTAAGGTCTAGCACCCCAAACCAACAGCACGGACAGCTGAAAGCACAAACAGCCATGTCAACATCGTAGTGCAACACGTCAGTAGTGCATGTCAGCTGCAATCTCATTCCAATACCAATCAAATATTAGACTCTGGGCGGGATTGATGCCACTGACTCTGTCATGGAATAAGCCTCAACCTGTTTATGTTGGACAACTTTATGCTGTGCTGAAATTGGCATTTATGGCTGATCCCAGCATAATGTAAACCCATAGTAGGCTGCTAGCACTGGCTCCTTGCAATTCCAAGGCTCATGCTACACTCTTGTCTACTGATTCTATCCACATTCCAACCATTTATTTTCCCACTTAACTATGGATGAGTTGGGGGACTTTTATAAATATGCAGGCCTTTAATTATAGGAAAATAAGAAAATAACAAGTGTACCTACTGGATCTTAAAAAAAATGCCTTTAAAAAGATCCTTGCCTTAAAAAAAATGTTGTAACTTAAACTGAAATTAAAATAGCCCAGGGGTAAATGTGGGTGTTCTGCAATCTATTAATGACCTGGTTTCTACTAAAAAATAAAAAATGTACATGTAAACCAAACTATTAATTATTCATAATTAAAGAAGACAGAAGCATTCAAGTGATCAAAGTTATTTAGATACCAGGTACAACCCAAATACTGAAGCAGTTTCAAGACCCAACGCCAAGAGCCCATGTACAAAATAGCTTACACTAACCAGTGATACGTCACCCACTTAAAGGCCTCAGCAGCAAGAAGACTGTGGCACTTAACCATGCGATATAATAAGAGTTGGATCACAGTATAGGAGCACTTGCTGTCATATTAATAATGGCAACCACAAATGTATAACTAGCAAGTCACCAAATTGTGGTACTGGATATAGATCAAGAACTACCACTATTGGTGAGAAGCACCAATCCCAATTGACAGATTACATAAACATGCTAACCCCTCAGTTCACATCATAAAGCAGGTACATGTTTGAGGTTCATCTTTCTTGGACATGTTTCAAGAGGAGACAATCAGCAGTTAGTGAAATCCAGCACTGCCATATTTAGAAACCAGAAAAGAGGCAGACTTACTTGGAATTTGGCCCCAAAAGTTCCACTTTAAGCAAATAAACATGTGGCAATTTGGGAGGGGGCATGAAATATCCCCCCATGCACCTTGAGTATATGATTTATCTGTTGTTTTAAAAAACTTTTATTTGTATTGCTTGGAATGTTGGAATTTCATTAATTTTGAAGAACGTGCCATGCACGTAATGCACGCAAGCCTCCAAGCAGGCAACAACCGTTTAAAATGTAATTAATGGGACCAATATATTAAGTACTAAGGAAATGTGGTCTTATTGGTAGCTTTTCACTATCTAAGACAGCTGAAGACTAAACCTCCAAGCTGAAGCCCTTTATCACAACAGCTTCACTTACGCAAACATGGTATGCTTGTTCAGTGATTTGAAATAAACCAACTTTGGGATTCCTATACTGAAGAGGCAACTGTGTAGCTTATCTGCCTTTAGTTAAACAAATACACACATTTTGCATGAACAAAGCTGAGAGACACAAGTAATCTTACCAAATTTGAATGGAAACTAACTTAAACTCTTCAGTAGATTGTATAATCAAAAACTCTGTAACCAAGCTGACATTTTTATTCCATCAGTGATTCTAAAATCTTATATGCAAGCCTAGCTAGCTACAGTAGTGAGTGCATAACCAGTTGTGTCACAGAGAAATTCCTGCATCAGCTGTTCAGATTCTTTCAAGAGCAGTTGGTATCAATAGTTGTCTCTAGTTCTCTTAGACATGCAAAAGAACACTCCAAGCCAGTTGGAAAATGACACACATACACGCTTGTAAACTTCTCAAACTAACCACAGCAAACCTGTGCGCATCAGCCATAATTAAATTTAGGTCTTTCAAGCTTATAATGGATTCATTTGATTACATACAGCTTATTTAAAAACCTGGAGGCTTGTTCTTGTTCCGTGAGGTAGTAGATATAACCAACCCCACAGAAAATTCACACTTCTCCAAAGTTGGTGTGCCCAGTCTCCTTGGCATGTTCTCTGGCTTCCACTTGCCCTGTTAATCCTTTCTGACACACCATACATCTCAATGTAAACCGGTTTACGTCAGTAAACTGTCTTTTTCTTCTGGCTTCATCTGCTAACTCCAAAGCCTGTGCAAGGACAATGTCATCAGATGCTGAAAAAATTGTCTGGGGTGGAATATCTGAGTTGGGAATTTTACGCTCAAGTGGATCATAGTGAATACCATCATAAATTAAAAGAACCCGTTTGGCATAGCCAGCATCTTCCCCAAAACGATCAATTCTAACCGTCTGAGTGTCCACTACACAAATTTCACATTGATAGAATTTAGACAAAATGGAAACCTCAATTGCACCTCCCCATGTATCTTCTCTTCTGATCCATTCACAGTATTCCTGGTTAGTTTTTCCTAGTACTGCCTCACTATAGGATTCTGGATCACTTGCTACTATCTGAGCTATAAGATTTCTCATCTCTGGGGCACATCCTGGGTCATAAACCCCACCTTCTACCACATAGTATATACTGGTAAAGAGACATGAGTTATCTGCTGGAACAACCTTCCGAGCAAGCACAGGGAGTGCTTCCCTGACTGAATTAGGAACAGTCCGTTTTGTAACTATGGGTGACTCAGTCTTGGGCTTGGCTGCATCTTCTTCAACTATTAGTGTATCACCTGTCAAGAAAAACAGAACAAAGAAATAAAGGTATAGTTTACTGCAGCAATTAAGAGCATGAACTACAAGTCCCTCCCTACTGAGTCTCAGTTGACCATGAATTAATCTTTCAGATGCCCCCCCCCCCTGACATTATCTAATAGGGTAATAATATTCTGTAGGCTGAAATGAGAAAATATATTAAGTACTTTGATACTCAGGTAAAGCATTATAAAAACTGGTCATGAATATGTAGGTAAGATTTAGATTTTACTGCCAGCATGATTTCCTGGTGGCTAAATGCAGAAATCAGAAAACTCAAAATTTCATTGTAGGGCTTCTAGAAATAGCTTTAAAATTTAACAGTCAACAATTTCTGAATGTTTTCTTCAGATGTCAACGGGATTATTGTGCATATAGAACTACAGCTCGCTGGGTTTTATGACACATTAAGTGTGTTTTTGGAATTACAACCTATTCCTGAACAAGATTTATACACACAAAAAGAGAAAGAGAGAGAGAGAGAGAGAGAGCGCATATTCCCCATTTTAAATAGATGGGAAGCTACACTAATCCTCTTGTGCATCAGGGTAGGCTGAGAATATTCAATACTAATACTAACAGCAAAAATCTGAAATTTAATTAGTGGGTAGTAACAACCAACACCCAGTCAATTTTAGACAATTATAGGATGTCAAAACATCTGTGTCATTGTTTCAATATTTCCTGTTATGCGATTGAATACATGCTGTGCTTCAGAAATATTTTGCAATGTATAGTTTCCCTCCAAAGAAATGTTGCACCACTCATCTTTTGATAACTACAATTTGTTAAGAAGACAGCCTAATATTATTGCTGGACAGAACTATTCCTCTTAAGCTGCCAATACTAAAGAGGGCAGGTAAGAGGAGAACATGAAAGAAAATTGAACTGCTTTATTCTAAGATATATAGGACGTAAGCCCAGCAGAGCGGAAGCAAGGGCACTCCTGCATTTCTATCCGTTTCCTGCTGTAATCAGAAGCAAAAGTAAAGAAAGGGAAGCAACGTATTTTGGCAATTTTTGGAGTGTCTCTAAACTTCCTCCTCCCTGTACAGTGGTACCTCAGGTTACATACGCTTCAGGTTACAGACTCGGCTAACCCAGAAATAGTGCTTCAGGTTAAGAACTTTGCTTCAGGACAAGAACAGAAATCGTGCTGCTGCGGCGCGGCAGCAGCAGGAGGCACCATTAGCTAAAGTGGTGCTTCAGGTTAAGAACAGTTTCAGGTTAAGAATGGACCTCCAGAACGAATTAAGTATTTAACCCAAGGTATCACTGTATGTGGACTTGTGGGGGGGCATAGATAGTTTTGGGTCCTTGCAGCTTCCTAGAACACCCCCTTTTTGCCCCACCATGTTGGAGCTCCAACACTGTTTGGGCCAAGACACCTAAGGAGGAAGAAACAGAAAAGGAGACTCTGACATCAGGTCTCCTTTCCCAACAGTAAAGGGGTAGATCCATTCTATCCTATAGCCTCTGGGACACACTTCCAAGGGCCACAGGATTGCATTCTAAAACCATTTGTGAAAACACTCATTCAGCTGCAGCAACTGAAATCAGGCTTGTCCCTTCCTTACCAGCTGGCAGAAAAGGAAATGACTGGTGCCCTCCAGATGTTACTGGACTATGTCTCCATCATCTCTTACCATTGGTCGTGTGGCTGGGGCTGGAGGGAACTGCTTGAAACACCCAAGAGGGCGCCAGGTTGGGGAGGAAGGATAGATACATCCATTGTAACTGGCCAAAAAACTGAACGAAAATCCCAACCTATGTTACTATTACATGCTGCTTTTAATCAGTGTTGGACATAACTGGATCCGCTCACCACCTTGGATCTTACCTTTGAAAAGTGTGGGGATAACAACCAACTTGGAAGCTTTTAAAAAGGGGAACAGAGAAATTCGCGGAGCAGAGTAAGACCAGTAACACTTGGTTGCGATGCCTACCTACGGTACCCTGTGTTCCCAGTTCCGGTGTAAGATGCCTCTGAATGCCACTTTGCGAGGACGCATATCCCAAGGCTACTCGTGAACTGACCCTTTGTCCAGCTACACAACAGAAGGCTACACTACCACACATCGTACAGGGCCAGGAGGAGCTTCGAGGGACGCCCCCCGGCTTCTCAGGAGGAAGCTAAGACACCCCCCAAAAAATTCTCATCTGAAGAGGCCTACCAGAGTGGATGCCGAGCTCCCCGAGGCGCCGCTCCTCGTCGCTGAGGTCGAGGCCGAGCGGGGGGAAACCGAGCAGCAGGCGCTGGGCCTTGACGGGGACCCCGGTGAGGGTAGCGATCGCGGCCTGGAGCTCGCGCAGGCGGGAGTGCGCCGTGAGTCCGGGCAGCGGATAGGAGCCGCTCCGGGCTTTACAGCGCAGCCGCAACATCTCGCCGCCTGATGTTCCAGTGTTGTCCCGGCGGCGGCTGCCGGGTTTCAGAGCCCCCCAACAGCAAAATGGCGGCGGCTACCGGCAGCCCTCGCGCCTCCTTCCTCAGACTTTCTATTGGTCCCTTTCTCCCATCGAACCAACGTGCACGGCACCGGGGCAACCAATCAGATTCGGGGGAGAGCTCCCAGCCAAAGATCGCTTGAAAACATCCGGCTTAGGCGACTCCCACGCCATTCCTTCCACGCGCATGCGCGGTAGAGGAGGCTCTGAGCCCGGAGGCTTAAGATGCCTCGCCGCGGCGGCGGCTTTCTGCGCTCCCTTTCCCCCACATTGTTTTGTAACAGGAGCCGCTGCTACGCGGAGCCTCTTTGCACATGCGTTTGCGGCGTGGGTCCCGAACCGTTTGCTGCATTACATTTTGCCCATTATAAGTGCCACCAGCCCTCTGGATAAGTTTCCTGCCCTCGGTTACCTGTCGTCCCCCCGTGGACGGCTTGCTTTTCAAATTCAGTCCGCGAACGTGTGCACGCATTGAGTGTGATGCAACACCCAAGAAATATGATGGATGTACAAGGCTTATGTAATTTCATGCACATCGTTAAATACACCACCACCCTTGAGCAATACCCTTGTGATCATACGCAAGTGTACGATAACCCTCCTTTTGCCACTGTTTTTTTCCGTTTCCCTCTTTCTGCGTTTCTTTGCGTCACTTACTGAATTCGCACCTCGTAGCCGGCGCTGCCGGTTGGCCGTTTTCATTTCCGCATCTTCGCAGAGCCGGCCTCCTTTTCCCTCTCGGCGTCTGGAAGGTAAAATAGGATGCACCTGGATACCTGCTGCTGAGGTTTCGGATGCACTGCAGTGCCCTGGCTTCACTGGCCTTTGGGGGCAGGCAGGAGGGGGGGCGGGCTCTTTCTTAATCTGCATTTCTGCTTTGGAGCTGCCGGACCGGCTCCCGTTCTGTGCTCAAGACGCTGGACTTGCTGTCCCCAGCGACGGCGTGCTAAATTCTGCAGGTGTGTTGGGCCCGGTGGGAGGAAAGCCTCTGAGCTTGAGCAAGAGATTTTGAGGCTCCAGCTGCCGAACTGACAGGAGGGCTCTAACTCCAGATATAAATCCTCGTCAACAGTTATTCGCGGCTACATGTCTGGGATCACCGGTGTGTGTTGCTGCTGGCTTTGGGCTGATCACTGTAATGCCCTCTAGCCTAGAAAGGTATTTAGCCATTGGAATTCTGCAAAAAAGAGAGAAAGAGAAAGATGATGTAATTGTCAAATGAAGGATGCTAAGGATTATATAGGGTCAAATACCTATTTCCTGGTTGTAAAGGTTTCTTCAGGGAGAATGACACCTTTTCCTACTTTCCTTCTTTATGGGGTTTGTGTCATCTTTGAAAATAGTACGATGAGTATCTCTTGACCTTGATTAGCAACTTCAATGTAGCTTCCGCTTTTCCCTGCCCCACTTTAGTCCCTCTTGGAAGGAACATCAGGGACAGATTGCTGTTTGTGCATGTTATTATTTTACTGTCAGAGAGCTGAGCATTTCATAATACTCCTCCTTTGGTTTTCCAGGAGAAGGCTGGCGATCAAAAGTGAGGAAGTGTGTGCCTTGCAGCAATGTCAGGGGATGCAGCTCCAGTACCAGAGCTGGTAAACAGCAACGGTTGCAACCAAGAAAACAAACCTTCAAATCAGCGATTCTCGGAGAAAAAGTGCTGTGAGTATTTGTGATGCTTTGCTTTGCTGGGCAGCACATATATAAATACTGAAAGAAAAGTGGTGTGTGGGTGTGGGTGGGTGTGCTCCAACTTTCAAATTTAGCACAGTGCTAAATATAGGGATGAATTATTCCCTGGGGCACAACCCTTGATGTTATGAGACCAAGCTAAATTATATATAGTGACAAGCTTTCTTTTAGCCTCACCTGTTTCACAGGGGTTTTTTGAGGAGAAAAAGAAAACTCTGGAAAGAGAAGAGGGAGAACCATGTTACTTTGATATGTGAAGTTCTGTGAAAGGCAGAATAAAAATAAAATTGGAATAGAAATACTTTAAAGGAATTGATAATGGGAGTAATCTTATATAAATTACTGTCAGCTTGGCCCACAGCTACTTGTGTCATTTCTGTTAAAGTGACTAAACTACTACCGCTTCCCCCACTTTGAATACTTTTAAAATGTCAGCCACAGGGTTAGTTGTATGTGTAGGACCCTAGTTTCTAGGAGACTTCCTACAACTGTCACAGAGTCATGAAATAGTTTGCTAATGAAGAATAAACAACCTCAGTACCAGGATCCTTTAACCTATATTCTTAGAACTCATTATTTGTTTTAGATCCTCTGGGAAGAGGGTGAATAAGTAAATGAATGTGAAGTCCAGTAGGTCAGTAGGGTAACTTACATTCAGTTCCTTCTACGCTGGTAGGGCTTCTTGCAGTCTTGTGATTACAGAAAATATACATGCAACTGCCAGTCTCTCTCTACCACCAGGAAATTGCTGGTCTGCACCCCATTCCAAATATTTCTCTGTGGCTGTATGACTGTAGTCCCTGCAGTATTCCTGTAATCAGTGCTTTTTTCTGGGGGGACGTATACCCTAAACATTTTGTGAATCTTTGTACTTTTGTTCATTTACTGTTTTTATTTTTCCCTATTTGAACTATAAAATGGTGATTTTCTTGAGTCAAAGTTGAGAGTACTCCTAAACATATTTAAAGGGAAAAAAGCACTGCCTGTAATAGCTAGGTTTGTTGCATTGTTCTAGTACAGTGGCCTGCATACAATTTGTTTTTGCTGACATGACAAATTTTTTTATTTTAATTTTTTGACTCTGTCTTGAACCCTATCCCTCAAATTTTTGTAATGGCACTGACTTACTTTATTGGTTGAATCCTATACTACTGTAGTGCACCAGCCTAATCTCTGAGTAGCAAGAGACTGTGGGGGTGCCTGCACTTTACTCAAGGCTTCATTTCGTTGGAATGAAGGTCAGCAGACTGTGGTGCCTTTAGGATACATGGTTTTATTTACACTTATATACAATATGAGTATACGATGGAGGGGCTCATATAGCATTAACACCACACCATATCTTGCTTCTCCATTAGGCTTCCAGGGAAGCCCAAAATTCAGCTTCAGATCCAGGACAGAACAGATATGTCTAGCTTCCAGCACCAGCTAAACAAACACACACACACACACACACACACACACACACACACAGCACTCATACCATACTATTGTTCTTCAATCTAAAATGACAGTGGCATCCAGTCAGATGAGGGGAGTGGAGAGAATGTCAACCCTCCATCCCTGGACAGCACTATCACTTAGTTGTAGCTATTGCAGTCTAGTTCATTCTCTTTGACATGCCAATGAGAGTACTTAAGTGGCCAGCTAAAGCCATTATCTTACATAGAAATTTTGTCTGACCTGTTCAGCAGCCTCTCCTAGATTGTAACTCTCACTGGGTACAGGCTCACAGGTCTGGAAGGAATCCAAGGATATAATCCAGACTGACACACAGACACCCAACTCACAACACTATTCTTTGAAAATTAAGGCCAGACAGACCCTTAGTAGGGTTTAGTCATGGTAGACTGACAGTTTGAGCAGACAATCCGTGTAGAGCAGGCTTCCTCAAACTCAGTCCTCCTGATGTTTTGAGACTACAATTCCCATCATCCCTGACCACTGGTCCTGCTAGCTAGGGATCATGGGTGTTGTAGGCCAAAAACATCTGGAGCTGAAAAAGCAGCTTGAGGAAGCCTAGCTGCTTTTTCAGCATAAGTTGCCCAATTCCTTCAACACAAAATTTTGATCTGGAAAATTGCTGTTGTCTGTGGTTTTGTACTTTCAGGACTGTCACACTGAAGCTAAAATGTGATTTAACTCTTGTAGAAATAAGCTATTAAAATTGTTCTTTCTCTCAGACAGACCTAGCTCATCTTTACATGTCTCCTTATTTTTGACACTAAACCCAGTGAACTTCTTTTGCTGATGCCCCGCTGAAAACAAAGCAAGTTGCATAAAAATAGAGATTTCTTCATCTGCAACTTCCATCTATTTCAGCCCAGCTTGCAGAATTTTTATGTTACAATCTACTTCCTTTAACCTTGGGATAAAAAAGAAATTTTGTTTAGGTTATTGCCAGATTACATTTGAGAGGGAAATTTATCTCATTAGTAAAATTGGTAGGCTTGGGGGTTCCATCTTATTTCAAGAGATCCAGACAAGCCAGTAATGAAGTAGCTTCAGGTTTCTCTCATATGATATCTGTCAGAGATGGATATGGCCACACATTGGTAAAATGTTCAGTTATGCAATTTAATCCTGGATCCACTATAATAATTGAGAATGCTGGTGCTGACTGAAATGGAGCCAGGATTTCTTGGAGTAGTAGCTACAGCAGCCACCCCCAAACTAGTCCTTCCATAAGCTGGGGCTATAAATGGGGAGAAATTCTATTTAGTTTGCTTTTTAAAATAATGACATCTAGACAGTATCGTGTTGGGAAGGTTTGTCTGCAGGTTCCACAGAGATCTTTTTTTAAAGCTTTTGATCATTGCTGTACCGAATACAAATCATGTACATGAACTGCAGACTATTCTTTCACTGAAGAAAAATTATATATTTCTTGATAAGCATCATACGCAGCTCCTATTCATTTGAGGGCAGCATGAATGTTAGAAAATTCAGCGTCTTAGACAAAAAGCAAATAAAAGACCAGTTTAATTTATTTTAGATCTATATTCATCATGTTCAGAAAGGAAGCTGGCTCCATTGGTGTTCTCAAGAGGGATCGTGACCTTTTTCTGTTAACCTTGAAAAGCCCACAGCTTAATTGGGAAATATTTTTAACTGAGTGACACACTCGGTTTGAGGCACATAGTCAGTGGCTATTTTTTGCTTGGTTAGCCTTCTTCATTAGCAAACACCTGATACAACCATGCCATAGTCCGCTGATTGATTGGGAGCAGAACACAGTGTCCTTGTCTATGGCAGATGTATGGGCAGAAGGAGTTGTGGGAAGCCTTCATTATTTTGGCTTATTGCCAGCATTTTTCTTTTTCAGTCTTGTAGAAGTCACCTATTCTGTCTTTGCTTTCTTTGCAGCATGGGCCTCTTATATGACCAATTCCCCTACTCTGATTGTAATGATTGGCCTCCCTGCAAGAGGCAAGACCTACGTGTCCAAGAAATTAACTCGCTACCTCAACTGGATTGGAGTGCCTACAAAAGGTTTTTTATATTTCTATGCATGAGATATAATAGTTATTACGCAGTTAAAATAATAAATAGTTTCTGATCAGCTGCAAGTGGCTGGGAAAGTTGGTAGTTAGAAGCTTGCATTAATCCAGTCCTGGTTGAATGATTATGCCTAGATGTGGTTATCTTTTTATTTCTTCCTATAATTGAAAAGTTGTTCTCAACAAGTGCTAAATAATACTGACACTTTTTGGCAGTGTCAGTACAAGGCAAAGAAATATGTTTCAGTGGTTCTTTAGAAGTCTAATTTCAGCTCTATTTTTTGAAAAAAGTTTCTTATTGTGATCCCCAGAGTCTTTAGGTGGTTGAGAATCCCAAACAAGTTGGTGGGCCTCTATAAGCATAGTGTTTGTGATTCAGTTTTCCCCATTTGGAAAATGGAAATAACCAGACTTTCCTTACTTCATTTATAGGTTAAAAATATTAACAGAGATATTCATGTAGTACAGCAATATTTGTACTTAGATCACAAACAGATGCATTGATGCCATGTTTTTAATTTCTTAATCTCCTTTTTTAAGTGAGGCCCATGAGGAGGGGAGTGAAGGCAAAATCTGAATGAATAGTGGTATTTCGATGACTGGCATTTAGATACCAGATTTCCATCTGCTATTAGTACTGTAACACTATTTATTATGAAATGTTGACAACTGAATTTCCGTTTTGTGAAGTATTTAACTTAGGAGTCTACCGCCGTGAAGCAGTACAATCGTACAAGTCATATGATTTCTTCAGGCATGATAATAAAGAAGCCATGAGGATTCGAAAGTAAGTTAATGCCAGCATCTCTCAAAATATTGGTGACTGTTAAATAATAACAGATAATCATAATTCAGTATTTATGTTGCTAGTTTTGGAATTCACGTTACATACGCTTCAGGTTACATATGCTTCAGGTTACAGACTCCGCTAACCCAGAAATAGTGCTTCAGGTTAAGAACTTTGCTTCAGGATAAGAACAGAAATCAGGCTCCAGTGGCACGGCAGCAGCAGGAGGCCCCATTAGCTAAAGTGGTGCTTCAGGTTAAGAACAATTTCAGGTTAAGTACGGACCTCCGGAACGAATTAAGTACTTAACCTGAGGTACCACTGTAAATAAAAGGAAGGGCAGAATAGTAGGGTAGAGAGGGGCATGTGAAGAAACTATCCTGCTGTACCAGGGGCAGCCCATCCCATTTCACCACCCCCATATCTGATTCAGTGGTTTGCACTATGAAATAAACAGGGAGAAGGCTATTATTGTATAACATATTTCACTCACTCACTACTTCCAGTACAGTGGTACCTCGAGTTACAAACACCTCAGGTTACAAACTCTACTAACCTGGAAGAGTTACTTTGAGTTGAGAACTTTGCCCCAGGATGAGAACAGAAATCATGTGCCGGCAGCGCAGCAGCAGCAAGAGGCCCCATTAGTGAAAGCATGCCTCTAGTTAAGAACAGTTTCAGGTTAAGAACGGACCTCCAGAGCGAATTAAGTTCGTAACTAGAGGTACTACTGTAGTTTGGTTTGATGTCGTCTTTGTTTTAAACCATCCTACTCGATGATGATGATGTTGATTATCTTGCAGACAATGTGCCTTGGTGGCTCTTGAAGATGTGAAAGTTTATCTCATGGAGGAGTCTGGCCAGATAGCTGTAAGTGCACACAAGATTATTGTCCTTCAGCTGGTGGTTTGGGACCCACTACAGGCGGGACCGAGACACAAGAGCACCACTCCCATCACGTAAATACATACAGGGGAAATTAAGAATTGGCCTCACAGTGTATGTCTGGGCTAATGGCGTGTCCAAGATCTCAAGGTGGGCCCTAAATGAATTAGAATTTATGGCACAAGCCCAGAATACATCTACTCGTATCTAATAACAGGATGTAATTTCTCATGGCTTTCTCTCCAGGAAAACCCGCTCTTTAGCAGTGAATTGGAACAAACAGCAATTCAGTTTTTCTGTGGAACTGTTTTCAGCAGTAAAGAGTGGGTTTTCATGGGGAAAGTGTCGGGGCAAAAGAAGAAGAAAGAAAAAGCTCTTAGACACATAGAATCATAGAATTGTAGAGTTGGAAGGGATCCCAAGGGTCATTTAGTCTAATCCCCTGCAATGCAGGAATCTCAGCTAGATCATACATGAGAGATTGCCATCCAACCTCTGCTTAAAAACCTCCAAGGAAAGAAAATCCGCCACCTCTCATGGGAGTCCATTCCACTGTCGAACAGCTCTTACTGTCAGAAAGTTCTTCCTGATGTTCTTGCTTGGACTCCAAGATCATCTGCTAATGCCCTTCTCTGAGTACCTCTCCCATCAGAAACTGATAAAGTGAAGTGAAGTTGGTATCAACTACAGAGAGGACTTTTCTTGGCTAGACTGCCCTAATTATGGAACTTCCCTCTCCATGGGGACTTGTCCAACCCCAACATAATCTTTTAGGTACCAGGCAAAATGTTTTTACTCCCCCAGGCCTTTTAAGCACAGTTTCTGATATTTTATCTGCTGCTTTTATTTGTGGTCAGTGTCAACATGTTCATTGTTTTATTGTTGTGAATCATCGTAGCATCAAATTTAATGAAGGGCAGTAAACAAATGTTTGAATACATAATTAAGGCTGTCTCCAAATACTGCTTTCTGAAAAGATTGGCATGTGTTGGACTTGTAGGTGTCAAGAGGTGAGAAGTTCCAAAGATTGGAGCCACAGCCGTAAAAAACTTCCTTGTTTGTCCCCGCCAATCTCATTTACCTGGGTAGCAGGGTCCCTACCCCATGTCAATCTATCCTAAGTTTGAGTTTTTATCTCTGTTTATATTTGTTGTGTCACTCTAGGCTCTCGGAGAGGCAGCAGATTAAAATGTAATAAAGATTTTAGTATGTGGTTTGAGTTGTAATTAAGACCTGGAAGTTCTGCTTCATATGTGCAGTGAGATTCTGCCAGCTTATCTATTTAAAAATAATAAGGTGTGGAGTCCAGTAGAGTTCTTTGAGATTTTGTTATGAGGTGGACTTGAATTCAATCCATTATTAAATGTTTAGCTGAGATTTATAGCTGTCTAGGCATGTGTGTATTTGTATGTTATCTGCCTATTCTTCCAATGTTCCGTGGATACCTAAGTTTGATGGGCACATTTGTCTATCTCTTTAAGGTCTTTGATGCAACTAACACAACTCGGGAAAGGAGGGACATGATTTTGACCTTTGCTAAAGAAAATTCTTTTAAGGTGATGACTTCATTACAAGCTTGTTCCCAGTTCAAAGTCAAAAATGAGCTTGTCTATCATTGTGTGCTAGAGCAGGAGTGGGTGCAGGTGGGGGGGTGTATAATAAGTTCTCAGAGCCGGTTACCCCTCATTTTGGATTCTTTTTAATTGGGAAGGAATTATCTAAATTTCTAAATTAGGACTTTCTGATTATTAAATTATTATTACTGAAGTAGAAATTTTAGGGGCCTGATGACAGCTGTAGATACAAAATCTAAATGAAAGTAAAAACCCATTCAGGTGGTGGGCCCATATCAGGCAAAGCCAGAGTAAAAGTGGCTGGACCCCCCCCCCCCATTTCTCTCTCTTCACTTTCATTGTTTCTTTCACTTCCTCCCTCTGCCTCTCCTCTTCTGCTACCTTCTTTTCTGCCTCTCTTTCTGCCCTCCCTTTTCTCTCCCCAACCTTCCTCTCTACCCAGTGATCTGCCTGCTGGTGGCAGAGAATTCCAGGGGGCGGTATGAACTGATTGCATACCAAGGCCTTTTGAAATTAGGCTGAGGGGGCTGCAGCCTGTAGAGGACCTGCAATTTAATAAGCATCTTTCCTCCTCCAACCTCCAATCCTTTTGCAGGTGTTTTTTGTGGAGTCTGTCTGTGATGATCCAGAGGTCATTGCTGCCAATATATTGGTGAGTATTTGACATATTCCAAAGGTTGGCCTACTTAGATTTTCTTTGTTACAGAATACTTAACTGGCATTAGTTCGGTGTTGCTAGAGAAAGACCACCATTTTGTGATGTTTTAGACCAGCTCCACATTTCATGCATCAATTGTTCTTCCTGCTGGTTTGCCAGTGTTGTGTGGATATTCATCAAAGAAAAGGCATACTACAGATTGTATGTAGACTTCCTGTGAGAGGAACTCTGTTCAGGGGAATGCTTCTGCCAGGGAAAAGGGTGTAGGCAGCAATTTTCATGGGTTCCTCCTTCCCCCTGCATCTCCCTGGAAATCTGGTCTTGAGGGTTGAATCTGGATTCAGTCCAGTTTGAACACCACTTGAAAAATATCAAACAAAATAATGGCACATACTGAAGAGCTTAGTTCTTAGTTCTCGATGAGAGCTGGGGCTGGCTCATCCATGAGGTAAAGCGAGGCTACCATCTCAGGTGGCAGAATCCATAGGGACAGTAGATCTCAATGTAGATCTTTACATTTTCTCCCTTGTTCTTCCCTGGTGGGGAGGGGGATGCCATTTTGTGGTTCACCTCAGGTGCCAAAATGTCTTGGGCCTGCCCTGATGAGAGCTGTCCAAGGTCATTCAGTGGTTTTGTTTTTTATATTGCAGTATTAGACAGTGCTGCTGCCAACACTATCTGTTCCAAGACTCTTGTTTCAAGTTCTCAAAGGGCCACTCTATACTGTGGCTGGAGTTCCCTGGTA
The DNA here is from genome assembly GCF_964106915.1 of Podarcis gaigeae. NCBI lineage: Eukaryota > Metazoa > Chordata > Lepidosauria > Squamata > Lacertidae > Podarcis > Podarcis gaigeae. The sequence continues at coordinate 39,423,761 of NC_139682.1, read as the reverse complement.
TGTGTCTGCATATGTTTATGGTCACATATTGCCCTTCACATGTTATGTAGTACACTTGTTACAATGGGGTGACCCTGGTCTTTGCCAGAGTAACCATGTAAATTGGCTATCAGCACTGCAGTTAGACTTCCTGCTAGCAGCACACCTGCATTTTAGTGTCATGCTTAGATGCCAGGTTACACAAGATAATGTGTGTCTTTACAGATTCATCAGTCCAATTTTCAAATGGCATGTGATTTTAATGACAAAAGCTATCTGCACTTGTAGAATGTTGAAACCCCTTTCCCTCACCTAGAAAAGGGGGTTCAACACTTGAGGTTATTTCCCCACATGAGGTTATTTTTCCACCAGCCAGGCTGCAATATCTGAAGTAAACCCAGCTGGGAGAAATGGCCCTGCAAATGTAGAGGAGGGATTGTTGGCCTGGCCTTAGAGATCAGTGGAACGGTGGTTTGACCCCATAAAAGACACTTTTTAAATAATTTCCGGGCTTTGTGAGTAAATAAATCCAGAACATCTTAGTGATCATTGGGTTTGCTTATTTCTATTTCAAAAGTAATTTTATCAAGTTTATATGTATCATATACTTCCCCCCTCCATAATTTTACTCCAATGGGGTGGGTGAGTGGGGGATGTAAGTAATAGCTTTTGGCAATGGCTACTTCCTTATATGCAGAGCTTGAAGAAAATAGTGTTGGTTTAGGTATGGTAACTTAAGGCTAATGGATGTATTTACGTAAGTTATGTAAGACTTTGGAAGCTAAAATTAAGTCATCAAATTATTGACCTTGGAACATATTTTTGGCACAAGCTTGCAAACAGCATGCATTGAAAGGTAATAGAAAGGGCAGCCCAGTCTATCTATTCCCAAAGCAAATAATGCACTATTCATTTAGTATTGTCCTTTGTTTCTGTGCCAGGGTGAGACAGACATTTAAACAGTATCTTTTTGTTTGGAAGCTTAGGGATGTGTGTTGGAGCCACACTGCTTCAGGAGCAACCAGTCAGACACTTATTTCACTAGTGTTTTTTCTTTTCTTTTTATGTATAAAGTTTGCTTAATTTTTGAAACAACTTTCTTTGTTGATCAGGAAGTGAAGGTTTCCAGCCCTGACTACCCAGAGAGAAACCGAGAGAATGTGATGGATGATTTCCTAAAGCGAATAGAATGCTATAAAGTCACCTATCAGCCTCTTGATCCAGTTAATTATGACAAGTAAGAGGCAGGACAAAGGAGTCGGGAGGTTTTCAAGTTGTTGTATGTGTTTGGGGTGGAAATGAAGCCAAGAAGAGAACTACATGTGGTGACAATTCAGCATTTCCACAAGGATATTGTATGAGATATCAGAAATTCATATGTTCTAAACCAACAAGGGGAGAGGAAGTTCAAATGAGTTGACTTCCTTTTTCCCCACACTTGTTTAGAACATGCGAAAACACTCTTCATAGTAGCAGAAACAGCAATCTCTTATACAAATATCCATTCTTGCGTCCTGGGAATGTTCTAATATTCCTCTCTGCTTAGAATTTTAAGCACTATCCTTGCATGTTTGAAGTTCTCCATCACTGATAACTGGAAACACTTTGTAAAGAAAAGAAAGGTGGTTTTTTCCTTGTTGTTCTGTACTCTTAAGAGACTAAGCATTCATCACCTTAGCACAAACATGTCTGGTTTGGCTCACAGAGTTGCACTGTCGCTACTGTAAGTGTCAGTGTTGCCAAAGTTCATAATTACCTGGTTTGGAAAATGAATTTATCCAGCTCATAATCGACATCATTTCCTGTAGGTATTTCTCTGCACATATGCAGAAAATCATTTCTGAGCTGAGCAGTGAGTTTTCAACTGCCCTATGCATATTTATGTATTTTTCATCGCCAGCCCTATTTCTTGGTTCAGGCTGGGATATGTTATACAAAAGCCTCCCAAAAATTATTTTTAAGGCCCTGGCAGATCTCTGATGAAGCTTATAAATTCTGAGCCAATTCCAAATCCAGCTGATGGGAATTCACACCACACTGTATCCTGTATTTATGCAGCAGTTTGTGATCCCGGTGGATATGCTGTTGTGAATGAGTTCAGTGATCCAACTTTACATGCAGCTCTTAATATGTATACATTCACTTATGGGTTGTGAAACATGTACATATGGAAGAAAATACGTATTGAATTATTATATTGATAATGTTTCTGGTGTTTTCTGAATTCCAGAGACCGTTCTTTCATTAAAGTGATCAACGTAGGGCAGCGCTTCCTTGTCAACAGAGTCCAAGATTACATCCAAAGTAAAATTGTCTATTACCTTATGAATATCCATGTTCAACCACGCACCATCTATCTCTGTAGACATGGTGAGAGTGAGTGCAACCTGGTTAGCAAGATTGGTGGGGATTCAGGCCTGTCAGCGCGGGGGAAGCAGGTATGGTCTACGCATAAGTTTTGTTGCTCTCTGTATTGGCATTTTAAGAGCTAAGTTGAGGGTCAGATTTTCTGCCAAAATTCACCTTCATTTGTGCTAAGCATAGTCACAAGTCACAGCAAGCCATACTTAATGGTTCAACGTGAATGCTCCTTCCTTGCACCAGGAGGAATCAAACAAGGATCCCTTCATTCAGTTCATTCAAACCAAGGGTTGTAGTTTGGGAGTGAGACAAATATCAATCCTTCATTTTGGGCATAACTCTTAGCCCAGGGATTTTGATTTGTTTCCTCCTACTGTGAGTGGGGACAAGGTGCAGTTTGCTCGTGCATGTTAAGCCATGGTTTACGGTGCACCATGATGTGCCAATGCAGCCAATAATTGCAAAGAAAAGAATCATAATCCTAAATTCATCACCCTGCTAGGGTTTCTGATGGTAAAATTGTTCCGTTTATTAAATGGCTTTCTGAGAAAACACCTACAGATGTTTCATTCATTTATTTGAAACCTCAAAGCAGTTTTCTTCATTATTTAAAAACATGCAGAAGATGGTTAAAATCAACAGTAGCTAAAAAGAGATAAAACACGTATAACTTATACATATCTGAAAGTTACACAACTACAGTCGTACCTTGGAAGTTGAATGGAATTCATTCTGGAAGTCCATTCGACTTACAAATCACGGCTTCTGATTGGCTGCAGGAAGCTCCTGCAGCCAATCAGGAGCCTTGGAAGCCCTGTCAGCTGTTCAGGTTCCAAAAGAACGTTTGCAAACCAGAACAATCATTTCTGGATTTGTGGCACTTGGGAGCCAAAACGTCCAAGTTCCAGGGCATTCGGGATCCAAGTTACAACTGTATTGCTTGTGTATCGATTTAATCATTTATTTTTTTTTGTAAGTCGAAAGCCTCGTTCTTCAATTAATTTTATAGAGTTGTGTGTGATCGTTCATATTGGATAGGTTCCTAAACTTAAGTCAAAAGTATACTTTTACTTGTCTTCACAGATACATTCTTTCTAGAACAGGAGTGAGGAAATGTTTTCGTATGAAAAGTCAATAGCCCATAGGAAAAGTCAGTTGCTTGTCACAGCCAGTGGTAGACAAAAACCACAACCAAAGCTGGTGGAGTTTGCTGCACTGCAAATCTCTCTTTGTTTTTGTGGAACCCCATTCTTGTGGGCTGCATGAAATTAAGGTTGGCTCTACTCCTATATAAAAAAAATATGGCAAATTCTGTACCAAACTGTGTTTTTACATACTTTTGGGAAAGTGTGCTTTTCCAAGGACTCCCATCATCTGTCTTGATTCTGCATGCCCTTGTAGCTACCTGCCCTAGCATTGTGAGCAGCATCAGACTTCGATTGGTATTCTCATATTCTTAATAAAAGAAGAGGAATCTTTCCCCAGGACAACAAGCTAAAAACTGCCTAGGCATCTCAATTGTATTGTATTGTATCCTAGTTTGCACAAGCATTGAAAAAGTTCATCAAGGAGCAGGAGATTGTGGATCTGAAGGTTTGGACTAGCCAATTGAAAAGAACTATCCAGACAGCAGAGGCCCTGGGAGTCCCATATGAGCAGTGGAAGATATTGAACGAGATTGATGCTGTGAGTAAAATTACAGAAAGGCCACGCACTGGTGGCGAAGACGGTGGTGGGTGTTGCAAGTGATTTGTTTTGATGTAATGATAATAATCTAAATTAAACTTTACTTCCTTCCTTCAATAAATTACAAGTAAGCCAATTTTTTCAAAAAGTATACCGTAATTAGTCTAAATTTCAAAAGTTTGAAGCTCAGTCTTGTGAAAGGTTAACACACAAATTCATGAAATGTTCTGCATTTTTGGATGTTACTCATTTTGGTGCATGATGTCCTGAGCTCTGATAGGAGGAAGGGTGCAGTTAAAACATAACAGACAAACATTTAAATCAAAGGAAGTTCTGGCATACTCAGTAGTGTTTACTCCTAAATTAGTGGGCATGAGATTACAATCTCAATGTCATCAAAATTATGGAACCTCCATGTTTTGAGATAAAACCTTCTATAATCCACTGAAATTATTTTCACTCTTTTGTAAGTGAATGCAAGCTGGTGTCACATATGTTAAAAAGGGGAATTTCTGAATGCAGATAGCTTTTCTTTTTATCTTCTGGAATTAATTCCTATTTTGCTAGGGAGTATGTGAAGAAATGACCTATGAAGGAATTCAGAGGAAGTATCCAGAAGAATTTGCACTTCGGGATCAAGATAAATACCTTTATCGCTACCCTGGAGGAGAGGTATGGAGCTTTTATCATCAATTAATAAAATATTACTGCTTTTGACTTTATAGTTTTGAAGGGATAGGCGGTGATCAGTGGTAAAACTGCTAATACAACTGCAAAATACAGTAAAACAGGAAACTACAGCAGGGACTCTTACTGAGCTGATTCAGAAGCTAAGACAAACCATTGTATCTCATAATGGAGACAAGTCAAAGTGAGCTCCTCCTCACCTCTCTTCCAGAACAGTAGTAAAGAAGAGATCAGAAGCTTGCTTTTGTTTTTGATTAACTGCTTCTTGTTGTTTTGTCCACTCTAGCAAAATGTGGATAATCTTTACTGTACATTCTTTGAACCAAGCCAAATTCAAACCGTGGTTACAGTAGGGATACTACTACTACTACTACTAATAATAATAATTTATATCCCGCCCATCTGGCTGGGTTTCCCGAGCCACTCTGGGCAGTTTACAGCATATAAAACACAACAAAACGCCAAACATTAAAAAAACAAGATATCCTATACATGCAACAAACAAACCAATAAATCAAAACCAATAATAATAATAACAATACAGTAATAATAAACAGTTTACAATTATACCCTAATTAAAGTAACAACCAACCCCAACCCAACAAAAATGAAACAGAGGAACCAAAATTAGAACCGTTTAAAACATTTTAGCCAGTTCCCCCAACCCTCCTTGCAGCTGTGCTGATGAAGAGAGAGAGGGGAGCCTGGGAGCCTGATGGTCACTGCAGCTTGTTTCCATAATAGTTTATCATATTGTCTGAACTGGCCCATTATTAGATCTCAATTTTGTAATGTGAATATCTGAATTCATTGTGACTTCCCTAGGTAGCCTCCTTCCACATCATCAAAATTTGGTGAAATTTAAGTGTTGTTGTTTTTTTAAAAAAATTAAGGCATACTCTTAAGCTCTACTTAAGTATGGTCGGATAGATTTCAGGCATTGTGATTATTCTCATAACTTGGAAGAAAACCTGCTGATCTTTAAACTAGTAATTACTTCTAACTGTGGGTGATTCTGCCATAACTTAGAATTGTCACAAGGGTCCACTTAAGGCATTTGTTGTTTGTAAAGGAAGAGTCAGAAAATAAGTCTTAATAGATTATGGTGATTGATTGATTGATTGATTGATTGATTAAATAACTAACTAACTAACTAACTAACTAACTAACTAACTAATTGTAACAAACTCAGCTAGGGGGCATATTCAACTACCCAGTTCCAGTAGCGAAAGCCAGAACAAGGACTTCTGCTAGTGTAACAGGGCTTCCTCCCTCTCTCTGTCCCTCCATAGTGCCCCTTCACTTCCTCCATATCTGCACTGGGGTGTAAGAAGAACCCCAAGAACAGTATATAGGGGAGCAGAGGTGAGATTGTTCCATTAGTGCAAGCATTTCTCCTTAGTACCACATTGAATTCCACTGCTGGTTTTTTTAATATATATATTTCTGATCGCTTTGAAACTTGTGAGGTTGTAAAATCAGGTGAGTGCCTTTTGTTTCTGGTAAATATTTGTTTTTCTTTCCTAGTCTTACCAAGATTTGGTCCAACGCTTGGAACCTGTGATTATGGAGCTGGAGCGTCAGGGCAATGTTCTAGTTATTTCTCATCAGGCAGTTATGAGATGCTTACTGGCCTATTTCCTTGATAAGAGTGCAGGTAAGGCGCAGAGCTGTTTTTTGTACATCTGCTATTATGAAGCACGTTGTTATCTGGAACAATGCGGGCCCAAACTGCACATGACCTAAATACATTATTAGGAACCACATCACTATTAAAAACATACTGATGCAAATCACCCAAACGCAATATTTTCTTCAGGGCTTCAGTGCATGGGAACCAGATTTATCATGACATCCAAAGCTCATTCCCCTCACTGCAGTTCCAACATTAACAACTCCTCTGTGCCTATTATCCTATTTCATTGTTCTTAATTTTCATTCTCATTATGACTGTACGCTTTTATTTTAAAAAATGCTTTGGCTACAGTTCCATACACACACTTCACCTAGGAGTTATTACTGTGTAGACAAGTGTAGGATCTTACTTCTTGTAAACCACTTTGCGAGTGATTTATACTGGATATAATTGCACAGACTGATAGAAATTATCTCTTGCTAATTGGCTTTTGCACATCTACATCCTCCAAGCATTATAGTCAAGGTACATTCACACGTTTACCACAAAGTTCCTTCTGAGTTGAGGCAACAAGGAGAGTTGCATAAAGTACATTTTGGACCATGCTTGGTAGTTTTTAATTCTTATTTTAGTTGAGATTCCTGCATTGAAGGGGGTTTGACTAGATGATCCCAACTCTATTATTCCACTTCTATTCTTATAGATGAGCTGCCCTACCTGAGGTGCCCTCTTCATACCATCCTTAAACTCACACCAGTTGCTTATGGTAAGTATTTGTTTGTTTATTAATGTGGGCAGGGAGAGAGGAAGGAATGATTCTAGTGCTTACTAGTGCTTAGAATGTTAACTTGAGACAAGGGTTCAGATTGCACCTGTTTCACAGAACTAGCAGAAAGTCATTTCACCACCCTGAATCATCTCCCCCCCACCACTTCCTGTAAAATGAGGGACTGATAGGGTTGTGTTCAGTTGGTGCCCTTTTATCTGCAGAAGTGCCTTTGCCATAGCAGACACAAATACAGTTGTACCTTGGATCCCAAACGCCTTGTGAGTCGAACATTTTGGCAAACCCAGAAGTGAATGTTCCAGTTTATGAACATTCTTTGGAACCCGAACGTCCGATGTGGCTTCCGCAGCTTCCGATTGAGTGCAGGAAGCTCCTGCAGCCAATCGGAAGCCATGCCTTGGTTGTCGAACATTTTCAGAAGTTGAAAGGACTTCTAGTACAGATTCCGTTTGACAACCAAGGTATGACTGTACTAACAGAAGAGGAAGTTCCCCCCTACAGCTCCCAGCAGCCCCCCAAATCAGCTCCAGAGTGTTGGAGGACTACCTGGAGCAGGTGGAAGGTAGCATGGAAGGAGCTGCAGAGAGAAAGAAGCAAGAATGGTAAAAAAACGCCCCTTCTTCTAGCAAAAAAACAAGAAGCACTAATTGGATTGCACCTATAACCTGTCCTGTCCTGTGTTGTTGAATTCTTTGCCCAAATAAGAAACAATCCAGACCGAATGTTGAGAAAACTTGGGTGCATACAGTGGAGCCCCCATCTCTTCCTCAGAAGCATCTTTGCATTTCAGTTTTGGAGTTAAAATTAACGGTTCAAGATTTTTTTTCCCTCTGTGTTTATTGTCTAATAATGTAGTAATGCATGATTTTAAGTGTATTCCATTTTCACATTTATGAAGGCTGTAAATTGGAAATGATTTCCCTGAATGTGGAAGCTGTGGACACACACCGGGACAAGCCACCCACAACAGTATGTATAATATATACCAGCCCTTTCCTGTGTATTCTGTTTTGTTTCTTGCTGAACTGAAAGTTTGACCCACGACTGTTAACTTGATGTACCTAGATTTGAGCTGTCAAGTCTCATTAACTTTTACAACTTAGGCCCAAGTACTTTGGTTTCATTGGCTATGGGTACAAAACACTTGGAAATCAATGGGAAGCACCTAGTCCACTTCAGATGGGGCCTATTGTGCTTTACTCATGAGGAGGGTAATCTTTTTCTAGCACACTCAGCTCCCCCCCCACCCTCGGTTCTGAGAAATATTGTCCCCTTCTTGTAGTTGTTTTTTTTTCCAAAATAAGCCATGGAATATATTATCAGATTAGAACTGAGGGATCAAATTTACAGTGGGAGAATTCTCATATATGTGTGCATGTGTGCCTATTCTCATTTTTTGAATGCTTTGAAAATACTGTTTAGGGATGAATAATGTATTTCTTAGGCTATTATTTTAAAAATGCATAAAGGGCTATCATGATAGTATTTCTTTAAAAACCTCAGACATAAATGTCTAATCTTCAGTTTGAATGCTTTAGAGCTTTAAAGTATACTGTTAATGGTTTGGGAAGTAAAACAACAACAACACAGTTGCGTTCCAGATATGGTCCATTTGTTGAGTTGTAAAATATAAAGATGCGTCTTTAGACTTAGTAGCTCAGGCTGCAACCCTGTACTCATTTGCCTGGGAGTAAGTTCCACTGAACTCGCTGGTGTTTCCTTCTGAGTAGGCACATCTAGGCTTTGTATTGTTACTCTTGGCATGCAAGATACGTGAACTGCATATCTAGATACGTGAACTGTAAAATGAATCCAGGCAAGTATTCACCAGGTCACTATGTACTCCCTGTGGACATAATCACTTGAAAACCTTTACCTCCCCTGTCTGTCTAACCTGATTGGAAATCTGAGAAAGCAGAAAAAGAAGTAAAATCTCACCTCACCCATGCAGCAGTCATCATGTAACAGGTGCTCTATTGCCTCTTTAAGAGGTTGCCAAAGTACAGGATGAGTCCAAATTCTTGTACGCACATTGTATGTTCTTGTACTGTACTAAAAGGCTGAAATGTAACCTTTGCATATCAGTTTGTCATAAGTGGAGGGAAATCTTGTACATTATTTCACTGAAGTGCCAAAATAGCAGCAGTATATTTGATATACAGTAGTTATTTGGGGGAAATAAGATTACATTATTACAGCTTGAAACCCAACTTTGCCTTTTTTTGGTTGCTTAATTTACTGTAAGAATGTGATTGCTGTGAGCTTAGTGCCACCAACAGATCTAATACAGGTTGCTAAAAATGGTTTAGTCACAATTCAAGATTTATTTATTTTTAAGCATTCAGTTAGGCCTTTTGCCCTCAGCTCTGTAATAGCTAGTATGCAATAGATACTGCTTAGCAATCTTATAGCAATGGTTCATTCAGTTCAAAAGCAGTAAGTGCTTTGAATATGCAAAATCCGCATGAAACTGGTACTACATTACAGCATGACATATATATCCTATGAATTTGCTGGTTTGAAGTTTTTATTTTACAAGGAAAATAAGTCCCAGGGCATTGTTATGACCAAAAAATACTAGGTGGTTTCAATATACTGGGAACCACTGCACTTTTGGGATATTTTAGCCTAGCTTCCCTCAGTTTTTACTGTGAATAAAATAAATGACCGGAATATTCTTTTGAATTACAAAGGTATTTTTTCTTCTTTTTCTCTGAAACAAGATGCCCTCTGCTCTGCAGGAAGGCCTTCTACCCCCTACCCTCCATCCTCACCTCTCTTACGCCATCTAGATTTCAAATCATTAGATTTCCTGTTTTTCTGGGACTCACAGAAAGCAAAACAATGATGAAAACGCTGAAGAGCAGAAAAATACATTTCAGTGTGTAGCCACAGTAGGGTGAAAGTAAGCATGAACTACAGGATTCAACCAAGATTTTTTATGACTTTGTTTAAATCATCTTTGTTTTGTTTTCGGGCTTTTCTTTCTTTCTTTCTTTCTTTCTTTCTTTCTTTCTTTCTTTCTTTCTTTCTTTCTTTTTTGATCCCATTCTAAGCCAGGGTCAAAAGCCAGGAAAGTGGTGTGCAATACTGTGTCGCTAGTAGGCACTAAATCCATAGAACAGAAGGCAGTATTTATGTGGTTTTTGGGTGGTTACCCATCCAAGCCCTGACCAGACCCAGACTTCCTTTGGTGGCTTCATGGGCCTTCAGGCAATTCCCTGGCCAGTATGCTCAATAACATTTGGAACAAGTATTACTGTATTCACATGAGTTTCCCCTTGATTTCAGGACTAATCAAGGAAACTTCATGAAAAATAGAAAATAAATGAATGAAACTGAACAGCTTGGCATTGTCACTATGTTGACTGATTCACCCAAAGGGAACAGGTGTTATAGTTCAAGTGCAAAGGACAGTGCTGAACTTTTGCTTCTTGCCAGTTCTTCCGTGACATTGCTGTGCTATAAAAGAGACCACGGGCTTAAAGCAGAGGAAGGGTTCGTAAAGACTTATTTCTGTTACTTCCTGAGAGCTCTTAGACTAGCCCAAGAAGGCTTGTGTTGGCCCAGCCCTGCAACCAGGAATTTGTTTGCTAAGGAGCTCTGAAGGAGCTCTATTTAAATTGAGCATCACAGTGCTGCTTTAGCTGCAGCAACAAAACATTCACTCGAAATGCTGTAGCCAAAAGTAGACCCTGAAAATCAGGCTGCCCTAGTGTCACACTTCCAAACAGCTTACGTAGGAAAAATAGCTGAAGTCATCTGATCAGTGAGCAAGAATTATATCCTGCATGCAGAGACCTTGAGCATGCAGCATTTAATATTTAACCTGCCTGAGCGGTACTGAAGGATTCCCTACCTGGTAATACTCTACTCATTCATTTGTATTTCCCTTTTCTTCTCTAAGAAAATACAGCTGGGTAGAAATGAACCTTATTTAGGTTTATTTTGCTGATGTTTTACTTACAATATTTATACTGTTTTCATAGGCAATAACAAGGCAGGGTACAAAAAAACTAGATGTATATAAAATAAAACAACAGTTCACAATAACATGGCAGCCTTCTCCCTGTACTTATGAGAAGCACTTGGAGGAAGAGAGAAATGTGCCCTTACTCCTTCACCGCAGGACAGCACAGCATATGAAGAAGATATGAATATCAGTGGCATTATATATATATATATATATATATATATATGCCTGGCATCAACAATATCCAGTGGTGTTTTAACTGTGGTTTAAAATTCTGTGATTCGATTTCTCACCCCTTATAATATCCTCCCTTTTCAATCAGAACAACCTTCCCAAGAGCCAAACCCCTGTAAGGATGAGAAGGAACAGCTTTACACCACTAGCCAGTCCGGACACATTAAAACGTCCTCGCAATTACAGTGTTGGGAGCCAGCCTCTCAATCCGGCAGGGTCTCTTCTGTTCCGGGAGGCTCAAGACGGGGCTGATCAACAAAAGCTGCAAGACAGTGTTCAGGTGGTAATATCTCTATCCTAATCTTCTATTCCAATTTCAAGCACGGCAAAAATTGTGCAGTCACTCCTTACTTCAGAAATTGACCTTTTCAAGCCAATTGAAAGCTGGTGATGCTTTACGTGAGATTATTAAACAGAACCTACCATCAAAAGTCAGGATTCAAAGAACCTACTGTGCATGATTAAGATGCTTCTGTGCGTGCATTGCGGGGAGGGGGCGATAATTTCCCTTCCAGCTGCAGCCTTTTGCACCACATTTGTTAACCTTTAGGGTGTGACTTTCACAAAAGTGGAGTAGCTCAGGAGGCCTTGATGCAAAGAACTCTGTGTGGCCTTTTAGATTTTGGCCAAAGGGTTCATGTCAGGCCACTCCAAATAGCTATGTACTTTGAAGTATTCTGGTTTGAAAATTATGGGTGGACACTTAAAAGTAATAATGATTTCTGTTGCTGCAAAACTTTCCTTTTTATGAGGAAAATATGTTTCTAATGCTAAGCAAAAGCCCTTTGAATAAGGCTGTTGTCTAAAGTGAGCATTTTAAGACAGATTTGTCAGATCCATAGTAATTTGTAGCTGAGTGCATAGGCTCTACACAATATACCCAACATATACATAATTTCTTACAGTGGACAGTCATATTTGCTATACAGTGGTACCTTGGTTGTCAAACGGCTTCACTCCCGAACAAATCGGCTCCCAAACACCGCGAACCTGGAATTCCAGGTTCCAATTTGCAAACGTTTTTTGGAAGCCAAACATCTGACACAGCTTCCGATTGAGTGCAGGAAGCTCCTGCAGCCAATCGGAAGCCGCACCTTGGTTTTCGAACAGTTCTGGGAGTCGAACGGACTCCCAGAATGGATTAAGTTCGACAACCAAGGTACCACTGTACTATATATGCAGTAATTTGCTGCAGTTTTCTTTGACCCATGTATATCCCTCAGATTGGATAAATAGTTTTCAGCAGCATTTACAATATCACTGCAATTTTGCTTGCTGATTTGCATTTTGCTTTTTTGCTTTTTCATCAGCTGCTTATTTCTCAGGCTACAACATAGTGCTCTGTTGCTTAATAAAACAAAGACCCAGTTTCCAGGGCGTATGTCAGACACTAGTCTCTGCCAGAGCAAGTTCCTGGAGTGAGGCCGTAGATGAAACAGGATTTCAGACTATTTGCAATCTCTTTATTTGATATGGAAGTCCAGGATCTTTTAAAAAAAATAAAAATACCCAGGTTTGTCACTGTAATATATGAGAAGCAGATTGATGGAAGAACAGGAAAAACTGGTGCTGAAATCTTGTTCTTTGCAGAGCCTTTCGACAATGACTTCAGTATAAAAAACAGTAATTGGCCTCACCTCCAACTAATAAGTAGTTCATGCTAAAACTGAAATGTGTTTCTTGGGCATGGTGATAAAAAAAAATGCAGATGACCATTTGTTCTTGTAGCTTCTGCTCACTAGCTTTGCTTGCGGAGGGAAAGAGCTATATGTAATTATGCTAGGCCAGTAGCCATTTAACAGTCACTGGCTTGCATTTTACAATAATTTTGGATGCAAGTTAACATTGGTCTTCTTGCTCATGAAGTCTGCTTTCTATGTGCTGTTCTGCTTTCTTGCTTTTTATATCTTCATTGAACTGCAGCTTGAGCTTTCCTATACTGTTTTTTTCTTTCTTTGCAGCTTCAAGTGGGAAGTGCTTGCCTGTGAGTATCGTTGTGAAAAGCTTGCAAGTGTAATTGTATGTTTTTGAGAAATAAACATTTACCAAGAGATGATTAGAAGTCTGTTTCAAAGGAATGTACATGGAGAGAAAATACCAAATAATTCTCCTACAAATTAGAGCCCCTTTAAGTTGGGTATAATATTTTATAGCTCATAGATCAATATCCATTTATAGAAAAGTGACTTTTCTTTCAAAATGAGCAAGATGGATGAAGCACAACAAAGAATCAAGTATAAAACCTTTCTTTAAATAAGCTTGCTGAAGCTGTACAAGCATTATCTTATTAGGACTACTACAATTTATCTTTTTCATACTCCGAAGATGTGCTACGTTTTAAGCCAAAAATGAAAAGCATGACTGCAGGGGTTTGCAAATGAGTTTAAAACATGAATATAAAAGTTTGCCATGTACTGAGTCAGACCACAGGTTTAGCTAGCTTAGTATTGTCTGCTATGGTGTGCACTGATCTCAGGCTGTGTTCCATCCAAGTCCTGCTACTTATGATCCTATTTCAACTAGAGATGCCAGACACTGAACACAGAATAAAATATTATGAATACAAAGCATGAGCTCTGCCATTGAACTGTGGTCCCTACAAGACTGCATGCTGTTGCGCTCATGGGGAAGCTGCACTAGTTTGCAGTTACCTATTGAGTCTACAGTTATTTGTAATTTTCTCTAATGGGATGAATTCTGGGCTAAATTCACAGGAGTGTATTCTAGGCATGCCTTGCATGGCCATGGAGACAGGATAAAAGCAAATTAATGACAAAGCATTTTGACAAAGGCATCTTCTAATCCCTTGATACGCAATCTCCTCTCGAGGCTCGGTTTACAGGAATTTTGTAAATCATATATTTGCTTCCCAATAGCCCTGTAAAATGACACGTCTGCATCTCACAAAAAGTCGGAGATTACTGTTGAGAGGGTAAGGCTGAGAGCTGCTGGTCACATTCCAGTACCAGGAACAGTGGGAAGAAGTTCAGAATAGTGGAAGCAAGCTACCACGTTGCAGAAATTGCCAAGTGTGACTTGGTACCTGTAGATTCTTAGAACCTGTGCACTATTTTGAAGAGAGAGTATCTGTTAAGTAATATGACACACACATTCTCTGGCAATATGAACTAATATAATCCTACCAGGAGTGAGTACAGAAATGAATGCAGGAACATCAGACCATTGGTCCATCAAGCTGATAGACCAGTTTTCCACACTGACTGGCAGCAGCTGTCCAGGTTTCAGATGGGAGACTCTCCAAGCCCTACCTGAAGATGCAAGGGATTGGACCAGGGACCTTCATCCAGCTGCTCCACCACCAAGTTACAGCCCTTCACGCAGGAGTAAATATAATGAGGAGGTGTAGGTTATGACCATGAATTAATGAGAGAATGAGAGATAACAGAAGAGTAAATAAATATAAGTGGAAGAAATAAGAAAGGAAATTAAGAAGACAGGAGAAGTTCAGAGATAGGTAGGAAGTCACAGAGGCTCCTATACCCCTGTATCTGACTTATACCCATGTATAAGCTCTGTCACACTCAATGAGACTTATTTGTGAGCAGACATGCATAGGACTGTGTTGTAAATGTGAGTCATAAGCCATATGAGGAGACAGACTTTCTGTCATAGAATGTTGCGTGAAAGAATTCATCTGTTAACAGTTTGTGAACATTCTGTGACATCACATTGCTGCAGCCAATTGCTATTGGACATGCTTAACAAATCATCTAGCAATTGTGAATTGGTTATTGCATATTTGCTCACACACATACACACACACTTTGTAAAAGAATCCTCTGTCTTTTCTTGGTAAGGAAGGTAGTCAGATCAGATCTGATTCTGCTCTTGCAGTGCTTGTGTGCTGCAGTCCTCCTGAAATGTCATGCCTTAAGAGTGCCAGCTAGATGTGTCTAGCACACCTAGACATTGTCAGTTGTCCCTGAGAAGCAGAATACAAAGAGTTGGAAAATACTATGCTGTCTCTTTCTCACATTATAATGTGAGAGGATATGTCAATGGCATGTTATTTCCCTCTCTACAGGGAGAAATCAGACGCAATCATCTGTGAGCCCCTGGTCTCGCTACCATCAAGTGAGATTGTCCCATGAAGGAGGCATTTGCTGCAAACCTGCACAGAATGGCCAGTCTCTTAAATTTCCTTCCCCTTCTATTGCTCTGCAACTATGCTGGTCTGCATTCCCCTTTGCAGCATTACTAAATGTGACTGTGGCAAGTCTCTCTTTGATATCTTAGCTTTTTCCATTTTGTGTGTGGACCTCACCTGTATTAATATTTGTAAATCTGTGGTTATTTTTGTAACATTCCCCAATAGCTGTGATCGTCCTGTACAATTGTGTGTGTGGAAGAGAGAGAGGGAGGTTGTGTATTTCTGTTTGTGGTATTTTTGCTTTGTGGAGTTAGATTTCTGCCCTGCATGTAATGGTGATTGTGACAGCTGCCATGCAACACATGTGGGAGTCGCTTTTCCTTGCCATTTATGGAATGCATTTTTTCCTAGAAACTACAATCCATTTGTGGTCCCTAGCTGCTTTATGGGAGTGATTTCATAATAGAGATTTTTTTTGTTAAATATTTGCTGCATATTAGGAAATAGATGCAGGGATATGTGATTCAGGGTCTGGAATGCACTTTCGATACTTGGCACTGTTCCCGTACTTTGCCTTAATGGGAACACTCCCAAAGAAAGATTATTTGCCTGCACAATGTGCTTTATTGTTTGCTGAAAATGTTTCAGTTTTGTCCCTGGCTGTCCTGGAAACCTTTTCATAGGTTCCCATACCCTAGTGCTTGCATTTTCCCATAATTGCAATCTTGTTGGTGTATGTTTTGTAAAATGATAATAGTAATAATAATCTTGGTGAATGCTACATTTGTGAACTTTCAATAATCCGCCCCCTGATAAACTTGATTCACTTTGCTGGAGGGAAAGAGAAGGCAACAGGGTGGGTCTCCTTGGTTCAAGGATTGTGAAATGCAGCCAGGTTTTGATGAATGACTGAATATTTTAAATTGGAAATTTGTTCCATTATTTTTAAACGGCTTGATTAGTAAAGGAATAAGAGGGTGGGGCAGTGATGAGGAAAAATGAGAGCATGAGACTTCTGCCCAGACCAGCCACATAAAGTAAGGGTGGGCAAGCTGTAGTCCATCAGATGTTACTGGATTTCAGCTCCTATAACCCCTGGTCCTGCTGGCTCTGAGACTGATGGGAGTTGGAGTGGGGGGGAAACCCACAGGTTTTGTTTGCCTCCAGACTGTCAGTATTTTGCAGGAGGGCTTCAAGCTCATACTAAAATTAGGTTTGCACAATTAAAGTGGATTAAAGTTACCCTGGTGCAACAAATCTACTTAAAAACAACCAACCCCACAGACTTTCTGTGGTTAGAATAATGACAGTGGATGTATCCTGGTTTCTGCTTCCTGATACACATTCAAGATGCGTAGACGTGCTTTCATCCACTGTACCTACTTTTTACAGTTTTAAGCACTTGGAAAAAGACAGAACCACTAAGAGAGTGGTGAAACTCTCCTAGAACAAAAGAATTAGTGGACTGCATACTTGAATGATGGTCACTTTCAGAGTAAACCCTCAGAATAAATTATATTCTCCAAATACACAAGCCTATAATTACATAGTAGACATCTAAAACATACAATTCCTGTTATGGTAGATCTACACAAAGCCCTTTAGAGCCTTGGGACAGCCCTAAGAGGCAAAGGTACGATTGCCATATTTCAAAAAGTGGCACAACATTGTTGAAATCTCATAACAAAAAAAGTTAAAATTTTCTTTAAAAACTAAACTTCCAATATGCATACAGATTTTCCAAGCCATTTCTGCATTTTCTGTCCAAACACAGTTTCAAACAGCCAAATCATGGCTGTGTCAGGGAAATTCCGGACATATGGCAACCGCAGGCATAGGTGAGGAGTTTGATATCTTACATTTTGATGTATACTGTTAACTTTTAAACCACCACCCTTTAAGGAATTCCCCAGTAAAGGTACTAGACTGTATCTTGATGGTTTTTGTAGGGAAATCTCCACGAACTGCCACCTTACAGTTTACCCAGTCACGGATATGTACATGCTTAGTATGGAACCCGTTACCATACTTATTATTAGTTGTTTTTATTAAATTTGTTAGTTGCTTTATCTTGCCCAAGGCAACCCAAAGCAACTTATAAACAAACAGTCAATAAACACCACATAGCTACATTAATACAAAGAGTGATGGGAATACATTAAAAGCATTTGTAAAAGGCACAGATGGTAAAAGGCCAATAGCCTAGTTATAGAGAAACATTTTTGCTTCTCACCAAAAGTTAAATAATGATGGCACCAGGCAAGCCTCCCTGGGGAGAGCATTCCACAAATGGGGAGCCACTGCAGAAAAGGCTCGTTCTCATGTTGCCACCCTCTGGGCCACTTGTGGAGGGGGTACATGAAGGAAGAGCTCAGGTAATGAGTTCAGGGTTCAGGTCAGTTCATATGGGGAAATGTGGTCCTTGAGGTATTGCTGTCCTGAGTCATTTAAGGCTTTATAAGTCCAAACTGGGACGCGGGTGGCGCTGTGGGTTAAACCACAGAGCCTAGGACTTGCCGATCAGAAGGTTAGCGGTTCGAATCCCCTCGACCGGGTGTTGCTGGGTCCCTGCTCCTGCCCACCTAGCAGTTCAAAAGCACGTCAAAGTGCAAGTAGATAAATGGGTACTGCTCTAGCGGGAAGGTAAACGGCATTTCTTTGCACTGCTCTGGTTCACCAGAAGCAGCTTAGTCATGCTGGCCACATGACCAGCTGTACGCCGGCTCCCTCGGCCAATAAAGCGAGATGAGCACTGCAACCCCAGAGTCGGCCACGACTGGACCTAATGGTGAGGAGTCCCTTTACCTTTAAGTCCAAACTAGCACTTTGAATTGGGTAGCTGGATGTAATGCTGTCATCACAGCATGCTTAATTCCAAATTAATTAAGCCCTGTATAACATATCTAAGTTTTGCTTTCAGAGGCAAAAATGCATTAGCCTGCTCATCTTAGGCAAATGAACACATAAAGGAAGTAAAAGAGAGTGGGGAGCACATACTCTTTGGGAATCTGAGCCAGGACACCCACACTTGCACAATTTTTTACCCCTAGTGCTATACATTCATTTGCTGTCGTCTGTAGTTGAGTGGCCTTAAATTATTCTTTTTACTGGTAGCTCAGCATACAAAGCCAGTTTTCATGTAGACGTTACAAATGGAAAGGTATTTAGTTGCTAATACTGAAACACCATGTTCAGAATGGACTGGTAGGGGGTTTGTGAATGGCATTCTATCATCATGTAAGACAAAGCTGTAGCAAAACCAATATAAGCGTGCATTGTGATTTTTCTGGTTTTTCCTGAGCAGTTATTTCAACACTAATGCAAGCTGAGCAGGCATAGAAGTAGTTTGTGCACAGACACACAAAAGATACCCAGACTACTGTTTCAACTAACTCCCAACTTTGAGAGATGACCTCAAAAAGTGATCATGTAGTTTAGCTTCTTATCTAGGACTTTATTCTGTATTACCCTTACAGAGCAACCCCAACCCTGGGTCATCCAGGCCTGGGGGCATTCAGAGTGTCAGAGCCACTACTGCATTCAAAGCAACATCAGCTCCTACCAGTCAGGAAAGGGGAGAGACCAACTTTTTTAAAAAGGAGCACCACCAGCACAAGCCAGTACCTTTGGCAGGCACAGTGAGGTCTTATGTGGTGGCGGAGCCTCCCCACCAACACCCGAGCCTGATGGAGGGACACCTCTGGCATCCTAATCGCCTCTAGTTCTATGGATCAGGGGTTAGAATTGCTCCCTTAATCTAGAAGTTCATATGCTAGACTTCAGCAGTTTTAGTCTGCAACATATGACCCAAGATTAATTCTTTTAAAAATCCTATGTGATACTTTGTTGTGGTAAGGACGCATAAATGTGCAGGCAACCGGAGAAACGCTCACAGCCACTTTGCTCTTCCCCAGTCTTTTGAATGCGGCTCATGGCTAAAGCACATGGTTAGTGGGATGAGAGCTTAACCACTAGAAAATCAGGGCTGTAGAAGATAGTAGAGACAATTTTATGACTAGGCTGGTTAAGCTGGGTTCTCCATCAGTCTGCACACCCAAGCCAAAACACATTAGACTTCAATTAGTTCATTTCAGCAAATTCATTTCCTAGCATGTTTGGACATCTCTTTTTTTCCTGTAGTCTCTTGCTCAGAGATCTCTGATGGTTCTTTAAACCTTTATTGGAAGAATGGAATTAGGAGTAAGTTTGGTTGATTTATTCTTCATTTGATAATTTGTGGTCAGCATTTTCAGAGATGAATCACCGTCCTGTGTTTCTTAGAACAAATGAATGTGTTTCAAGTTAGAGGGCAATGTGCCTTGTTTTCCTTGGCTCTCTAATGGTGAACTTGAAATAATAGTGAAATCATAATAAATATTATGTGTTTATTTATATGTACACTGTAAGCAATTTGACTTTTACCAAAGCTGCAATAATGCACAAGCTTAAATAATGATCTCCTGTATGTGTAAATATGAATGTTTTGCATATGGTCAAAGGTAACTTTATAAAGATGGCATCAGAGCACTGTGGAGGTCTCTCTCAGCACGTGTGCACGCGCACACGCACACCCCCACACACGTGTAATTCATTTTGCCCATCTGTTTCTTTTATAAACCTCAAAATTTTCCAAGTGCCAGAACAAGGATGTTATCATATAGAAGATGATGACTTTTTGCTGCAACAACTTTGTTATACATTCAGTGGAAATTTTTTTAATTGTATAATTGAAGGCTAATGCACATAGAACTGTTTTGCTGTGCAATTTATGGTTTTGACACATGTATGCTACCTTCCATAGGCAGGAGCAACTGGATAATCAAGGATGCATTGCTTATGCTGGTTCAAATGCAGGAGGGCTCCATTATTACTGTATTGCCCCATCATTCCAGATTATCGACTAAGCAGGGACATACAAATGAGACCATTATTACACTCCATGGGAATCCAAATACTAATGCTGTTAATTGTGGCTTAAATTAAGACCAAGGCCTAGAACCACTATTAAGTTGCATTGCCCAGGAAACAACTCAAATTTAGAGATGCACCATGGCTTTATGTGGTGGTGCATTTGTAACTATAGCCATATTTATGTTCATGTTGCTGTCGTGTGAATGAAAGCACTCAGGTAGATAATGATATTTTTCATCCTATATAATTGTAAGTTAAAATACTGCACATTGTTTCATTTTTCTACATAATAGTTTCATTTAAGCAAAAATTTACTGCCCAGTTACCTACGAGAGATTTATTAGATCTTACATCTCAATCATGTCTGCTCTGTATGCATATCTTCTTGGTTTATTTCATTTAATTTGCGGGTGTGTATATGTGCAATTATGCTGTGTGAATGTATACTTCTAAAAAGCATCAAACTGCCAGTTGTTGACTTTCTGTGCAGAAATAAGTAGAAGTCATAAAACCAGCAGGTTTTTTCCATAAAGGTTGGCAGTTTTAGCCTGGAAGCCTGAATATCAATATTGTAATGAGTCATCTTAAATAATTGTATTAGCATTGTGAACTTTCTTGTGGACCAGGTAAATAAAATTTCACCCACTGCAAACCACCATGCTGCAATGCTTTTCTTTCTCATTACTTTGTGCTGGCACTCTTTTCAAAATCAGTAACAATTTGTAAAGCTGGAGGCAAAAATGCACTTTCTCAATTGTGTGGAGCTCAGGCAGATGTAAAGGGTAAGTGGTTGCTTTGCACATCGTGGCTGGAATCCAAACACTCACATCCATGTGCAGGTGGAAAGCACTTGTATGGGGAAGGACCAGCCAGTGGTAGGGCTCCAGACTTTAGAAGAGCTTCTTGGGAGAGCATTGTAAGGGAGAACTTGAAATCACCATGCTTTATGGAAGGTTGACCGTTGGGTCCCACTCTACATCTTATACATACCTGTATAAATGTGACAGATATGTTCGCAGACATTGCACAATCATCAAGAGCTATGACTGGCCACAGCCACTTTCAGTTTTCAGACTGAAACCTAGCATCTCTTAACCCTGGACAGGTCTTTGAGCATTTAAAAGAGGTGTATGAAAGACAAAATATATATATATTCTGATGTGAACCATACCCTAAAGCAGCCTTCCCCTAGATTAGTGTCTTCCAGATGTTTTGCACCACAATTCCCACTAGTCCCAGCACAGGGTTGGAGAAGGCTGCCCTAGAAATAAAAGTGCTTTTTGGTGTCAAGGCCTGAAATACAAAATAAGGTTTAAAGAACTCTTGAATCAAGCATTGTTTGTTTTTATTCCTGTGTTCATTTCATCAATGTCCATTAAAAAAAAATGTGCCAGTGACAGGTCGCTTAAGCTCAACTTTGTGAGTATTTGCAAGTATTTACATTTAATAATCATATATGATCAACTATGAATGCATGAAATACATATTATAAAGAATGATTTTGCAGATGAAGTTATTGGACACCTCCACAAAAGTTGTCTTTGAGCAAGTTTTACTCAAAAGTAAATCCATCTGAGTTGAGTGGGGATCTCTCATAAATGTGCTATGGACTGCAGCTTTAATTGGTTTGAATGCACTTCAAAATGCAAAATTAACAAATGTGATGAGCAATGCAAAATTATTTTTTGAGCATGTGTGGAATTCATTGCAGTCAGATTTGTTATACTCACTTGAATTCCATATGAACCCTGATTAAAATTATTATATGGAAAGATAATAACACAGGATATAGGTGTGACAAGGACAGACAGTGGACTTCCCTGATTCTGTAGTTTTAATTTGTTTTTGTTTTAATCATAGTTTGGAAAATGACAAGTTAAAGTTTTTTTAATGTACGATACCAATTAGCCATTTTGGGGAGGAAATAAAGGCATGTGTTACAAGTTAAAGATGGTCAAGGGCTGAGTTAGGCTACAGTAGCATAACAAACATGCCTACAGATGCTGAGAAAAGGGATGGTCCTATGAACTTGGCAGCTAGATGAGTATATTGAATGAGGTTTTGAAGGTGGAGATGCCATGAAGACTTAATCATTCTAGAAGTAGAGCACAATTTTGTACTGTTTGTGAAACATTACTTTAATTCCAGTGATTTTATGTGGTCCAACATTATGCATTTAACATGCATTTAATTAATCTTACAGTTAATTAAAAAGTGAACAGAAATATTGAGAATGGCAATGTGGAATTCCTTTAGGATCTAAATGTTCATAGTTGTGACTTTTGCATTTGGTTTCTCCTTTCCAGAGAACAGCTGGCATAGCACTGTAGAAGCATTCCGCTTGTGTGATGGGAAATCGTCACGGAGGCCTCAGAAAATAAGCCACCTGGGACTGCAACCCTTTGCACTTGATCAACATCCTGAGTGCTAAATGTAGTTGTTGTCTCAGGAGACTAAAGTGTGGTGGACTAGCTAGTTTTCTGGACCAATGACAAGTTCTCTTAATATCTCTAAAAATGGTAGTGCTGAAAATCTGCTTTGTGAAAAATACGCTACTCAACATCTAAATCAGGCATAGGCAGACTCGGCCCTCCAGATGTTTTGGGGTACAACTCCCATCATCCCTAGCTAACAGGACCAGTGGTCAGGGGTGGTGGGAATTGTAGTCCCAAAACATCTGGAGGGCCGAGTTTGGTTGTGCCTGATCTAAATACTAGAGCAGGTGTGGGGAACCTTTGGCTTTCCAGATGTTGTTGAACTCCCATCATCCTGATCATTGGCCATGCTTACCAGGGGCTAAGGGGAGTTGTAGTTCAGGAATGTCTGGAGAGCCAGATATTCACCATACCTGCTCTAGAGCAAACTCATTTTGAACCTCTCAAGCTCTGGTGATGCACTTTTAGATCTTCGAGAAATCATGTATCTTTAAGACATATTTGCCATTCAAATTTAAATCACTTTCAAATCTATTTAAATCACCCAGTTCCTGACAAGGTAAGCTCTGAGAAATGTAGTTCATGATGGTCACTATGAGCACAGGATGTTGGACAAGATGGGCCTTTGACCTGATCCAGGAAGCTGTTCTTATGTGTTATGTTTCTTGTCTGCTATCATCACAACCACAACCCGTGTTTTGTCTGCCCAATCTAAATTGCATTGTTAATACTCAGGAAGATTATTCCTTGTAGAAGAGATCCTGAGAGGAGTCTTCTGCCTACATATCAGGCATGAAGACATGATGAATTTTCTTAAATATGTGACATTGAAACACTGACAGTACTGCCACAAAGTCCAAGCAAAATCTAGTTGTTTTTCTCATTTGGTTCTGTGGGAACTCTGAAATGTTTCTGGAGCTTTTTTTCATAGACATTCAATCATGGGGAGATATGATATCTTAGCTTTTCAGTGCCCATTCCAAAAATAGACACAGCTTAATGAAATTGCTAGCATTAAGGTTTCCAAGAGCACAGGCAAGATTCATTTGGCTATGGAAGATCCATTTTCATGGCTTGGATTAATAGAAATAACGAGAGATAACAGACTCTAGAATGACACTTTCTTGCTAACCATCCTGAAACATCTGTCTTTCACTGTTGGTAGACATACTACTTAAGATGGGCCATTGGCTTGAGAAAGTCAGGCAATTCTTATTAAATACTAATAATTTATTTTAATGTATAACCATTTGAATATATGCTATGGGTACACTAATTTCAGTGTTTCAGGTTTACCTATGGGAAATATTAGTTATATCCAATGGCGTCCATCAATGTTGATGAAATGCTCTTTGATCTAATGGAGGTTTCCATCAAGAGAATGGGGAGGAAGGTGTTTTTTTTGCCGATTCTCCTTCTCTCCTGCAGTTCCCACGCTATTCCAAGGAGTCCCCCAACCTTCTGGAGCAGATTTTGAGGGTCAGATAAAATGCTTAATGCAACTTACTGTTGAACTGGAACTTACTCCCACAGGAGGCAGGGATGCCTACCAACTTGGATGGCTTTAAAAGAGGATTGGGCAAATTCATGGGGAGATCAACGACTACTAGGCACAATGGCATTTTCCATCTGCACTGTCAGATGAAGTATGCGTCTAAATGTCAGCTGCTGGAAATGGCAAGTGAGCAGATTGCCGTTCTGCTTGTGTTCTGCCTGCCTTCAGGCATCTCTTGGCCACTGTGAGAACAGGACACTGGAATAGATGGGCTAGTGGCCTGATGCAGCAGGCTTTTCTTAAGTTCTTAAGGCAAGCCATGGCATAGCTACAGAATGGCCAGGGAGGAGCAAAGTCAATGCCCACCATGTCTCTCAGAGCCCACACATTCATACCCAGGCATAGTTTGGCATAGCGTAATTTGCAGGGCAGGGCATTGTAGGTTCAGAAGTTCATTCAGGCATTATTGTGTGTCTTTTTTTCTGAATCCTGAACAGAATGGAGAGGAATCTATATGCAGTGAGTTTGAGCTTTCCAAACTGTGTGTCGCGACACATTCGTGTGCCAGTGTGTCGCGCTTCTCTCGGGGCTGGAAAGGGGTTAGTTTAATCTCCGGTTTGCCAGCAAATTACTGTGTCTCAAAATGATGCATGTCTAAAAAGTGTGTCACCAACATGAAAAGTTTGGAAAGCTCTGTGTTACATAATGGATTAATAGCATATTTTTTATTTCTGCTGATTGAGCCCACTAAAATGGGTTTAGTGTAATCATTCCTATTATTAATATTATTAATTTATTTATGCTCTGCCTTTTTCCTGGTGGGTCTCAAGATAGCTTACAGATAAAAATAAGAATTGCTTTCCTACTCTTATCCTTGTTTACTCAGAAGTACCCTATTCAATAGGAGTTATTCCCATGTAGGTATGCATAGGATTGCAAACTTACTGTTACTCTTGATGTTTATAAAGAAAATATATAGGGGACAGTTCCACAAAATTAAGCAATTTCCATAGAATATATTTAAGCATACCATAACCACATTCCAATGTGATGCTACCGAAGTACACAATCCTGCTTACAATTAGGATAAATATGTTGCCATAGAATTAATCTACTACCTATTGCCTCTACGCACAATATACTGCTGTATCTTTTGCACAGTTTTATGAGGGAATGTTTTTGATAATGACTCCCTGCTTGCATCAAGAGGTAAATAATAAATATGTTTTAAATGCCAGGACATATGAATGTGACTGCTTATTAATGAGCAGTTTGATCCTAATTGACTAAAATCACTGCTGTAATATAATAATCTTCTTAATGTTGGGGGTTGTTTCTGCCACAAACAGCCTGCGTTGACCAAGATGCTTTCTGGTCAGGGATGTCTGAAATTTCCTTTTGTATATCTAAAACTAGTGTTGTGAGTAATGTGCTGTTGTCTTAGATTCAGAATGCAAATATGTGTTTTAAAAGCACAGCCATTAGTAGGTAATCATTCAAGTGCAATCCTATGCTGATTTTGGTTCATTATAATGGTACCCATGCTCAGTGCCTCAACAATAAAACAAATCATTATGACATCTGATAATCATTCAGTAGATACATACTGCAGACCCTCCAAGTGTCCGTATTTTCCAGGGGCAGTTCCAGATTTACAGAGGCAGTCCCGGTTTCTATTTGATCCCGGAATGTCCCGCTTTTCCTTAGAACATCCCTATTTTCATCGGAGAAATGTTGGAGGGTATGGAGTTATGTGACCACCACCCCTCCCCCCGAGACAAGCAGATAAGTAACTATGCAAGCTTTAAAAGACATCTGAAGACAGCCCTGTATAGGGAGGTTTGTTAATGTTTTATGATGTTTTTATATATGTTGGAAGCCACCCAGCATGGCTGGGGCAACCTGGTCAGATGAGGGGGGTATAAACAATAAAATTATTATTATCATTGAATAGGGTGTCCCTATTTTCATCAGATAAATATTGGAGGGTATGATACTGTCGGGACGCGGGTGGCGCTGTGGGTAAATGCCTCAGCGCCTAGGGCTTGCCGATCGAAAGGTCGGTGGTTCGAATCCCCGCGGCGGGGTGCGCTCCCGCTGCTCGGTCCCAGCGCCTGCCAACCTAGCAGTTCGAAAGCACCTCCGGGTGCAAGTAGATAAATAGGGACCGCTTACCAGCGGGAAGGTAAACGGCGTTTCCGTGTGCGGCTCTGGCTCGCCAGATGCAGCTTTGTCACGCTGGTCACGTGACCCGGAAGTGTCTCCGGACAGCGCTGGCCCCTGGCCTCTTGAGTGAGATGGGCGCACAACCCCAGAGTCTGTCAAGACTGGCCCCTACGGGCAGGGGTACCTTTACCTTTACCTTTATGATACTGTCACCCCATTGCATGGCTTACCAAAGCTGCTGTTGTCTTTGTGCCCTTAACTGTACAACTAGGCTCTAGTCTAGTACACATGCTCACAAAAGCATTTTATCTTAGTTAAACAGTAGCTTCTAAGATAGGTTGGATAATGAGCATGTCTCAGTCAGAGAACTTGGCACCACCCCAGGCTTCTTGATTGATTCACTTTTCCAGATAGAGAAGGACCAGTTGATTGAGCACATGGAAAGCTTAACACTTCCAGGGCTCAATCCTTCTTTTCAGGGAGGAGCCCAGTTTTCATCTAGTAGAGTCTCTGGTTATCTAGCACCTCTGGCCAGCTTTAAAGTGGGCCTACTACTGCTACTATAATACTACTACTATTTATAATAATAATAAATTTATTATTTATATCCCATCTATCTGGCTGGTTTTCCCCGGCCACTCTGGGCATCTCCCAACAGAATATTAAAAAACTGATAAAACATCAAACATTAAAAACTTCCCTAAACCGAACTGTCTTCAGATGTCTTCTAAATGTCAGATAGTTGTTTATTTCCTTCTGATGGGAGGGCTTTCCACAGGACAGGCGCCACTACCAAGAAGGCCCTCTGCCTGGTTCCTTGTAACCTCACTTTTTGCAGTGAGGGAACTGCCAGAAGGCCCTTGGCACTGAACCTCAGTGTCTGGGCTGAATGATGGGGGTGGAGACGCTCCTTCAGGTATACTGAGCTGAGGCCGTTTAGGACTTAAAGATCAGTACCACCGCTTTGAATTGTGCTTAGAAACATACTGGGAGCCAATGTCAGAGCAGTGTGCCCTGACACAGAGCAGGGGTTTTGTTTCACAGCAGCCTGTAGCAGATATAACAATATACCTTAGCTTTATATGTGAGAATTCAATGCAATGGGGCGTACTGCCTTCAGCTTGGACTGTTTTAATGCCACTGAGTAGGCAATGCAATCCAAATTCAGGTTTGTAACTGAAATGTTCAGTGTCATCTTCAGACAGATCACCATTGGCTACAACAGAATATGAAGCATTCGATCACACAAATACACACTGGAATGAA
Source organism: Podarcis gaigeae (assembly GCF_964106915.1). Classification (NCBI taxonomy): domain Eukaryota; kingdom Metazoa; phylum Chordata; class Lepidosauria; order Squamata; family Lacertidae; genus Podarcis; species Podarcis gaigeae. Next base: position 39,396,034 of record NC_139682.1, on the reverse strand, counting down.
TGTAACAGTTTGAGTGTTAGGAGTTTGCCACACAGCATTCCATAGATTGCACACCAAATATTATACAATATACTAGTTCCAAACAGACATGAAAGCACAGATGTTGGAGCTGTAGTATATGGGAATGATAAAGAATAAAAAGTACCGTATTTTTCGCTGTATAAGATGCACCGGACCATAAGATGCACCTAGTTTTTGGAGGAGGAAAACAAGAAAAAAATATTCTGAATCCCAGAAGCCAGAACAGTAAGAGGGATCACTGCGCAGCGAAAGCAGCGATCCCTCTTGCTGTTGTGGCTTCTGGGCTAACTGCGCAGCCTGCATTCACTCCATAAGACACACACACATTTCCCCTTACTTTTTAGGAGGGAAAGAGTCTTACAGAGCAAAAAATACTGTAATTGTCAATGGCCCAAAGTAAGTGAGGAGTTGGTTATACATACCAGTTTTGTCCATATTAGATTAGTAGCTAAATGTGACTTATCTTCTCTTTTTATTACCCAAAGCTCTGCACATAGCAATAATTTTAAAAATGAAATATGATTGAACTATATGCTTTATGAAAGAGTAATTATTGCACTGTTATGCACTTTAGTAAGTAAATAGAAGCATGCCTTGTCTTTGCATGTTCCTATTAGTAGAACATAGATATGTTTTGTTTTTTAAATACATCTTCAGTTAACCAGGTCAGGATTAGTTCAGACCCTGAAAAAGGACATGCATGAGTGTGTGAAATAGGCTAAACTGGTAGGTTTAAGTGAAGAACTAGCAAACAACACATTTGCCTTCAAATTCTATATTTGAGGGGGAAATGCCTAGAATTTCTTTCATGTTGCTGTCCAGGTTAAATAGTACAATGCTGGAATCTCATGTTCCAAGGTATTTGCACAATGTTTTTTGATTTGTGAAAAATAATAAAAGCATTCCACTAATGTAACCTTGTTTCTCCCTGTTACTTTCCTGCAATTGTTTATCAAACTGATCTGTTAGAAGGATTCAAGAGCTGCTGCTTTGTTTGCCTTCTATGCCACGCCTCTCCAAACTTGCTCAAATGGAAACACAGGTAGTGGCAGGAGCTGTGAAGCACTGCTTAAATGCTGACAGCAGCTCCATGAAAAGCAGGATGCTGAAGGGAAAGTAGCAGGGAACTAATAAGTGAAAGGGAACAGAGGATGAAGGAATCAAAAGAAGAAAAATTTAACAGGAGGAGGAAAAATTAAAGTGAAGGTAGGAGAAAAACCGGATTGGCTGCAAGTAGAACTAGAGGGAAGAGCAATTCTGGATTGTTAAGCCCTGTGGGTGAGCCAGAAAGAGGCATTATAGGATAGCGTAGGTGGGTGAAAGGAACTACACTACCGGCATTATGGCACTAAGGCATTATGACGGGTCTAAGTAATACGTAACTACACAGGACAGAAAAGGGGTCTTGTTATGGGGGGGAAAATGTCCAAGCCCCAGGGCCGGATTTAGGTCTGATGAGGCCCTAAGCTACTGAAGGTAATGGGGCCCTTTATATGTCCAGCTGTCTTTTGTCAAGAACAAATTGTCACTTTTTTGTGTGTGTTGAATATATGCTATATGGTAATTTATGGACCTACCGGTAATCTAAAACTATTTTTTATTTGCGCATAACAAATAGGAGCCTACACAACACAAAACACTGTTGCTGTATGTTTTATTTTATTTTTATCTCATATTTTGGGAAATGTACATCCATTCCCTTAAAATTTTTGGTGGGGCCCCAAGAGAGTGGGGCCCTAAGCTATAGCTTGCTTAGCTTGTACGTAAATCAGGCACTGCCAAGCCCTAGTATTGTGTATGGAACTAAGCATAGGTCCTGGGTGCCTGAGCATCCACAAAATTCCCCATGAAGGGGCCAGGCACCCACGAATTTTGGCGCCAGGGCCATTCACGCTGCATGGCACCCACGGCCCCTGGCACCCAAGTTGCCGGGCCATGTTGGCACTCCTGCAACTAAGGCTGCCATTTCATGTTCGCCTACTGTGGAGCGAATTCAGCGATCCATCGCATTCCCTAAGCACATCCAGGACGCCAGAGCGCAAGGCAAGTTGGTTGTTGCAACTGCTAGGAGAGCTCCTGTGAGCAACTTGCTCTGATGAGGGCTAGAATTTTAAGTGGAGAACCGTCGGTCAGCGCTGCTCCTCCCCACACCACCCGCGGGTGACCGCGTCCCAGCGGGGGCTCGCGATCTCTTCCCCCCGCGCGATACCGAGCGCACTACGCGGCTCTTCTACCTACGTTCCCCACCCGCCAATCCCGAACGCGCGCCTTTCCCGCCGCCTCCAACCGGCATGCGCGCGGCTCTGGGGCGGTAAGGCCGGGAACCGATAACGGCGGAGACGGCTCCTTCTCTTCGCCCTCCTCCTAGAGTACCTTACCTGAAACCACGCTAGTGCTCACGCCCCTTGGGTGAAAAAAGCGCCGCCGCTCCCTTCCCCTCGAGTTGTTCCCCGGGCCCGCCACGTCGCCTTGCTTTTCCGTTGGGGTGCTTTCTGTTTTTCTGACTCTGGGTTCTCCTTGCTGTGCTGCTGCGATGGCGCCTCTTACAAGTTACTCCAGCGGGCCTTTGTTGTTGGCATCGCCGCCGCTGCTGCTGTTTCTCTCGTTTTCCAGAGTTCGAGGTGGGGTGGGGTGTGAGGTAGGGTGAGGGGGTTCAATGCATTTCGGTAGTACCCCGCCTTGTTCAGACTGTTGGCATATCTGCCAGATGAGCTGCCGGCCTCTTGTGTTGTTTTGGAAAGCTAAGCGCAAGGCGGCCACTTTCTGTGTATGGACTGAGAGGCCAGTTACTTCAGAACCTGTAAATTTAGGGCATTAAATTTCGCTAAAAGTTAAGGGTGTCCTTTTCTTGTTGCCTTCAAAACTTCATAAAACAGCAAACTGTCAAACGCTGAGGGTAAATGTGGTTGTTGCATATAACCTATCTTCAGATAAGAGGATTATACTTTAATTCTTGAAAAACTGAAGGTCATGGTATGGCAATAATAAATAGTTGTTGGGACCAACCAAAAGGTTACCAGCAAGGTTTCAAATGAGCTAGGATATTTGTTGGGGATGTGCCATGAATGAATCCCAGATTGGAGGAAGACAACATGGACTTTGTATGAATCTGCAAAATTATTTATTAGTTTCATCTACTCAAGATCCCTCAAGAATACAACACATTCACACAGGCTCTGCAGGGATATAATTATAAAAGGTAGTTGCTCTAACTAGATGGCCAGTCTGCTCACACAAAGGAATGGATAGAGCTGGCCAGTGATGGAAGATTCACATTGCTCCTTGGCCTTCTGAGCTTTCTGCCCCAAAATGGCCCTATGATTTTTATACTTTAACAATATTGCCTCTTGGTAACATGCCATATTGGTTCATCTTCCAGCCCTACTTTAAGTAAATAGACATAACTGTCCTAAAATATGGTATTATTCCAAGGAAAGTTCGGCAGTGTCATCTTTCTGGGAATGCTCCTTAATCTGCTATTTTAAGTCCTGTTTAGTTAAAATAGCCACCATTCATTGGACCTGTTCCCTCTTTGCATCCTTTGCACAGAGCTCCCTCTGACTCCTGTTAGTCATTAGATGGTGGTAGCAGGTGTGCCACCCATATGGTTCTCACAAGTCTGTTTAGATGAAAAGGCAACCACTTGCGGTATTTTCCATGTGAGTAGCAGGTGGTAAATAAGGCTTCCATCTGAACCTCACTTACCTACAAGCAAGCCCCTTAAAATTCGAGAGAGCTTACATCTGAAGAGACATAGTTATGATTACTCTATAAGTCTTAATGGTGCCAGTCTTCTTCCAGCTATCCTCTGCACATGAACTCCCAAAATCGATTGGAACATGGTCCTATAGATCCCAGTAGAGGAAAATGTCATAAAGATTTATGAATTATCCAGAGTTCTGCACTACAATGAACCTTGTTTTCTCTCCCATAGCTTCAGAACTTCCTCTGAATTTTTATTTCCAGGTGATTGCTCCTATCTGTATGTAACCAATGCTAGCCTAAGGACTGGGAGTCCAAGAGACAGCTATCCTACTGGGACTGTTTTGCAGTACCGTTGTATCCCAGGTTATGAGCCTATTCCTGGACAGAATCTTTCTATTACATGTCTTGCCAATTCAAAATGGTCAGTAGAAAATCCTAGGTTTTGTCAAGGTAAGTTTCACTTAATTTTCTGAATATCTAAAACTGTTGAACAGCCACCTTAGATCAGACCAGTTATGTCAGTAACTTGCTTATGAACTGGAGGAGGTCCAAACATTGCAGAAAGTTAGGAAATAATAAAGGAGGCTTTTCTTTTGTAGAACATTGGAGACTTAAATCAGGGAAATGGAATATTCTGAGCATCACTTCTCCTAATGATGAACTCAAGTGGTGAATGCCCTTGGGTCTGTAGATACAAGGTGCTTCTAAGAAACAAGAAAGAGCAATAGCATGTTTGAATGAACCCCAAAGTTTGCAGAAGTACCAGATATTTAAAAGGGAACTAAGGGGGCAAAACAGCCCAGTGAAGCTTCGCTGTCTTAAACCTTAGGCAGGAGCTCCAGCAGGTCTTGCTGCACCCCCCCCCCCCCACACACACAGGCATGACGTGGCAGCTCCCATAAGCTCTTGGGCAAGAGTGGTGTCTAGCACACTTCCCTGTGCCTCTGAGCCTTCAGACTTCTTCCTGGCTCCAAGCAGAGTATCACAGCAGTGGTGTGTGCCTTGTGTAGGTGCAATAAATTGCAGTACATACGCAAGCTTCTTTCTAATCTGAAGAGGCTTTAATGAACAGCATAGCTGGGAGACCTAGCAGCCATCCTCCCGGTTCATCAGCCAAGCCACACCTTAGTAGGCTAGACAATACACAGAACTGTTTAACCCTGTAAGTTCTGATTCTCCTCACAGAACATAGCTGATGGACTGTCCTTCCTGGGAGGTTTTTAAGCAGAGGTTGAATGGCCATCTGTCATGTATGATATAGTTGAGATTCCTGCATTTTAGGGTGTTGGACTTGATGACCCTTAAGTCACACTATACACTATAATATTGTGAAGGTGAGAGGTACCAACACTGTCACCTCTTCTCCAAAAGTAGGTGAGGAGGATGTATTGGAGGTTCTCACCTTAAATAATGACTAGAAGCTGCCCCAGCCTGATTTTTCTCCACCATGGAAGATGAATAGTATGCTTCCAAAACTACTGTACTTAAAAGTATAACTGTCTTAAAATTATTTGAACAAATATACCTTTGTTTTACCTATTGTCAGAAATACAGGGGTGTGGGAGTACTATTACAACTTTATAGTAAACAAAATAAAGCTTTTAATGATCTCAGATGTCAACTTTTTGATACTGGATAGTGTCAGCAGCAACAGTCCAAAAACTTTGAACATCTATATGCCAGAGGCAACAAAGAAATAAGTGTACATAAAGCAAGAAATGGTCTCTCAACTGCTTTCAACTCATGAAGGAATAAAGAAAGAACACTTAAGGCTGCATCCATCCCTAAAGATCACATTATTGTGAACCACCAGTAAAACTGGATATTGAATTATCCTTTAATGAATATAGTATTTCCAAGGACACTTTCAGACTGTCTCTATATTGTAGAAGGGATTCAATTAAATACCAACAAATTCAGGTAGCACAGTTGACATGTATTTGGTTCTCTTGTGCACCAAATCTGATTTTTTTTAAAAAAATGGACATTTTGCAGTAAAGAATGTGACAGGGAATTGCACTGGAGATACTGAGATAATTTTTTTGATACAATGTCGTATAACCTCTCCCCAAACAAATCAGGATGACTGCTCAAACAGATCATCTGGAAGTGGCCTTGGTGTCTGTAGTGTACCCTTTTTATTTTATTTTTAAAGAAATCAAGGCTGCATGTGCTAATGCTTGTTTTGATTTTCCTGTTAGGAAGGCGATGTCCTACTATAAATTTAGAGAATGGCAGAATAATAAAATCAAGAGACTTGCGGCTAGGTGATGAAATAACTCTAGGCTGTAATGAGGGGTGAGTTGTAGGTTGCCTTGTACCTACTTTGCTTTGTTTAGAACTCCTGGGAGGGGCTCGTGACAGACATATATTAATTGTTAAAATATTAGGCTAGATTTTTGACATTAATTCTTATCTAGTTGTGTTGTTATTATACTCCAAATAAATTAATAAACACAAATAAGCAGCACCTAAGAACAGGTCTACCATTTCTGGTTGATTTGGTAACTGAGCAACGGCAACCTCTGGCTTCTGAGAAATGTGTATTCAGGTCTTTCATTTGGTTATTTCTCAGTGTGTAGAACTGTCTTTCAATGCTGGCATCTGGATGTGTTTCCACTCACTGATGAAATCCCCAGTTCTTTCCCTGGCTCCTTTTACTCCTTGCAGCCCTTAATTAAGTGCACTGCTGCTTCAAGCAAGTTCACAGTTCTCTGTTCATTTCTCTAAAAATAAAATAAATATGCTAGAATAACTATATTAGAGGGTTTTCATATGCCCCTCTAACTTCCTGTTCTCTCCAGCAAAATAGACATAATAATATTTTGCAGAGTTCATGTGATCCACACTTTCTCAACCACAGCTCTGCCCCCTATGATATGGTGTGATAATCATGGATTTTATCTACAATTGTGTTCTACAATCCCTTCTCTCCAGCAAAGTAGACACAATAATATTTTGTGTAATCCACACTCTCTCAGCCAGACAACCTGCAATATAGTGTAATAATAGTGGATTTTGTTTATAATCGCTTTGGGAAAGTAATTTTCTTAATGGCAATACCCTCAAGTAGGGTGGGATGGCATTTTTAATGACATAAGGTCTGTTGGGAATATCATGAATTCCTGCCTTTACTGCTCCCCTTTGTTTTTGAGGTCACACACTACTCCCCATCATAGCTGAATGTCAATCCTGGATTAGATACTTGAATTGTGTTTCAAGTACTTCACCTTGAATTGAGGAAGTCCACTATGATGAAATTTGAAAGCCTAGGTTGCTGCTTACAAAGGCACTATGTCCAAGCTACTGGCGTTTTTATGTTGGTATCACTTTTTCTGGGCACTCTTTAACAAAGAGATAATTCCTGTATCTGGAATTAAATTAAATTGCTAGCTTGTCTCAACCTCGACTGAGAGCACCCAGAGAATGGGCTTTTTCAGTTGCCCCACCTTTAGAATCCTCTCCTCAGGAAGTTTCCCCTGGTCTCATTTTCACATTGTTTTAGCAGCAAGTGAAGACCGCTTTACCAGGTCTCATTCAGTGTTGTTTGAACTGGCTTCAATCCTACTGTTATTTATATTATTGCTGCTGTGTTGTTTGTAACTGCTTTTGAACTGGTGGTGGTTGACTTTATTTTTTTCTGTTTATGTCAACTTAGCACAGTGGTGACTCTGTAAAATGGGATATAGTCTAAATAAAGCAAGTGTACTAGATAAGAAATATGCTCTATCTGCACACTTTATGTCGCGTGCATTAAAATACAAGATTTGTCTTTCTCTTTAGGTACAGAATAGTAGGCGTAAATACTCTTCAATGTAGGCTTATAAACAACAACGTTAATTGGAATAGAGACCTTCCACTTTGCCAACGTAAGATGATCTAGTTTGATTTTATTAAGTGTGAGCTCAATGTGTTACTGTGTTACTTTGTTTATTGCAAAAGTGTAACCAATATACAGAGTTCAAGATATTTTCTGATCATGTACCATATACACACCGTCATGGTTGTTGCCAACTAGCTGACTTCACCTACAGCTTTCCCCAGAGCAGGAAATTGGTGTTCTGAAATAACCCATTTGTTTGCAAAATCACACATAGATGGGAGCTGATGGAATTGGTATTAGATCAATGAGAAGTCGTGTGCATAAGGAATTGCTGCAGTCATTCAAACCATTGCCATTCCCTACAAATGGATATATTGTTAATCAGGAACCCTACAGATCCTGTCCATTAAGCCACTTTTCAACGTTTCTTGGAACAGAAACGATTTCTTCCGTTTAATTTAGCATTTAAGTTTTAGTGGAAGCATCTTTGCTTCATTGTTCTTATTAAGACAAGAGAATCTAAGGGAGTAAAGCAGTGCAAATAGAACATGTGCATTGCACTAATCCCACATTGTGCTCACTGAGCCACTGGTGAAAGGGGTTAGTTTGGGGAGCACCAGAAGGTCATCATCTCTGTGGTTTTTCATATGGGAGCAGGGGAGAGAATCATGTATACCACCTTGAACTCATTGGAGGAAAGGTGAGATAAAAATATAATATGAAATGAAATGAATTAATTAATTTGGCTACAGCAGATTCCATAATGCTTCAACATTTTTTACCTATTTTTTGGGCTCACCTTTTGGCCTGAGTGCTTAATACTTAACAATGGCCTCTGAGGAGCCTGAATTTGAATCATCCATTGGTTGCCCTATATAACTTATGGGGACTTACATACTCTTGGAATTATGAGTTTCACCTGTGGGTGGATTGGGGAGCAATTGGGTCAGATCCCCCTGAATTACTGGAAACCTCCTGGAACATCATGTGCCTTTTCATCTAAAGCAGTCTCTTGTGGGCCTCTTTACATACGTTTCAAGTGGTTTTCTGCATGCGGAGGTTCTCTCTCCGCTCCCAGTGGTTTTCAGGGGTTCATCCTTTATTACATCATTTAAAAATACTTTTTATTAATTTAAAAAAACTATGGAATTCAGCAAATTTATTTGACCTACAAGCAAATATGGTTGATAAAGTGACTTAGGGCATTCATATACTCTCATTGCTTTCCCTTGGTATAATAGGGTCCTTGTTTATAACCTTTCCTTGTCTGACCATTCTGTCTATGGTATATACAGTTTTAGTCACTTCCTTTCATGCATTCACATACCTGTGGTTTATCTATTTTGGTTTTATGTCATGTATGAATTTGTTCGACAGCGATATGAAATTGTATATGGACTATGTATATTGTCATTAAATCCCATTTGATACCCTGCATTTTGGGGTCAGCCTTTATTATTTTTCTGTGCACAGCTGTGAAGGCAGCCCTGTCTCCATAGGCATGCATGAGGGGAAATAAAGGCTAATAGTAAGGAAGCTGAGGCCACAGCCGCCGCCCCTGAGCATTCCTTGCTCTGAAGGTGGCACTGGGGCTTTGACAGCTCCCTCTGTGAAGCTTCAAGGCTAGCTTGCTTCACAGAAGATCTAGTTTGCTTTTGAGGAGTTTGTAATACCTACACACCTAATACCTAAAGTCCACTTTAGTTCAGTGTTTGGGTGACAGCTAAAATGGATGCTCAGGCCTTGAATTATGAGAAGATTACTTCATAAAGTGGAACATCTTTTCCATGAAAATAACTTTAGTCCAAATACAATGCTAACAGAGATGCTTTTACAGTTGTCGTCCTACTGAACGGTTAATGTTGCTTTTGATCCCCAGGAATCCCCTGTTTCCCCCCTCCTAAGATTGCCAATGGTCAACACAGCGAGTCAATCGATAAACATTATGACTATGGCACAACAGTGACGTACACTTGTAATGCTTATTACTCACTTATTGGAAGCCCTACTATTACATGTTTAGTGGCTGCAGATGGTGTAAACGGAGAGTGGCGTCCAGCTGCACCTGAATGTAAAGGTGATGGAAACTAATGTTTGGTACCTTTCCTGTACTATGTTAATGTCCTTTGTGAACAGTGGCAGGAAAAAGTAAATCCTTCTTGGAATTTGCTAACTTTGCAGTCTGCTAAGCACTGTGCTGCTGCTGTTCAGCCTGTGAGGTTTTCAGTGGGATTGCAAGTGATTCAGTGTGGGAGATGCCCACACTGCACTGCCCCCTCAATGAGTTGCTTGTTTTAACCTGAGTCATTTTCAGAGGAGCTTATGGTCTGGTCCAATTAAAATAATCACTATTATGTCCCACTGAGAACAAAGGAACCTAGATTTGGTTGTGAGCTATGTATTTGATTAAATTAATTTGGACTTAATCATTGCCTTTAGGTTGTTTTGCTCAGGGTGCTAGGAAGAATAAAAACAATATAAATATAATGTTTCCTGCAATAAATGGAGGAGTATTAAGTAGTAATTGTTATCCTTTATAGATTTAGATTTGTTTGGCTTTCTACATTCTAAGAGCTATCTGTGCAGGAAATGCCTGTCTCTGAAGTAGTTTATAGACCTGTAGAAATTTAGTTGGATTGAAATTATATATTTTAATCAGCTTAATTAGTTATCTGAAGTCACCAGAAGTGTGTCAACCTATCCATAAAATAAAATAAACCCCAAACAGGTGTGCTAAGAATTTATTTCCAAACCACCCCTTAATGGTTCATGCCTAGGTGAAGAAATAACACCTTAAAGCAAAATGCAACCAAGAGAGCTATACAAACTCAGCATCTGGTAAGGACCCAGTTTATTAGAGGAACCATTGCAGTAGGGAAGCCTCTCTAAACCAGAACCACCAGTTAGGAGAACTGCTTCAGAGGCACATTCTACCAAAGCTTTTACAAGATTTTCCAAACACAATACATTATTAGCCAATAACACTCATACATAAAGAGAGGTCGCAGGTCTTGCTCCTCTATATTATCTTCTTTCGTTCATTATCTTGAGTACCCCCATACTCTGGAGCCTCAGGAATCATATTTCATCCACTTATCGTCCATCTTCCATGACAACCAGACCATTAAAATGTCCTTAACATACAATTCCTGTAGCTTCCCATGTTTTGGAAGACTCAAGGTAAGAGCAGCCTATATTCTAAACATCCTAAACATTTGTGCTGATAAACTATGCAAACAATTTTTGAGAGAGAAATATATAGGAAATTTGTAGTTCAGAGGTTCACATAAGGTATCAGGAATACAGGAATTGAACCATTCATTGATACATAGCTTTTACATAGAGAATAAATGCAAAATAAACATACAGTGGTACCTTGGTTCTCAAACTTAATCCGTTCTGGAAGTCTGTTCCAAAACCAAGGCACGCTTTCCCATAGAAAGTAATGCAAAATGGATTAATCCGTTCCAGACTTTTAAAAACAACCCCTAAAACAGCAATTTAACATGAATTTTACTATCTAACGAAACCATTGATCCATAAAATGAAAGCAATAATCAACGTACTGGACTATAAAATAAATAAGGCAGTACAGTGGTACCTTGGGTTACATACGCTTCAGGTTATATACGCTTCAGGTTACAGACTCCGCTAACCCAGAAATAGTGCTTCAGGTTAAGACCTTTGCTTCAGGATGAGAACAGAAATCATGCTCCGGCGGAAGCGGGAGGCCCCATTAGCTAAAGTGGTGCTTCAGGTTAAGAACAGTTTCAAGTTAAGTACGGACCTCCGGAACGAATTAAGTACTTAACCTGAGGTACCACTGTATTGTAGATGATTAAAAAATGCACTGATGATAGTCATTGTTTGGATGGGGGGGGAGGGGTTATCCATTTCCATAGTCACACAATCAATCAGTAGCTAAACTGGGTTCCACACAATCAGAAAAACAAATTAACTGAAAAAGCCACAACAAAAACACAAAATAAATAGCAAAAACAAAAGCGCCTAATTTAATCCGTTTTGGAAGTCCATTTGACTTCCAAAATGTTCGAAAACCAAGGCGCAGCTTCTGATTAGTACAGGGGCCCTGAAAACAATAGCTGACAGCCACATCGGACGTTTGGCTTCCAAAAAACGTTCGACAACCAGAACACTTCCGGGTTTTCGGCGTTTGAGAACCAAGGTGTTTGTGTGCCAAGGTGTTTGAGAACCAAGGTACCACTGCAATTATAACAAGTGGCTAAAGAAAAAAAAATCTATCACCGGCATGGCTAATTATATTCCCTTCTTGCCAGAGTTGGGAGGTTTACAAGTTTAAAGTCCCTGCTGCTTCTTTGGTGGAACATTGGTCTGGTTTGCATAGAACACTAGCCCATGATACAACAAACCACAAGTAAAATTCAAATTTTTCCACAGACAAATAAGCAAACCTTTGTTTTGTTTTCCGGGCGCTCTTCCTTCCTATCATTGCAGTTTGGCGACTGTCTGAGGTGGGATGGCTAAACAAGCCACGGTTAAGAAAAGGGTGCTGGGTGCACCTGTAATGCAAATCCACAATTTAAATTTTATATGCTAACATCATACTGTAGTTTATTGGCAATAGTTAAGTCCTTGTGCAAGCTTTAGCAAGCCATAGTTTAAATAACAAGTATATTTCTAAATGCTGTTCTTTTCAGTGGTCGTATGCCGTAGACCTGACATAAAAAATGGAAGAATAACAACAGCGTATAAGCCTGCATACACCTATGGAGATCGTATAATATCTGTATGTAATCGAGGATATACTATGGTGGGGAATGACAGTAGTATATGTGGGGCTAACAATGCCTGGCAACCTCCTATTCCAACATGTGTTAGGCGTAAGTATCTTCCTACACTTAAATGGGTTCCTTGGGAGGAATCACAGGGTATAAATTCAATAAATAAATATCCATAGAAAACGGGAGATACGTAGCCGCTCCAGCAACATATCTCTATTTCCTCACATCCAGAAACGCAAGAAGGGCTTTTACTCTTGCTAGAAGCTCGGTCTTGCCCTCACCAGTTCTGGAAGGCTTCTATAGAAGAATACTGTACGCACAGAGACTTTGTGCCTGCCCATTAGGGGAAATAAGCCCTGAACATATATTTTTTTAGATGTCCTTTTTATGTTGAGATATGTAGAGACACCATTGATCCATTGCTGAAGAGGCTCGCCGATCATGCAGACAAGTCTAAACTTAATTCTCTCCTCTTAGGCAAAGATCACAAGACAACCTGGCTGGTAGCCAGATTCTGTGCCCAGATTTGTAGGCACAGATCATCCTCTAGAATAAAATAGCTCACTAGGGAAATGCTGAAGTTGCCCTTTAGGTCAATTTTTTTATGATAGCCCAAATCTCAGTTGTATGGGTGTATGTATATATCTCAATTTTAACTCATATGAGTTATTGCTGCAATCTGCTCCGATTGTATATTTTATCTTTATGAACGCTGTTTTTATTGTGTTATGTTACGGGAGCTGGTCTTTGACTGTAATAAAATCTAATCCAATAAATAAATGTCAGAGCTATTGTGTTGCACTTTAAAGCAGATCATCCTTATTTCTTTGCCCCCTCTCTTTTCTGCTAGAATCCACCACCACTGTTGCCACCATCCGTCCAAGTGGAAGTACCAAAAAAACAACTTCTAGCAGACGTGAGTTAGAAAAATGTGACTTAAATATGAGATATTAAAGTCAGGATTATCTTACTCCATGTATGCTAATAGGATATATAAGATTTCATAATGAAACCTCTTGGTGGCAGCATGGATGGGGCTCTGTTGTTTCCCTGACTTCTTGGGTCACAGCCACTTACCAAGATGGCGGAGGAGTGAGGAGAGGGGATCACTGCATCTGGTGGACCTCACACCTCCTCATCCAGTAACAATCCATGATATTGGTTAGTGATTTCGCCCTTTCACCACCTGCTTCACCTGTCTGGGCCAGTGACTCACTCGTTGTTCCTGCTGGGGCAGGAAGACCAAGGGGCAGAAGGAGTATTCTCCTTCATCCCCACCCCCTGCCATATTGACCCACAAAAGAAAGCCCAAGTTTTGAAGTGCAATCTTCCTTCTTTTGGTGGTGGCAGCAATGTGGGCATGGCAGTGACTTCTTCCTGGGCCACTTGCTTGCTTTACTCACTTCACCAGCCTACTCAGACATTCCGCAGTCCTGTCTTCCGCATCAGTGGTAGCATCAGTAATGGTAATCCTTGACTGCCCACATGCACTCTGTTACCTGCCCAATGATGGACAAGTACTAGAGGAAAAATGCAGATAAAATGAGATGTTGAAGAAAAGTTGGCCTATAAAAAATTCAAAATATAAGTAACATCAGATTATTATTATTATTATTATTATTATTATTATTATTTTAAAAAACTATTTTAACTTTCTAAAGCTGATTCCAGAGACTGAGACCATAGAGGACCTGGTGTCCTGAGACCATATGGCACCCTATACGGACCTTTCTGACTCCTAATTTTGAAAGAACACATAAATGCAGAGCAATCAGCAACTTGAAAGTTGATATAAATCTCTTTACACAGCTGGTTCAACCACTGGAGGTGGTGGTGGTGGTGGTGGAGGAGGAGGAGGAGGAGGAGGAGGAGGAGGAGGAGGAGGAGGAGATGAAGGAGGAGGAGGAGATGAAGGAGGAGATGGAGGAGGAGGAGTAGATGATGGAGGAGGAGGAGGAGACGATGACCTAAACCCAGAAAACGGTAAACAATTGCTTTTCACTGTTATGAGTTGATGTATTTCAATAAGTGGAGAGTGACCAAGGAGTAAGCTTATGGATAGAACCAGAGTGGAGGAAATGGACCCTTGTCAAGAACTGGGGGGGGGGGGGCTGGTGCTGTGGTGTTTGTTATTGTAATTATCTGTATTTTTAATAGGTCTCTCACTCTCTCATACACACACAAACAAACACACACACACACACAGAGAGATAATTTAATTGTTTTTACATTACTTTTTAAAGCTGTTACCATTTTATCTATAAGCTGCCTTGACTCCCTGTCTGGGAAAAAGGTATGATATAAATAAATATAAAAATAACAATCCCTCCCCCTCTTTTGTATAGGACCTACAAACAAACTACTGACAACTCCCCTCTTTTTTTATAGGACCAGGTCCACAGACAACGCTTCCTCCAGACGATATAGGTACAGCGGAAAGGTGGTAGTGACAGCAAATTTATAAGCTTGTTTTTAGATTCAGTATAAAACTTCTAATGAGTGTGGCAGCTTTTTAAAAACAGGAAATGGTTTTGAGCTGAGAATGGGAAGTTGCCTTCCACCCAAACAGTTGGTAGCTTGCTAAGTATTGTCAACTCAAACTGGTAGCAAGTCTCCAGGTTTTCAGACAGCGGACATCCTGGGCGCTACCTGGAGATGCTGGGCAGTGAACCTGGGACCTTCCATATATAAATATTCATTCTTATGTATTTATCTGTCTTGTGACTATCCTTCCTCTGCATTGGGGAGGACTCATTAATCTGATCCGCCCCCCTGAGACTTAATGGAATTTGATGGGTTCTTCTGGGGTATTTTGTAGTAGGCAGCCAACAGTCCTCCTGAGACCTTAATCTCACATTGGAATAGGGAGATACAGCGGGCTTTCAACATAATTGCCCCTGTATGCCTTCTCTGGCACTGTTGAGCCCACTTTGCTGCCTGGTTTTCTGCGGTACTTGCAGCAGTGAAGCAGGCTGGATGACAACTAGAGTGCAGGAGATGTAAGGCTCCATATGAAGTTAACCAGACACATGTTGGAGTGTATGGCAGTGAAAGCTACAAAGGCTTATTTTTCTGTCTTGTTATTGGCATGTACAGCCCTGAACAACTTGGAACCAGGGAACACCTTACCTTGTATACTGCTGCCTGGACACTTTGACCCTCAGGAGATACACTCTCAGTAGTGCCATGTTCTGCTGAGGTTCATCTTATGTCTAATAAGACCAGGGGCTTTAGTGTGGCAGCACCTGCCCTTTGGATTGCGCTTCAAGTGAACATCAGGCAGCCGTCTTGTCATTTAGGCAGCTGCTTAAAGCTTGCCTATTCACTCAGCCTTTTCTTGGAAGGTGATTCAGCTGTGTTGCTATATTAACTTTGTCTACAGATTTGTGATACATTTTGTATTTGTTTTATGGGTGTAAGACACTTAAAAATACATTTGTATGCTCAGACCTTTCTGACTAAATATTATTCTACTTAAATTCTATATATATCTCTGACATTGTTTATTGTTTGCTGCTGATTTTATTTTAGTTTGTTTATATTTTAATACCTACAAAAATGTTTAACATGTTTAACATTTTAGTATTGAATTTTATTCTATAAACTGCTTTGGGATCTTTGGAAGCGAAGAGGCTTAAATAAGTAATTAGAATGTGTGTGAATTTTTTTAAAGTGGGAAACCCATTTCTTGGTTCCAGCGAAATACCTCTATATTCAGTCTTCCATTGAGTACTGGAGTAGATTATTTCCAGTTATTAGTTGTACTATATTTTATTCAGTGTGTGACACACACAAATGCATACAGGCATAGAAAGAGAGAGAGCACACTACGATCTGCCACAATTACATTGCTTCAAATTTTAGCTCACAGTTTTTATTTACTTCTTTTCTAGAATATGACAACACCGCAACAATTATTATCGGTAAGTAATTACAGAGCAAGTTACTTCGCTGCTATTGTACTTTCATGCCTTGTAGTAATGTGTGTTTCCTTTACCTTTTACTCCAGTTTTGGTTTAAATGTTGAAGACTCCTACTTGGAGAAGATGTTGATTCTTTTTCAAATATGCTTAGAGTGAAAACTTTTCTCCAAGATCTGCTGTTTATTTATTTCTTTGGTGAGGCCAGCTCTGCTTCCTCCACTGTCTTTGCTCCTGTAATGTACATAGCTGTCTCTAAATTCAGCCCAGACTTCCCCCATGCTGTGACTTCTAATGTTCTTGCATCTGGGTGTGACTGGGGCTTTTCAAAAATCCTCAGGAGTAAGGGTGTCTTGAGCTCAGGCATGCCAACTCTAGGGGGCCTAGTGTTGAGGTGGCTGTGTGTGAGAGACACATCGCAGGGCTAATGGGCAGCTCCTTCAGAATGCTTGGTCTCCTCCGCTGCACATGCATGACACGCAATACGTGTGACATCACACACATGCTGGGCCCCCTCAATCTTGGGGGCAACCTGGTGACTCTGTTTCAGCTTCACACACTGCTTGGGTTGGAGAGTTGCTCTTTGACTGTCATTAGGGCCACTAAGTCTGCAGACACCTGTTAGGGGCAGGAAGAACTCGTTGCTGCAATCAATCTCTGAGGACAACGGCACATCTGCGCCAAAAGGGGGTAACTGCAGATGTACAGTGGACTCGCTGCTGAAGGTATATATGTGCCAAGTAACTCATCCACCCGAGTGGCTTTAATGTCCATTGAGCAGTACAAGGTAAGAAGAAGAAGAAGAAGAAGAAGAAGAAGAAGAAGAAGAAGAGGAGGAGGAGGAGGAGGAGTTTGGATTTGATATCCCGCCTTTAAGGAGTCTCAAAGCGGCTAACATTCTCCTTTCCCTTCCTCCCCCACAACAAACACTCTGTGAGGTGAGTGGGGCTGAGACTTCAAAAAAGTGTGACTGGCCCAAGGTCACCCAGCAGCTGCATGTGGACGAGCGGAGACGCGAACCCGGTTCCCCAGATTATGTGTCTATCGCTCTTAACCACTACACCACACTGGCTCTCAACAACTTGTCTCGTGACTATTGCTTTTCCTCAACACAAAAATAATTACTTTGTCTTATTAATTGGTACTACGGCATATCACTGGATTTATTTCTTTTTTCCCTTCAAGGATTGATCCTGGCTATTTTAGTTGTGCCTTGTCTAATTGTTGCATTTTGGAAATACAGATCGTCCATGAAAACTAGGTGAGCCAGCCCAAGAGCAGCTGTCCCTGATTCTCTGTTGCCTTCTTGGTTGCTGAGTGAGCTACCATATGCTTCTTGACTTCACTTTGCCTTCTACTTTGCTCACACTTTCCGCATACATGTACTTAGTGTTCAGAAAGGGCTTGCACATTTTTTGTTGAACAGTTGCACTAATCTGCTACCACAGAATAAAAGCACAGTAATTTTTCTAGAATGGGTAGTCAGTATTTTATCCCATTTGGTGTTCTGATGTGACAGAAATGGTCTGTCTCCATTTACATCAGCTGTCCATCCTAATGCTGACTTCACAATGACTATTCTGGCCCTGAAAATCTTGAAATCTGCTATTAAATAGTTATAAAACATTCTGTATTATACTGGGGCCACCAAGGGTACTTGCAGTTTGTGGTTATTACTTTCAGAAATAGTAAGCAGAGGCGGAGCTAGCTGCTCCAGGACCCGGAGTGGACGGCGGAGGTGCGCCTGCAGCAGGGAGCGTCCCAGGGGGGTACGCTGGCAGCGGTGCGCGTCTCATGGGGGTGCTACCCATGGCGATGTCACCCCCCTCAGGGATGACACCAGGGGTGGGCTGTACCCACTTTTCTCCGCTACTGATAGCAAGAAAATGGATTTGTTGAATAGTTCTGTCTAAAGGCAGTAATGTTTAGTTTTGATTTTCCCCCTAGAAGAATCTAGGCCAGTGCTATAATCATTCTAAACCAACAATTTGCAGCAATAACTTATTCTGCACATTTCTCTTACATGGCTTTTCTTTCTTTATTTGTATCCAGGGCTTTCCATTTTTGTTGTAGCATTGTATGCATGATTTTACTGTTTAGATATGATGCATATATCTTCCCATCGCTTTGTGAGTGCTAATTAAGCTGTTTCCATAGATTAATACAGAAATTATTTACTCATTATGAATAGCCAGTGCAATAATTTCTGTCCCAGGTAGGTTACATGTCTTTTAAGTCTTCTGTGGGATTCAGATTTGATACCAAAGCATGCTGATCATTTTGTCAAAGGCAAGAGTTCTGTTTTATGCAGAGGCAATAACAATCCCAGTAGAGGAAATGGCAGGCTCATCTAAGAGGAATCTGTTAGTAGTTACTATTTTCTATAGTTAGTGTGTTAGTCTCCCACTCTTATATCTGTTTTGCTTATATAATCCTAATTCACGTCATCTGCTTTACTTCTAATATCCTGCAGTTGCCAACAATCAGTGCATTACTTCTGAAACTTCTGAAATTTATTTTCCTGCCCAAGAAGCAACAGCATGGCTACTGTTTCAGTGTGAAAGTTACTTACAATACTTTTAAAATTTGAATAACATGAAGTGGAATGCTGATGTATTTGTGTGTTGCTTTTTTCCTTCCCGACAGGAAAACAAAACAAAATAATACAATGTTTGGAACATAGGTATTAATTTTAAATATTTTATTTTATTTTTACAGAGTACCTGAAGCTCCTTCTAGTCCTGCTCAATTTGACAAGTCGGTATCAAAATCTGGATTGGAAGCCAAAGGTTCTCAATTGAACAAGGTTTCTTCAGTAAACCTGTAATCCAGCACCCTTCCAGTTGATCCTAACAGTTCTAATTTTTATAACAGGAAATGAGAATTAAGGGAAGGACTATGTGAAAAGTCAAAGCCTTTTTCATTAAGAACTGGCCATCCAGCTACTTGAAGCATGAAGCAGTACTGGACCCCAACACAACTCTCATCATTTGCTCTTAGTTTTGCATAGAACTGGGTTCCAGCTTTCCTCGAAGAATGTCTCTTTAAGTGCCTTAATCAAATACAGAGCCAAGCAGAACTGATTGTGTATCTACCCTGGCAAGGTGCATTATTATTTCTTCAAACCTTGTAAAGATGTCATGGGTTCTGTGTAGGAAATGTGAAATGTTACCATTTGTTTCCTAGAATCTTGTTCATCTCATGAAACGGAGGGGGCAAGTGTAGTTGTTAAAATTTACCAAACTTTTGACTTCCTCAAGACTTCCTCATGCATAATTCTAAAAGCTGCCTTGATTTCCTTACAGAATTTTCAAAAATGTAAACAACAGTAATATGTGCCTAATATGATATGTGCCTCTGTGTGTGTGTGTGTGTGTGTGTGTGTGTGTGCGCGCGCGCACGCCTAATACACACACACACACACACACACACATATATATATATATATATATATATGGTCATAGGCAAACAAAAGCTCTGCATCCTTAACCGAAAAATCCAGGAACACTTTTACAACACCTTAATTTCAATGGGAACAAGTTAAGTAAAATAACTCTCCCATTAAAATCAATTAGAGTTAAAAGTGCAGTGCTTCAGATAGCTAAATTAAAGCTTGCTATATTCGTGAAGGTATTTTGTTTGTTATACACTGTTTTTTAAAATCTAATTGTGCATCTTTATTTATTTAAATTGATTAAATATGTATAGAGAAGAAAAGTTGTTTATCTTAGAATGCGTGCAAATAAATTGAAATGTTGAATAAAAGACATTAGGTATTATCACTAGCTTTTCTACTCCCAATGTGATTATGCAGTACAGCTTGAGTTGATATAGCTAATGCTACATAGCTGTTTCAAATCGCTTTCTGGCTATGCATAGATACACAATGCAGTGAAGATACAGTGATACCTCAGGTTACAGACACTTCAGGTTACAGACTCCGCTAACCCATAATTCGTACCTCAGGTTAAGAACTTTGCTTCAGGATGAGAACAGAAATTGTGCGGTGGCAGCAGGAGGCCCCATTAGCTAATATGGTAACTCAGGTTAAAATATGGTAGTTTCAGGTTAAAAATGGACCTCCAGAACGAATTAAGTTCTTAACCCGAGGTACCACTATAGATGTTTGTGGGCGGGTATTTAACTTCTCCTTTACAGCACCTAGCCAAGCATTTTGTGCACTCTTTTTTCTTATGCAAAGCCTCATGCATGGTGCCTTGAACAGAAGTGAGTGTTCTCGGTATCTCAGGTGGGCCCTAGTATCTCAAGTGTTGCTGCTGATCAATGCTAGGTCGGTGAATGGCAAAACAGCCATCGAGGAGTTGATCTGGGATGAGCATACTGGCCTGCCTTGTGTTACAGAGACCTGGTTGGATGAACTGGCAGGTAAGTAACCTCTCAGCTTTGGCCACTAGAATTATCTGTACAGGAGGAGGCAAAATCAGTGCAGTGGGGAAGCAGAGCTGTAACGGTCTGTCATGATTGCATCTCCCCTGACCAGGTGCCCTTTATCCCAGTTTGTTGGGTTTAATTGTATGCATCTGAAGATGGGTGGCTGGGACAAAACAGGGATTCTGCTGCTGTACCCTGGGGCTCACAGTCTCCCTCAGTTAGCCAAGGAGTCTTGGGGTTGGTGCTGGAGTCCCCCAAAGGTGTGCTAGGGAACTTTCATTCATGCATAGATACCTCTGTCAGAAGCCCGACTCTGTCCCAAGTAATTTCTGGCCCTACTCATGCATCTGGGCGCACTCTGGACTTGGTATTCTGTGCAGAATTGGATGGTGGTGGTCTTAGAGTGCAGGAACATTCTATAGCTCCATTGTCATGGTTGGATCACTACTTTGCGGAGTTCAGACTCGCTGAAACTGGATACATTTCAATTTGTACAGCCTAGAGACATACAAAGGATCATTGGAAATGTGAGAGCTACCACGTGTACCTGTGGTGGGGGGCATGTTGTGCACCTTCTGGGATATTTGTCTACCTTCCCACTCTGCACTCAGCTTTCATCTGTGGTTCCTAGAAGCTATCAGCATATGACATCTACACACCAGGAAATGGCTTCAGCTAGCTGGCGAAACCAGGTGGTTAGGGACTTGCCCTGCATCGGAAGACAGGCTCTGGCAGATTGAGTGGACAAGACTAATAGTGGTCCAGTGATCAATAAAGCAGTTTCTCCACGTGTTGTAGAAGGAACCTGGGTAGGTAGCCCATCTAGGATGATTAATTCTCTGATTCTAACTCTCCCGCTGCCATGTAAGATCTGAGCCCGGCTTCGGCTGGGGAGGGCGGGATATAAATAATTTTTTATTATTATTATTATTATTATTATTATTATTATTATTATTATTATTATCTCTTTGGGAGAAGAAAAGGCCTTTTGTAACCCTACACAAATTCAGAATACAGTCCCAAGGATGGTTGGATGGCTCCTTTCGGCAGTTGCTGCAGCTCAGCTGGAGCCAAACGTATTGCTCTACTTTCCACATCGAAACAAAAAAAATTCCTTCCAGTAGCACCTTAAAGACCAACTAAGTCAGTTCTTGGTATGAGCTTTCGTGTGCATGCACACTTCTTCAGATGCACACGAAAGCTCATACCAAGAACTGACTTAGTTGGTCTTTAAGGTGCTACTGGAAGGAATTTTTTTTGTTTTGACTATGGCAGACCAACACGGCTACCTATCTGTAACTTTCCACATCAAAGTGGCCGAAAGGGGTCTTGCCATGCGCAGATCCCGCGATCTCTCCCCCTTGGCGGTGCAGAGAGCAGACCAGGCACCACGCGGCTCTTCTCCCCACGTTTCCCACCCGCCAATCCTGAGCGCGCGCCCTTGCCGCCACCTCCAACCGGCATGCGCGCGGCTCTGGGACGTTAAGGCCGGGCACCGATAACGGCGGAGACGGCTCCCTCTCTTCACACTCCTCCTGGAGCTCCTGAGCTCAAACCACTAGTGCTCACGCCCC
Organism: Podarcis gaigeae; assembly: GCF_964106915.1. Classification (NCBI taxonomy): domain Eukaryota; kingdom Metazoa; phylum Chordata; class Lepidosauria; order Squamata; family Lacertidae; genus Podarcis; species Podarcis gaigeae. Next base: position 39,373,836 of record NC_139682.1, on the reverse strand, counting down.
TTGTCTGAAAAAAGCGTCGCCGCTCCCTTCCCCTCGAGTTGCTTCCCGCGCCCGCCACGTCGCGTTGCCTTTCCGTTGTGGTGCTTTCTGTTTTTTCTGACTTGCCCCAAAGGGTTCTCCTTTTTGTGCTGCTGCGATGGCCCCTCTCAGCTGCTCCTTTGGCGGGCCTTCTTTGTCGCCGTCGCCGCTGCTGCTCCTGCTGCTGTTTCTCTCGTTGGCCAGAGTTCGAGGTGAGGCGGGGTGTGAGGTAGGAATTCCTTTCGGTCATGCCTTGCCTTGCCTAAAAGATGGAAAATCTGGCACCTTAAATGTTGTCTGAGGGCTAAGCAAGGCTTTCTCAGGGATGGGGAGAAGTCCAACTCCTCCCACCACTCAGTGTAGGGCAGTGATGGCCAAACTTGGCCCTCCAACTCTTTTGGGACTACAACTCCCATCAATCCTAGCTAACTGGACCATTGGTCAGGGATGATGGGAATGGTAGTCCCAAAACAGCTGGCGGGTCAAATTTGGCGGCTGCTAGCATTATGTATCAGATGAGCTGCCGGCCTCTTGTGTTGTTTTGGAGAGCTTAAGCGCAAGAAAGCCACTTTCTGTGTATGGACTGAGAGGCTAGTTACTTCAAAACATGTAAATTTAGGGCATCAAAATTCACTAAAAGTTAAGGGTGTCCTTTTCTTGTTGCCTTCAAAACTTCCTAAAAGAGTAAAGTGTGCAGCACTGAGGGTAAATGTGGTTGTTGTATATACCACCTATCTTCAGATATGAGGATTATACTTTAATTCTTGAAAAGCTGAAGGCCGTAATATGGCAAAATATACATTTGTTAGGGCCAACCAAAAGGTCACCAGCAAGGTTTCAAATGAGCTAGGATATTTGTTGGGGATTTGTCATGAATGCAACCCAGAATTGGAGGAAGAAAACATGGACTTCATATGAATCTGCAAAATTATACATTACGTAGTTTCGTCTACTCAAGATCCCTCAAGAATACAACACATTCAAAACAGGCTCTGCGGGGATATAGTTATAAAAAGTAGTTGCTCTAACTAGATGGCCAGTCTGCTTACACAGAGGAATGGATAGAACTGACCAGTGCTCCTTCGTTTTCCAAGGTTTTTGCCCCAAAATTGCCTGTTCCTATGATTATTGTACTTTGGGTCTGCCTCTTGATAACATGGGATGTTGGATCACCTTCCAGCCTTACTCTGGTGCATTTAAGCAAATGGGTACAACTGTCCTTAAAAATGGTATTCTTCCAAGGAAAGCTGTTCTGCAATGTCATCTTTCTGGGAATGCTCTCTAACTTACTCTGCTATTTTAAGTCCCGTTTATTTAAGATAGCCACCATTAATTGGACCTGTTCCCTCCTTGCATCCTTTGCACAGAGCTCACATTTATTCAAAATTTATACAGTTATTCAGACAGTTTTGAACTGGTTATATCACAAATAATAATATTGTGTGATAGTTCCATCCATATGTTCCTTCCTTCCATTTTTGGGCATAGATATTTTGGGCAGCTGTGGTAGCATACATAAATAGTTTTTTTTCTGTTCAGTAGGTACTTCTCCACCAATTATACCTTAAAGAAAAGCTGTTGTTTTGTTTTTGTTTTTTGCAAAGTGTGATTAAAAAAATGATAATCAAGGATAGAGATGCAGTTTTGTTCTTCATCACTTCTGGGTTTCTAACACAGCTCAAAGAAGAGTAATGTAACCATCATGGATGTCCTATGAAGCATACTATTCTCAAACAAAATGTCATTATTATTATTTTTTATCTTTTCCGCGCTAATGGTGGAAGGCTAGATCTCCCTTTGTCTTGGATGTGACGCACTGAGATTTGCCTTTGTGTGCAGAAATTGAAAGTTGCTTCGTTGAGGATTTTGGATTACAACAGGAAAATAAAGAGAAGAAACTTAAAAATATTCCACACAGAAGCACAATGGACTAACCCACTTGCTAAACTAATTCAGATACTAGGGGTGATGAGCCTCCATTACCTTCTTTTTATATACTTTACATTTGCTGTTTATTCTGCAAATCTCCCCTGAAAGACTGATGTTTGAAATGCAAGCGGGATTGAAAGAATATCTTGTTATTGCCATTGTTACGGTTTAACTACAAAATTGACTGTGTGAAATTTTGACTTTGATTCTGGCAACAATCCTCAATGGAATGATAAAAAGAATTATTGATGGGAGTTGTGGGGTTTCTCTGATGCATCAGCTTGTTAGCAGCTGGAACGAGATCACAGAAGGGAATTTCGGATATCTGACCGGTGTTAATGGTGGAAGGCTAGACCTCCCTTTGTCTTGGATGTGATGCGCTGAGATTTGCTGTTGTGTGAAGAAACCGAAAGTGAGTAGCTGAGGACTTTGGATTACAACAGGAAAATAAAGAATTCACACAGAACTACAATAGACTAATCCACTTGCTAAACTAATTTGGAGGCTGTTAAAAAAAAAAGAAGGATCAACATTGGCAATGTTTTATTTGGACTATTTGGACTAATTAAGAAATGCAGTATGAGATTAGATTATCACCCCCTGAACTTCAGAGCATGGGAAGCCACCCAAAAGATATAATTTGGCATTGAATATTTGGGGGTTTTTTTATTGTATTATAATTTGGAATGTTTTAATGTGGTTTTTATTGGATTGTTAAAATGGAAAATTTAATAAATATTATTTTTTAAAAAATAGAATTACATGTAATGGTAGGCAGCTGTTTCCTATGCACTCTTTTATCTTATAGTTTCCCCCCTTATGTTTTGTACTGCCTTGGCTAAATCTCTCCAAAGTAAATCTTTTTATATATGTATGTAAATTTTATATATTTTACACCACATATGATTAAAACAAAACAACCTGGACATTTTGCAGTAAAGAACATGATAGGAAATTATCTTTGATACTGTGTCGTATAGCCTCTCCCCAAACAAATCAGGATGAATGCTCAAACAAGGCCGGAAATGGCCTTGGTGTCCGATTCTTTTCCTTTTAAAGTATGAAGGCTGCATGTGCTAATGCTTGTTCTGATTTTCCTGTTAGGAAGGCGATGTCCTACAATAAGTTTAGAGAATGGCAGAATCATAAAATCAAAAGACTTGCAGCTAGGTGATGAAATAACTCTAGGCTGTAAGAAGGGGTGAGTTGTAGGTCACCTTTTGTACCTACTTGTCTTTGTTTATAAAGGTAAAGGACCCCTGACAGTTAAGTCCAGTTGCAGATGACTCTGGGGTTGCGGCGCTCATCTTACTTTACAGGCTGAGCGAGCTGGTGTTTGTCCACAGACAGTTTTTCCGGGTCATGTGGCTAGCATGACTAAGCCGCTTCTGGTGCAACGGAACACCGAAACCAGAGCAGCGCATGGAAACACAATTTACCTTCCTGCCGGAGCGGTACCTATTTATCTACTTGCACCTTTGGGCGTGCTTTCAAACTGTTAGGTTGGCAGGAGCAAGGACCGAACAACGGGAGCTTACCCCGTTGCGGGGATTCGAACTGCCAAACTTCTGATCAGCAAGCCCAAGAGGCTCAGTGGTTTAGACCAAAGCGCCACCCGCATCCCTTGGCTTTGTTTAGAACTGAAATAAAAAATGGAAGAGTGACTCTGGTCCAGCCCGTGAACACATACAGTATAACAGTTGTGTAAAGTTTGTATGTGATCCTGCATACACTCTGGTGGGGAGTAGCAGTAGTAAATGTGGGGCTGACAATGCCTGGCAACCTCCTGCTCCAGAATGTGTTAAGGGTAAGTATCTTACTACACTTAAATGGGTTCCTTGGGAGGAAGCACAAGGTATAAATTCATAAATAAATGTCAGAGCTATTGTGTTGCAGAATCCTTATTTCTTTGCTCTCTTTTCTGCCAGCTACCACACCAACTGCCCCACCAGCTGCCCCCACCATCAAACCCGGAAACACAACTCTTACCCCAGGTGAGTGAGAAAATGTGACTTTAATATCTCAGATTTAAGTCAGGATAATCTTACTCCATGTATGCTAATAGGATATATATGATTTCATAATGAAACCTCTTGGTGGCAGCATGGATGGGGCTCTGTTGTTTCCCTGACTTCTTGGGTCACAGCCACTTACCAAGAAGGGGGAGGAGTGAGGAGAGGGGATCACTGCATCTGGTGGACCTCACTCCTCCTCCTCCAGTAGCAACCCATGATATTGGTTAGTGATTTCGCCCTTTCACCACCTGCTCCACCTGCGCGGGCCAGTGACTCACTCATTGTTCCTGCTGGGGCCGCCTGCCATATTGTTTTTCTCCTTCATCCCCACCCCCTGCCATATTGACCCACAAAAGAAAGCCTGCAGTTTTGAAGTGCAGTCTTCCTTCTTTTGGTGGTGGCAGCAATGTGGGCATGGCAGTGATTTCTTCTTTGGGCCACTTGCTGGCTTTGCTCACTCCACCAGCCTACTCAGAGTTTTCTCTCCTTCATTCTGTCCCGTCTCCTGCATCCACACTGCTAGTGGCGGCAGCAGTAATGGTCATCCTTGACTGCCCACGTGCACTCAGTCACCAGCTGGATGATGGACAAATCCAATATAGTATTAGAGAGAAAATACAGATAAAATCAGATGTTGAAATAAAGTTGGACTATCAAAAAAATCAAAATATAAATAACAACAGCAATTTATTTTTCATTTTAAAAACTATTTTAACTTCCTAAAGCTGAGTCCAAAGACAGTGTCCTGAGACCATGTGGCACCTTATATGGACTTTCCTGGTTCTTAATTTTGAGAGAAGGAGTAAGGACAGTTGTAGTCAGCACTTCAAAATCTCTTTACACAGGTGGTCCAAAACCACCAACTACTGAAGACGGAGGAGAGGGCGCCGTAGACCCCGGACCAGGTAAACAATTGCTTTTCACTGTTATTGGTGGATGCATTTCAAGAATTGGGGGGGGGGGGGGAGCAAGAATTGAGTTTATGGATAGAACCAGTGGAGGAAATGGTCTCTTGTCAATATGTATAGAGATACGTCGCCAGAGAGAGGATTGACTTTATTAGAAGAATATCATGAGGATACTTGGGTACATGGTAGTGCTGTAGTAGTTTTGAGACAATGGAATTATACACCATAAGAGCAACCTGTAACAGAATGTTGTGGTGTGTGGCCTTCCTTCTGAACTGTGCCTATTCAGAATTTAGCAAGCAATTTCCCCCAGTCAGTGCATTGCATTTCCTTTGCCCGATCCCACATTCTGTTTTTGTTTTCGAACTGTCACGCTGTTCAGCTATTCAGCAAGGCCAAAATTGTCTATTTATTGAAATTTCAAACCCTCATAACTCAAAAATAAGATGAGATTTTTAAAAAGATTTAAACTTAGTTTTGATCATTCAATAAGTGTACAAAATATGAAGCAAATTGGATGACATGAGGTAAAAAAGTTGGATCACTTGATATGAAATGACCCTTAAAATATAATTGTGATAGAGGGTCTGGTCTTTATTCTCTTTTCTTTTTCTTCTTCTTTTTCTTAATTTTCTTCATTTGCTTATTCTTACTACTTTCCTATTTGTGGGGCTTTTTGCTGTTTTAGATGCTAGAGAATCCTTTAGTTCTGCCTGGCTTTCTGTGAATTGTGTAACTTATGGAATGCTACTCTTTGTACTAAGACATGTCTTTTACTGTATAAGAAATTCAAGCAAGCTTTCCAGTTTTCTTTGCTTTCTTTTAAAATTTTCTAAACTGCTTTTCATAAATTCCAGTGCAATGTTTTATGAATTGGTGGGGCTGGTGCTGTGATTTTTTTATTATTATCTCTATTTCAATAGCGCGTGCGCGCTCTCTCTCTCTCTCTCTCTCACACACACACACACACACACACACAGTTATATTAGTGTTAATTGTTTTTTTTTTAGCTGCTACTATTTTATCTGTAAGTTGCCTAGACTCCCTGTCTGGGGGGAAACACATGACATAAATAAATATAAAAATAACAACCCCCTCTTTTTTTATAGGACCAGATTCACAGACAACGCTTCCTCCAGACGATATAGGTACAGTTGAAAAGTGGTAGTGACAGCAAATTTATAAGCTTGTTTTTAGATTTGGTATTGCACTTCCAATGAATATGGCAGCTTTTTAAAAACAGGAAATGGTTTTGAGCTGAGAATGGGAAGTTGCCTTCCACCCAAACAGTTGGTAGCTTGCTAAGTATTGTCAACTCAGACTGGTAGCAAGTCTCCAGGTTTTCAGACAGCGGACATCCTGGGCGCTACCTGGAGATGCTGGGCAGTGAACCTGGGACCTTCCATATATAAATATTCATTCTTATGTATTTATCTGTCTTGTGAGTACCCTTCCTCTGCATTGGGGAGGACTCATTAATCTGATCCGCCCCCCTGAGACTTAATGGAATTTGATGGATTCCTCTGGGGCATTTTGTAGTAGGCAGCCAACAGTCCTCCTGAGACCTTAATCTCACATTGGAATAGGGAGATACAGCGGGCTTTCAACATAATTGCCCCTGTATGCCTTCTCTGGCACTGTTGAGCCCACTTTGCTCCCTGGTTTTCTGCAGTACTTGCAGCACTGAAGCAGGCTGGAGTGCAAGAGATGTAAGGCTCCATATGAAGTTAACCAGACACATGTTGGAGTGTATGGCAGTGAAAGCTACAAAGGCTTTTTTTGCTGTTTCCATGGCATCCTTTAATAATTGTTCAGAGCTTTTTGGAGTGTTGTAGGAATAACTGTCATATATTGCAGTTGGAGAACGGCTGAGACAAATTTGCAAAGCATTTTGAGAAGAAAGCCATCTGTATTTTTGCTGCCTTGAATGCTACTATTACTGAAGTACCAAATGAGGTGATCAGTGCCCAGTCTTAACCCAGTTTTATGGGACCAGTTTTATTTTTGTGGCCTGAGGACATGGACCAGATACTTGTAGCTGTCCAACTCACAACCTGATTTATCAACTCTTGCTCATTATGGTTTATTTGAGCTAGCTGAGGGGTACAATAGAGTATGTTCAGGGCCTGGTGAATCCATCTCTGCATAAGCTGGTAATGCAACCCCATTAAGAAAATCCTGGACCTGGTATCACATCTCAGTCATTCCTGGATTCAACTTCAGGTAGTTTGCCCTCATCCAACCCATCACTGCCTCCAGACAATGAGTACTCCTTTTGGCATTATCATTATCATTAGAAGAAAAACCCTTTGGTTGCTAGCAAGCACCTATCACTAGTTTTGGCTAGTGCCCCAACTATGCTCTTACATGGACAGGATCTTACCTCTGTGGAGCGCACATTGGCAACCTCACATCTGGAGTGCTGTCGTATGCTTTGTGTGGGCTTGCCCTTGGGATTGCTCTGGAAGTGGCAACTAGTGCGGAACACAACAGCAAGAGCACTGAGTGAAGTAGCCTGTTGTGCAAACATTATACCTGTGTGAGCAACTCCTTGGATGGCAAGTGGCAAGGGTCTGTAGACACAATCTCTTCGGAGTGTTCCAAATGATGCTATGGCGCTCCCTGGTACTGTGGGGACTTGTGGACTAGGAAACAGGACCGCAAATAACTAGAGATAAATTTCACTCCAAGTCCTCCTGAACACAGGTAACCACACATAATTGTGCCTACTTTCTGCATGTACTGCAAACTCAAGCCACCAACCAACAGAACTCTTCAGGTAGAGGATACTTTGTGACCAACAGTTGACAACATAAAAGATAGGAGAGTGTGGATAATGAGGTAAAGGAATTTATGTATATGCAGTTAAGCAAGAAGTAAAAAGAACTGTCTTGGAGTGCTGGTAACAGGACTACTGTATAAAAATAGAAAATGATGTAATTGAAATGATGTAACTGAAAACTTAAAAAAAGGGAAAGAAATACGATTGTGTTTGATACCATCAAACTTGATATCCTCCTGGATTGGTTCCATAGGATGGGTATGGGGCACAGTTTTACAGTGGCTCCAATCCTATCTCCCAGGCCTGTTCCAAAGAGTAGCACTGGGGAAGTACCCTTCAGCCCCCTGGCACCTGTGGAGTTTTATGGGGCATGATTTTATCCCCAGTGCCTGGCACAGTGGTGGACTCAATGATGGCTAATAAACTGAGCATTAAACCTGGTAAGATGGCATGTCTGCAGGTGAACAGATCCTGAGACTGGGAAACAGTTCAGTTGCTTGTTCTGAATGGGGTTGGACTCCCTCTAAAGAAGCAGGTATGGAGCTTGGGGTGCTATAGGGGTGCTATTTGTGTAACCAGGGGGCCAAATGGGTTCAGTGGCTAGGAGTGCCCTTCTCTTGACTTCAGCTGGTGTGATAGATACAGTTCTTGGGTACCGTAATTTAGTATGGTAGTACAGGCAACATGCTCTGTATGGTGTTTCCTTTTTTAATATTTTTAATAAAGTTTTCTTGGTTTACAAAGGTATGCGCAATGTCTCTTTAATATTGGGTTTAGAAGCTGTAGCTAGTAAAGAATGCTGCTATAAAGCTGCTGAAGGAGGTGCCCATGGACAGTACCTAACATCTGTGCTGAAAGCTGCACTGACTGCCAATATGCTGCTGAGCCAGGTTTAAAGTCTTGTTATTGGCGAGTACAGCCCTGAACAATGTGGAACCAGGAAACCCCTTACCTTGTATACTACTGCCTGGACATTTTGACCCTCAGGAGATGCACTCTCAGTAGTGCCATGTCCTCCTGAGGTTCATCTTACGTCCAATAAGACCAGGGACTTTAGTGTGGCAGCGCCTGCCCTTTGGATTCTGCTTCAAGTGAACATCAGGCAGGCTCCAGCTTTCTTGTCATTTAGGCACTTGCTTAAAGCTTGCCTATTCACTTGACCTTTGCTTGGGAGGTGATTCAGCTGTGTTGCTATATTAACTTTATCTACTGATTTTGAATATATTTTACAATTGTTTTATGGCTGTAAGACACTTAAAGATACATTTGTATGTAAAGGCTTTCCTGACTAGATATTACTCTATTTCAGATTCTGTGTATATCTCTGACATTGTTTATTGTTTGCTGTTGATTTTATAAATGTATATTTTAATACTTACATTACTTGATATGTTTCTAACATTTCCATAAACTGCTTTGGGATGATTTGAATCACTAAAGTAAGTGATATAGAGGAACAAATTTGGAATGTACAGTTGTACCTTATTTTATGACCGGGATCTGTTCTGAAGTCCCGGATGCTAGACAAAAAGTACGCACGACAAACCGCCACTCTGCACACACACACGGAGCGTTTGCACTTCTGTGCATGCACAATTTAGTACTTCTGTGCATGTGCGAGTGGCAAACCCGGAAGTAACCCATTCCGGTACTTCCGGGTTTGCCGCAGACGTTTGACGAAACGGACGCTCGACGAGGCAGACTCAAAACTATATGTGAAATTTTTAAAAGTGGGAAACCCATTTCTTGGTTCCAGTGAAATTCAGTCTTCTGTTGTGTACTGGAGTAGATTAACTCCAGTTATTAGTTGTACTATATTTTATTCAGTGTGTGACACACACAAATGCATACATGCATAGAAAGAGAGAGAGCACGCTACGATCTGTAACAATTACGGTACATCGCTTCAAATTTTAGCTCACTTTTTACTTACTTCTTTTCTAGAATCTGACAACACCGCAATTATTATTGGTAAGTAATTACAGAGCAAGTTACTTCAGTGTACAATCGCTGTTATTGTACTTTTCATGCCTTGTGATGTTGATTCTTTTTCAAATATGCTTAGGGTGCAAACTTTTCTCCAAGATCTGCTGTTTATTTATTTATTTGGTGAGGCCAACTCTGCTTCCTCCACTATCTTTGCTACTGTAATGTACATAGCTGTCTCCAAATTCAGCACAGACTTCCCCCATGCTGTGACTTTTAATGTTCTTGCACCTGGGTGTTACTGGTGCTTTAAAAAAATCCTCAGGAGTAAGGGTGTCTTGAGCTCAAGCATGCCAACTCCAGGGGGCCTAGTGTTGAGGTGGCTGTGTGTGAGAGACACATCGCAGGGCTAATGGGCAGCTCCTTCAGAGTGCTTGGTCTCTTCCGCTGCACGTGCATGACACGCGATACGTGTGACATCACACGCATGCTGGGCCCCCTCAGTCTTGGGGGCAACCTGGTGACACTGCTTCAGCTTCACACACTGCTTCGGTTGGAGAGTTGCTCTTTGACTGTCATTAGGGCCACTCAGTTTGCAGAGTTGACATCTGTTAAGGGCAGGAAGAACTCTTTGCTGCAATCAGTCTCTGAGGACAACGACACATCTGCCCCAAAAGGGGGTGACTACAGATGTACAATGGATTTGCTGCTTGAGGTGCGTATGTGTCTAGAGACTTGCAGTACCCAGTAGCACATGAACCTATCCACCTGAGTGACTTTAATGTCAATAGAGCATTGCAAGGTAACAACCTGTCTTGTGACTTCTATTGATACTATTGCTTTTCCTCAACAGAAAAATAATTACAGTACTTTGTCTTATTAATTAGTACTACGGTATATCATTCTCTTTTTTCCCTTCAAGGATGTATCCTGGCTGTTTTAGTTGTGCTTGCTCTAGTTGCTGTATTTTGGAAATACCGATATTCTGCGAAAACTGGGTGAGTCAGCCCAAGAGCAGCTGTCCCTGATTCTCTGTAGCCTTCTTGGTTGCTGAGTGAGCTTCCATACGCTTCTTGACTTCTACTTTGCTCACACTTTCCTCATACATGTGCTTAGTGTTCAGAAAGAGCTTGCACATTTTTTGTTGAACAGTTGCACTAATCTGCTAGAACAGAATAAAAGCTAACTAAAGCAAAGTAATCATTCTAGAATGGCTAATCAGTACCGGTATTTTATCCCATTTCCAGCATTGGTGTTCTGATGTGACAGAAATGGTATTTCTCAGTTTACATCAGCTGTCTATGCCAATGCTGACTTCACAATGACTATTCTTTCCCTGAAAATCTTGAAATCTACTATTAAATAAAGTTATAAAACATTATTCTCTCTTTTACAAATGTGTACTTGTGGTCTGTGATTTTTGCTTTCAGACATAGTAAGAAAATTGATTTGTTGAACAGTTCTGTCTAAAGGCAATAATGTTTTGTTTTGGTTTTTCCCCTAGAAGAATCTAGGCCAGTGCTGTAATCTAAACCAATAATTTGCAACAATAACTTATTCTGCACATTTCTCTTGCATGGCTTTCCTTTCTATTTTTTTATCCAGAGCTGTCCATTTTTGTTGTAGCTTTGTATGCATGATTTTACTGTTTTGATATGACGCATATATTTTCCCATAGTTTGTGAACACTAATTAAGCTGTTTCCATGAATTAATTCAGTAATTATTTACCCGTTATGAATATTCAGTGCAATGATTTCTGTCACAGTTTGGTTACATGTCTTTTAACACTTATGTGGGATTAAGATTGGATACCCAAATCATACTTATTGTTTTGTCAGAGGCAAGAGTTTTGTTTGATTCAGAGGCAATAACAACCCCAGTGGAGAGAAGGGCAGGCTCTCTAAGAGGAATCTGTTAGGAGTCACTATTTTTCTATAGTTAGGCTGTGTGTCTCCCATAGGCCTGGGTGATATATTGATCTCAGGAGTGAAATAATGTCACCTTCACTCAGCAGTATATCGCTTGTGAGACTGCCACCGCTCTTGAGTCCCTCTGCTAGCAGCGCTCGCTGAGTGAAACCACCACCCCACTCTGCCCTCATATGGTACAAAGGGAGAAACAAGCTGCATAGTTCCTCCCTCTGCATCTTTAAACTGCTCGGCTGAGGAGTGTGTGGCTGCCCTTGCCTCAGTTGAGCAGTTTGATGGAGCATCTGATCCCACCATTGGCTCACATTATCCAGTGGGGGTGAGGGCTCCGTGAAACTGCTTGGCTGCGGAGCGCAGTTGACGCTGCCCTCAGCTGAGCAGTTAAAGGATCCCCCAGCCCAGCATTGGCTCTTGCAAGCCAGCCACGTGGTGGGGGATCCTTTAACTGCTCGGCTGTGGGACGCATGGTTGCCTCCCCTTGGCTGAGGGGAGGTGGAAGAGAGGCTTCTTCCATCCCGCAACTGAGCAAAGCCGGATGCTGCTGAGGGATCGGTGGTCACTCAGTTGGGGGGTGGGAGCCTTTCTGCCCCCAACTAAGCAGGGAGCGGAGGCCAGCTGCATTGACCCCAGCCTGTAAGGCGCTAGGGTGAAAGGGCCTCAGCTCCTGAAGTGAGAACTGCCTCAGTTTCACCATACGTCTCGCCGGCTGGGGCAGTGCAGCTTGTTTCAGCATCGCAGTGTATCACCAAACTGTGATGTTGGGCTGGTGATATAGTGAGATGCTGAAAACTTAACATCAGCCAGCCCTAGTCTCCTACTCTTATATCTGTTGTGTTTATATAATCTGCTTCACTTCTAATATCCTGCAGTTGCTAACAATCAGTGCATTACATCTTTTTCTGTAGCTTCTGGAATTGATTTTCCTGCTCAAGAAGCAACAGCATTGCTACAGCTTCAGTGTGACAGTTACTTGCATTACTTTTAAAAAATGAATAACATGAAGTGGAATGCAGATGTATTTGTGTGTTGCTTTTCTCCTTCCTGACAGGAAAAGTAAACAAAATGATGTAATGGTCAAAATATAGGTGTTAATTTTAAATATTTTATTTTATTTTTACAGAGAACCTGAAGCTCCTGCTGGCCCTGCTGAATTTGACGCGTCAGAATTGGAACCCAAAGGTTCCAACTTGGAGTAGCCTTCTTTAGTAAAGCTGTGCTCCAGCACCCTTCCAGCTGATTGTTATTTCCTAACCGTTCTCATTTGGAGCTGTTACTCTACAACTGGAAATGAGAATTGAAGGAAGAACTATGTGGAAAGCCAAAGCAATTTTCATTAAAAACTGGCCATCCAGGCTATCCAGCTACTTGAAGCATGAAGCAGTACTGGGCCCCAACAAAACTCTCTCCATTTGCTCTTTCTTTTGCATAGAACTGGGTTCCAACTTCCCTTGAAGAATGTCTCTTAAGTAACGCAATCAAATACAGAGCCAAGCAGAACTGATTGTATATTTACCCTGGCAAGATGCATTATTCTTCCTTCAAACCATGGAAAGATGTAATGGGTTCTGTGTAGGAAATGTGAAATATTACAATTTGTTTCCTAGAATCTTGTCCATCTCACGAAACAGAAGGAGCAAGTGTAGCTGTTAAAATTTACCAACCTTTTGACTTCCTCAAGCCTTTCTAATGCAGAATTCTAAAAGCTGCCTTGATTTACTTACAGGATTTTCAAAAGTGTAAACAACAGTAATATATGCCTAATTATATGTGATATATATTGATATGATATGATTATGAGAGTCATAGGCAAACAAAAGCTCTACATCCTTAACCAAAAAATCAAGAACACTTTTTCAACACCTTAATTTCAGTGGGAACAAGTTAAGTAAAATAACTCTTCCATTAAAATCAATTAGAGTGAAAAGTGCAGTGCTTCATATGGTTTGAATTAAAGCTTGCTATATTCATGAAGGCATTCTGTTTGTTATACACTGTTTTTAGAATCTAAATTGTTCATATTTATTTATTTAAATTGATTAAATATGTATAGAGAAGAAATGCTGTTTATCTTAGAATGTGTGCAAATAAATTGAAATGTTGAATGAAAGCCACTAAGTATTATCACTAGTTTTTCTACTCCCAAATGATCAAAGCAGCTGATTATACACTGCAGTTTGGGTTGATACAGCTAATGCCACATAACTGTTTCCAATCGCTTTCTGGCTATGCATGATGCATAGAAGCATGATGCAGTCAAGATAGATGTTTGTGGGCAGGTACTTAACGTCTCCATTACAGCACCTAGCCAGGCATTCTGTGTACTCTTTTATCTTATGCAAAGCCTCACGAGATGGTGCCTTGAACAGAAGTGTGTGTTCTCAGTATCTCAAGAGGGCCCAATAGCTCAAGTATTGCTGCTGATCAATGCCAGGTCCATGAATGGCAAAACAACAGCCATCCCAGACTTGATCTGGGATGAGCATACTGACCTGGGTTGTATTACAGAGACTTGGTTGGATGAACTGGCGGGTGAGTAACCTCTCAGCTTTGGCCACTGGAATTATCTGTACACCAGGAGGCAAGATCAGTGCGGTGAGGAGGCCGAGCTGCAGTGGTCTATCATGATTGCATCTCCCCTGACCAGGTGCCCTTTCTCCCAGTTTGTTGGGTTTGAATTTGTGTATCTGAAGATGGGTGACTGAGACAAAATAGGGATTCTGTTGCTGTAGCCCCAAAGAGGTCTTGGGGTTTGTGCTGGTCTCCTTCCAGCATATACTGGTGGACTTTTAACATTCATGCTGAGGCTGCCCTGTCAGATACATGAGTCTGTCCCAAATAATTTCTGGCTCTACTCATGCATCTGGGCGCACTCTGGATTTGGTTTTCTGTGAAGGATTGGATGATGGTGATCTTAGTGTGGAGGGATTTTCTATAGCTGCATTGTCATGGTCAGATCACTACTTGGTGGAGTTCAGACTTGCTGAAACTGGATACATTTCAATTTGTACAGCCCAAAGATGTGGACAGAATCCCTGGAAATGTGAGAGCCACCACATGTGTACTAGATCCTTGCTCTTTCTGGCCCATCAAAAAGTCCAATGGGCGAACTTGCTGGGTGGGTGAAGGGAATGGTCAGTGCCGCCTTACAACAAAGTTCTAACATGCCTAAGGGAGACAGTTAAAAGACCTCTATTGAAAAGGCCGTCCTTGTATTGGATAATTATTGGCCAGTTTCTAATATTGCAGGTGTGGTGGCATCTTGTCTCCAGGAGTTTCTGGAAGAGTTACCCAGATCTATTTCAATCAGGTTACAGGCCTGGTCATAGGAGAGAGACAGCTTTGATCACCTTGGTGTGGATTACTTACACCAGGAAGTGGACCGTGGAGCGTGACCCTCTTCAAGATTAATATTGGGAGGGAGAAGCTGTACTGTAATTACTCTAGGGGCCAAGGCAGGGCGGTAGAGGATTGGGGTAATTTGTACATGCTTGAACTTTTATGGGGTGTATGGGGTGTTATGGGAGTGTTGATACCTGTGGTGGGGGACATGTTGTGAACTTTCTGAGGTATTTGTCCACCTTTGTTCCCCACTCTGTATTTAGCTCTCACCTGTGGCTCCTAGAAGGTATCAGCATGTGACAACATCCATAATCCAGGAAATGGATTTAGCTGGATGGCTATACCAGGTGAGGGTAGCTAATGAGTCTCAAACCCTCAGTGTGTTAGGGATTTGTCTTGCATGCAAAGACAGGCTCTGGCAGATTAACTGGACAAGACCAATAGTGGGTCCAGTGATCAATAAGGCAGTTTCTGCACCTGCTGTAGAAGGGAAGGTAGCCCATCTG
The DNA here is from genome assembly GCF_964106915.1 of Podarcis gaigeae. Lineage (NCBI taxonomy): Eukaryota > Metazoa > Chordata > Lepidosauria > Squamata > Lacertidae > Podarcis > Podarcis gaigeae. The sequence continues at coordinate 39,358,483 of NC_139682.1, read as the reverse complement.
GGAGAAGGAAGTCTCTGATCCTAAACCTCCCCTGCATTGTAGAATATCTTTAGGAAGAAAAGGCCATTTGTAACCACAAATCTGGAGTGTAGTCCCTAAGATAGTTGGATGGCTCCTTTCAGCAGCTGCTGCAGCCCAATTGGTGCCCTGCCTTCCTTTGAGCCACATCAGTGAGGCTCAGAAAGGGGTCTTGCTGTCTAGGCCGCAGAGGTCACCAGTGCTGCTAACACCGCTGTTTGACTTCACCCCTGGAGACACATGCCATTGTCTCTCGAAACAGATGGGTGCAGACAACAGCAGAACTTGTGTGTATGTGTTTGCAGAGATAGTGCTGGTGGATGGATGGTGGCAGTCAGCACTGCCCAATCCTCTTCTAAGCTAAACTAATGAAGAGTACAGGAGAACTGCAAAACCTTGGCATACCTGCTGCATTGAAACGGCAGTAATTCTTGGCCTATTTGGTATTGATACCAGATGCCCAATGTTGTGTTGTTCACTCAATTCCTATCTGTACTGTACACTTAAAGCAATATCCTATCACCTTCATCTGCCCCAGCTACAACAAAACATGTCTCTACTGCATCATACTCTACAGTCTAGGCAGGCGCTGCAACCTTCCAACCGTTTGACTTCACCACTAAGGCAGATGGATGCCAACAAATAATACGTCAAACAGTCATGGGATATGTAGTTGGTAAGGGTGTTGAGACTTCAGGGACTCTTATTTCCCTCCCAGTGCTAATTTGCATTGAGAGTGTCTTTAAACCACTTTTGTTGTCCACTGACATTATCTTACCATTATTAATTTGGGAACAGTAGTTGCTTTGGAAAACGATAATCAAGCATCTCTGAACGACATGACCAGTCCAACGAAGCTGATGTTGAAGAATCATTACTTTGACACTGGTGATCTTTGCTTCTTCCTGTATACTGACATTTGTTCGCCTCTCTTCCCAAGTGATATGTAAAATTTTCTGGAAACACCGTGGATGGAATCTTTCAAGGAGGTGGATATGTCATTTATAAGTGGTCCATGTTTCACAAGTGAATGTCTGAGTCCTTAATCGAGAGAAAGCTGCACTCACAGACCTCAGGCAATGCTGGGTTTCGGTATCATTGTTGGCCGTTGTTGAAAGATAACTGCCTTGGTAGGAAAAATTATTGATATTTGCCAACATCATAAAGTTGGATTTGTGGTGCTGTGTGTGTGTGGGGGGGGGTGTTTTGTGCTTGCTTGTTGGCACAGCACTTTGTTTTTTTGGATGTTGAGCAATAGGCCAGGCTTTCCATAAGCTTCTGTTAACATATTTAGGATGGTTTGGAGGTCATCTTCTGAGTGTGCACACACTACATGCTTTGAGCCTACTTTGCTTTGAGCTTTCCATCTGTTTGATATATGATTTCTACACCGGTGGGGAGTATCTCTTTTACAGTGTGTAGGGTCATGGTGCTGAAAATAGTAGGCGTTCTTTATTATCTTAGGAAGTGGGATGGGTTGTTAAACCGTTCTGAGAGCAGAATAAAGGGTCTTTTTCTGTGGGAATGAATTCGGGCCCCTCGAGGTCTCCCAGTCCCAACACCAGGAGCAGCTGGACACGCCCCAGGTTGGGCTGCATTGCGCGGAGCCCGTTATCTCTTCCCCTCAGGGGTCCAGACCCACCACACGGCTTTTAACCTAAACAATAGGGCGCCTTTCCCCCTCAGTTATGGTTTCGCCCACATTTTCCACCCGCCAATCCCGAGCGCGCTCTTGCCCGCAACCTCCAACCAGCACCGCGCGGCGGCCTTGGAGCGTTAGCTAATACCGGGAACCGATAACGGCGGAGGCGGTTCCTCGTGCGGCTCCTCCCTCTCCGCCTTCCTCTCGGTGGAGCCTCTGAGGCGACGCTGCTGCTCACGCCCCTTGGCCGGAAAAGCGCGCCGCCGCCTCTCCCTTCCCGTCCAGTCGTTTCCTGGGCCCGCTCCGTCGCTTTGCTTTTCAGCTGCGGCGGCGCTTTCTCTTTCTCTGACTCCGGGCTCTCTCTTTCGTGCGATGGCGCCTCTTCCTGACTTCCCTGGCGGGGGGCGGTTTCCGTTAGCGCTGCTGCCGCTGTTTTCCTCGCTGTCCAGAGTTCAAGGTGAGGCGGGGGGGGGGGGGCTTCGGGATGCCCGTCGGTTCTTCTGTCAAATGGGAGGCGCCCCGCCTCGCTCCAGTGACGGGCGAAGCAAGGCTTTCTCGGGGATGGCGAAGGCAGTTCCCGCGTCCAGGGCAGGAGGGAACTAGGAGCCTGTCTGTGTTTACCTGAAGTTAGCTCTCTTCCCCTTCCCACGTGTTCGTTCTTATTCTGCTCCGCCTTCGGCTGTGACAGCACTTCAGATATAAAAAAACAGCCTTAACGTCTCCTCTTCAATCTTCCATCTTCCAAGGCATCCTCTTTCTATTGCGCTTCATAAGACCTTTAACCATAGTTTCTCCCACACAGATTCTTTCTCAAAGTAATGGCTCCATCATGGGGAAGGAGACAAGGAGTTGCTGGTGTTGTTTGTATCTTTCTCCCTCTGTCTCCTGTTAGTCATTAGATGTGGGTAGCAGGTGTGCCACCCATGTGGTTCTCACAAGTTTGTTTACATGAAAAGGCAACCACTTATTTTCCATGTGTGTAGCAGGTGGTAGATAAGGCTCCCATCTGAGCCTCAATTATCTGTGAACAAGCCCCTTAAAATTCAGCTTACATCTGAAGAGTCATAGTTATGATTACTTTATAAGTCTTACTGCTGCCTATCTTGTTCCAGCTGTGCTCTGCAAATGAACTCCCAGAGTCTATTGGAACATGGTCCTATAGATCCCAGTAGAGGAAAATGTCATGGAGATTTACGAATTATCTACTACACTCCAATGAACCTTGCCTTCTCTCCTATAGCTTCAGAACTTCCTCTGAATTTTTATTTCCAAGTGATTGCACCCATCCACATGTAGCCAATGCTACCCTAAGGAGCGGGGATCCGAAAGACAGTTATCCTGCTGGGACTGTTTTGCCCTACCGTTGCATTGCAGGTTATGAGTCTATTCCTGAAGACACTCTTTTTCTTACATGTCTTGACACTTCAAAATGGTCAATAGAAAATCCTAGGTTTTGTCAAGGTAAGTTTCACTTAATTAGCTGAATATCTAAAACTGTTGAACTTCCATCTTAGATCAGATATCTTGTTTGAGGACTGGAAGAGACCCAGAGACTAATAATAATAAAGGAGGCTTTTCTTTTATAGAACATTGGAGACTTAAATTGAGGAGATGTAATATTCTGAACATCACTCCTCCTAATGATGGACTCAAGTGGTGAATTCCCTTGGGTCTGTAGACACACGGTGCTTTTAAGAAACAAGAAGAGAGCAATAGCATGTTTGGAGGAAATATTACAACATTGTAGTAAACAAAATAGAGTTTTTCATTATCTCAGCTGTTGTCTTTTAAAATTATTTGAACAAATATACCTTTGTTTTACCTATTGTCATAAATACAGGGGTGTGGGAGTACTATTACAACTTTATAGTAAACAAAATAGAGTTTTTAATGATCTCAGATGTCAACTTTTTAATACTGGATAGTGTCAGCTGCAACAGTCCAAAAACTTTGAACATCTATATGCCAGAGGCAACAAAGAAATAAGTGTACATAAAGCAAGAAATGGTCTCTCAACTGCTTTCAACTCATGAAGGAATAAAGAAAGAACACTTAACGTCTGCATCCATCCCTAAAGATCACATTATTGTGAACCACCAGTAAAACTGGATATTGAATTATCCTTTAATGAATATAGTATTTCCAAGGACACTTTCAGACTGTCTCTATATTGTAGGAGGGATTCAATTAAATACCAACAAATTCAGGTAGCACAGTTGACATGTATTTGGTTCTCTTGTGCACCAAATCTGATTTTTTTAAAAAAATGGACATTTTGCAGTAAAGAATGTGATGGGGAATTGCACTGGAGATACTAAGATAATTTTTTTGGACACAATGCCGTATAACCTCTCCCCAAACAAACAGATCACCTGGAAGTGGCCTTGGTGTTTGTAGTGTACCCTTTTTATTTTCTTTTTAAAGAAATCAAGGCTACATGTGCTAATGCTTGTTTTGATTTTCCTGTTAGGAAGTCGATGTCCTACTATAAATTTAGAGAATGGCAGAATAGTAAAATCAAGCGATATGCGGCTAGGTGATGAAATAACTCTAGGCTGTAATGAGGGGTGAGTTGTAGGTTGCCTTTTGTACCTACTTGGCTTTGTTTAGAACTCCTGGGAGGGGCTCGTGACAGATACATATTAATTGTTAAAATATTAGGCTAGATTTTTGACATTCTTGTTTAGTCTGTGTTATAATTATAATTATGGGTGTCCAGGGAAAGCGTGAGGTGGGGAGTAAATACTCCAAATAAATTAATAAACAACTTAGCAGCACCAGAGAACAGGTCTACCATTTCTGGTTGGTTTAATAACTGGACAGTGGAAAGCTCTGGCTTTTGAGAAATGTGTATTCAGGTCTTTCATTTGGTTATTTCTCAGTGTGTAGAACTGTCTTTCAATGCTGGCATCTGGATGTGTTTCCACTCACTGATGAAATCCCCAGTTCTTTCCCTGGCTCCTTTTACTCCTTGCAGCCCTTAATTAAGTGCGCTGCTGCTTCAAGCAAGTCCACGGTTCTCTGTGCATTTCTCTAAAAATAAAATAAATATGACAGAATAATGATATTAGACCACACTTGAAGGTTTTCAGATGCCCCCCTAACTTCTCTCCAGCAAAATAAACATAATAATATTTTGCAGAGTTCATGTGCTCCATACTTTCTCAACCACAGCTCTGCCCCCTATGATATGGTGTGATAATCATGGATTTTATCTACAATCGCTTTGGCAAAACAATTTTCTAAATCATTATAAACTCAAGTGGGGTGTTATGACATTTTTAATGAAATAAGATCTGTTGGGAAGATCATGAATTCCTGCCTTTACTGCTCCCCTTTCTTTTTGAGGTCACACACCCCATCATAGCTGAATGTCAGTCCTGGATTAGATACCTGAATTGTATTTCAAGTACTTCACCTTGAATTGAGGAAGTCCACTATGATGAATTTTGAAAGCCTAGGTTGCTGCTTACAAAGGCACTATGTCCAAGCTACTGGCGTTTTTATGTTGGTATCACTTTTTCTGGGCACTCTTTAACAAAGAGATAATTCCTGTACAGTGGTACCTTGGGTTACAAACGCTTCGGGTTACAAACTCCACTAAACCACAAGTAGTACCTCGGGTTATAAACTTTGCCTCAGGATGAGAACAAAAATTGTGCGCCAGCGGCAGGCCCCATTAGCAAAAGTGTGCCTCAGGTTAAGAACGGTTTCGGGTTCAGAACGGACCTCCGGAATGAATTAAGTTTGTAACCTGAGGTACCACTGTATCTGGAATTAAATTAAATAGGTAGCTTGTCTCAACCTAGACTGACAGCACCCAGAGAAAGGGTTTTTTCAGTTGCCCCACCTTTAGAATCCTCTCCCCAGGAAGTTTCCCCTGGTCTCACTTTCACATTGTTTTAGCAGCAAGTGAAGACCGCTTTACCAGGTCTCATTCAGTGTTGTTTGAACTGGCTTCAATCAAACTGTTATTATATTTTTGCTGCTGTGTTGTTTGTAACTGCTTTTGAACTGGTGGTGGTTGGTTTTATTTTTTTCCGTTTCTGTCAGCTAGCAGAGTGGTGACTCTGTAGGATGGGATATAAATAATCTAAATAAACCAAGTATACTGCATTTGAAAATATGCTCTATTCACATACTTTTTAATGCCCAATTCACTAAAATAAAAGATTTCTCTTTCTCTTTAGGTACAGATTGATAGGCGAAAAGACTCTTCGATGTGTGCTTGTAGGCGACAAATTGGAGTGGCATACGGGACCTCCATTTTGCCATCGTAAGATGAATTGTTAATTTGAATTTAATTTAATATAAACTCAATGTGCTATTGTGTGACTCTATTTATTGCAGAAGTGTAAGTGTCCTCAACCAATATTCAGAGTTCAGGATGCTTTCTGATCATGCTCAATATACTCAAACCCACCCCCACCCCCGCCGAGCATTCCTTGCTCTGAAGGCGGCACTGGGCTTTGACAGCTCCCTCTGTGAAGTTTCAAGTCCAGCTTGCTTCACAGAAGATCCAGTTTGCTTTTGAGGAGGTTGCAATACCTACACAGCAGTCTACTTTGGTTCAGTGTTTGGGTGAAAGTTAAAATGAATGATCAGGCCCTGAATTATCAAAAGATTACTTCATAAAGTGGAACATCATTTAAGTGAAAATAACTTTAGTCCAAATACACTCCTAACAGAGATGCTTTTGCAATTGTAGTCCTGCTGAACTGTTAATGTTTCTTTTGATTCCCAGAAATCCGATGTTACCCCCCTGAAAACATTCCCTTTGGCTCACACAGTGGTCGACCTTTTGAAGAGTTTTATTATGGCTCATCAGTGACATACACTTGTAGAGAAGGTTTCTCCCTTATTGGAAGCCCAGTTAGTACATGTTCAACTTCTGCAGATGGTACTCGTGGAGAGTGGCAGCCATCTCCGCCTAAATGTAAAGGTGATGGAGATTATGTTTAGTATCTTTGATGTACTATGTTAATATAATTTGTGTGCAATGGCTGGTGAATGGAATTCTTGTTAGAAGGAGCTAACTTTGCAGTCTACTAAGCACTCTATTCCTGCTGTTCAACCTGTGAGGTATTCAGTGGGACTGCAAATGATTCAGTGTAGGAGATGCAATAGTATTGCCCCCTCAATGAGTTGCTTGTTTTAATCTGAGTCAGTTTGAGAGTTTATCCAGGCATATCCAACTCCCAAGAGACTGTGATCTACTCCCAGTATAAAAAAGCTGGCAGTGATCTACCCATTGTCTTTGGAGGGAGGAGGAGTGTGCGTGGGGTGGGTGGATTGCCCAGAATTGTTGAGCTTTTTTTAGGAGGGAAGTGCCCAGAGTTGCTGAGCTTTTTTGGGGAGGATTGCACATAGTTTTTTGTAGCTTTCCCCCATAACTTTTTGTACATAAGGATCCCATGATCTACCAGGATCAGCTGGCGATCTACCAGTAAATCACGATCTACTGGTTGGACATCCCTGGCCTCTAATCCAACCAAAATAACCACTATTGTGTCCCACTGAGAACAAAGGAAATTAGATTTAGTTCTGAGCAATTTGTTTGATTAATTTCATTTGGACTTGGTTTGGCTTTCTACATTCCAAGGGCTCTTTGTGCAGTATCTATACTAAACAAATCTTGCATTCAGATGAAGTAATCAGTATATAATGACCTAACTTTACCCATAGTATACTGGCATAATACTATATGCCATATATCAGCCTTATTAGGAATAGCCTGCATAGATGTGGTGGTTGTTTAAGAAAAATATTCAGTGGGTCACGAATACTTTAGTGAAATAACTTCAGCAGACGGACTGAGGGCAGAGGATGCAGTCATCTTTCAGTAGCTAAGCAGATCTAGGAAGGCAGGTTCTGAATGTACTAAGTAGATCTACACCATTTAACATCAAAATCTGAGGCATTGGAAAACCTGATCCAAAAATTGTATAGGGCTTTAAATAGTTCTTAGCAGTTTCCAGAAAGCTTTCCCTGAAGTGCAACTCAGCCTATTTTAATTTTATACTTGCTGGAATGATGTTAATGTTTCTAGAGGTTAGTCTTTTGTATCTTATCTGATTTTATCTCATTGTACATCACTTTGATAGTTCCTATCTCTGAAGTGGTTTACAGACTTGTAGAATAAATACAGGTGAAACTCGGAAAATTAGAATATTATGGAAAAGTTCATTTATTTCAGTAATTCAACTTAAAAGGTGAAACTAATATATGAGACAGATTCATGACATGCAAAGCGAGAAATGTCAAGCCTTTATTTGTTATAATTGTGATGTTTATGGTGTACAGCTGATGAAAACCCCAAATTAACAATCTCAGAAAATTAGAATATTAAATGAAATCAGCAAAACAAGGACTGCAAATAGAGCAATATTGGACCTCTGAGAAGTAGAACCGTGCACATGTACTCAGTACTTGGTTTGGGCCCCTTTTGCATCAATTACTGTCTCAATGCGGCGTGGCATGGATGCTATCAGCCTGTGGCACTGCTGAGGTGTGATGGATGACCAGGAAGCTTCAATAGCAGCCTTCAGCTCTTCTGCATTGCTCGGTCTCATGTCTCTCATCTGTCTCTTGGCAATGCCCCATAGATTCTCTATGGGATTCAGGTCAGGCGGGCTTGCTAGCCAATCAAGCACAGTTATCCCATGGGCACTGAACCAGGTTTTGGTACTTTTGGCAGTGTGGGCAGGTGACAAAGTCCTGCTGGAAAATGAAATCAGCATCCCCATAAAGCTCATCTGTGGAAGGAAGCATGAAGTGCTCCAAAATCTCCTGGTAGATGGCTAAGTTGACCCTGGACTTAATGAAGCACAGTGGACCAACACCAGCTGATGACATGGCTCCCCACAGACAAATAAGCAAACCTTTGCTTGTTTTTCTGAAGTTTGCTTAGTTTTTTCTTTCTTGCCTTTGCAACTTGGTGAGTGTCTGAGGTGGGATGGACAAACAAGCCACAGTTAAATAAAAAGGTGCTGGCCGCACCTCTAATGCCAATCTACAATTGCAACAAACTGAAGTTTATATGCTAATAACATCAGACTGTAGTTTATTTGCAGTAGATAAACCATAGTTAAGTCCTTGTGCAGAGTTTAATCAGCCATGGTTTAATTAACAGGTAGATTTCTAAATATTGCTCTTCTCTTTTCAGTGGTCCGTTGCCGTGATCCTGAAATAGAAAATGGAAGAGTGACAACAAAGCCTCAGCGTTTTTACACATATGGAGATCGTGCAGATTTTGAATGTAATCCAGGATATGTTATGGTGGGGAGTAGCACTTGTACATGCGGGCCTGACCATGCATGGATTCCTCTTTTTCCAAAATGCTTTAAGGGTAAGTATCTTACTACACCTAATTGGGTTCCTTGGAAGGAAGCATAGGGTATAAATTCAATAAATAAATGTCAGAGCTATTGTGTTGCACTTGTGTTGCAGAACATACTTATTTCTTTGCCCCCTCTGTTTTCTACCACCAATGTTGCCACCATCCATCCAGATGGAGGTCCCAAAAAAACAACTTCTAGCACACATGAGTTAATAAAAAGCAGGGTGGATTTGATTTAAATGAATGGATTAATGGGATTCATTTACCAAAAAATTTAAACATTGCATATAAAGCCTCATGCTACATAATTAAAAACAAATCCTTATTTCCTTATGAATAGCCTTTGGACTATAATGTTACTTAAATAGAAAACTATCTTTAGAAAGATTTATCCTCCAAAATACTTTTTTTTAAAAAAAATAAATCCATTTTTATCCTCCACAGCGGGAACGCCTGGAGGAGGAGCTGGAGGAGATGACAACCCAGGCCCTGGAAATGGTAAACGTTTGCTTTTCACTGTTATTGGTGGATGCATTTTAAGAAGTGGGGAGTGAGCAAGAATTGAGTTTATGTATAGAACCAGTGGAGGAAATGGACTCTTGTCAATATTTACAGAGATAAGTCAACAGAGAGAGAATTAATTTTATTAGAAGTATATCATGAGGAGACTTGGGTACATGGTAGTGCAGTAGTTTTGAGATACTGGAATTACACGCCATAAGAAGAACCTGCAACAGAATGTTGTGGTGTGTGGCCTTCCTTCTGAACTGTGCCTATTCAGAATTTAGCAAGCTATTTCCCCCAGTCAGTGCATTCCATTTCCCTTGTCCCGTCCCATGTTCTGTTTTTCTTTTCCAGCTGTCACTATGTTCAACCGCTGTTTGCCCTGCTCTTTCTTCATTAGTCTATGTTTTGAAGGGGTTGCCTCTTTAGGTTTTCTTTTACCAAGCATGCAAATATCCACTTGTTTCACAGTCGATCTTCTGGCTGCAGTTCAATAGGCACTCAACAATCCGAGTTTGCATTTAGGTTAAGGCAAACTAGGTGGTTAAAGTTCAAAGATAGCATGATCTGCCAGCTAATTAGCACCCAGAGAGCTGGTGGGTTGCTGGGGATCCAAAAAGCACTGGTTAACAGGCTAGAAAGAAAATAAATAAATAAATAAATAAATAAATGCAAGCTAGCTAGCTTAAAGGAATTACTTGATTTTGAAAGAATACAACTGATAAGATAAACACTGAACCTTCAGTTTATACTGCCTGTAAATCTCCATCTTGTACATGTGTTTGCTGCGAAAACAAAACTGAATTCTGTCTGTGTGAGAAAGGAATCGGAGTCAAATGAAAGGAATTGGAAGACTATCTTTTTCTTTATTTCTCTTCTTAGCTCGCTTTTCTATTATCTTTAATTCTTGTTTTCTCTCTGCTAAGTTTATCTATCTATCTATCTATATGCTTTTTGAAGTTTCCTATCTTGGATTGATGAAGATACACACAGGAAGGTGATGGATGGAAGATGAAGGGCCCTGCTTAAGGGGCAGTGGAGAGGATCTCCCAGGGTGGGAGGCTACGGGAAGAGGAAGAAAGTCCCACCCACGTGAGAGCTGGGAGGGTTCACTTCTGTGTGTGGAATAAAGGTTAAGGTATAATTGTGATAGAGGACCTGGTATTTATTTTCTTCTGCTACTTTTCTTTATGATTCATTATCTTCTTATTTTGGTTATTCTTGCTTCTCTCCTATTTATCTTCTTTAGATTAGTTCAGCTTTTATTGTATTTTATGTTGAAAACTCTTAATAAAAAAGGATAGCAGGGGAAACTGAAATGAGAAAATGTCAGTGGGAAAGCTAATCTACAGAAATTGTGAGAACCTGTCTTGTGGTAAAATGGAAGGGAGAAGTGGAAGCATTTGTTCTGTTGTGTCAATAGATGTAAATTTTATCAATAGTACATATGCTCCTTATTTTTTGTTTTTGTTTTGGTACAAATTTTATTGAGAGAAACTAATCTACAAGAAATAACATAAAAGAAACTAAAAAGGAAGAAAAGAGCAAGAGAACTACACCATCCTTTCTCACCACTGTATCTTAAATATTATCCTATTATCTAATGCTTCTTGGGTATCTCAGATACCTTCTGACTGCTTGGTCAGTTTGGTCAACTCCTAAACCCACTAGTGTCTGAAATACTTTTTTTAATGCTGAATTTTCCCATGGAAAAATCACTCAGAAATTTTGAGGAGTAACTGCTCTGAGGGTTTTTCCCTTTCCACTTTAGTTCTTTGTGTTGGATATAAGCAGTGTCCAGTGCACAGCGGAATGATGAAAAGTACGTGCCAACATGCTCTATATTACTTTATTTACACTTCAAAGCTGGTAATTTACAGAAAAACATTTTTCCCTCTGCCGGAGCAGAGAAAGGCATCCTCTCTCCTCTAAAGCACGGAGAGAATCACACTGAACTGCAAAGAACAGTGAAAAACAGGAAACCAGTGTACGTCACATCCAGTCTCCTTTCCCGTGAGAAAACCCAACAGCACTTGACTGTGGAATGTAAACATTGTCTTGTGACAAGCACTTCGCTGCTCAGTGAAAGAAGCAGAAACCAACATCCTCCCCCTTTCTGTGAACATCACTGGGCAGCGTGTTCGTACAATATCAGTACAAACCCAACTTCTGCACATAGGTACAGTGTTGATCCTTTGATACAATCTTGGACAATACATCAGCAGGAATTTCATTACCTGGCATATAGGACACCGTTACGAGTCCCTTTTGAATACGTTCCCTAGCATGTTGCAACTTCAATTGCAAGTGCTTTGTGCTTTGCTTACAACCTTCAGAATTCAGCAAAGCCAAACATGCTTTGTTGTCCTGGTAAACCTGGATTGGACATTTGACAGGAATTTTCATGTCTTTGCACAATTGTAACAACCATTCACAATCCTTAAGTGAATAAGACAGTGCATTCAGTTCAGCTTCACAAGTACTTAAGCTAACTGTTGTTTGCTTCTTGCATGACCAATCAAATAGACCCTGATTGTACTTATAGCAAACTCCAGACGTACTTTTCCTGTCTGTAGTGTCACTTCCAAAACTTGCATCTGCAAATATCTCAAGACCACCAGACTTCTGATTGTTAAATCTCAGTCTGTAATGCATAGTGCCTTTCAAATACCGCGCTATGCGTTTTAGAGCTTTCCAATCCTTAACAGTAGGATTGTTGACTTGTCTGCTTAGCAAATTACAGCTAACAGCAATGTCAGGTCTTGAACATCTGGCAATGAAGTTTAGCTTGCCTAGCACACTTCTGTACAGTGTAGTATCAGAAAATGCTTCTCCAGTGTCATCTACCTGATAACCTGTTGTCATCGGTGTGTCAACAGGGTTAGCATCCATCAGGTTTAGTTTGCTTAACACATCAGTAATTTTACGTGACTGGTGTACTAGAATGTTACCATCTTGATCTCTCTCTATTTCCAGAGATAGGTAGTTGTTTACCTCACCAAGATCTTTCATGTCAAAGTGCTCTTTCAATTGAGCTAGGGCGTTATTGTACATTGTGACATCTTTCCAAAAGAATAAAAGATCATCAACATAAAACAAACAATACAGTTTCTTTTGCCCCTCCTCTTTGACAAATACACATGGATCAGCTTTCCCTTGCTTAAAACCTAGAGAAAACAATACTTCAGTGAGTTTTGTGTGCCAACACCGTGCACTTTGTTTGAGACCATAAAGGGACTTCTTCAGAGCACAAACAAATCCCTGTTTTACCTGTACGCCATCAGGTGGAAGCATATAAAGTGATTCACCTAGAGATCCGTACAGAAAAGCTGTATTCACATCATGGTGACTAATGTGTAGATTCTCTTCTGCAGCTAGCTTGAGCATAAGCCTAATGCTCTCATACCTCACGGTGGGTGAGTAGGTCTCATGATAGTCTTCACCTGGTACCTGTGCAAAACCTCTGGCTACCAATCTGGCTTTGTGTCTGACTATCTTGCCATTTTGATCTGTCTTCGCTTTGAAGACCCATTTGCTTCCAAGCAGTTTCATTCCTGGAACTACTGGAACAAGGTCCCATGTTTTGTTCCTTTCCAAGGAATCAAGCTCAGCCTTCATGGCATTTAACCATGGCTCAGCTTCCTTTGAATCCAAATCCTGGATTTCTTGGAAACTTGAAGGTTCAAACACCTTCTTGGAGCTTTTAACAGCTGTTACTGCTATCTTAGCAAACTCATCAGCAAATCTCTTAGGAGGTCTGCCTTTTGTGGCTCTCTGTGACCTACGAATTAGCCTTAAGTCTTCAACACTCTCCTCTTCCTTCTTAGGAGAAAAGTGACCTATTGTGAACAATGGTTCCTCCAATTCTTGATCAGAGCTTTCAGAGGGTCGCATAGAGGCTTTCGCACTCTTGAAATCCTCTGAATCACCTGATTCAGTTTCAGACTCAGAATCAGAACCTTCATCAGTGGGTGTGGGTTGTTGCGGTTGCTTTTGACTATCCTCAGTTTCATCACTGTCATCAGGATAACATTGGAAAATTCCCACATTCTCCCCCCACTTGGCATTGTACTCAACACTTCTTGTGAGCTTAATTGTCTTAGAGTCAGTCATCATTATTCTGTAAGACCCTTTCTGATAACCTAGAAAGATACCATGCAATCCACGCTTGTCCAACTTGGAGCTTTGTGGTGAGTGAACCCACATGTCAGAACCAAAAATTTTCATGTGTTTGATGTATGGCTTCTTGCCAAACATCTTCTCATAGGGGGTACAACCAATCGCTGAAGATAACCTGCGATTATAACTGTAAGTGAAACATGAGAGAGCTTCGGCCCAATAACTCTCTGGAAGATTGGCATCATGCAGCAAGGTTTTTAACCCTTGAAGCAATGTCTGATTTGCTCGTTCCGCAAGTCCATTCTGCCATGGCGAACGAGGACTAGACAAATCGTGTTGAATTCCTTTCTCAGTCAGAAAAGCTTCAAACTGCTGAGAAGTGAATTCTCCCCCGCGATCAGTGAAAAGAATTTTTATCTTCTTACCATGCACATTTTCCAACCAAGCACAGAATTCCTTGAACCTTGGAAAAGCCTCTGATTTCTGCTTGAGATTGTACACATAAATATACCTGGAAAATGCATCAATGAGAACCATGAAGTACCTGTTTCCACCCAAAGAGGGCGCTAGTGGTCCAACCAAATCAGCATGAACAACCTGGTATGGTTCTGTAGCTTGCCTACTAGACACCTTACCTTTCGCAGCCATTTTTACCTTGTTTGCTGCGCATGCCTTGCACTTCATGTGGTACCTGCAGGGTTTAATAGTCATACCTTCAACCAAGGCAGGCATTTTAGATACTGCCTCAAAATGCAAATGACCAAATTTTCTATGAAAATCATGAATACATTCTGCATGCAAACTTTTGTTAGAACCTGCAATGCAACAAGTGTCATCCTGCACAACATCATCAAAATACAAAACATACAAACGATCAACATATTCAGCATGCAATACATAATCATTTTTCTTTGTGATGATGCACCTTTTGTTCTTAAAGGAAACGTCAATTTTCCGCTCATTCAGCTGTCCAACGCTGAGCAGATTATGCTTGGCATCTGGCACATAAAGCACATCCTGTATCGATAAGTCCAAACTGTGAAGAACAACAGTTCCGTAGCCTTTACTGGGGATTGTGTGGTCATCCGCCTGGTGAATCGCACCTTCCTGCGGTGTAAAAGACACGAACAGTCGCTTATCGTTGCACATGTGGTGGGTCGCCGCTGAATCAACAACGAAGAAAGATCTAGATGTCTTCTGGACCTCTGCAACCTTTGGAGTGAAGCGTGAGACCATTGCCTTGTGCTGCGTTGTCCTGGACACCGGACCTTTGCCTTTGCCTCGGCCTTTTCCACGCGATGAGCTTTCGCTGCGCTGCTCTGTCTTGGCCCTGGGATATCTGCATTCCCTCTTCATATGGCCTAGACGTCCACACGTGTAGCATTTCACTGCCTTCAAAGCTTTGGCGCCATCTGGTGGTTCCACTGCACTATGGGATGACGTCTGTGAAGACTCCCCCTTGCCCATGCAGCTATCACCCTGGCGGTCTGCTTCATTCTGAATCATGGCAGTATCACTGGCTACTGTGAGTTGAGCATTTGGCTGATTGGCATCAAATTCCCCACTTGCCTCATCCAGCCTTCTGCAGCTAGCCATCATGACTTTGGCATTAGCCTTCTGCGTCATCTCTGCTGCTTTAAATCAGGCTGCTTTATACATGCTGCGTCTGTGTACAGCTGCTTCAATCCAAAAGCAAATTCAAAAACAGCCTCTGCTTTGTGAACCTGTGCCTTTCTGCTTAACTGCTTTGCTTATCTGCAGCTGCTTCAAACCGCATTCCAAAGGCAAGGTCAAAAGTGAAAGTTCTCTCTGCTGTCTTAAATTCATGCTGCGACACTGCTGCAGCTGCTTTACTTTCGATTTCCCCCAGCATAGGAAAAATTTATCCTTCTAGCCTTTTGCCTGTGCCACGGCAAAACCGGCTATAAAAGTTCAAAGTCCAGCCATAAAGCCATTAATTAGAAGCTGGCAGGCTGCCCGGAGCTGTAGCACATACCTCATCAAATCATCTTGACGCGCAGAGATATCGTCCGATCCGGCCCTCTGCATTCCGATCCTTTGCCGGCACTCCAATTCTTTGCTCCTTTGTTCCTTTGCCAGGAGCCCGACTTCTGGAGTCCATTCTCAAAACACTGCGTTTTTCTGGGCCCGGAACCAAATGTTGGATATAAGCAGTGTCCAGTGCACAGCGGAATGATGAAAAGTACGTGCCAACATGCTCTATATTACTTTATTTACACTTCAAAGCTGGTAATTTACAGAAAAACATTTTTCCCTCTGCCGGAGCAGAGAAAGGCATCCTCTCTCCTCTAAAGCACGGAGAGAATCACACTGAACTGCAAAGAACAGTGAAAAACAGGAAACCAGTGTACGTCACATCCAGTCTCCTTTCCCGTGAGAAAACCCAACAGCACTTGACTGTGGAATGTAAACATTGTCTTGTGACAAGCACTTCGCTGCTCAGTGAAAGAAGCAGAAACCAACACTTTGTGGGGCTTTTTAGATGCTAGAGAGTCCTTTAGCTCTGTCTGGATTTCTGCAAATTGTATAACTTATGGAATGTTTTTCTTTGTACAAAGACATCTCTTTTATTGTATAGAAAATCCAGGCAAAGCTTTCCAGTTTAATTTGCTTTATTTTAAATTTTTCTAAACTGGTTTTCATAAATTCCAAAGCAGAACTGGTTGGGCTGGTGCTGTGATGTTTTTTATTGTAATTATCTGTATTTTAATAAGTTGGTCTCTCTCTCTCTCTCACCCCCCCCCCCCCAGTGTTTAATTGTTTTTACATGACTTTTTTAGTCATTTCCATTTTATCTGTAAGCTGCCTTTACTACCTGTCTGGGAAAAGGCATGATATAAATAAATATAAAAATAACAACCCCTTCTTTTTTTATAGGAGCAGATCCAGAGACAGTGCCTCCTGGAGACAATACAGGTACAGCTGAAAAGTTGTAGTGACAGCAAATTTATAAGCTTTACAGTTTTCTTTGCTTTAATTTAAAATTTCCTATACTACTTTTATGAACTAGTGAGGCTTTTTATTGTAATTATCTGTATTTTTAATAGGTCACACACACAATATTGGTGTTTAATTGTTTTTACATGATTTTTTAAAACTGTTTCCATTTTATCTGTAAGCTGTCTTGATTCCCTGTCTGGAAAAAAGGTGGGATATAAATAAATATAATAATAACAACCCCCTCTTTTGTATAGGACCGACACACAATCCAGAGACACCTCCTGGAGATGACACAGGTAAAGCTCTATGCTGGAGATACGGCAAAGACAATGCCTACTTGAAACATAAGTTTGTACAGTGTTGTATACGCACTATGCTTTGGGAGGAAGTGCTGGACTGTATAACTATGACTATGCAGAAAAAGCTAAAGCTTTTAGCAAAGAATATTCTTTTGAACTATATATCTATTCTTTTAAACTATATACCTATATGGAAATTAACAACCAGACAATGAAAATGGATTCTATTTGCCAGAATAGTGGCCAAGAGACTGATGAATTGGAAGAATAAAGATAAGATTCCTTTCAATCAATTGATTGACAATATGACAACACTCGTGACTTATGAATGGCCTGCTTATAGACATAGACTTTGTTTGGGGAAAAATGACAACATTTGAACTGAGTTTATACAGAATGTAGCATTAATATCCACATATTTATTAGGATTATAACATATCTTATTTATATAAGTATGCATGGGAGTACATTACATTGCAACTTTGTATATTGATTCTTTTGACACATATTTATTCTTTTTTTTCTTATCTCACCTTTCCTTTTTTTGTCTGTATTACTTTATTTCTTTATAACTGGAATTCCTTCAATAAAATATTAATACATACAGCAGAGAGAGAGAGCCACAATCTGTCAGAATTAAATTGCTTCAAATTTTAGCTCACACTTTTAATTTTCTTCTATTCTAGAATCTAAAAACATCACAGCAATTGTTATTGGTAAGTAATTACAGAGCAAGTTACTTCAGTGTACAATTGCTGCTATTGTATTTTAATGCCTTGTGCATTTCACTAACTTTTTTCTCAAATTTGTGGTTTAAATGTTAAAGACTCCTGCTTGGAGGGGAAAAATGATTCTTTATCAAATATTCTTAGGGTACAGACGGATATACTTTGTCTGTTTGTTTATTTGGTGAGGCCAGCTCTGCTTCCTCCACTATCTTTGCTCCTTTAATGTACATAGCTGTCTCTAAATTCAGCCCAGACTTCCCCCATGCTGTGACTTCTAATGTTCTTGCACCTGGGTGTGACTGGGGCTTTTAAAAAAAATCCTCAGGAGTAAGGGTGTCTTGAGCTCAGGCATGCCAACTCTAGGGGTCCTAGTGTTGAGGTGGCTGTGTATGTGAGACACATCACAGGGCTAATGGCCAGCTCCTTCAGAGTGCTTGGTCTCCTCCGCTGCACGTGCATGACACGTGATACGTGTGACATCACACGCATGCTGGGCCCCCTCAATCTTGGGGGCAACCTGGTGACTCTGCTTCAGCTTCACACACTGCTTGGGTTGGAGAGTTGCTCTTTGACTGTCATTAGGACCTCTCAGTCTGCAGAGTTGACATCTGTTAGGGGCAGAATGACTCGTAGCTGCAATCAATCTCTGAGGACAACTGCACATCTGCCCCAAAAGGGGGTAACTTCAGATGTACAGTGGACTCGCTGCTCAAGGTATTTGTCTAGAGACTTTGCCCAGTAACACCTAAGTGGCTTTAATGTCCATTGAGTATTGCAAGGTAACAACTTGTCTTGTGACTTCTATTGATACTATTGCTTTTCCTCAACAGAAAAATAACTACTTTGTTTTATTAATTGGTACTACGGTATATCTTTCTCTTTTTTCCCTTCAAGGATGTCTCGTGGCTCTTGTAGTTGTGCTTGCTCTAGTTGCTGGACTTTGGAAATACAGATCTTACAAGAAAACTGAGTGAGTCAGCCCAAGAGCAGCTGTCCCTGATTCTCTGTAGCCTTCTTGGTTGCTGAGTGAGCTTCCGTATGCTTCTTGACTTCTACTTTGCTCACACTTTCCTCATACATGTGCTTAGTGTTCAGAAAGAGCTTGCACATTTTTTGTTGAACAGTTGCACTAATCTCCTAGCACAGATAAAAGCTAACTAAAGCACAGTAATTATTCTAGAACGGCTAGTCAGTATTTTATCCCATTTCCAGCATTGGTGTTCTGATGTGACAGAAATGGTATTTCTCAGTTTACATCAGCTGTCTATCCCAATGCTGACTTCACAATGACTATTCTGGCCCTGAAAATCTTGAAATCTACTTAAATAAAGTTATAAAACATTATTCTCTCTTTTACAAATGTGTATCACAATCTGTGGTTTTTGCTTTCAGACACAGTAAGAAAATGGATTTGTTGAACAGTTCTTTCTAAAGCAGTGATATTTTGTTTTGTCTTTTCCCTAGAATAATCTAAGCCAGTGCTGTAATCTAAACCAACAATTTGCAACAATAACTTATTCTCCACATTTCTCTTGCATGGCTTTTCTTTCTATTTTTTTATCCAGGGCTGTCCATTTTTGTTGTAGCTTTGTATGCATGATTTTACTGTTTTGATACCATGCATATATTTTCACATAGTTTGTGAGCACTAATTAAGCTGTTTCCATGGATTAATTCAGTATTTTATTTTAAAATTTGAATAACATGAAGTGGAATGCAGATGTATTTGTGTGCTGCTTTTTTCCTTCCTGACAGGAAAACAAAACAAAATGGTGTAATGTTTGGAACATAGGTATTAATTTTAAATATTTTATTTTATTTTTCACAGAGTACCCGAAGCTCCTTCTAGTCCTGCTCAATTTGACAAGTTGGTATCAAAATCTGGATTGGAAGCCAAAGGTTCTCAATTGAACAAGGTTTCTTCAGTAAACCTGTAATCCAGCACCCTTCCAGTTGATCATTAATTCCTAACAGTTCTAATTTTTATAACTGGAAATGAGAATTGAGGGAAGGACTATGTGAAAAGTCATAGCAATTTTCATTAAGAACTGGCCATCCAGGTTATTCAGCTATTTGAAGCATGAAGCAGTACTGGGCCCCAACAAAACTCTCATCATTTGCTCTTACCTTTTTCGTAGAACTGGGTTTCAGTTTCCCTTGAAGAATGTCTCTTTAAGTGCCTTAATCAAATACAGAGCCAAGCAGAACTGACTGTGTATCTACCCTGTCAAGGTGTTTTACTATTTCTTCAAACCTTGTAAAGATGTAATGGGTTCTGTGTAGGAAATGTGAAATGTTGCCATTTGTTTTCTAGAATCTTGTTCATCTCATGAAATGGAGGGGGCAAGTGTAGCTATTAAAAATTACCAACCTTTTGACTTCCTCAAGCCTTTCTCATGCAGAATTTTAAAAGCTGCCTTTATTTTCTTACAGGATTTTCAAAAGTGTAAACAACAGTAATATGTGCCTAATAGAAAATATTCTTTTAAAAAAATCATCATAGGCAAACAAAAGTTCTGTATGCTTAGCCGAAAAAGCAAGGAACACTTTTGAGACACCTTAATTTCCGTAGGAAAAAGTTAAATAAAATAACTCTCCCATTAAAATCAATTAGAGTGAAAACTGCAGTGCTTCAAGTGTACTGAATTAAACTTGTTACATTCATGAAGGTATTTTTTTTACAATGCTTTTAGAATCTAAATTGTGCATCTTTATTTATTGATTAAATATTTATAGGAAAGAAAAGTTGTTTATTTTAGAATGTGTGCAAATAAATTGAAATGTTGAATAAAAGACACTAAGTATTATCACTAGCTTTTCTACTCCCAAACTGATTGTGCAGTGTAGCTTGGGTTGATACAGCTATCACCACATAGCAGTTTCAAAGTTTTCCTTTACAGCATCTGGCCAAGCATTCTGTGCACTATTCTATCTTATACAAAGCCTCATGGGATGCTTTTATTGAAATATATTTGGAGGCCAAATGTGGCATTACAGTAACTGTAAAATAGGTTTTTACAGTTTCTCTTCCTCAGCTAGCCATGGTGGTCTTGGGGTTGGTGCTTGTTCTCGGGGACTTTGGAGCTCCCCTGTCAGAAGCCTGAGTCTGTTCCCTGTTTCTGGTTCTACTCATGTAGCTGGGCACATTCTGGGCTAGGTTTTCTGTGCAGGATTGGATGACGGTGATCTTAGAGTGGATAAACTTTCTATAGTTCCATTTTAATGGTCAGACCACTTCTTGATAAGAGTTTAGAATTACTGAAACTTCTGCAGAGGTGGGGGACCTACTAAGATTGTAACTACTTAGTAACTACTGGAACTGGACAGGGGTAGTGTGGCTCTATTGGTTCTGCTGAACTTCTTGGCAGCTTTTGATACCATCAACCATGGTATCCTTCTGGGTTGCCTCACTGAGATAGAAAAGGAGACACTGTTTTTCACTGACTCTGTTCCTTCCTGGAGTGACAAACCCAGAAAGTGGTGGGGGAGAACTCCTGTTTGGCCTGCAGGGTTCCTCAGGATTCTGTTCTGTCCCCCATGCGATTTATCATTTACAGGAAACCACTAGGAGGGCTTGTCTAGAATTTCAGGGTTCATTGTTACAAGTATGCTGATGACATCCAGCTTTAAATCCTTTCTACCTAAATTGAAAGAAGTTGCCTCAGTTCTAAACTGATGTCTGTCACAAGTTACAGACTGCATGATGTTGAAGAAATGGAAACTTAATCCAGACAAGACAGATGTGCTCTTGGTCAGTTGCAAGGCAGAACAGGGAATAGGGATTCAGCCTGTGCTGGATGGAATGTAAAACTCTCCCTGAATACACAGGTCCACAATTTGGGTGTTCTCTTGCACCCAGCCCTGATGGGTGCTCATGTTCTTCAGTGCCCAGAAGTGTATTTGCACAGTTAAAGCTAGTGTGCCAGCTGTGCCTGTTCCTTGAGATGTTGATTTGGCACACCTTAGTTACATCCTGTTTGGATTACTGTAATGTGCTCCACATGGGGCCTTGTCAATGTCCTCTTGTGTATACACACAGAGAAATGAATCTGACACTGATGAAGCTGTGCTGATCTGAACAGCTAGAGGGGAAAGAGCTGCAAAACACACTGGGAAGCGGGGGACAGACTGTGTTCTAATGCAGCAATGTGAACACACCCTGAGTTCGCCTAACTCAGCCCAACCAAGGATGTGAGGTTGATGATCTTGCAATAGATCAATATCATTGTTTTATATCTGTCTTCCGGGCTCTGTATGCACGAAATTGGTATCTGAAGAAATGTGCATACATACGAGAGCTTATACCAAGAACAAACTTAGTTGGTCTCTAAGGTGCTACTGGACTATTTTTTATTAGTTGCTATAGTATAGGTAAAGAAAAACATATAGCATATAAAGTGAATCATACCAGTAAATAATAATTTCATATTCATATATATATTCAGGTACAGAATAAGCTATCTGCCACCTCATCCACCATGACACTATGACAATGTTACTATGAATATTCAGTAGTAACAAATGCATGTACACAAGCATGCAAAAGATAAAAACTGCAACAACCTCTTAAATCAATGGGTGCTTTGATCATGCATGTCCTTTTTAAACACATTTTTGTTCTAGTTGCATTTGCTTTCATTTGCCATCTGTTTGGCATGCTTCTCTTCTGCTAAGCTACCCAGTCATGAAGAAGTTCTGTACTTGGCAAGAGAGTTTTAATGTGAGATAAGCCGACTTTGCTACTATCAGATGACTCCAGGCATATTTGAGTCTAGAATATAGATTGCATGCATGTGACTAGCTGAGCTAATGGCCCCTCCAGACGTCCTTTTCATTACACATTCCTGATGCTTTGTGCTTATTCTGCTTTCAATACAATAAATATTTATTGCTTGTAGCAAATACAATAAAATACACAATAATAAAGGATACATAAATATACTCTCCAGTGAAAATAAAACCAGAATCAAAATTAAAATCAATTATAAACTTTTTTTGAAGGTAGTTCTTAATTTTAACTTTTTCAAATTTACAAGCTTCCTTTACAAACCATTGATGCTTGGCTCAAAATTCTTGCTTAGATTTTATTCGCTGCAGCTGCAAACAATGCAATTTGATAGACTAATACAGTATATGTGCTCACATTCATCAGATAACAATACTGTTTTATCCTGCAAAAGCTTTGAGGTGGTCACACTGCTTCATTCCCAATCAGTGCATCTCCCATAGCTCACTGCTGAAATTCTATAAATATTTATACCACAAATGTACTGGTTTATTTTCATTCTGCTTTTGTTGTGCAGAACAGCGGGATAGCATTGGGATAACATCGCAGAAGAATCTAATGCAGGATAAATACACCACTAATGCACTTTCCCACAAGTCAAGAGCAAAGATACATAGAAGACAATGTGTTAAAGCACTGGTCTGGATGGGCCATAACATCTCATTCTTGATCCGTAAACATGCACATTGTGCATATTTTAAAACACAAGGCATGAGATTTCCAGCAAACTGACCAGTTTTTGCAGTGGCAAAAGTAATGCCTCAGATGGAGGGAGTTTCTGTACAATGGTAAATCAGATATTTCAAACTTACGTCAGGTTCAAATTCCACTGGGAAGGGAATAACTTTATTGGGAAGGCTGAGGTTTTGCAGTGAGTTTTCAAGCCTGATAATTGAGCTAAAACAGAACTGTCAGGGGTTGTTTATTCATATATCTTCACCCCTGCCGTCTTAATTCCTGGCAAGAGTCTTATGTATTTTTCTCCCAGCCTGACTCCAATAGTGAAAGTGAGCTGCTCGGGGAGAAAAATATCTAAAGCAATGGAATGCAAAGAGGAAGAGCAGAGAAGGAAGAGGATTAATGTTGTTTTTGATGTTGACATTGAACTGCAGCCACCCTCTACTCCACCCTGCTGTACACATGAACAGAGCAGACATTTGAAAAACAGATGCAGAGGCCGCCATCAGGTCCACTTTACCTATTGAATAAACATAGCAAAAGGACAAAAAATAGTGTGGGGTTCAACAAATGAATCCCATCAGCAGAAGCCCCGTGCAAGGACTTTGGTTTGGGCAGTGGTGCTTTCTGCCCTCTCTTCTCCTGTGTCCATCAAAATGCGCTTGGGGGTGTCACGAGAGCCTCCAGAACAATGCAGCAGGGAGAGGGGGATTTTGCTGTCTGGCAAGCTAAAATGCTTGCCCAGACACAATGAGCATTGTAGAGCAACACTGAATTTCTCACAGTATCTTTTAAGGGCATGTGGCATTGCGTCTTTTGTTTACATCAAAAAACTGATAGAAATATTGTCAACACATAGGACTCGGCTACATTCGTCACAATAATACTTTTTGAATGCATTATAAACATGCAACACCAGATGGCACTAAAGAGCAAAAAGGAATTTATATGGCTTTTTACATAGGCCTTTTTATCTTTTGTTGTAACGATTTAATTTCTGACTTATTTATAGCATTTTTAACCTGTGTCTAGATCCACCCATAGATGAAATAGTTTCTGACCCAATCGTTTACAGAAATGGATCCAACAGATCTTTACAGAAAGACTGCAGATAAACAGTTAATCCAGTTAGGAGCTTTCCAAATGTTAATTCACCATTCTGAAGAACAAAAACTATGCTCAGCGTCAGCCTGGCCTTTGGTGGTACAGAAAGCTCCTCCTTCAGGTAATTTCTAATTTATTTCTGTGGCATGAAATAATTCATGCCATCAAACTGATTTACCAATTGTCAAAGGCAGCAATAAGAATGAATGGGCATGCCTCTTGATCCATTATAATATACAGAGAAATGAAACAAGATTGCTCCCCCTTCCCTCTGTTATTTGTTCTAGCTTCGAAGCCATTGGTGGTGGCATTAAGAGCCAACTTCAATAATAAAGGACCATAATAAAGGGAAAGGAACATTTGATAATTTTATTTGCTGACAATACAGTTGTAATGTTATCTGGTCCCTTGGTGGTTCCAATGTAGTATATAGCACAAATACTACAAAAAAGTGGCTAGGATACAAATAAACTAAGCTATAAAAGGAATAAAAAATACTACAGACCTGACAGAAAATGATAGGATTTATATTGAGAGCGGGGCTTGAATCAAAAAGTGCTATTTCTTAAAGGGAGAGGGAGGATGGGCCATATACATACTTATTGTGAGGCAAACCAGTGGGAGGCAAATTTGGCCTTTCGGTAATAAAGATGAGGGAAACCCCTGGTTGATACTGAAAAACAATGGTCTAGATGGAATACCTGTAACAACAGCTTTTTTTCTCATTAAAAACTTGGGGCATGGAACCTAAACTGAGTTTGTAACCCTTATTAAAAAAACAGAATTTTGGAAATGTAATCAAAGGTCAAACATTTAGTCCCCGCCCCCCCATCTCCACTTACTTCTCTTTTCTACCATCCACATTTTATGGTAAAAATCAATCCCAAAGTATCTTGTGATAAATCACTATGTAGGCTTTATTATTTTTACAGTAAAATAAGGATGTGAACTTTTAGAAGAACAAGTGCATGACAAGTTAGCTCTTTTATTATAAAAGCTTTCATTAAGCAACAAGCAAGCAGAGAGTTGATTAATGCATCTATTAATGCATCTAAGATGGTCTCAGCATGAATCCAAAACCGGCACTAAAAACAATATAGAGATGATGCTATACTCCAGTCCAACTCCCTCTTATATGAACCTCCACCTTTCACCACAGTGACGGTGTTGTAAACAAATTAAATGCTCATACCTATATTTGTCCCCTTTGGTTTGTGTGCCATCTACTGGCAGATTTATGGGATATGGTACTTCAGGAAATCAATTCACTCTCTAGATAGGACCTCATGCCAATACCTTCCCTAGCATTGTTAGGTTTCTGGGATGGATTATATGAAAAATGAATAAAGAGTTGGTTGAGTTTTTCTTGAGGCTCAAATTTGTTGATGTTTAGTCGTTTAGTCGTGTCCGACTCTTCGTGGCCCCATAGACCAGAGCATGCCAGGCACTCCTGTCTTCCACTGCCTCCCGCAGTTTGGTCAGACTCATGCTGGTAGCTTCAAGAACACTGTCCAACCATCTCGTCCTCTGTCGTCCCCTTCTCCTTGTGCCCTCAATCTTTCCCTACATCAGGGTCTTTTCGAGGGAGTCTTCTCTTCTCATGAGGTGGCGAAAGTACTGGAGCCTCAGCTTCATAATCTGTCCTTCCAGTGAGCACTCAGGGCTGATTTCCTTAAGAATGGATAGGTTTGATATTATTGCAGTCCATGGGACTCTCAAGAATCTCCTCCAGCACCATAATTCAAATGCATCAATTCTTTGGCGATCAGCCTTCTTTATGGTCCAGCTTTCACTTCCATACACCACTGCTGGGAAAACCATAGCTTTTACTATACGGACCTTTGTTGGCAAGGTGATGTCTCTACTTTTTAAGATGCTCAAATAGTTATTGCTAAAAAAATTGCAATTTGCTTAAGAGGTTTAGTTTATCAAATATGGCCTGTTGCTGGGCTTTTTTCAGGGGGAACTCACAGGAACTCAGTTCTGGCTCCTCTCAGGTGAGCACTATTGCCATTCTAAGAGAATGAGGGAGGTGTTCATGGTGAGTTCCGGCACCTCTTTTTCTAGAGAAATAGCACTGTCTGTTGCAATGGCAGAAAAAATTGAACCAAGATTAAGACTGAGATAAAGGAATAGAGCTTTATCTTTTTTTGTAAATTATGATAATAATATTCATACAGTTCCAGCAAAATATGCTAGTATCCTTTTTCCCCCCTTTAGAATTTATAAGGAAATTTTCCCTAGGTAAACATTAAAAAGAGGAATGCCTTTTGACATGACAGAATGTGTCGTCATCAAACCTTCTGTGATTGCTCTCCTACTTAAGTTTGTATTACTTTGTTACAACATCTCTTATGTATGCAGATAGACAGAAAAATAGATATTTATAAAATGTTGGGACACAAATGATATGTTCTTTTCTTTTTTGTGTTATAACTTATTTTTTTCTAACACTGTGTTTTTAAAATGAGAAATAATCACTATTTTTATAAGAACTTCTTTTTTAGACCTCAGAAAGTTGACAGTAATATTAGACTTCAAAAGCACCTAACATTTTCAAAGCACTGTACAAATATTAAAAGAGTACCTCTGCCCCCCACCTCCACCATACAACACAAAGAGCAAAAAAAGGATGGGGAGGGAAGAGGAAACACAAACAAAGGAGCAGGTGCTTCTTCACTGCCAATGTTGGATTGGATAGGTTAGTCTCCCCTTGTGATTGAAAGCTATGTCAAAGCTATAAAGATTTCAAAGCAATGTTCATGGAATTGATAAAGAGTACAGTATTGGTTATTTCATTTTTTTCCTAATCTTGTTTAAAATTTTAATAATGAAAAATGTATTAGTGGTGTGATTGTGTTTTTGAGTTTGTTTGCCCTTCATTGCACGGAATCAAATATATTTTTTTGGAATTTGACTACAAATAAACATTCATGTGTGAATGTCCTTTGAGGGGGTTTGGGGGGGGTTCTATGTGATTTCTGCTAATGCTGTGAATTCCTAGCCTACCATTTGTGTACTTACAGGCAGAAAGGCTTCTGCATGCCATTTGACAAGGGCACACAACACAAGTATCTGATTAATGTGGTTTTGCTTCTGACTGCTGGACCAGATGACTCAGTATACACTTGACGTTTAAAAAGAGAGTCTGCTTGGAAATGTCCTTAAGATGCATAAATCCTCAAATTGTTTATTAAAACTAAGCACTGGCATTACGTTGCTACCACAGTTTTGACTTTTCTGTCCAAATGGAAATGGCCCAGCATTGCTGCTAAATCTGACAGTCAGGGAGTATTTTACTGTGCTTACAAATCATATTACATTTGGTACCTTAGTGCTGAGATCCGAAAAGTCAGCTTATTCCATTCTGTCCTGGCTCCATTCATGGCTGCCAGATTCTAGTTAGTGTGGGGCAGTGGTTATTTTGGAAGACCTAGGCTCAAATCATCACTCAAAATAGCACACATCCACAAACCTCCATGGGTGACTTAAGTCTCAGCTTACCCTACCTCACAGACTTGCTGTATTAATGTTTATTTTGCAGGTAGCAACATTTGCCAGCATGGCAACCAACTGTAACTGCTCACAGCACCCAGGATGTGGCAGAAGAACAGGATGTAACCGGAGAAATTTCATTTATTTGTGAAAAAAAGAGGAACTCCACAGTTTAACATAATTGCAATGTTAAGAACACAAGAAGAGACTGCTGTATCGGGCCAATGGCCCAGCGACAATTCTGAGGGCCAGCAGCCAGCCAGGCCTGGAGGGCCACATTTGGCCCTGGGCCTGAGGTTCCCTATGTGTAGTAAGCCTTCTGTACATTCTCCAGGGCCTGACACTAATCTAATATGAAATACAACATGGTTCAGGCACGAGTGAATATGAGACTCCTGGACTGCAGGGGGTGGACTAGATGACCCTTGTGTCCCTTCCAACTCTGGAGCGAGTTCTACGAGTCTATGTATATCTTTGAGAAAAAGACACATGACGGCATTCCCACACACGCCTTGCCAAAAAACCAACACCACCACCACACCTTAACATTCCGCTTTGGGGCGTAACTAGAACACCGAGCGAGGCTATAATTCTGGGCTGAGCCTTAAGGGTCTTTAAACTTTCCAATTCCCCAAACGAGTAACTATTTTCATTCCGTGGTAGCAACATCCTTGGCAAGTCTGACAACGAACCGCCGAACTTCCCAGGCTTCACGTCATAGCGGGGGGAACAAAAACTGTGTAAGAGGACCGAATGATTTCCTCGCAGCTTTTGCACTTCCCAGCGCGAAGAGGAGGAGGCGGGCAGAGGTTCCCCTCGCGCGTCGCCGCAACAACCCCCTGAACCTCCCGCTCTCCCCGCCTCGACGGATTCCTCCCCTCGAGGCCCCGCCCCGCGGACTCTCGCGGCGGCGTTCTCGGAAGCCTTAATCGCTCCCTGGAAGAGGCTCTTCTTGGAGGGCGCGGACGCTGCGCGCTGCGATGCTCTCGCCGCCCAGCCTTGGCCCGAGGCTCCTCGCGCTTTCTTCGCTACTTGCCGGCGTCCTGAGTGAGTAGCTGGAGGGAAAGCGGGAGCCGCGACTCGACAGAGGGGATCCCACCCCCTGCCCCTTGGAGCCACTGGGAGCCAGCTAGGAGCGCCCACCATCCTGCCCGACTTCAAATATTGGTTCTTTATAGGAAAGGATTTCCTCTACTTGTGGCTCAGAGAGGCAGGGAAACCTACACCCACACCCACATATATATGTGTGTGTGTGTGTGTGTATATGTATATGTATGTGTATGTGTATATATATATATACACACATATACACCAGACCCACACTTCCGCCTTTAGGTGTTGTTGAGCTGCAACTCCCATCATCCCTGACCACTAGTCCTAGTAGCTAGGGAGGATGGGAGTTGTAGTGCAACATCTGGGGATTCGAGTTTGAGAAAGGCACATATCTCTGCACACACACTTTTCTGCACCTGTTTAAAAACATTCCTATTTAGACAGACCTACCCGGCTGCTCAGAAAGTTGAGGCAATGTTAATTTGTTTTAGTATTTTAACTTTTGTACATTTTACAGTAGGGTTGTAATTTTTTTCTTGCTTTTACTGTCCTTTGTAAACCACTTTGGGGATTTTTACAATCAAGCAGTGTATAAAGTTTATAGAATAAATAAACACACACATATGTAGTATAGTATTTCATCTTATAGAATCATAGAAGGGTAGAGTTGGGAGGAATCCTGAGGGTCATCCAGTCCAGCCTTCTGCAATGTGGGTATGTGGGGGGGGGGGGGAAGAAAAGGTAGTATTTCATCATAGATGCCTGTTGTTTTAACTATATAATTGTTAACTGGATTTCAGTAAATCTTACTCAGCAGCATAAGTAGGAATGCCAAGCAGAAACTAACAAGTATTATTCTGAATGATGTTTGAATGAACAAGCACATTTTTAATCTAAAATGGAATACACTAATAGTATGGATGGAGGGGTGGGGTAGGGAGAAAGAGACCAAAACAACTTCCCAGCCAAGTGGATGTCAAGCCTGTTCCTATCTTTTAACTCCCCTGATATTTCGTTCCTTTGTTTTTATTTGATGTAATTTGCCTCACCCAAAGAGCGCTTTTGAAAGAAAGAAAGAAAATACCAAATCGTTTCATAGAACTTGTATACTCATAGAACTTAAAGTCACCCTAACTGAAGTGGTAATTCTTGGTAGTATGCTACTGAAGGTCAGCTGCTGGAAATTGCAAGAGGGGAGCTTGGCCACTGTGAGAACAGGATTCTGGACTAGGTGGATCACTGGCCTGGTGCAACAGGCTTTTCTTAAGTTGTTTTGTATATGGTGCAACTCAGGAATAGGTGAAGTCCCATTGATTTTGGGGGGAGTAAGGCAGGACTGGGCCTTCTTAGAATGTGATATTTAAAGATGACGTATTACATTTTCACCAAGTAATTGGTTCTAAAAACACAATATCCAAATAATCAGCTTAAGCAAAATAATCCGCTGTTTGTATGGATTGCGTTTGTATGGATTGCGTTTGTGTTGTAAACTGCTTTGAGAGCCTGTTTGGCAGAAAAGTATGGTGGAAATGGGGGGGGGGGACCTGTCAGTAGTTTGCTTTTAATTCTTGAAGCACATCTAATTTGATGGGAATAAACTACCTCCCCACGCTTCCCCCCCAAAAAACCCCAACTACAACCATAGGTATCAGGGCCGAAATAAGTGCTGGAAATCATGATGACATCTGAACTTGACAATTTTGCTCTCCTTTCCTCTTGATTACTAGTGTTAGTGACCAAAAAAGAAAGCACATTCCTAAAGCAATTTCTACAATTTCACGCTGTTGTTGTTGTTGTTGTTTTCATCATCATTAATTACACACCCTTTACCAACAGGTCCCAGGTTGGGTTACAATTTAAAATTCAAAATTTAAAACAGTTAAAACAGTTAACAATCAAAGGAATAGAGTGGGCCCCGGAAACACACATCTCAAAGGTGGAGAGGTTCATCTTCAGCTTTTGCCGAAAGCTGAATAGTGAAGAAGCCAGACACATATCTGTGAGGAGGGAATTCCACAATTTAGGGGATTCCACAGAGAATACAATCTTCTGGGCCGACCCCCCCCCCCCAAATTCTGAGGGCTGTGAAACTCCCAAGAGCTTCCCCTCTGCTGATCTTAACACCTGTGAGGTTTTGCAGGGAAGGTCTTTCAGGCTATGTGGGGCCTAAGTTATTTAGGGCTTAAAACACTAAAGTGAGTACTATACAGTGGTACTTCAGGTTACATACGTTTCAGGTTACATATGCTTCAGGTCAAACACTCCGCTAACCCAGAAATAGTGCTTCAGGTTAAGAACTTTACTTCAGGATGAGAACAGAAATCGGGCTCCGGCGGCACGGCAGCAGCAGGAGGCCCCATTAGCTAAAGTGGTGCTTCAGGTTAAGAACAGTTTCAGGTTAAGTATGGACCTCTGGAACGAATTAAGTACTTAACCTGAGGTACCACTGTAAATTGAACCCAGAAATGAACTGGCAGTCAATGCAGCTCTTTTGGAACAGGGCCTATATGAGGTGATGTTCAGAGGTTATTTTAATACAATCCAGTTTGAGGGAGTACATGGTTCTGGGGCAGTTAGCTTAGCACAGTATTTAAGTGTGCTCTGTACCATTCTGTTCAAAAAGACAGTGAATTATTATTATTATTATTATTATTATTAAAAATTATTCATCTTTTTTACCAAGGTAATTCAAAGCTTTCAATATATGTACATACAAACACATACATTGAAACCGGCATAAAAGAAAAGAAAAAATAAAGACCCTAAAGGAAAATCCTATTTTTTAAAAGGCAGGATTAAAACATTCCACCCACTCAAGGCCAAAGATAATTAAAAGGCAAAAGCCTGGTTAAAAATGATTTTATATAATGTTGGTACCACAACATTCCACAAACAGGGAGTCACCACTGAAAAGGTCCATTCTCACATTGCCACCTTCCAGATCTTCCAGGTGACAAAAGCCAGGTCCAGAGTGCTTTACAGGGAGAGGTGGTCTTTGAGGTATTGGGATCCTGAACTGCATAAGGCTTTATAGGTCAAAAGCAGCACTTTGAATTGGACTTGGAAACTTAACTGGTAACCAGTGTAGTCAGGCCAGGATTGGTGTTATGTGCTCAAGCCATCTTGCCCTATTGAGCAATCTGACCACTGAATTCTGCACCAACTATGATTTCTGAATCACCTTCCATTGCAGTCCTCTGTGCAGTGATCTACCGTAATGTAGACAACAGAAGATAGGCTATCCCTGCCCAAATAAGAGTATAGTTGGGCCTGGTCTGCCATCTGAAGCTGATGGAGGGCACTCTGCACCACCAGGGCCACGACAGTGATGGATCCAGAAGTACTCCCAAACTACTACCTGCTTGTTTGGAGGGAATGTAATGCCATCAAGAGGAGGCTTCGCCCCATCCATCCAGTCTAGGGAACCACCCACAAACTCCATCTTATCTGGATTGAGCTTTGCTAAGCATGGGCATGAGACTGCTCAGCCGGAAATCAGCTTTTTATCAGAAAGCAGTGATAAGTTAATTGCTGAAAAAGCAGTTGCCTCTACAATAGCTGCCACAAAGAATTTGCAGGGACTTTTCAAATACCAGTGCTGTGTGAATATAAAATGGAAGAATGGTATAAAGAGGTGTGGGATATAGTTATTAATGATAAATTAACATGTGCTATCAAGATAAGGTGGGGAATATACAGGAGAAATGGTTTTGATGAGATATAGGAGGTATTTGTAGAATTTGCACTGTTAAAAAGGAAAGGGGTCAGACCATCACATTTTTATTTGTTTATTATTATTACTTTGTTAAAATTAGAAATAAATAAAAATAAATTTAAAAAACAGTTGCATCTACAACAGCTGCCACAAAGAACTTGCAGGGACTTTTCAAGTACCAGTGCTGTGTACTGGTGGTGAGTTAAAATTATGGGCAGTATCCAACAAAATGGTTCCATTAGTCCAAGGATTTCTGTTTGCACGGTGTAGTGGAACAGCCTCTCCTTTTCCTCTCCCTGTATGCTCCCTCAATATGCTCCAGAAAGGAAGAACCCCAAACTAGTTTAGGAGGCGTGCAGGGAGAGAGAAAGGGGAAGTTACGGTATATTGCGGAACCAGAAGTCCTTCCGCTACCTGAGCAACTTAATTGGATACTGCCCGTTGACTTAGATATATTTTTGTTACTGCTGTATGTTTAGTCACATCCTTCCAATGATTCAGCATTGCAAGCTGAAGAAGAACTTTTATAACTGTTGAGGGGAAAGAGTATATGTAATTATGCATACTCAAGCACAGCCCGCTAGTGACATCATCATGTGATTTATATCCTTAAAGAATACTCCTTCAAAAGCTGTGAGAACAAAGTTCTGATATGCCTAATTTGGTGTATTGAAATTTGGCCAAGATGCCTAATACTTGGATACTGTGTGTGAGAGAGAGTAGGGAAGAAGTGGCACTGAGACAGCGTTCTGGTTGGATACAAATGTTTGGCCAATATGAGTAACCTTGGCAATGGCCTCTTGTGCATCTACACAGCTGACAACACTCGTAAACACTTGGTGGTTAGGAGTGGCTATTTCCACTGTGATAATAGGATGCTGCACTAGATGTCTCACTGAGCTGATCCAGCAAGACTATTTTTAGGTTCTTACAGCTTTTGCCAAATGCTGATCCCTGGCCTTTGGCATGCCCCAGTATGCTCTGGAGGGTCCCCTATCCCTACAGGCCTGATTTTGAGGGCATGCAGGGGGCTGGAAGTGACAGGAAAATAGAGTTAATTTTGATGTGGCACATGGAAGCCTGTTGTGTAGGCAGAGCAGCACTGTTGGATAAATACGGTTTGTGGTGAGCCCTGTGATGCTTGGCTGGTAACGCTGCAATCATATATGTTAGTGTAATGCTCTTGTCTCCACGTTTCTCCCAGCTGCAATAACAAAATTACTTATTAAAAAGCTCCGTGGCTTTTCTGTAAATATTGTGAGTACAGGAAACATGATTTTGCTAACTCCTGTTTTATTTTCTTCTCCTCCCTCTGCCAGCTTTTTTAAAGTTCAGTTTGCAAGCATCTTAAATGTGGGTTAAGTGTGGCATTGTGCCAACAGCTGGTTCCTGGGCACGCTGGTGGTTTGTCATTCTTGTCTCACCACAAGATGATATGGCATTTTGCTGTCTGAGGCAAAGATCTGGCTAGCTTCCTACATTATTCCATGCCCAAAAGCTCACTGAACTAGCAGCTGATATTCAACAGGTTCCATCACAGCGCCGAGGGAAGTTGGTAGCCTTAGAGGGGCAGAGGCATACATAGGCAGTTCTTTCCTCCAACACTTTTAAGACTGTAAGCCCATTCCATCCCCAGGGCTAAAAGTGTGCACAGAATGATCACCTGTATACAACACAGCAGCAATTTTATTTATTTATCAAAAGTATTTATAATCCACCCTTCACCTAAAGGCCTCTTCAAAAACAAAAACTTCAAAATTTGACTTCACCATAAATCTAAAAAAGGCATAAAACAACCCAATACAAAATCCAAAACAAAGACTGAAAAGCAGCAGCACCAACCAAAATACACAAATCCCTTGCACACTTTCCCCCTCCACAAGGACATAGGCGAAGAGCTGTGTTGCCATCAAAATGAAAGCAATGTGGTGGTGAGACACACCTCAGAAGAGAGGGTAAAGCAGAGAACGCACCACCATGGGCCCCTGCACCACAGTGCTTATTAGGCATGGGAACCGCCAGCAAGGTTTCCCTGGCAGATCTGGAAACTATGGTAGGTCGGTATGGCAGCAGAATAACATGTGCACAAATGTAATGCTTGCTAAAGTGCATGTCCTGGGCTGGCTGCCATTCTGCCTGCTCACTCAAACAGATGACTTTCCCAGCACTACTGCCTATGACATATTGGGAGGTGACCAAATGAGAAAACAGGCTAATCCTGCCCAACTCAGAAACAAGCAAGTTCCATTGCCAGTTCAGGAGATTGGAAAAAGCTAAATACATGTAGGTATTGAGGGTGGGAACCAATAAAAACCACAGGAAGCAGCTGCCTCACCTTGCCTAATAGTAAGGTCAGCTTTGCCTGATCTGTTTGGTTTTTTATTCTTACAGTTATTGCAGGCTAAAATAGAGAATTAGATTGGCTGAGAGTCTTGGGATAAATGACTCTATGTTAGTTCATTTCCCCTTTGCTAAATAGGGACTGTCTCAGGTTTGGGAAGATGGATGGATGAGATACTGGTTGTTAAAAGGTTTGTGCATTTAAGGTGTTTTAAAAGTGCTTGGTCATCCTTGCAATATACATCTAAAATGAAATACAGTATTCTGCATGAAAGCTGAATGAAACTGAACAAGGTAATGATGTGTGTTTCTGCCAGTTCTCAAGGTAAATCCATAGTAATATTTTTTTAATACAATGCCAGCAATGCATTGATTTAAAAGCAATATTTTCTGCCTATCATAGGTGATTGTGGCCCTCCACCAGTCATTCGCAATGGAGTCCCTCATAAGAATATTGAGGGCGCATCTTTCCCTCCAGGCTCAACGGTAATTTACAAGTGTCTGGGCAACTTTTTTAATGTCTATGGAAAAGTAGATGTTGTAACATGTCTTCCAGATTCAAAGTGGTCACACATAGAACAGTTTTGTGTGGGTAAGTGTTTATTTTTTTAATGTACCTATCCTTGACTTATTGTTATGGGTGGGGAGGGGGTTGTTTGTGGCTTTTTAAATGACTATTCGTTTTAGAATCAAGGGTGACATCTTGTTTAATTCATGTATTGATGGATTTTAAGCAAATGTTTTATATCCCATTCTACAGGTTCTCAGGGTGTCTTACAATTGCATTGCTGCTGCCGTTTTCCCTGCCTCTGCCACCGATCGCTGTTGCTGTGGCAGACACAGTAGTGGCTCCCACTTTGGCCGTGCCAGCCTCAGCCATGCCACAGCCTGGCTGGCAGGAGATTTGCTTGGTCCACCACAAAGCTTGGTGAGCTGGGCTAGGCGCTTGGGCGTCTCCCAGTTGAGCACATCTGCGATATCACAGGTGCTCATTACATCCCGTGCAAGTGATGTCACAGGCGTGCCCCACGCTTGTGATGTCACAAGTGTGTGGCACGGCACTGAGCCCCTCCAATATTGGGCCCAAAGTGACTCCTCTTGTCACCCTCCCTCACTTTCAGGGAGGGAGGAAGTTAGGGTTATTTCCTGGACTTAAGTTAGTTGGATACAACCCCTTATTGTGTATGCCCTCCAAAATATTCCGCATGAGGTTTTGCTGGAGCAAATATGCCTAACATTATGAAACAATTAAATGGAATGTTATATGCAGTCCTGGACTCTTTAAAAAGCAGTTAAGCAGTGTCCAAGCTGATCTCTGCAATCCGCATTCCCGGAGGTTTGCTTTCCCCGATAATGATGGATGGAGGTTTCTTCAGAACATCTGAAGTTTGTTCTCTGACTTCCTCCTAATCAGAGAGTGGGGTTCGGCTGTCAGATTGAGACCTGACTGCCTTAAATAACTGCAGCTGAATATTATTATATTTTATGTAAAAAATAAATCAATAAAAATATATTTTTTAAAAAACTGGCAGGTAAGACCACATTTTCCTAAAATTCAGCTAAAACTCCTTGGAGTGACTCTCAGCTCCTCATTGAAATGGCAGAGTAATACCAACAGCCCACAAATGGCTCAGCAATCAGGAAGGTATTTACCTGGCAGCAAAATGCCGACAGTGCCAGTTGCCTGCATTTGTGATGTAATGCAGTATTGCAATCAAAAGGTTCAAAAATCAAAAGTCTCTTTCTCTCTGACAAATCCTTCCCAGCACATTTCCCCATTCTTTTGTCTGCTTTTGTTGCCAGGCAGTTGCATGAGCCCACCAAGGTCCGCATTTGCTCAAGTAAAGAAAGGGCAAAGGAAGGATTACTATATTGCCAACACCACCGTGGCCTATATCTGCCGCCAAGGTTACGACACTATCCCTGAAATAACTCCTGTTATTACTTGTCGTGAGAATTACACTTGGACAGAAATCCCAGCTTTTTGTAAAGGTCAGTATCTTGTTGCAGTTAACTTCAAGATCACATAGTTGAAATCTTGTTTTCATCTGTAATATGTTTAGAAGAGTATGATACTGTACTGCCGTACCTCAGAATTTGAACAGAATCCATTCCGGAAGTCCGTTCAACTTCTGAAACGTTTGACTTCCAAAGTGAAGCTTCTGATTGGCTGCAGGAAGCTCCTAGCCCTCAGAGCAGGAGAAAATAAGCTTGCTTCATCCTCTGTGTGGCATGACAGCCCTTTAGATATTTGAATACAGCTATCATATCTCCTCTCAGTCTCTCTTTTCCAGGCTAAACATACCCAACTCCCTGAACTGTTCCTCATAAGGCTTGGTTTCCTGACCCTTGATAATCTTGGCTACCCTCCTCTGCAAACATTGCATCTTGTCAATGTCTTCCTTAAATGTTGGTGCCCCGAACCAGACACAGTGCACCAGGTGTGGTCAGACTGTTACTTCTGTTGATGCAGCCAAGAATACCATTAGCTTTTTTTTTGCTTGCTGACTCATGTTACGCTTGTGGTACACTAGATCCTAGATCTTTTTCACATGTTGTTGTTTAGTCGTTTAGTCGTGTCCGACTCTTCGTGACCCCATGGACCAGAGAACGCCAGGCACCTCTGTCCTCCACTGCCTCCCGCAGTTTGGTCAAACTCATGCTGGTAACCTCGAAAACACTATCCAACCATCTCGTCCTCTGCCGTCCCCTTCTCCTTGTGCCCTCCATCTTTCCCAACATCAGGGTCTTCTCCAGGGAGTCTTCTCTTCTCATGAGGTGGCCAAAGTACTGGAGCCTAAGCTTCACAATCTGTCCTTCCAGTGAGCACTCAGGGTTGATCTCCTTCAGTATGGAGAGGTTTGATCTTCTTGCAGTCCATGGGACTCTCAAGAGTCTCCTCCAGCACCATAATTCAAAAGCATCAATTCTTCGGCGATCAGCCTTCTTTATGGTCCAGCTCTCACTTCCATACATCACTACTGGGAAAACCATAGCTTTAACTATACGAACCTTTGTTGGCAAGGTGATGTCTCTACTTCTCAAGATGCTGTCTAGGCCTGTCAT
This sequence comes from Podarcis gaigeae, assembly GCF_964106915.1. Lineage (NCBI taxonomy): Eukaryota > Metazoa > Chordata > Lepidosauria > Squamata > Lacertidae > Podarcis > Podarcis gaigeae. Next base: position 39,320,636 of record NC_139682.1, on the reverse strand, counting down.
TGCCCTTCTCCCAAGAAGCAGGCGTCTTTTAATTTCGTGGCTGCTGTCACCATCTGCAGTGATCATTGAGCCCAAGAAAGTAAAATCTCTCACTACCTCCATTTCTTCCCCTTCTATTTGCCAGGAGGTGATGGGACCAGTGGCCATGATCTTCGTTTTTTTGATGTTGAGCTTCAGACCATATTTTGCGCTCTCCTCTTTCACCCTCATTAAAAGGTTCTTTAATTCCTCCTCACTTTCTGCCATCAAGGTTGTGTCATCTGCATATCTGAGGTTGTTGATATTTCTTCCGGCAATCTTAATTCCGGCTACGGATTCATCCAGCCCAGCCTTTCGCATGATGAATTCTGCATATAAGTTAAATAAGCAGGGAGACAAAATACAGCCTTGTCATACTCCTTTCCCAATTTTGAACCAATCAGTTGTTCCATATCCAGTTCTAACTGTAGCTTCTTGTCCCACATAGAGATTTCTCAGGAGACAGATGAGGTGATCTGGCACTCCCATTTCTTTAAGAACTTGCCATAGTTTGCCGTGGTCGACACAGTCAAAGGCTTTTGCATAGTCAATGAAGCAGAAGTAGATGTCTTTCTGGAACTCTCTAGCTTTCTCCATAATCCAGCGCATGTTTGCAATTTGGTCTCTGGTTCCTCTGCCTCTTCTAAATCCAGCTTGCACTTCTAGGAGTTCTCGGTCCACATGCTGCTTGAGCCTTCCTTGTAGAATTTTAAGCATAACCTTGCTAGCGTGTGAAATGAGTGCAATTGTGCGGTAGTTGGAGCATTCTTTGGCACTGCCCTTCTTTGGGATTGGGATGTAGACTGATCTTCTCCAATCTTCTGGCCACTGCTGAGTTTTCCAAACTTGCTGGCATATTGAGTGTAGCACCTTAACAGCATCATCTTTTAAAATTTTAAATAGTTCAGCTGGAATACCATCACTTCCACTGGCCTTGTTATTTGCAGTGCTTTCTAAGGCCCATTTGACTTCACTTTCCAGGATGTCTGGCTCAAGGTCAGCAACCACACTACCTGGGGTATACGAGACATCCATTTCTTTCTGGTATAATTCCTCTGTGTATTCTTGCCACCTCTTCTTGATGTCTTCTGCTTCTGTTAGGTCCTTTCCACTTTTGTCCTTTATTATGGAAATCTTTGTACGAAATGTCCCTTTCATATCTCCAATTTTCTTGAACAGATCTCTGGTTCTTCCCATTCTATTGCTTTCCTCTATTTCTTTGCATTGCTCGTTTAAGAAGGTCTTCTTGTCTCTCCTTGCTATTCTTTGGAAATCTGCATTCAATTTCCTGTATCTTTCACCATCTCCCTCGCATTTTGCTTGCCTTCTCTCCCCCGCTATTTGTAAGGCCTCATTGGACAGCCACTTTGCTTTCTTGCATTTCCTTTTCATTGAGATGGTTTTCGTTGCTGCCTCCTGTATAATGTTACGAGCCTCCATCCATAGTTCTTCAGGCATTCTGTCCACCAAATCTAAATCCTTAAACCTGTTCCTCACTTCCACTGTGTATTCATAAGGGATTTGACTTAGATTGTATCTTACCAGCCCAGTGGTTTTTCCTACTTTCTTCAGTTTAAGCTTGAATTTTGCTATAAGAAGCTGATGATCTGAGCCAGAGTCAGCTCCAGGTCTTGTATTTGCTGACTGTATAGAGCTTCTCCATCTTTGGCTGCAGAGAATATAATCAATCTGATTTCGATGCTGCCCATCTGGTGATGTCCATGTGTAGAGTCGTCTCTTGTGTTGTTGGAAAAGCGTGTTTGTGATGACCAGCTTGTTCTCTTGACAGAACTCTATTAGCCTTTGCCCTGCTTCGTTTTGATCTCCAAGGCCAAACTTGCCAGTTGTTCCTTTTATCTCTTGACTCCCTACTTTAGCATTCCAATCCCCTATAATGAGAAGAACATCCTTCTTTGGTGTCACTTCTATAAGGTCTTGTAAGTCTTCATAGAATTGGTCAATTTCAGTTTCTTCAGCACAAGTAGTTGGTGCATAAACTTGGATTACTGTGATGTTAAAAGGTCTGCCTTGGATTCGTATCGAGATCATTCTATCATTTTTGAGATTGCATCCCAGTACAGCTTTCGCCACTCTTTTGTTGACTATGAGGGCCACTCCATTTCTTTTACGGGTTTCTTGCCCACAGTAGTAGATATGATGGTCATCCGAACTGAATTCACCCATTCCCGTCCATTTTAGTTCACTGATGCCCAGGATGTCAATATTTATTCTTGCCATCTCATTTTTGACCACCTCCAACTTACCCAGGTTCATGGTTCTTACATTCCAGGTTCCTATGCAATATTTTTCTTTACAGCATTGGACTTTCCTTTCGCTTCCAGGCATATCCGCAACTGAGCGTCCTTTCGGCTTTGGCCCAGCCGCTTCATCAGCTCTGGATCTACTTGTACTTGCCCTCCACTCTTCCCCAGTAGCATGTTGGACGCCTTCCGACCTGAGGGGCTCATCTTCCAGCGTCATATCTTTTATATGCCTGTTGTCTTTGTCCATGGAGTTTTCTTGGCAGGGATACTGGAGTGGCTTGCCAGTTCCTCCTCCAGGTGGATCACGTTTGGTCAAAACTCTCCACTATGACCTGTTCATCTTGGGTGCCCTGCTCGGCATAGTTCATAGCTTCTCTGAGTTCTTCAAGCCCCTTCGCCATGGCAAGGCAGTGATCCATGAAGGGGTTTTCACATGTAATTTTCAATTAACCACAGTATGCTATGTAACAAAGACCCATCATGTAACCTTGACTATGGTTACTTTCAGCAAGGTAGGATAACCTATAGTTGGTACAAGACACTGCAAACTGCAGGCCAGCTGTTGTGGTGGTGGAGTGTGTGAGCCTGTTTGCTTCAGCATATTCATGCACCACTAAAGCATTGTCTACTGTCTTAATGTGATGTATGGATATAACCACAGACTTGAAATACATTTAATTTGCTTTTGATTTGGTTGGAACAACAACAGCCTTTTAACAATAGCAATTCCATGATCTGTCAAGCAAATGAGTGTGCTTAAAGCCATTAATTTCAATGGACTTTTTATATCTAAAAGCCTTGTGTATTTTTTGTCACCCACCTCGAAACCCTGCATCAGCGTTCTTGTTAATTTCTTCTCACTTAAAAGGCAGCTTTTCTAACACTGCAAGGGGCTGCTTCTTGAAAACATAGGCAGATCATAAGCTTTCTTAGTTACCCTTTGACCCTGGGGCAGAATATTTGATGAATCAAATTGTCAATGAATGCCATATCCATATAATCCTAATATGCTAATTCTCACCTTTCTGTAGGAAAATCATGTGGTGATCCAGGAAAACCAGAACATGGTGATGCTGTTATTCTAACTAATCTCCTGTATTTGGCAAAAGTAAATTTCACATGTGAAGATGGGTGCGTGTTGACTTGGCTCTGTTAGCAAGTCTTAATTAATACATAAAATTTAATGGGTGAATTCTGGAGAACAAATCTATAGTTTACCTTTTTTTTAAAAAAACCAAAAACCAATAACTTAAGAGTTGAGGCAATCATGCCAATAGTACTTTCTTAAAATAAACTTCAGAGAAGCTAAGCACAGCTCTCTCCCATAAATGTTATGGTAGTAAGTATGATACGTTCCTATTTATTCTGAGAGGATGAAGTTTTTCCTCAGTAAACTGAAATAAGCAAACCAAATGTGGTGCATTGCAAAATAAACCAGCTCTGAACTTCCTTGTCAACTATTTCACAAAGGACCTCGCAGGAAGAATGCAATAAAATACATTCCACAGGTGTTGAATATGCTACATTCTTCAAGTAGAAAGTAATGCTCTCCTCTACCCACTTTTTTAAAAAGTTGCTATTCTGAAGAATTTAGGCATCTAGAGTTTGAGATAAACCAAAGAGAAACTGTTTGTTAATCTAACAGAGTTAAGGGTTCTTGGCCCTGCCTTATTCTTGTGTTGGGATTATTTTGCAAATTTTTTATCAGATGATTAATGCTAAATTGTATAGGATTTACTGTATGATATTTTTTTACATGTCATTACTTGACAGAGACAGCATCAGGTTTTGGGAGACCTTCAGCCAACTTTAATAGGTCTCGTAACTGTCCAGGAGTGGCAGAGCATTGCCTGATGATACAGAGGGTAGCAGAGGGAAGCAGGATATCAGAAGCACTTGCTCTGTGATAAGGAATTCTATGATGAACCATACATTGGCCCATTTGCACTGTCCATCTAAAGCAGTGTAAATCCTGGAAACCATGGTTTGTTAAGGATTCTGAGCATTGTTAGGAGACCCCTTTCAAAGAGCTACAATTCTCAGAGTGGTTTAATAATCAATTCCTCTTCCTTAGGGAACTCTGGGAACTGTAGCTCACAATAACGTTTATAAACAAAGATGGTAGAACCTTCATTTATGGGGAATAAGGGAATAATAGGGAAAAAACATTGAAACTGCAATGCAGAGACAATAAAAATCTCTCTGTTAGGATGCACAGCTAACTTCTTTGATATTGGTAAAGTGCATGCTTCAAAATTAAGAGTTATTAAAGGTATTGCTGAAGAATTATGTATAAAGGTGCACCTTGTACTTTTCCTTTTATTTAGGTACACATTAAATGGATCACCTACTATTCAGTGTCAGTGGAAGAAAGATCATGTTGAATGGAGCCAGAAGCCTCCAGAATGTCAACGTAAGATTCTCTTGTGACAGATACCAGATTAATTAGGACTGACCACCTTATATTGTGCCACCTAACAGCAACTAAAGTCTCCAAGGGGAGCCAAGGAAAAGCCATTATTCTTCATAGAAAAAAATGCCAATAGACTCTCATATCTGCAGTAAGAATATGAGGATGCCAGGAAGTATTGCAGAGGGAAACCCTTCTAGCTGGCATGCTCATCTTCTCTGGTACAGAGTTGTTGTTTATGTATATGGCGTGCGTCTGTATATGCTTGATAACCACAGAGAGTTTTAATTGCATCACTCATGTCATAGGCCATAGCCCTCCGTTACACTAGATTAAGGAGTAGCGAAAGCTTTAAATTGTAATGTTTTATAAGAGTGAGAACTAAATATGCCTGTATGTGCCTCTTATACAGGGCTAATTGAGAAACCCACAGAAGATGGTACAAACACAACAGGTTAGAAACAAATTATTTAATTGCAATAGCTTGTGTGGTCAACACAGAATTTTTAAATTAGGTTTTATTGGGATTATGTTGTTATTTTTGCTTTTTCTGCAGTTTGTTCTAAAAGCTGTTAATTCATTTGAGAGTTTTGATTATTACCATTTAAAGCAAAAACTTTAAATCCATCTGCATGTGCCTCTTATACAGGGCAAGCTGTGCCACCATCAGGAGGCGGTGCTACAAATAATACAGGTTGGAAAACTTTTTTTTTTCATTTCAGTAGCTAGCATTGTAATCGCTTGTGGTACTAGTGGTTAATTCAGAGCTTTTATTAGGATTTCAGAATGTTCTGTTCTTTTTGTCTTGTCCTGCAATGTAATTATTTGAATACCTGTTAACTCCTTGGAGAACTTTGATTTTTACCGTGTCCGTAGTGTTGGTATCTGATCTGTCTGTCTATCTATCTATCAGATTTAGCATAGTGCACCCTACAAACCAGCTCAATATGTGGCTTGTTGCTCAGAAACAAAAAAGAAGCTGTAATGAGGGTTCAAGCATAGGCTAAGCCTTTATACAGAGGTGTACCTAGGGTCCCTTGCAGCATTGGCGTCCATCCCCAACAAAAACACTTTACAGCTATAGCCACATTAGAAACTGCTACATTTTACACAACCCAAGTACTCAAAGCATCCAGAGTGAGGGGAGAAGGGTGAAAAAAATCTCATGCCTTTGTGCCGCAGTGTGAGAAGGATGGGAAGCTTCTTCTGCATTTGATCTTGCTGCAACAGGTCTCTTAGAATTTCTGTGCGATGCTGGGCATGAGGCTGCTAGTTGTTAATAATCATGTGATATTGTTTGATTTATTCTGTTTTCGGTTTTTATTAACCTGTCTATTTAATGTCTATTGCGTGCAGCCCCGGGACCCTTGGGTGAATGGTGGAATATAAATTAAATAAAGTAGAAGGCTGAGTTTTACTTTTGGATTCCTCTTAAGAGCTTGATTATGCAATGAGGGCTTTTCTTTTCCTTTTTTAATTTTTTTAAAAGGAGTGGAAGAGTATTTACACAGCTAGTGAGATTACCTTTTCCCACCGTTGGTGATGAATGTAAAGGTATGTAGAGTGCAAGAGAGATTTCATTTGGGTGCTAATGCATTTACCAGTAGGTGGCATATGGCTTCATGCATGGTGCTTTTTCTCCTCAGGGTTCAGCATTGCAAAATAATAGTGCTTTGGGTGATTTGACTATATTAGGAACCAAGTGGAAAGTAGTGCATGTGCATATTCTCAAGATCCCAGGTCTGCTGAATAAAGTGTGGAGCTACTCTTCCAGCCTAGATTAATGAAGGCCAAGTGTACACCACAACTTTGTCTTGGTGACTAACCCTCTGCTTAGTATACCTTCTGGAGCAAATGAAGGCTTTGGAGTCAAGGTGCTAGGGAAATAATTTGAAATCATAGTATTTTAGTTGCTTTTGTGACTTGTATCGTATATTATTAGGAGTATTTATTCATGTTTCCCATTTGCTACCCTCTTTGCTAAAATTCTTCCACACATCTTTGAATCTACTAGAGTGAAGTTCTTGAGATGAATTAACTAGACTACTGAACATAGAGTAAGGTTTTGATGTGTAGTTCACTGGTGTATTCAATGTGTAGTGCTATGTATAATGATTGGGGAACTGCACCTGGTGTTTGGATGTAGTGTTAGGGAATATCCATGCTCAATGGCTCATATTTTTTCAAAATCTGAGGTTTTGTCTACATGTTATTTGGTTCCAATGTGGTTGGTTGGCTGCCCTTGCACTGTGTTCCAATGATAGAAGCAATAATGTGCATTGATTTTGGGGTTTATTTTACATTGTTTCCTTTACATTGACATATCAGTGAAAGTGGTTTCAAATACAAGCTTTATACCTGTGATCGTATTGTTCAGAGGCTGTAGCTGCATACTAATTTCATTTCCAGCTTATCGTACTTTGTAGTAAGGCTGTGTTACCAAGCACTTTGATACACTTGTTTTCTGTGTTTGCATTTGTGTGTGTGTGTGTGTGTGTGTGTGTACGTGTGTGTACTACACCAGAGAACGCAACTGGCACATCATTAAATATATTAAAATGTTTTTGGAAGAACAATCTATTGAGGCACTACAGAGAGTGGTTTTAAAGAGAGATCAATGGTGATAGATGCTCCTTAGTCTGGAATCGGGATTAAATTGGGCTTCTCTATGTGCAGACACCAGATCCTCTGACAAACTCCTGCAATCCTTGTTCTCCCTGGTAACAATCTCTCTCTCTCTCTCTCTCTCTCTCTGTGTGTGTGTGTGTTTGTGTGTGTATATATTACTATATACATAAAAATGGAACACTGTCATCATGGTGTGGTTTACGCCAAAAGGAGGAGGAGAAGGTTAGACAAACCTCTCTCTGGAGTGCCCTCCCCAATTAAACCCGCCTGCAGTGAGGTTTAATGGAGAAGGGAGGCATGTCAGATACTGGTTTGCCAAATGGTTCGCTGAAGCGCCTCCTTTAAAAGGGGTGGGGCTTAGAGTGAGGGACGGGCACACTATGAGGGTATAAGCAAGGGGGTTGGTCAGGTGGGGGGGAAGGGTTGGCAAAGGGTTTGAGTGAGCAGAGGCGGCATCTGAGAGAGAGAGAGAGAGAGAGAGAGAGAGAGAGTATGTGTGTATATGTATATAAGATCTTGTATATAAGATCTATATTATATGTGTGTGTATTCTCTCTAAAGCGACACTGCCCATGTCTACTGCTTTGAATCAGTAAGTCAGGATCAGCTTATAGCAGATTTGGTCCTATAATGAATGATATCTCCTTAAGTAACATGTCCCTGCATTACCCATGGCCTTTGAAAAACATTTCTTTTTTATTTTATTTTATTTTAAGGACCACAACTTCGAACTCTACTTTATATTTGTAAGTTATCTTATTATGCATTTGTTTGACTCTAATCAGGCATTTCTTTAACTATGATTGAAATACTTTACAAATAGTACTGTAAGTTATTATGTGTTCCTCTGATTTTCTTTTCCCACTAGTGTGAGAAAGTGAAACATTACTGAATAGCGCAGTATGAACACACTGTTTCATAAGAGGAAAATCCATAACAAGGAGTCATATGGTAGCCACTGCCAATAAATTATGTGGATACTCCCTCCCTCTCCCAAATTATGTGGCTATTGCGCCATAGTGAAATGGCATCTAAATGTAGTCACTCAAGAATGTAGAGTAAGACCAAGGCAGCACAGAAGCCAACTGCTAGGGACCATGGGAGTTTCGGCCCCCACAATAAAATATTTGATGGGGCCAGGCCCCTGCAAAGTTGATGTCAATTCCCATTCAAATGGTGTGTGCGCGCACTGCATCATGTGATCAGTTATGCAGGGCAGGGCTTACCTGGGCCCCCACAATATATTATTCAAGTTGGCACCCCTGCAAGGCCATGGTTCCCTCAAAATGTCGATGAGCTGCAGCTTCAGTCATCCCTTACCATTGGCAATGGTGGCTGGGGTTGATGGAAGCCAGAGTCCAATAAGATCTGGAGGGCATCACCTTGACTATCCCAATATAGAATCTCAGACTTTTCATAATATCACAATGAACAATTTACATTTGTAGCGAAAATCTGTGGATCTATATAGTGAATGCATACACACAAATGCTTTCATCTCTGTAGGGGCTTGAATTGAAAGCAAAGTGTAAACTTTGCCACTTAGTAATGATAATATTCTGGTTATTTTCCTTTTCAATATTATTGTTTTCTATTTAGATTAGGGACTGGGCATTCTAGGTTTGTCCCCACATTTTAACAGAGGATAGGTTTGTATGGGACGTGGGTGGCGCTGTGGGTTAAACCACAGAACCTAGGGCTTGCTGATCAAAAGGTTGGCAGTTCGAATCCCCACGACGGAGTGAGCTCCCATTGCTTGGTCCCTGCTCCTGCCAACCTAGCAGTTTGAAAGCACATCAAAGTGCAAGTAGATAAATAGGTACTGCTCTGGCGGGAAGGTAAATGGCATTTCCGTGCACTGCTCTGGTTCATGACCTGGAAGCTGTACGCTGGCTTCCTCAGCCAGTAAAGCGAGATGAGCACCACAACCCCAGAGTCGTCTGCGACTGGACCTAATGGTCAGAGGCCCCTTTACCTTTACCTTTAATTTTGTATGTACTATTAAACCATGGTTTAGCATTACAAGGACAAGCTGCAGTGAGCCCAGGCTTGCATGCTCCTCCTCCCCAATTTGTTGCCTGAGATTAGTGCTGCTAATTAAATTAGTGCTATATAGCACTTGCATTGTGGTAATACTTCATTTATAGTTTCCATCACCTGCTTTTCTCCCCCATCTCTCAGCACTTCTGGTTGTGGCATTTCTTCTTACTGTTGGTATTTTTTTCCTAAAGAAAGTTTTTGAAAAGAGAAGAAGGTAAGCTGGTCATAAATTCTTGTTTAGCACAATATTCATATCTAACCCATTGCCAGTTTCTTCTCTGTAGCACCTTTGTTCAGTCATGTCTTGTGTCAGGGTCACATCTGGGGACGGATGGTGTGTACAACAAAACAAAACAAAACTTGACTCCCCTCTTCTTCTGAGCATCCTTACTGTTTCTAGACCTGATGCAGCAAGTGGTCCAAGCTCTTTGCCTTGCTTACCAGGCTCTGGGATGCTTTGTGAAATCTTGTGGGGCCATCTGAGTTTTCACAAGAACTCACAAGACTCTCCCGGAGCCCAGTAAGCAAGTCTGAGAGCTTAAAAGCTCTTTCCACACCAGGAAAACTATGCACAAAAGGAGCTTTTAAGCTCTGCCTTTCATGCATTTGATTTGTTTTATTTCAACTGGCCGTCCTTCAACCACGTAAAGCTGAAATCACACATGTCAAATGCCTGGGAGTTGCAATCGTACTTTTTAAAAATCTGTTCTTATGCATTTGTAGACGCTTTAGGGTTTCTTCTTCTTACAATGTAAGAAAGCAGGGGGTGGAGAACAGCTTGTAGCCACTCATTGTAATAGTATTCTTAAATCCAACATACAGTACTGTACGGGATACATTGGAATACATTCCCTGACCTAGAGATGAGAATAACTCATCCTCTGCAAAAAATAGTGTTTACACAACACAGCAGAGAGGTACATATTTGAAACCTGGCAAATAAAAGGTTAGGCTGAAATCTAAACACCTTATTTAGGGAGTAAGGACCACTGCCGATTGTGAAACTTTCTTCTGAGTAAGCATGTATAGCGCTGTGCTCTTAGTCATTCTTCTTCTTTATATGCCTGCCTCTTTCTTTTGCTTGTTCAGCCGCTTGAATCAAGGAACTTTAAACCATGCAGTCTTATGAAATATGGTCTGCAGAAATAGGAAACAGCACAGCTGACTTTAGCATCAAAAGGTATTATTTTTAAAGTCATTTTAATGTTGAAAATTAAATTAAGTAGCAGTTGTGACTTTGGGAGGGAGAAGGGATTCTCTTTGTTCTCCTGACTCTGGAATCATACATGCTCCTGTACCTCTACCCTTCCCAAAATAGTTATGGGGATTACAGTACAGTATATCTATGCTGCCTTTATACTGGGCAAGCTGGCTGATTCTCATGCAGATTTTCACAAACAGATATGATTGCTTAACATAGGAGGGACGGGTGGCTGAGCAAAGAAGCTTGAAGAGCACATTTTCTTGCATGGCGAGTTTTCGTTTGATAACATTTCAAGCCTCCTGGAGAAGACATTCATAGAATAAATCAAGTCAAGTTCATTAATAGTCCACATATCTTAAAAGAACAAATATTTGATTTCATGCAGCTGAGTTTATTTCATTTAAGAGAAACTAAAAAATATATAAGAAAGCACAATAAAAGTATATTTTTAAAAGATTGGGACAAAATTGAAACCAGTGCCTCTTAATAGTTATGTAAAAAGTTGTTCCCAGATATTTATAACTTGATATACAGACTTCACAACTGATTTAGGGTGCTTCCAGATAGGGCTTGCCGATTAGAAGGTCGGCAGTTCAAATCCCCGCAACGGAATGAGCTCCCATTGTTCTGTCCCAGCTCCTGCCAACCTAGCAATTCGAAAGCATGCCAGTGCAAGTAGATAAATAGGTACCACTGTGGCAGGAAGGTAAATGGCATTTCCATGTACTCTGGTTTCCGTCACGGTGTTCCGTTGTGCCAGAAGCAGTTTAGTCATGCTGGTCACATGACCCAGAAAGCTGTCTGTGGACAAAGGCAGCTCCCTTGGCCTGAAAGTGAGATGAGCGCCACAACCCCATAGTCACCTTTGACTGAACTTAACCATCCAGGGGTCCTTTACCTTTTACCTTACCTAATATTGTAAAACTGGTCGTGAGATAGCACAAATGGGTTACTGTACTAAAAAAAGTAATCCTTTTTTTCCTGGAAGGGGAAACCAGGCTAAATGGAGGGACATGTGTTCTAGCTAGCATTTTTTTTGCCAACCACTGGAAGCACAGTTACCTAAGTGTGTTAGATATGACCATTGTTGAATGAATAAATCCCGGTTTCCTCCTATAGAGGGCACATGCTATCTTTTATGTTCTCTAATTCTACTGCTTTTTAAATATGAGGAACTTAATGTTTCCGTTGGTGCAGCCTGTTTCAGCGAAAAGAAAAGAAAACTTGTTGCCACATAAATAACACATTTTTCGCACGAGCCTGTTTACATTAAACCTGTTTCTTTGGTGATATAAAAAATTTATATAGTTGCAGGTTATACATTTATTTACAGAATGCTTTAAAAGACCAAGGCTGCATACACAATCTCCTGCTTGTAGCAAAAAAATATGTTTTTTTCAATCCGAAATATTCATACTTGTCCTCATAATGTTTTCACTCTAGATTGATTCTATATCTTGCATCCTGCATCTTGCATCCTGCATCTTGCATCTGTGCACCGCTAATAAACTAGCAAGCATAACACTGGAAGTAAAAACTTAAGATTAATCTTCATTTTTCCTTTTTCTGCATACAATTTGTGGATCATATTATGTTTTCTCTTCTTAGACTGCACTACAGTAGGGAGCTGTTGAGTTGAGGAGAAATGAGAAAAGCAACAGATTACCCCTGTATCAGCTGGTTTTGCATGCAAATGTAGATATTCCTTAGCTAGAAAAACATTTCCCTGAACTTTGAAGGCATGTTTGATAAGGCTTACTTACAGTATTAAATGTTACATAACTTTGACTTAGATTTGCATAGAAAGTCAAGTCTTTTATTGTCTTGGACAGAATCTAATTGGATGTACTGTATAAATAAAGAACCCATCCTATTTTTTGGCATCTAAGATTTATTTCTATTTTTTTGCACATCTACCATAAGGAACAGCTAAAACATCACAAATTAGGGAGTAAGCATTTGGGTTCACTAGAACTCTGTCTTCAGGCTTAAATGTTCATTAAAGACAAGAAAAGGGAAAATGTGTGTCATGGGCATATGTCATGAAACATATTTTTTCTCTTCTCAATCTTTGGCTGGTTGACCTTACTGAATATCCACCTTGAAGAAGAGTTCTGAGTAATTCAAAAGCTCACTCATTACATTATTGCAGTAATTTAAGAACTAACAGTAGGTATCCAACGTAATGCTTACAGTGGATTTTTGGGGAAGAGAAGCAAACCAAGACCACCTAAATATCTATATCTCCTCTGATCATAGCCCTGATTACTTAAATGTATTTTAAAATTGTGCTCCTGGAAAAGTGCTTATAATGTTTGGCTCTGTTTTCTGCTGCCTTAAGAAAGGAAACAATTGAACATTATATCTCATTGATAGAGTTTATAAGCAATTTTCTTCCAATGAGAATTTTTATTGGGATAGTCTTTGATATAGGTTGACACTAGTTCTCAACAAATCAAATTATATATACAAGGTGGTGGTTGCTGCCCCTGTGGTGCCAGGATTAAGGAATGAAAATGATTCAGTATAAACTGCATCCTATTTAATGGTGTTGTAATGAAAACCCATTAGGCTGCAATCTTATACCCATTTTACCTGGAAGTAAAGCCCACTGTACTTACATTTGAGTGCATGTGTATAGTTTTGCACTTTGAATCTATATTTAGCTTATCTATATTTGACTTATATTTAACTTAAACGTTGGATCAATTTTATGGGTGTATTAAATGGCCATAGTTGCTAAGTGTTTGCCCAAGATGAGAAACTTTTTTAATACACTGGACTTTGGGTAATGCTGAAGCTGCTGTACCTCCACCAGTCTTCTTCCACATACCCCAGCTGTGGTGCAAAATTAGTTGTCCTCGCCTGGTTGGTTGGAGAAGAACAGGGTGGAGGCACAGAGGTTACAGATTTCCTCTGTGCATCAGAGCATATAAAAGCTCTGCCATTGTCTTAACGCAAGAATTGGCAAACCTGCTGGTCACAGTTTTGTTTACAATGAAGTTGCTAGGCATCTGACCTGGTTCTGGCCAAATAGGCATAGCCAGAGCCTGGGAGTGATGTACATCTGGAACATGCATCCAGGTATCCCTGTTGGCCTAAGAAGCTTTTAAGGGGATCTAGGCTTAACATATCACTTGTTCTGAATGATTCTTGTTCAATGGGCTTCTTTTGTGGTCCAGTTATCCTATAATCCACTTCTTTTGCCAGAACCTGGTGGTGTATTAACCTTGGTTGTGTATTAACCTGAATTCCCCTGGTACCTTCTTGGGCACCGTAGCTAGGGAGTCTGGTTGAGAGAAGGTGCCCACAATCCAGTTGGCCATTGGCTGCTTGTTTATTTTTGCTGTGGCAATTTTGGGTAGCTCTTGAACCACTTTCTGGCTTGACACTTCCAATACCTGCACTCACCTATGGCTGGTATGTGAAGACCCTGGTAAAGCCCTCCCAAAGGTAACCCACCACTTGGCAGTCTGGGAACAAAAACAGAAGCAAGAGGAAGGCAGCAGGGTGTACTGGAGAGACGGCAAGGGAGCATAGGACCTGAGGTTTGGGTGGGTGATTACTCCCTCTCTCCCACACCAGTGGAAGGGGCAGGGTGCAAATATCCTTCCTTAGTCCCCCCAGGACCATAGCCCCAGGGTCCTCAAAAGAAGCTGTGGGGGGCAAGAGTACAGGTGCAAGTGGGTTGAGGGTGGAGAGCGAGGCAAAGTTCACACGTGTGCATGACCTTACATTGAGGTCTTTGGCAGGCCTCCTGATTAAACTTTCAGCAAACATGGCGTAAGGGGTCCCGCTTGGAAGCAGGGCTTCTTTGTTTAAAGGCCCTCTGACCTCTCCCTGATATGGGGTCCACCAGCTTGAACCAGAAAACACTGTTACGTAGATTCCACCTGGCATGGGGATTGCTGGAGGCCCTCTTATGGAAGGCCTTGTCATAGTGGAATAGCCCACTCGGTGGAATAACCTGAACCCTCCCCTTTTTTTCATACCTCCAAGATATTTTAGGTTTCCTTTTCCCAATTCAGGAGGCAACAACGTAAAAAGGTAAATGTATTAACCATTGGCCTCAGCCCTGACAAATTGCTACATGCCAATGGTGGGTGGGAAAGTAGATGGAGCAACTGATGTATCTCTAACATTTTACAATAGGGTACTTCCCGGCCACGCAAAAGTTAGAGGACATCTCTTTGCCCTCCATCCAGGCAAACAAGAGGCGTTATCACACTTCAAGAACACGTTCCAGCCAGGCAAAAGCACTATCAGATTGCGCAGAGCAGAGCTGGGGAAGAAGCATTAGCTTTGGAGAGGGTATAGCCTGGCTGATTCTTCAGAATAGAAAAGGCATAAGGACTTCCCTGCTTCAGGTTGGAGTGGGGCCAGGAGGAACCGCACATCATAAGGGGTGGGGTCAAATGCACAGCACCACAGCATATTTATTTAGTTATTTATTGCCCATTCACGCAAGCAAGATATAAAGGGGTGTTTTATCCTCACTTGAGTGTCTTCTCTCCATTGCTTTGCATTTTTGTATCAAGTTATAAGGCTTCTAACCAGGAAGTAAAGTCACTGTTATTGTTGGCATGGGGACAGCATTACAGTAAAAAGGAAGTTATTGATTTCCACTGAAAGCCAAACAAATATTATAGAAGTGAAGTACTTTACTGCTGAACTTAATGCAGGAGTAAGCTGCTTGAAAAGGCAGGTGTGAACACATCCATTTGTGTCCTTCAATTGCTGATATATTATTAGCTATACTCTGTTCAGCAACCACAGGAAGAAGTCAGAAAGCGGAAAGGGTGTGGGAACTGAGTATTTTCATGACATCAGTACTGTGCCCATCCGTACTGAACATTTCAGAAAGATAACATCATTTTTTTAAATAGTCTGTCCAATAAAAAGAATCAGACTGTTTGTTTTATAAAAGGAAATCACATCCTCTACAGTGCCACGAGGTAGTCTCTCAGAAGTCAGCACTTAAGTCATAAACTATATTTACTTTAAAAATCATTATGGGCTAGTTTATGTGGAAATAGATTAACCATGGGAGGGTTTAATTACTCATTTGTGCCTATGGGCAGCTGACAATAGTGATTTTCCTTAGGCAAAAATCTCCCTAAGTATTATTCTCCAAAAATAATGTGTGTATCTGGTCTGCCCACTGCACTATTCAGTAACAATAAAGCAGCCTCCCTTCACCCTAATTTCAGCCTTCCTGTGTTTATGCAGTGTGTGTGTGTGCATGCGTGCGTGCGTGTGCTAGAGGAGAAAATATATAGTAAACTGAGTGGGGGGAGCATATCCGTCCATTTTTTAAAGCTTTTTACATTTTTATTCCGTTTTTCCTTTAAAAACATTATATACAGGATTTGATTTGGGAGCATGGGTAAACTCCCTGAGTTTATAATGGTGTCAACAAATTACTCATTAATCCCATAAGATGCTAGACTTAATTTCATAATGAACAGAACAATTCATTTCACCATGAGATTTCAGCATTCTAAAAAAGGTGAAGGATTTAGAAAGATGAAAAGCTGCTCTCACCTTATTTAAAATACTTTTGTAGCAATTACCACAACAACACAATGAAATGGTTCTGCTTTGAGGAAATAAAATGTTATGCTCCAGGAAAGAGCAAAATATCTGAAGAATTCTCTTGATTATCCAAAATCTGGATGTCCCAACAGACCTTCAGGATGATAATTCATTTATTGCTCATTACTTTATCCCACCCTTTTTATTTTAGTTTATTTATTTAATTTCTATACTGCTTTATATTTTTAAGAAAAACCTCAAAGCGGTTTACAGCATATTAAATCAAGATCCTTCTTCCAAGATGCTAATATATGGTTATCTCACATTATCTGTAGGTTAGGCTGTGAAAGAGTGACTTAAGTGGGCAGTGCTATGGCAAGGTCTGCCGGGAAGAGCACCTTAGGATGCTACAAATACCTGGCTCAACCAGCATTGAGGCCTCTATGTTGGTTCAGCAGATGATTCACTGGTGTAACTTGTTCAGCTGGCTGCGCTGAAGCCAGTGTAAGTCCCCCCAAAAGGGGTATTCTGAGGCAGGACCAGAGAGTGGGGACTTAGGCTGCTTACCTTGTTCAGCTCAGTCATGTGACCTGGCAACTTGGCATAGGCACTATTTTCAAAGCTTGTTTTCCGTCTACAAGGCTTATAGGCAAAGCAACAGCAGCCCCACTGCTAAATGAGATTTGGACCTGGTGTAATGTTACATTGCCTTACCCAAAGGAAGTGAATGAGTTTCATGCTGAATGTTTGAAGCCTGGTATCCCAGGGGAAGTCTTAACATTGGTCCATTAGGCTACACAACAAAGAGGACTTACTTGCTACTCAATGTAAACTGATAATAATAAGTTTTATTTCATTAAGTGCTTTTGATCTCAGGGTTAAAAGATTTTAAGTTTTACTCAGACCCATTTAAGTTAATCATGTTCA
This sequence comes from Podarcis gaigeae, assembly GCF_964106915.1. Lineage (NCBI taxonomy): Eukaryota > Metazoa > Chordata > Lepidosauria > Squamata > Lacertidae > Podarcis > Podarcis gaigeae. Next base: position 39,303,610 of record NC_139682.1, on the reverse strand, counting down.
TCATTTTTGGAGTAGGACTAGTATTAAATACAACCCAATGACAATACTTATTTACTGTTTCATGCCACAGAGCGAACAAGAACTGCACATTTAATATATATAGAGAGAGAGTGCCAAAGGTTTGATAAGCAGCTGAAGGTATCAGCCTTAGAAAAATGAATGGGTAGAACAGTTTAAGCAGCACCCACGACATAAAGGTAGACTGGTAATTTTTTTCTAGAGATATTTATACTCTTTATTTTTTCCTCATGTTGCTTTACAAAACTTATCCCCCATTTCCTCATATTGTGAAAGACATGAATATATGCAAAGCAGAGAGTGGGTGAGGCTGTAAGACAAATAAAAAAATACCCTGCTTTCATACCTTGCCTTGCTTTGGATGATGCAACAGTTCTTCAGAAAGGGAGTAACAACAATTATTTTGGCAGGATTGCCAAGAATGTGGTTGTCATGCCAGTCCCTATGTCAAGGAATTGAATTTGACCTCATCAGTTATACTGCTTTCTATCCTAAGTAGGCAAATCCAACTAATCAGATTACTCCTTATCTGTTAGCTAACATAAATGCATAAGAAAGATAAACACATGAGAAGAACAATGTTGGATTTGTACTTCCTGCTTTTCTCCCACTGTCATAGCAAAATTCTTACCAGTTTCAGAGACATCACTAATGAGAAGCTATGTACTAGAAAATGAAATCTTACAACAAAAGGCTAAGAAGGGTACTAAAAGTGGTATACAGAGTGTGGAAAGAGGGAATAAAGAATCTTCTGTTATACATACAGGGATTGGCAAGAAACTTGAGATAGACAAACAGAAGTACACCAATGGTGGGTCCAACAGTCAAGAAGGTGGTTTCTGCGTGTGCTTCAGAGGGAAGTGGGGGACAGATGGGACACACCTCATCAACCATCTGGAAGGAAAACTCAGTTCCTAAACCTCCACTGCCTTATGAAATATATTTAGGAGAAGAAAAGGTTAAAGAGTAAACACTACAGAAATATGTAGTCTAAGACAGTTGGAGGGTGCCTTGTACCCCGCCTTCTGACAACTCCTGCAGCCAAGTTGATACAAAACACTGCTCTGCTTTCCTTTAGACCATTATCAGCATGACCAAGATGGGGGTCTTATTGTCTAGGCAGCACAGGACCTCCATACACACTGCCCAGGCTTGCACCCTGGGGGTCACTTTGGTGCTGCTAATGCAGCAGACGGCTTCAGCCCTGGAGGCACACACCATTGCCTCTTGAGACAGATGGATGTCAGATTGTGTGCATATGTTTGCAGGGGTAGTGCTTGTGGATGAATAGTGGCAGTCAGAATTGCCCAATCCTCTTCTAAGCCAAACTAATGAAGAGAACAGGAGAATTACAAAAACTTTACATACTTGCTTCATTGAAACCATAGCAGTAGCTGGGGCGTACCAGGCCCAGGTGGGTCCTGTAGGACGACTCTGTTTGGAAATGATACCAGAGTGTGGGGTTCACTTAGGTCCTATCTGCACTATACATTTAAAATAGGATGCCTTCATCTGCCCCAGATGCAAGAAAACATGTCTCTACTGCATCATACTCTACTACAGCATAGGCAGGCGCTGTAGCCGTCCAGCACTTTGACTTCACCCCTAAGGGCACACTCCTCCATTGTCACCTTAGGCAGATGGATGCCAACAAATAACACTTTAAACAGTCATGGGATGTGTAGTTGGGAAGGGCGTTGAGAGGGGGCTTTTATTTCCCTCCTAGTGCTAATTTCTAGGGTTTCTTGGGAAGTGGGATTTATTGTTAAACCACTCTGAGAATTACAGTTTATGTGGGAATGAATTCGGGTCCCTCGAGGTCCCCCAGTCCCAACACCAGGAGCAGCTGGACACGCCCCAGGTTGGGCTGCCATGCGCGGAGCCCGTTATCTCTTCCCCTCAGGGGTCAGAGAGCAGACTCATCACGCGGCTGTTATCCGAAAGTTAGTTTCCCCTCAGTTATGGTTTCGCTCACATTTTCTACCCGCCAATCCCGAGCGCGCTCTTGCCCGCAACCTCCAACCAGCACGCGCGCGGCGGCCTTGGAGCGTTAGCTAATACCGGGAACCGATAACGGCGGAGGCGGTTCCTCGTGCGGCTCCTCCCCCCCCCCGCCTTCCTCTCGGCGGAGCCTCGGAGGCGACGCTGCTGCTCACGCCCCTTGGCCGGAAAAGCGCGCCGCCGCCTCTCCCTTCCCGTCGAGCTGTTTCCTGGGCCCGCTCCGTCGCTTTGCTTTTCAGCTGCGGAGGGAGCTGCGGCGCGCTTTCTCTTTCTCTGACTCCGGGCTCTCTCTCTCGTGCGATGGCGCCTCTTCCTGGCTTCCCTCGCGGGGGGCGGTTTCCTTTAGCGCTGCTGCTGCTGTTTTCCTCGCTGTCCAGAGTTCAAGGTGAGGCGGGGGGGTGGGGGTGGGCTTCGGTTCTTCTCTCAAATGGGAGGCGCCCCGCATCCCTCCAGAGCCGGATCATGACCGAGGGCGAAGCAAGGCTTTCTCGGGGATGGCGAAGGCCATTCCCGCGTCCAGGGCAGGAGGGAACTAGGAGCCTGTCTGTGTTTACCTGAAGTTAGCTCCCTTACCCACGTGTTTGTTCTTATTCTGCTCCGCCTTCTGCTGTGACAGCACTTCAGATATTTGGAAACAGCCGCCACGTCTCCCCTTAAATCTTTCTTTTTTCCAGGCCTTACTTCATAAGACCTTTAACTATACTGGATGCCGTACTCTTGACATGCTGCTGGGGCATATGAATAATGTGTTGCAATTCTGGACAAGCCCAGAGCTTCCCTGACCTTGCTGTGGGTCCTTTTTGCTTTCTTCTTCCTTTATCTTGTACTGTTTTCAAGAGTCAAAAACAAATAACAGGGAGCCTCCTTGACTAATGATGTCAGTACTAAGCCAGGCAGCCAGGCAGTGCTAGACACAGAGCCACATAAGATCACTGCATGCAGGGGAGGGCTCTTAAAAAAGCGACAGCCTGCCTACCGGATGCAGGAGCTTGTGTCATAAATGAGCATCAATGGTATTCACAACATACCTTGATTTGAACATTGCAGCATGCTCTATAAGCATATTGGACATGTGCTGGACAGGACTGGCATTTGAATACTATGTGTTTGTTTCCTTTTGCTGTCTCTTTGAATACAATTTTTATTGCATGGACTTGAAGTAGTTGTGAGACAGCTACCTAACATTCCAAATGGCATTTGCAGTTACTAGAAAACATGTAAATTTATTTGGTGCATTATATGTCACTAAAATTTAAGGGTGTCATTATCTTGTTGCTTCCAAAACTTCCTAAGCAGGAATAGCCAAGTATGAAGCGCTGAGGGTAAATATGTTTTTTGTACATCGTCTCACTTCCAATAAGAGGATTGTGTATTAATTCTTGAAAAGCTGAAGGCCATACTTTGGCAATAATATATGTATTTTAGGGTCAACCAAAAGGTCACAGGCAAGGTTTCAAATGAACTAGGATTTTGTTAGGGATTTGTCATGATTGCATCACAGGATTGGAAAAAGAAAACATAGATGTAAGAATTTGCAAAATTAATTAATGTTTTCATCTACTCAAGATCCTTAAAAAAGAAAACCAATGCTGCAATAGTTAATTGCTTACAGCTCTAGTAAATTTGTTGTGAAGAAAATAGTTCTTAATGTATGATGAAATACGTTTCTTTCTTAAAGCATTTCAGCTAGCTACTGCCTTTTTGAAAAGCATGTAATTCTTTGGCAACCTGACACTAGACTCACAAGCAGTGTGTGCAATGGGATATTAAACATGCTTCAGTGGATAGTCCCCTTCATCTTTCAGGATTTTGGCCCAGTACAGTAAGGCTGCAGTCCTATCCTCACTTACCTTCAAGCAAGCCCCACTGAAGTAAGTAGGGCTTACTTCCAGGTAGCTATGGTTATGATTGCTCTGTAAGTCTTTCTGTTGCCACTCTTGTTCCAACAATGCTCTGTAAATGAAATCCAGGAATCTATTAGGACATGGCTCTCATTAGATCCCATTAGAGGAAAATCTCGTAGACATTTCTTTATGAATCATCCAGTGTTCAATGCTACAATGAACCTTCATTTCGCTCCCATAGCTTCTAAGCTTCCTATCAATTTTTATTTCCAGGTGATTGCACCCATCTGAATGTACCTAATGCTAGCCTAAGGAGTGGGGATCCAAAAGACAGTTATCTCGTTGGGACTGTTTTGCAGTACCGTTGCATTCCAGGTTATGAGCCTATTCCTGGAGTGACTCTTTCTCTTACGTGTCTTGCCACTTCAAGATGGTCAACAGAAAATCCCAAGTTTTGTCAAGGTGAGTTTCACTTACTTTGCAGAATATGTTACAGATAGGTAGCCGTGTTGGTCTGCCATAGTCAAAACAAAAAAAATTCCTTCCAGTAGCACCTTGAAGACCAACTAAGTTAGTTCTTGGTATGAGCTTTCGTGTGCATGCACACTTCTTCAGATACACTGAAACAGAAGTGTATCTGAAGAAGGGTCTGGAAACTTCTGTTTCAGTGTATCTGAAGAAGTGTGCATGCACGAGAAAGCTCATACCAAGAACTAACTTAGTTGGTCTTTAAGGTGCTACTGGAAGGAATTTTTTTTGTTTTGCAGAATATGTAAAACTATTGAACAGCCACCTTAGATCAGAGCAGTGGATTAGAGGAGATCCAGACACTTCAAAAAGTTAGGAAATAATACAGAAGGGTTTTCTATTGTATGTTGAGGGCTTAAATTGGAAAACTAGAATATTCTAAGTATTACTCCTCCCAGTGGTGGACTTAGGTGGTGGATGCCCTTGGGACTGTAGTCACAGCGGTGCTTCTAAGAAACAAGAACAGAGAAATAGCATCCTGGGAGGAATCCCAGAGTTTGCAGAAGTACCAAATAACAACTTTTAAGAAACCAAATAGGCAAAAATAGCCTGATGAAGATGGAACATGAACTATAATAATAATAATAAAAAATTTATTTATACCCTGCCCTCCCCAGCCAGAGCCGAGCTCAGAGCAGCTAGCACCAATAAAATCACAGTAAAAACATAATAGGGGGGAAAGGGGGGGGGAGAAAAAGGAAAAAAAACAATTTAAAATACAGGTTAAAATGCAATTTAAAATGCAGCCTCATTTTAAAGTAGCTGATAAGGTGGTTATCAGGTGGTTGGCTAACAGCCGGGGGCGGGAACTGAATGGAGAGGATGAATTTGTTTGGTGGAGAAAGGGCCTGACTGGCTGTCTACCAACCTTCTCTTGGAAGGTGACTGAATATCACAGCATTTTGTTGTAGCTGGTCCTATTTGTTCTTTCTAATGCTGTTTCTTTCTAGTCCTTTGCACTGTTGGCCATTATTTATTTTGATTCCAAAGTTCCATACACAGAAAAGTATTTCCTTGTGTTTAAACTGAACCTGTGTTACGTTAAGCATGATGTGTCCTTCATAGTTCTAGAATTAGATGTAATGGTAGGCTCCTGTTCTCTATTCACTGCCACATTCTGCATTCAAATGCATTTTTCTTGCATATCTCTGAAGTATTCCCTTTTAAATTTAACAATGATTACCACATAGATGAGGGTTCTGCTTCAAGCAATCCAAATATATAAAAGATGAGATTGACCCAAAAAAGGCTTAAAACTGGCCTTGAGATGTCAACATGTTTGATATACTGTTCTGATTGTTAAGCCATATTAAATAACTTTTACTAGCTATAACATCTTATTTTCCAAAGCTTTGTTCATGTGACTAATTCTGTTCAAATTTATAAGGTTGCTCAATTAACATACAATTAACCAGTAGGAATTTATTGCTCCTTGTTATGTTCTGAACAACCTCTTACTCTCCAGTATCTCATATCTGTTGCTCATTTCCTTCTCTATCTGATCTTAAGTCCCTATCTTGCCCACCTAACACACCTTAATTGGATTTTTGAGGAGGCTGTGTCATGTATTTATAGTATACAACTGTGACGTAAAGCTCAGAAAGAGCAGTGTAGTGATGCAGTGCTGTGAAATTCCACCAGGGTGGTGTAGCTTGTAGGGCGCTGGCTGCAGGTGCAGCTTGCCTGAGGGAGGCGGAGTCAGCACCTTGGGAGGGAAAAGGAAAGGCAGTTGAGAGTTGATGTTCTTTGTGTTTTGCTGGATAGGAGCATAACTCCTGAGCTGTGTGAGAGGGATCTGTTCTGAGGATCATATCTGTAGCCAGGGAAGGAAGTCTCTGAGCTTAGTTTGAAAGATAGTGATAAGTGCCTTTTTAAGGAGTATATAGACAAGAGAAAAACTGGGAAATTGAATAGGGGACAGGAGAAAGAGTTTTTAGGGAACACACTACTTGGGTCTCCATTCAGTAAGAAGCCTCAGGAATGTGATTTATAAAAGGCTGGGAGACCATGTGAAAGAACCCAAGTATTAAGACCTAAGCTGTAACATCTATACAGTTAAGTTTAAGGAACTGAAGTGAAATAACTGAAAAGAAGCTGTGTGTTTGCCACCTTGTATGGAAGCCTATAACATCCACTAAATTTAATATAAATATAAATAGTCTGTTTCTTGAAAGATTTCTATCTCCTTACACATCCTTTGTTTTACTAGTTTTGTTCTGTAAAATAAAACCTTTTTTCCTATTTAATTTATCCAAGTCTCCAAGAACCAGAGTTTTCCTCATAAAAGCAAAAAATTAACCAGTAGTTAATAGTTGGTTCACCTCATTTTCACAGCCCAAAGCTGTGAGAGACATCGGCAGCAACACCAGACCTGTGGAATTCCTGGCCTATGAACGACTTATATCTGGCTGCTTTAGCACCCATTTCCAGGCCAGGAGATTCAGCAGCAGAGTGGTTGTCAGAACATCTGAGAATGGGGGTTAAACCTGTATAGCTATTGGCCCTGTCCTAGTGAGTCTTCTCTGTTTTATTGTATTTCTATATAAAATATATAGTAAGCTGCCTTGGACAATAATTAGCTGTAAATAAATAGTGAATAGAAATTGTATTAGGCAGCTGCTATAGCAACCTCTTTCCTAAGACATTTAAACTGTACCTGAAGGTTAAACTAGCTTCTTTAGCTGGATGCTTTAGCTGAGATTCCTGCATTGCAGGAGGGTTGACTAGATGACCCTTGGAGTCCCTTCAACTCTACAATTCTGTGATTCTTACAATATCATGATTGTAAGAGGTGTCAGCAGTGACAGCTGTTTTCCTGAAGCGGGTGGGAAGGATCTTGTGTATTTAGCGGCATGAGGTGGACTGACTGGAAAATATGCACATAAGTGCACAATAGCCTAGCAGGCACACAAAACTACTGTACTTAAAAGTACTGTACTTAACTGCCCTGTCATATTCACATGAAGGCTGGTAGATCAATTTAATTAATTAATTAAAGTATAACTGTTAAATTTATTTGAACAAAATGCCTTAGTTTTAACCAGTTGAGATAAACACAAGGGTATGGAAGCAGTATTACAACTTTGTAGTCAACAAAAGAGAATTTTTAATTATCTCAGCTGTCTTCTTTTTTGATACTAGACAGTGTCAGCACTAACAAAACTTAGAACATCTATTTGCCAGAGGTGAAAAAGGATAAGCATACAATAAGGGGAGAAATGATCTTTCAGCTGCTTTCAACTCATGGCGGAGAAAAGAAACCACCCTAAAGGCCGGATGCAGCCAACAGATGACCTTATTATGAAAACCCAATAAAACTGGATACCTGTTAGAGAAGATAGTATTTTCAAGAGCATTTCAGGACTGTCTCTATTTTGCAGGTGGGATCCAATCTAATACCCACAAATTCAGACAGCACAATGTATTTTGTGCCTTTGTGTAGCAAACTTGTTGCTTTTAAAAAATAGGCTTCTTGCAGTAAAGTGTGTGACAGGAAAATGTACTGAAGATTGTGGTATAACAGTTTTTTGACACAATGTTGTATAACCTCTCTACACACACACAAAAAAAGCATGAATGCTCTAACAGGTCATCTGGAAATGACCTTGGTTCCTGTAGTGTTGTTGGCATCTGTCTCAAGAGATGTGAGCAGCACCCAAATGACCTCCTAGGGATGCAAGCTTGGGTGGTGTGTAAGGATGTGCTGGGCAGCCCAGACCACAAGACTCCCACTTTTGGCCTCTTTTTTTGTAAAAAAAAAATTATTAAATTTTCCACACACACCCCTAAATTACATTACAGTGGTGCCTCGCAAGACGAAATTAATCCGTTCCTCGAGTCTCTTCGTCTAGCGGTTTTTTCGTCTTGCGAAGCAAGCCCATTGACGGCTTAGCGCTATTAGCGGCTTTTAGCGGCTTAGCGGATAAGCAGATAAGCGGCTAAGCGGCTTAGAAAAGGGGGGGAGGGGAAAAACCCCGCAGGAACTCGCAAGACATTTTCGTCTTGCGAAGCAAGCCCATAGGAAATTCGTTTTGCGAAGCACCTCCAAAACGGAAAACGCTTTCGTCTAGCGGGTTTTCCGTCTTGCGAGGCATTCGTCTTGCGGGGCACCACTGTATAACATATATCATAATTCACCAATCCCAAATTATCCCTCCCCTCCCCCAACTTCTCTCAATCTCCTTTTTCTAGGTTATTTTCAATATCAAATCCTGCTTATTTCCTTTCCATTCATTTTTTATATTTAATCTTATAATTTATACAAATTTTGTTATTTGTAAATGTTTACTTAAAACCTGCTAATGAGTCCAATTCTTTGCATTGTTTCTGTAGATAAACCGAAAATGGTTCCCAATCTTCTTTAAAGGATTTCCCCCCTTATTTCTTAGTCTTTCAGTTTTGCCATTTCGGCATATTCTGTAAGTCTTTCTTTCCATTCTTCTTTCGTTGGTATTTTATCGCTTTTCCATCTTTGTGCCAATAACATCCTTGCCGCAGTTATAGCGTACATAAAAAGTCTGTGTTTCCCCTTTAGCAAATCTTGACCTAAAATTCCTATCGAAAAGGTTTCTGGGGTTTTAACAAAAGTTACCTTAAACATTTTTTTCATTTCATTATACAGTGGTACCTTGAGTTAAGTACTTAATTCGTTCTGGAGGTCCGTTCTTAACCTGAAACTGTTCTTAACCTGAAGCACCACTTTAGCTAATGGGGCCTCCCGTTGCTGCCGCACCGCCGGAGCACGATTTCTGTTCTCATCCTGAAGCAAAGTTCTTAACCTGAGGTACTATTTCTGGGTTAGCGGAGTCTGTAACCTGAAGTGTATGTAACCTGAAGCGTATGTAACCCAAGGTACCACTGTATATCATTTCCCAATAATTTTTAACTATTTTACAGTTCCACCATAAATGATAAAATGTGCCTTCCTTCTCTTTATACTTCCAACACTTATTGGAGCTTGATCTATACATTTTTGCCATTTTCATTGGAGTAATATACCAACGGTAAATCATGTTCATATAATTCTCTTTTAATAATATACAGTCAGTAAATTTCTCTCCATAATTTCTCCCAGTCCTCTAATTGTATCTTGTGCCCACTTAATCATTGTGGATTTCACCTCCTAATCTTTGGTCTCCCATTCTAATAAAATACTATACATCTTTTTTTAATAGTTTAAAATTTTCATCTACAATTTCTTTCTGGAATCTAGATACTGTATAACAAAAACCTTTCTTGTTATCTTCTTTAAATATCTCATTTAATTTTTGATATTGCAACCAGTCTTGAACAGGTTCTCTTATTTCATCAAAGTCTTTAAGTTTCAATTTTCCTTCTTTCTCCTCTAACAACTCTCTATATGTAGGCCAGACTTTTTCCTCTTTTTTTTTTATACTATTATTATTTCTATTTGCCCACTTTTGGCCTCGTTAATGTAGTCCAAAGGAAAGCGGAGCAATTTGTTTGGCACCAGCTTGGCTGCAGGAGGCTTACGAGGCGCCATCCAACCGTCTTAGGGACTCTGCTCTATATAGGGTTTGCTCCTTAGCCTTTTCTTATCCTGAAGATATCCTGCAGTGCAGCGGAGGTTTAGGATCAGAGCTTTCCTTCTCCTAGATGGGCTACCTTCCAAGGTTGAGGAGCCCCATCTGTCCCTAATCTGTCTATAGGATACCCTTTTTAAAAAAATGAATGAATGAATCAAGGTTGCATGTGCTAATGCCTGTTCTGATTTTTCTTTTAGGAAGGCCATGTCCTGCTATTACTCTTGAGAATGGCAGAATAATAAAAGCAACAGACTTGCGATTAGGTGATGAAATAACTCTAGGCTGTAATGAGGGGTGAGTTTTAAGTCAACGTTTGTAACACCTTGCTTTGTTTAAAACTCCTGGGAGGGGTTGGTGACAGACACATATTAACTGCTACCATATTAAGCATTACTGTACTCTTAAAAATCTGCTCTATCTTATAATTAGAATCATGGGTGTCCACAGAGAGGGTAAGGTGGGGAGTAAATGCTCCAAATAAATTAATAAAGAGGGAACAGATCTACTGTTTCTGGTTGATTCTACTACCTAAGCAGTGGCAATTTGAATTCAGATTTTTCATTTTGTTTCCAGGCAGCCCTCTGTTTATGCACATTCAATATTGGGAGCAACTGTGTATATGCACATTGCGCCGAACCTGGAAGTGACCTGCACAAACATCATAAAGATGTCACTGAAACATCATGGGGTGGAGCGGGGTATTAGCAGGTTTTTTCCAATGGGTTTTAATTATCCATGATTTAACCAGCATGCACAGTGCTTTGGAATGTAACCCCGGTTAAACAGGGCTGCCCGTAATTCTCATTTGGCAGAACCACTGTCTTTCTATGGTTGGACAGCATCTGAATATCTTTCCAATCACTACTGAAATCCTCAATTCTTTCCCTGTTTCCATTTGCTCCTTGCAGCCCTTAAGTGATTGCACTGCTGCCACAAGCCACTTCACAGCTCACTTCACAGAAAAACAATATGCCAGAATAGCACCATTACCATTAGATAATAATAATAATAATAATAATAATAATAATAATAATAATAATTTATTAGACTACACTTCAGGGTTGTCATATATTACTTTAACTTCTCCCTTTCTCCAGCAAAATAGCAAAATAGATATAAGAATATGTTGCAGGGCTTGTTTAACCCACACTTTCACAGTCACAGTCCGCCCCTTGCAATATGGTAAAATAATGATGGGTTTTATAGATAGTGGTGTTGGTATTGTTATTTTTTTTATGGTAATCAAGGATGGGGACTCGCATAGTTTTAATGAAATAATACATGTTTAAAAGATAATGAATTCCTGCCTTTACTGCTCCCCTTTGTTTTTAAGGTGACATTCCACTCCCCATCATAGCGCAGTGCAAAACCCTCATTAGATACCTGAATTGTATTTCAAGTAGTTCATATTGACCCGAGGAAGTGCACTATATTGAAATTAGAAAGCCCAGGCTCTCTTATGAAAGCACTACAGCCTGTCATCCAAGCTATCAAGGTTTTTATGTTGATATGACTTTATCTGAGCACTCTTTTTTAAAAAAGAAATAATTCTGTATTGTGAAGTGAAGTGAATTGCTAGGTTGTTTCAACTTAGACTGACAGCAACCAGAGACAAGACTTTTCAGTTGCAGTACCCCATCTATGGAATCCTCTCTTCAGGAAACTTCTCCTGACCATATTTTTGTAACATTTCAGCAACAACAGAGACTTTTTAAGCAGGCTTCATTGAATATTACTTGAACAGATTTTAATACTACTGCTGTTAATATTCGTACTGCTGTGTTGTTTCTTTTTGCTTTTGAACTGGTGGTGGTTGGTTCCATTATTTTCTTTTTGTGTCAACTAGCAGAATTGTGACACTGTAGGGGAGAGTATAGTCTAAATAAGGTATATGTACTGGCTAAGATATATTCTCTATCTGCACACCTACATCCTTTGCACTAAAATATAAGGTTTCTCTTTCCCTTTAGGTACAGAATAATAGGCCAAAAGACTCTTCGATGTTCCCTTATAGACAGCAAAGTTGTTTGGAATAGAGATCTTCCACTTTGCCAACGTAAGATGATTTGTTAATTCTAGCTTATTAAGGTTAATCTCAATGTGTTATAGTGTGGCTCTGTTTATTGCAAGTGTGCAAGTGTCCTCAACTGATATGTAAAACTCAGGATACTTTCTGATCATGTTCCAGATACTCACCATAATTGTTGTTTCCAACCAGCTGGCTGTATTTGTAGCTTTCCCCAGAGCAGGAAATTTGTGCAATGAAATAACATATGTTAGTTGACAAAATCACATGTGTCAGGGGTTCAGGAGCAGAGACACAGGAGATGGAGCAAATGGAGAGTGAGGAGGAATCCGAGGGGGGTGTAGGCAGTGACAGTGGTCAGAGAGATTCCACGAGTCTCTCCAGCGAATCGGAAGATTCACAAAAAGGAGCGCCGATGGCCAGGGCAAGGGGGGTGCCAAGGGGGAAACCCCAGAAGGAAGGGGCCAGTGGGGACTCCCTGAGCAGCAGTTGGAAATCAGGACCAGCTTCCCCACCAGAGCGCAGTGGGGGGAAGGAGTCCCAGGCATCGGGACCAGTGTTCTCACCACCAGAGAGAGGAGATGAGTCAGGATTGACCACGCCTCCATCGGAGAGCGGGGAAACGGTCAAGAGGAAAGTCACAGGCTGGGCGCGCGTGCCAAGTTCAAATGTACAGGCGAGCGGCACAGCAGGTAGCCCGGATAGGGAGCCAGGTGCTAAAGCCCGCCGGAAGGAAGGGCAAGACTCAGGGGGGTCAGCGTCAGAAGAGTCCAGGAAGGAGGAAACCCCAGGGGGCAGAAGGACCCAGAGGAGGAAGGAACAGCGCAGGAGGTGAAGCCGGGCTAGGATCTTAAACTGGTGCGGAAGGGATAGTGACTCAGAGGGGACTTCGCCGATCTAGAGTCAAGACGTAGGGCTACACGCTCTGGGGTTTGAAATGGAAACTAAACTTCAATAAAGACTTTTGTACATTACATCAACCGGGCGTTGGTCCTCTGTGAGCTGGGACCTAGAGGCAGCTCTGACAGTAAGTCCCCTCCCGTCACCTTTTAAAACCTCGCAACGTGAAGGAACGCAGCGAGGGGCGAAGATTGGTGCTTCGCGAGCTCACGAAAAGGAGGCAAAATGACTACCGAAGAACACATAGCCAGTCTGCGGAACGCAGTAACACAACTGAACGCGGAAATTTTGGCATCCAGGAAAAACGAGGCGGAAGCAGCGGCTGCCTGCCAGGATCTGCGAGCCAGGTTAGAAGCGTTGACTACACAGGGGCTGCCGGGACCCAGACCAGAGGGGATTGGCCTGGGGAAAAGAGGAGGGAGCCTGGTGTCTCATTTCGATGGGAATCTGCAGCAGTATCCTAACTTCAGAGCAGACGTGATTTATGCGCTAAAGTTGCTGGAGAAGGACTTTAGAGATGAGGAGGAGAAAGTAGGCTTCATAGTCAGTCATCTCCATGGAGAAGCTAAAGCATGGTTGCGCAATCTCTGGAGAGATAAGGATCCAGCCCTCCAGAAGGCGGATGCCTTCATTAAAGCGATGGATGCGTGTTTTTTGTCAGAGATTGATGTAGATATCGCCAGGAAAGAGGTGCATGGACTGAGACAAGGCAGAGCCACTGTGAGACAATATCACTCCCGTTTTTTCGCATTGGTCAACGCACTGGGGTGGGAGAAAGAGTCAGCTGCCGTCAGGGACCTGTTCTGGGAGGGGCTGAACGGTGCTGTGAAAGACGAAATCGCAAGGGGGGAGAGACCCCAGACCACCAAAGATGTGGTGCAGAGGGCGCTAACGATTGGGGTGCGCCTGGAGGAACGCCCTTGGAGCAAGGAGGAAGGGCGTTGGGGACGCACGCCAGCAAGAGCACCGCCCCCCTTTCCCAGGGAAACAGCGCGCGCTCAATCCACGCCTCCGCTGGGAGGGGGAGAAGAGCCGATGGAGATAGGTGGTGCTAAGGCTCAGTCAGCAGCCGGAGCCCTAACGCCGGGAGCAGTCAAAACGAAGCCTCCTAGAGGGAACAGGAAATGTTACATCTGCGACAGTGCTCAGCACATGGCGAAAGAGTGTCCCCGGAGGATTCACAAGCACACTGCAGCCTCAGCAACAGTAACAGAATCAGTTCAGCAAAATGCACCACAGCAGGGAAACGGAATGGTCTGGCTGGAATCGGAGGCACTGGGGCCCAGCCAGACAAGTCAGTGAAGCAGTCCCCAGGAATTTTACAGCCCACAGACCCCCTCCCACCCAAACCAGTGGTGCAGCTCACCGCATCCCTCCAGCTTCCCAATGGGCTCACCATGGAAGTCCCTATTACCATTGACTCTGGCAGCAATGCAGACTTTATCGGAGTGGATTTTCTCAAACAACACAACGTGGCGCTCCTGCCGGCCGCGATGCCCCTGAAAGTAGTCACGGTGGACGGCAGAGAGCTACTAGGAGGGCAAGTGCTGCAGCAGACACCTCCAATGGTGATGTGAATTGGTAATCACTGCGAAGTCATCAGCTTCAATGTCACCCACCTGTCAGACACGCCCATAGTGTTGGGCATGAGTTGGCTGGACAGGCACAGCCCGGCATTAGCATGGTACCAGCGTCAACTGACCTTCGGCTCCTCCTACTGCGCAGAACACTGCATCCTCGCTAACGCGGAAGAGGAGGGGCACGAGGATGGACCACAGCTTAACTTAGGCACGTTGCAAGCAGTACCCAACAAGTACAAAGAGTTTTTGGAGGTTTTCTGCGAGAAGGAAGCGGACAAGCTGCCTCCCCACAGACCCTACGACTGCAAAATTGACCTCCTGCCGGGGGCGACGCTGCCGACGGGGAAACTGTATTCCATGTCTGAGGATGAGCTGCAGGAACTCAGGGAGTTCATAGATCACAATTTGAAGCGGGGATTCATCCGAGAATCCAAGGCGGTAGGGAGCAGTCCCGTGTTCTTTGTGAAGAAGCGGGACACACCCCAAAAGAGGCTGGTAGTTGATTTCAGAATCTTGAACTCGAAAACCAAGCCCTCAGCCTTCCCCATGCCCAAGATCGACGACCTGCTGGCGACGGTGAGGAAGGGTCACATCTTTACTAAGTTAGATCTACGCGGAGCGTACAATCTCATACGAGTGAGGGAAGGTGACGAGTGGAAAACGGCCATGTTTACGCCGCTGGGCACCTATGAATATAGAGTTATGCCTTTTGGATTGCAGAATGGTTCCCACTGTTTTCAGGCCTTCATGCACCACGTCTTAGCGGGTCTCCTCTACAAGAAGTGCGTCTGTTTCCTGGACGACATCCTGATCTTCTCGGAGTCGCAAGAGGCCCACGAGAGAGATGTCAAGGAAGTTCTGCAGCGGCTGAGGGACCACAGGCTTTATGCCAAGCTGGAGAAGTGCCAGTTCGACAGGACGGAGGTGGACTTCCTGGGCTACAAGCTGTCCGACAAGGGACTCGCCATGGACAGCGCCAAGGTCCGCTCGGTGCTGGACTGGAACAGCCCGCGCAATCGGAAGGAGGTCCAGAGGTTTGTCGGCTTTGCCAACTTCTATCGCAAATTCATCAAGGGTTTCGCTATGCAGACGGCGGCCATCACCGACACCCTCAGTTCCAAGAAGAAGAAGTTCATCTGGACTGAGCAGGCGGAGCAGTCCTTTCAGAAACTCAAGCGTCTCTTCGCGTCTGAAGAACAACTACTACATGTGAACCCCACCAGGCCCATGAGGGTGGAGACGGACGCCTCAGACAGAGCCGTGGGGGCCGTCCTGTTGCAGCAAGACCACCAGGGGGACTGGAGGCCGTGCGCTTTCTACTCCAGGAAACTCAGCAAGTCGGAACAGAACTACACCATCTGGGACAGGGAGTTGCTGGCCATTCATGCAGCCTTCAAGGCGTGGCGGCACTTCCTCATCGGAGCCAAACACACGGTGCAGGTCCGCACGGACCATAAGAACTTGGAGTACTGGCGCACGGCGAGGTTCCTGAACCAGAGGCACATCCGCTGGGCGGAGTTCTTTGCAGATTTCGACTTCAGGATAGAATACATCCCGGGAGACAGCAACATCATGGCGGATGCGCTATGCAGGAAACCGCAGTATCTAGAGGAAGAGGTACCGGCGGCGGCCAAGCACATTTTCGCACCGGAAGCGTGGGCATGCGCCTCAGCCACGGTGGACCTGGACGCGGTACGTCGCGCGCTGCAGACGGACCCCTTCGCTCGAGCCAAGATGGAGGAGGTGTGCAGCGGCACAGCGAGGGGCGATGAGTTCCAGATAAGTGACGGACTGCTCATCCGCAAAGGGGCCCTCTACGTGCCGGGAGATGACCTCCGAGCGAGAGTACTGCAACAGTTGCACGACGCGCCCAGTGCTGGGCACTTCGGCAAAGAGAAGACGGTGGAATTGGTAGCCAGAGACTTTTGGTGGCCCAAGATGCGGGGGGAAGTCGCGGATTATGTCAATAGGTGCGACACCTGCCAAAGGGCCAAGCCGGTACACAAACCACCGGCGGGGCTGTTGGAACCGCTACAGACACCGTTCGAACCGTGGGAGAGGGTGGCTCTGGACTTTGTCACTGATCTGCCCAGCTCGAGGGGGAAGACAGCGGTACTCGTGGTGGTAGACCTGTTCACCAAGATGGCCCACTTCATTCCTTGCGCGAAGGTGGCCACAGCGGAACAGACAGCCAAGCTGTTCATAGACCACGTGTTCAAGGTGCACGGCCTACCACGGTCTATCCTGTCCGACCGGGGGCGCCAGTTCATCTCCAACTTCTGGCAGAAGCTGATGGGCATCCTGAACGTCAAGGTCAACCTGGCGTCGGCGAGACACCCGCAGACCAACGGACAGGCAGAAAGGGTCAACGCCGTCATGCAGCAGTACCTGAGATGCTACGCGAACCAGCAGCCATCGACTACCTACCGCTGGCCGAGTTTGCCTACAACACGAAGCACGTGTCCACGGGGGTGACACCGTTTTTCGCCAACAATGGGCGGCATCCCAGAACCTTCCCGGGTTTAGAGAAGGTGAGGGAGGGGGAGCCGCAGGGAGCAGAGGCCGTGGCAGCGGAGTTACAGGAGGTCCACGAGCAGCTCAGGAGGCAGTTGGAGTTAGCAAAACAAGCTTACAAAGTGCAGGCAGACCGACACAGCAGAGTTGGGGAGGACATCCGGGTGGGGGACTGGGTCTGGTTAGCAGCCCAGGCAGTCCCGGCCAGATCGTTAGCCAAGAAGAAGCTCGGGCACAAGCAGCTAGGGCCTTACCAAGTCGAGGCACAGATCAACCCGGTGGCCTTCCGGTTGACACTCCCGAGGGATCCAGAATGCACCCGGTCTTTCATAGATCAGTGCTAACGCCCTACAAGGCACCTCACAGGTTTCAGGCGCCAGGGACAGCACCAGAACCGCTCAGGGGGGCACCTGAGAAGGGGGGGGTCGCCGGGAGAGGAGCCACTCAATGAAGCCACAGAGATTTTAGACTCGAGGTGGGGGGAGGAAGGGATAGAATATCTCCTCGCCACAGAAGACACCCCAGCCAGCGCCAACAGGTGGGTGCCGGAGTATGCAGTGGAGGAGCAGTGGCTCAAGGAAGAATTCCATACCATTTTCCCGCACAAACCCATGCCAGCGGATTATTTCGACGAATATCTTTTCACGCCCACACTCTCAGCCAGCACTTTCCAGGGTTTCTCATCAGCTGAGGAGACGACTCCGGGGACTAGTTCCCCAGAGGGATCACTCTCAGGGTTTGGCACGGGAGGGTCTTATTGGTGGGAGGATCAACCCGAAGTGGGCTGGCGCAGAGACCTGCCGAAGGGACCTTGGCACGCAGTGTCGTCCCAGGAACCAGGGGAAGAGGGGGTCTTGGGGGATCTGGGGGTGGCTCCAGGTTTCGAACACGCCTCCCAAGAGATGGAAGCAGAGGAGATCGCCGTCGATGAGCCCATGCAGGACTTCCCGGACTTATCCCGATGGCGGCACACCACGGGGGACAAACTGTATCCAGCGCTCACCCCCACAACACTGGAGCTCCCGGAACCCGCACCTGAAGAGGGGGAGGGGGGGCTTCGAGGGGGGGATGGATGTCAGGGGTTCAGGAGCAGAGACACAGGAGATGGAGCAAATGGAGAGTGAGGAGGAATCCGAGGGGGGTGTAGGCAGCGACAGTGGTCAGAGAGATTCCACGAGTCTCTCCAGCGAATCGGAAGATTCACAGAAAGGAGCGCCGATGGCCAGGGCAAGGGGGGTGCCAAGGGGGAAACCCCAGAAGGAAGGGGCCAGCGGGGACTCCCTGAGCAGCAGTTGGAAATCAGGACCAGCTTCCCCACCAGAGCGCAGTGGGGGGGAGGAGTCCCAGGCATCGGGACCAGTGTTCTCACCACCAGAGAGAGGAGATGAGTCAGGATTGACCACGCCTCATTCGGAGAACGGGGAAACGGTCAAGAGGAAAGTCACAGGCTGGGCGCGCGCGCCAAGTTCAAATGTACAGGCGAGCGGCACAGCAGGTAGCCCGGATAGGGAGCCAGGTCCTAAAGCCCGCCGGAAGGAAGGGCAAGACTCAGGGGGGTCAGTGTCAGAAGAGTCCAGGAAGGAGGAAACCCCAGGGGGCAGAAGGACCCAGAGGAGGAAGGAACAGCGCAGGAGGTGGAGCCGGGCTAGGATCTTAAACTGGTGCGGAAGGGATAGTGACTCAGAGGGGACTTCGCCGATCTAGAGTCAAGACGTAGGGCTACACGCTCTGGGGTTTGAAATGGAAACTAAACTTCAATAAAGACTTTTGTACATTACATCAACCGGGCGTTGGTCCTCTGTGAGCTGGGACCTAGAGGCAGCTCTGACAACATGTTACTGGGAATTCATGAAATTGGTATTAGAGGAGAGAGGAGTTAGATGCATAAGATATTAGAGCAGGGAACCTCTGCCATTCCTTGCAAATGGGTATGTTTCATCAAGAACCCTACACAGCCTGTTCATTAAACAACTTTTCAACGTTCCTAGAAACAGAAAGGATTTGTCCCTCTCAATCTAGTTTTAGTGGAAGTAATGGAAGCAACTTTGCTTCATTATCATTATTCAGAGAGGATCTGAGGGAATAAAGCAGTGTATATAGAACATCCACACACTGGTGAAAGGGGTTAGTTTGAGGACCTCCAGAAGATCCTCTTCTCTGTGGTGATCTTGTATAGGGAGGTAGAGAACCATCCCTGGAGGAAAATTGGGATAAAAATATAATAATAAGCAGATTAAAGAAGTAAAAAATTATTAGACTTCAACGTATTCCATTTTTTTTACCTATTTGTCTTGGGCTCACCTTTTTGCTTGGGTGTTTAAAACTTAACAATCGCCCATGAGCAGTCTGAATTTGCGTCATTCACTGGTTGCCCCATATCATTTTTGGGGACCTATCTTTTTCTGGAGTTAGTATCCCACATGTGTGTGGATTGAGGAGAAATTATGTACCTTGATTACTGGAAGCCTCCTGAAACATCATTAAACTTTTCAGCTGAAACAGTTCCTTCTTGGCAACTTTGCATAGCTTTCGAGTAGCTTTGCTGGGTAGGAATGTTCCCTCCTCCTTCCAGTGGTTTTCAGGGGTTCAGGCTTTGTTATTTCTCTGTGTTCAGATGTGAAGGCAGCCTTGTCTCCATTGACGTACATGGGAGAAATAAAGGCTGTACCCCTGGTAATAGTGAGGAATCTGAGGATAGTGGAATCCCTACACAAGGGGCCACAAGGACCATCCTGGGGAGCAGGGGTTCCCGCTCAACTGTTTTCAGAGGACAGCTTTTATTCCCTGGTTTTACTGCCTCCATAAATTTCCATGAAGAAAATAAAGCCCACTGTAAAAATAAAAGCTGGGAGGAAGTTTTCTCCACCAAGGAACCTTGGGGCAACAGAGTTCTTGGTTGTGGGTTGGGTTGTTTTTTTTTGTGTGTGTGTGTGTACTATTTATCCCACCCCCACAGCTTTCTTGATAACTCTTTTTTTCTATAGCAGTCCCTGCTCTGAAGTTGGCATGGGGGCTTTGGTAGCTCCCCCTGTGTATATTTAGGGGCAACCTGCTTCACAGAAGACCCAGTTTGCTTTGGAGGAGGTGGAAATATCTTCAAAACAGCCCACTGTTTCAATGTTTGGGTGTCATCCAAAATGGATGCATATGCCTATAATAAGTATCAAATGATTACTTTATAAAATGAAACATCTTTTCAGTGAAAATAAATTTAGTCCAAATACCCCCCTAACAGGGATGCTCTTGCAATTGTAGTCTAACTGAACTGTTAATGTTGCTTCTGCTTCACAGGAATCCCCTGTTTCCCCCCTCCTGACATTGCCAATGGCGTACACACTGGCAAAGGTTTCCATGAGTTTGACCATGGCACAGCAATAACGTATACCTGTAACCCTACTTTCTCCCTTATTGGAAGCCCAACCATTACGTGTTCAACTGCTGCAGATGGTATAAATGGAGAATGGCGTCCAGCTGCGCCTGAATGTAAAGGTGATGGAAATTTATGCTTAGTAGCTTCCTTGTGATACGTTAATGTAAATAAAGTTATTGCTAGAATGAACTATATTTGTAAGCTGCTGCTATTCAGCCTCTGAGGTTTTCAGTGGGATTGAGATGCAGTATGAGATGTGCAATAGCATTGCCCCCTCAATGAGTAGCTTGTTTTAACCTGAGTTATTTTGAGGGAAGCTTATGGCCTGATCCAGTCAAGGATAGCCACTATTAAGTCACATTGAAAACAAAGAAACTTAGATTTAGTTGTGAGTAATTTATTCCATTGAGGGACGCGGGTGGCGCTGTGGGTTAAACCACGAAGTCTAGGGCTTGCCGATCAGAAGGTCAGCGGTTCGAATCCCCGTGACGGGGTGAGCTCCCATTGCTCGGTCCCTGCTCCTGCCCACCTAGCAGTTTGAAAGCACGTCAAAGTGCAAGTAGATATATAGGTACTGCTCTGGCGGGAAGATAAATGGCGTTTCCGTGCGCTGCTCTGGTTCGCCAGAAGTGGCTTAGTCATGCTAGCCACATGACCCGGAAGCTGTACGCCGGTTCCCTCGGCCAATAAAGTGAGATGAGCGCCGCAACCCCAGAGTCGGTCACGATTGGACCTAATGGTCAGGGGTCCCTTTACCTTTACCTAATTTATTCCATTAGTTTCATTTCGACTTAAGCATTACTACCTTTAGCAGGAATGGGTTGTTGTGTTCAGAGTACAATGAATAATCAAAATAATATAAATTTCCTGCAATACATGGAGGGAAGAGTATTAAGTAGTAATTGCTATTCTTTGCTGGGTTTTCTTCCTTCCTTTTTTTTTTTTTTTTTTTTGGCTGTCCACATTCCAAAATGCTTTGAGAAGAAATCAGTTATCACTAAAATACGTAATAACCTAATGTTACCTCTTAGTATAGAGGCATAACACTATATGCTGCATTTCAGCTTCATAGAAAATGACTTGCATATTTGAGTTGCTTTTTTAAGAACAATACTCAGTAGGTAGAAATTGTCAAGTATACCTTGGTGAAATCACTTCAGCAGATGGTCTGTGAGCCAATCAATGATGTAGTCACATTGCTGAAACTAAGCAGATTTGGGTCAGATGTGGTCAGTTCACTGCCCAGATGGAAGGAAGGCAGGTTATAAATGTACTAAACAAATAAACACACCCTTTAACATCCAAATCTGAGGCACTGTGTAACCTGGTCCAAAGTTACAGAGGGCTTTAAATAGTTCTTAGCAATTTCTAGAAAGCTGTCCTTGAAGTGTGACCCAGACTATTTTATGGGATTGTAATAGTATAATTGCAGGAACAGTGTTACTGTTTTTAGAGGTTAGTCTTTTGAGTCTAATCTGATTTTATCACTTTAATAGTTTCTGTCTTTGAGTTTATAGACCTGTCAAATAAATAATGTAATATAATGAAGATTATATATTCAATCAGTTACAGTGGAAC
Organism: Podarcis gaigeae; assembly: GCF_964106915.1. Classification (NCBI taxonomy): domain Eukaryota; kingdom Metazoa; phylum Chordata; class Lepidosauria; order Squamata; family Lacertidae; genus Podarcis; species Podarcis gaigeae. The sequence continues at coordinate 39,281,705 of NC_139682.1, read as the reverse complement.
CTCTACTTACGGGCATAATCCGTTCCGGAGGTCTGTCCACTGGTCGAAACGGTACGCTAGAAGAAGCGTATTGTGCGCATGCGCATTTGGTGGTAGCATGCTTCTGCGCATGCGCAGACGGCAGCAGCCACTTCTGTGCACACGCAGGTGGCAGAAGCCGCTTCCGTGCATGCGCGAATTGCGGCAAATCCGGTGTGTACTTCCGGGTTTGCCGCGGATGCAACATGGAACGTCTATGAGACGAGAGGTATGTAAGTCAAGGTTCCACTGTAGTTGTTTAAATCCACAATAAGTGGACTCCTCTTTTGTGTCCACTTTCAATTTGGAATATGCAGATTCTGTTAAAAAAAATTTTTTGCCAAATTTGGGTGGTTCTTGGTGGTTTGCATGTATAAAGTCCCTGCTGCTTCTTTGGTGGAGACATTGGCCTGGTTTGCATAGAAGCCACTGTTTAACAAGTCATAAGTAAAGTGTGAATTACCTCACAGATAATAATGCAAACCATTGCTTACTTTTCCAGTTTGCTTTCTTTTCCAGTCTCTCTTCCATTGTGTCTTTGCAGTTTGGTGAGTGTCTGAGATGGGGTGGCCAAACAAACCACAGTTAAGAAAAGGGTGCTGCACCCACATGTAATGCCAATCCACAGTTAAAACAAACTGGAGTTTAAACACAAACAACTTCAGACTGTGGTTTGCTGGCAGTAAATGAACCATAGTTAAATCATTGTGCATGGTTTAATAACCCATAGGTTAATTAACAAGTATCTTTTAAAATGCTGCTCATCTCTTTTCAGTTGTCAGCTGCCGTAGACCCTCTATTGCGAATGGAGGATTGACAACTACATTTCGACCTACATATGAATATAATAATATTATAATGTATGTTTGTGAACGTGGATACACTCTGGTGGGCAGCGACAGTAGTAAATGTGGGGCTGACAACGTATGGCATCCTCCTCCTCCAAAATGTCTCAAGGGTAAGTATCACAAGGGCTCCTTGGGCGGAAAAGCAGGGTATTGTGTTGCACTTTAATGCAGAACATTCATATTTCTTTGCCTCCTCTCTTTTCTTGCAGGTATTTTCACCACTGTTGTTCCAGGTCCTGGAAATACAACTTCTAACACAGGTGAATTAGAAAAAATGGGACTTCAATCTCTCAATTTTCAGTTTGTTTGTTTTTTATCTTGGGTCAACTGCTTCAGCATTTATATTTTATGTTTTAATTGAACAATATTTAATTATTAAAATCTTTGTAAGTGGTTTACCAAAAATATACATTAACTGGGGCTGTGCCCTTATTTGTGTAGCTCGCCAGCCCCGTGTGCCTACCTTTCAGACACTACCTATCTCCCGCATGCTCCCAGCTCCTTACATTCTGCAGTGGCATCTGGTGAGGCAGTATGAGTGGGGCATTGTTGCTTTCCTGACTTCTCAGGTCACAGCCACTTGTCAAGATCGGGTAGAGTGAGGCGCAGGTATTGCGGTGTCTGGTGGACCTCTTTGGAGCTTGTTTCTCCAGTAAGCAGCAACCAGCCCGTGGTATTGAGAAGTGGCTTTCCCCTTTCACTACCCACTCCACATGCTTGGGTGACCAACTCACTCACTGTGCTAGCTTGGGCTGCCTGCCACCAATGGGCAGAAGGTCAAAAGCCTGAAGCATTTTCTCTCCTTCACCCTCCCCACCTTAGCCCAGAGAAGAAAGCCTGTAGTTTTGAAATACAGGTTTCCTTCTCTCCAGAGTGGCAGCAATGTGGACCTAGCAGCGGCAACTTCCTGGGCAGCTTGCTTGCTTTGCTCACTCCACCAGCCTGTTCAGACATTTCTTTCCGTCCACTGCTAGTGATGAGGGTAGTAATGGTCACATGCTCCGCTCGCTTGAGGCTTTCCTCATCCTGTTTAAACTTGACTGCTCATGTGCACTTGGTCACCAGCCCAACAATGTACAAGTAAAAATAAAGTGTTACAGTATAGAGAAGGTACAGATAAAATCAGATGTTAAAAACAAATTGGCCTATGAAAAATTCAAAATACAAATAAGATCAGCAGTTTAAAAAATATGCATGTTAACTTTCTAAAGCTTATTCCACAGACAATATCACGAGAAAACCCTGTTTGTGTGAATCTCATTAATGGCACCCCATACAGAATTTTCTGACTATTAATTTTGAAAGAAGGCATAAATGCATTAGTAGTCAGCACCTGAGAGTGAAAGTGAAAACTTGAAACTGGTAAACAATTTCTTTTTACTCTCATGGAATTATATTTATTATAGAAATTATGTACTGCTCCTCAAGAGAAATTTATAGGTCTGTTCATGTGTTTGGTCATAGTGTCTTGAGCTCAAAGTACATAGATGCAGAGGGAGATAGAAATGCCTGTACAATTTAAATCATTGCTCCACCTATGTGGTTTGGTGTGCTCTGAGTAACAACAGCTTTTCAAAGGCTTTTTTGTAGTAAATACTTTTCTCAGTCCTGATACACAGTGTCCTTTAGTTAGGAGGCTATGATGGGCCTTAAAAACAGACAAAACTGAAGGCTTTGATGCTGTAGGTTCTCAGTAATATGTAGGCTGCCTAGTAGACATTAAAGTTAAAAGCTTGCAGGCAGAAATTTGATTTTAAAATAATAAAATTGAGAACGAGTATATGGCAGGTCCTCTACAATATCAAGTTGTTGGTCTCCAGATGATGTTGGACTCATAAGTCATATCTTTTATCATGCTACTGCTGATAGAAGTTGAAGGGCCGCATTTTCCACATTCTTGCTGTAAACTAGCAGTGTAAAACCTCCAGCCCAGGGGCCTAATTAGGCCTGCTAGGCCTCTCCATTGGGTTACAAGACGCTGTTGGCCAAGCCACACTCTCCTGCCCTACACTTCGCATCACATATGATGTGAAGGGTTGGGCAAGTAAAGATGCAGCTGGGCCAAAAAAGGGTTTGCAGCTTTGGAGGTTAACATGCTTCAGGACAAGCTTCCCCTGTTGGGCACCTGCATAGCATCGCTTGTGGCTTTTTGCAAGCCCTGAGAATCAGTTGATCAGCGGTCCTTGCAGAGAGCAGCGTGCATTGCTTTAAAGCCCCAATGATTAGCAAGTTTGACTACCTTTCACACTTGGCCTTTTAGGGGGATAAAGATCTGGCCCACTGATTGGATCCAGTTTCCCACATCTGATGTAAACGAATCCTTGTGAACTGTGCTGGCTTCATTGGTGGTGGTAGCAATATGGAAATTTCTCCCTTTCATTCCACCCCTCCTTCTTCATGTCAGTGGCTGCTGCCTGGGATGCTTGCTTGCTCCACTCCTCTTACTCCGCTGGACTGCTCAAATGTTTCTCTCCTTCATTCTTTCACCCCCACCCACACACTGCTAGTAGTGGTTGCAACAGCAACAGTTGCTTCCGTTGCTTACTTAAAATCTGATGTTAAAAACAAGCCAGCTTTTTAAAAAATCAAATTATGAAGTAGCATCAGCAGTTTTAAAATATATATACATTTTAATTTCCTAAAGCTGATTCCAAAGACTGAGACCAATGAGGAGCTGGTGTCCTGAGACCATATGGTACCCCATATGGATTTTTCTGACTCCTGATTTTGAAAGGGCATAAATGGAGAGCTGTCAGTACTTGAATGTTGATATCAGTCTCTTTACACAGCTGCTCCAGGAACGGGGGGAGGAGGAGGAGCAGCAGGAGGAGGTAACACCCTGGACCCTGGAATTGGTAAACGTTTGCTTTTCACTGTTATTGGTGGGTACATTTTAAAAAGTGGGGAGTGAGCAAGAATTGAGCTTATGGATAGAACCAGAGTGGAGGAAATGGACTCTTGAAAATATTTACTGCTGATAAGTCAGCAGAGAGAGGATTAATTTTATCAGAAGAATATCATGAGGAGACTTGGGTACATGGTAGTGCAGTAGTCGTTTTGAAGCACTGGAATTGCACACCATAAGAAGAACCTGCAACAGAGTGTTGTGGTTTGTGGCCTTCCTTCTGAAAAGACTGCATGTTCAGAATTTAGCAAGCTATTTCCCTTAATCAGTGCATTCCATTTCCCTTGTCCTGTCCCATGTTATGTTTTTCTTTTCCAGCAGTCACTCTATTCAACAGCTACTTGGTTCCCTCAGTTCTCATTAGTCTATTTTGAAGGGTTTCCTCTTTAGGTTTTCTTTCTCCAAGCATGTCAATATCTCTCTGTTGTTTCTCAATGGATGTTCTGACTGCAGTTACAGTCCATACTCAATAATCTGAGTTTGCTTTTAAGAGTGATTAAGGCAAACAGGGTGGTAGAAGTTCAGTGATAGTGCTAGGCAAAACTGAAATGAAAAAATGTCATTGGGAAAGCTAATGTACAGGAAATTGTGAGAATATGTCTTGTGGAAGAAGTGGAAACATTTGTTCTATTTTAACATTAAATGTAAATTTTATAAAGAGAACAATTGTTCCTTAGGCTTTTAATGCTTCTTAGGAGCTCAGATGCCTTCTGACTGCTTAGTCAAATGTAATCCAACTCCCAAGTTCACTACTTCTTAAAAATGCTGAATTTTCCTTTGGACAGCTTCAACAGCAGACAATCACTCAGGATTTTTTGGGGGTAAATGCTTTGAGTTTTTTCTTCCGTTTAGTTCTTTGTGGGGCCTTTTGCTGGTTTGCATGCTAGAAGGTCCCTTAGGAATGCCTGGCTTTATGTGAATTGTGTAATTTATGGAATGTTTTTTCTGTGCATCAATGCATTTCTTTTATTGTGTAGGAAATTCTGGCAAAGCTTTCCAGTTTCCTTTGCTTTTCTTTAAAATTTTCTATACTGCTTTTCATGAATTCCAAAGCCAGTGTTTTATAAACTCCCTCTTTTGCATAGGATCTACACACAGTCCAGAGACAAAGCCGCCCAAAGATGACACAGGTAAAACTGAAAGGTGGTGGTGGTAGTGACAGGAAATTAATCAGCTTTTTTTTTTTTAGATTAGCTATTGCACTTCTATTGCAGGGTGTGGCAGCTTTTCTAACACAAGAAATTCTGAGCTGAGAATGGGAACATTCCATTTGAGAAGGCAAGGTGACGTAGGGGAGGATTTCTAGTCTTGTGAATTATTCCAGGAATGTTTCTTACTCAGTCCTTACTAATCAGCTTGTTAGGCGGTGGCAGAATGAGGAAGGAAGGATTCTGCGTGTTAGACTCCAGTGACACATCTCTGTATAATCTCTGTGGCCTTGGTGTCTCTTCCTTGTAGTTCTGAAGGTGAGGGGAAAGCTCATATTTGCTGCTTAGTATCTGGAGACACTGTCTGGCAAACAAGTACCCATAAGAACATAGGAAGTTGCCTTCTACACAGACAGTTGGTCCATCTAGCTCAGTAATGTCAACACTGCCTGGTAGTTCCCCAGGTTTTCAGACACAGGACATTCTGAGCTCTGCCTAGAGATGCTGGGCATCGAACCTAGAACCTTCTGCATCCAGGACAGGTGTACTACCATTTAACTGTGGCCGTTGCCCTTTAGATTTCTCTCCTTAGTATAATGTGGAAAGGATTAAGCTGGTAAAAATAGTTTGTTTTCTGAAACTGAGTATTTCTCTTGAGGCTTGCATACCATAAAGTTCAACTTGCATATAATCCTCAACTGAATAGATCACCATGGTTGGCTTGTTGTCCCATGATTTCCCAGTGCAGTTCTGGAATTAAGTTTGACTTTGATTAAATCCATTAATTGTTCTCTTCAGTTCTGTAACTCACTGTAGCTAGGCATGATGATGGCTGCACTCCAAAAGCCCAAGCAATGTGTTTCCTAGGTTTTGTGTGCTGTCCTAGTACAAGTGATTCATGGGCTGTGCCAGTGGGCTTCTTCTCATTATCAAGAAGAGGAGAAGGCTGTAGCATATTAAAAAAAACCCTGAAATAAGAGAATGTTGTCTTTTAGACAAATGTTGACAAACAATAACAATGGTGTTCCAACAAGCCCTGTGCTTGTTAAAGCAGAGACAGTCTCAAATGTGGTTTTGGACAAGCCCAGGGACTTAAATACCTACGCTAAGGCCCTCTGACTGGGGATTTATGCCATCTAATATATGCCCAGCCATTAGGCTTTCTAAAATGGTCATTAGGTCAATGGGCAGGGCATACCTTCAGTTTAGTTTTTGCCTCAGGGTATGAGGGTGAGAAAGCTGACAGTTCCACCAAAGCCATGGTTTCCCAATAGAATGGTCAGATGAAACGGGTGGTGAACATGCTCACCCCCAAATTTCCTCATTGTGGAACCAGGGTGGCTCCTTGGTAGTCTGGGGAACTTTGGGCTGTGGAACAAGGTTGATGAAGACTAGAGCACAAGTGGTGGAATTCTTGCTCCAAAGCTAACCAAACACTGCTTAATGGTTGCAGTCACAGAGTCCAGAGAGAAGCATTGGAAGTGTGTTTTTGGGCTTCCTGGCACGTGTGGTATAGGGTGCCACAGGAACCTATTTCATCCATAATGCTATTCAGTATCTATATGAAGCTGCTGGGAGTGGTCATTAGGGGTTGGAGCAGGCAAGGTGCCAGCACTATAATCATGACGCTCACCTCCGTTTCTCTATAACATCTGAATCAGTACCTTTATGCAGTAGTGGGATGGGTGGAGGATAATAAACATATGTTGAAACCTGGCAAGATTCAGTACTGTGAGTGAGTTGTTCCTTTGTCTGAGAAACTGAAGAGTTGCCTGCCCTTGATGGGGTAGCATTCCCCCTGAAGGAGCAGGTATGTAATCTGCAGATGCTTCTGGATCCAGCTTTGTCACTGAGGGCCAAGTAGCTTCAGTGGCTAGAAGTGCTTTTTATCAGCTGTACTCGGTATGGCAATTATGACTATTTGTGGCCCTGGTGAGTTTGACCACAGTAATTCAGGCAGTGGTGAGTTGAAATTGGATTACTGCAATGTACTCTATATGGGTCTTACCTTCTGCTTGATACGGGAACTACAGTTAGTTCAAAGTGCTGCAGCATGGTTGCTCAGAAATCCTATTTGCTGCCCTAACCAAACCCTTATATGCCTACTCAACCTCTTTAATCTGTGGAACTGGCACTGTTACAGGTGCCACATAATATTCATTCCACACCTGTAAGAAATATGTTAACATGACAACACCTATACTTTGGAACTCCCTGCCTAAGGACATCAGTCACTATACACCTTTTGGGATCTGCTTTAAACACTTTTGTTTAGGCAAGATTAATTTGGCATGTTACCTATTTTTAACTGCCTTTTATTGATAATTTTAATGTTGTTTTTTGGTAAACCACTTAAAGGTTTTATTACCACCAAAATAGTATATATAATAGTATATATATGTTGTATATAAATTTATGTATATAACTACATAACTGTCTTGTGACCTAAACTGGTAGTCTCCTCCCCTGCACTGGTCTGCCACCCAGGACTTTTAAGTGAGAACCCCATTTCTTGGTTTTCAGCTGGATCAATTGGATTAATTATTAATTATAATTATTTATCAGCTAGATAAATGCTTCTAATTAATAATTAGAACATTTAGTCTTCCATTGTCTACTGGAGCAGATTATCTTCAGTTATTAGTTGAACCTTTAATAATACTTTAATGTACTATATTTTATTCAGAGTGTGCGACAGATGCAAATGCGGTGAGAGAGAGCTAGAATCTGTCACCCTCACATAACATCTAACTTTCTTTTTCTTCCATTTTAGCACCTAACCACTCCCCAGGAGTTATTATTGGTAAGTAATTACAGAATGAGGTACAATCCCTCATTGATTTGCCGCTGTTCATTCTCCAAAGCCTGGAGTTCAGCACCCATTGTACATTATTGCCTGGTGGAAATGTGTGTGTTCCTTCCTTTTTTTCTCCAGTTTGTGGTTTAAATGTTGAAGACTCCTACTTGAATAAAAAATTTGATTCTTTTGCGAGAATTCTTAGGGTGCAGACAAATATACTTTCTTCCAGGTTCTAGTGTATTTTTATTTTATTTTATTTTATTATTTATTTATTTATTTATTTATTTATTTATTTATTTATTTATTTATTTATTTATTTCCTCCACTACCTTTGCTTCTGTAATGAACATAGCTGGCTCCAAATCCAGCACAGATTTCCTCCATGTTGTGGTTTTTAATGTTCCAGCTTCTGGGCGTGGTTGGTGCTTTAAAATTATTTCAAGAGAAAAGGTGTTTTGAGCTGGACGCATTGCTTGGGTTGAGGAGTTGCTCTCTGATTGCCATTAGGGCCATTCAGTTTGCACAGCTAACATCTGCTAGGAACAGGAAGAACTTGTTTGTAAAACCAATCTCTGAGGAAGACTGCATAGCCGCCCAAAAAGGGGTGAGTGCAGATGTACAGTGGACTTGCTGCTCAAGGTATGTATGCATCTAGAGACTTGCTGTGTCCTGTAACACTTGAATTCATCCACATGAGTGGCTTCAATGTCCATTGAACATTACAAGGTAGCAACTTGTCTGGTGACTTGTTCATACTATTTCATGGACTAATTAAAGTTGTTTAAATCTTACATAGTTTGATAAGCCACATATTTCTAGGATTCCTGGCTTCACTACGAAGTCTGATATTGGATTCAGAGTACAAATAGTGGAAACAAATGGAAGTGGTCAAACACTGAAAGCACAGCTTTTATGTTAGTTCTTCATGTGCAAAACAAACTGACAGGTTTTTCTCATTGATTTTAATAGTTTGTCTATCTTTTGTTAAGTCTGCAGTAGGATTTGGATCCTGTTGGGGGTTGTTGTCTCAAACCTATTTTGAAGTTACTGATGTGATTACATTTCAGCCTTTATTTAGAACTGGGCCAGTTTTTTCTTCAACAGAAAAAAACTATTACTTTGCCTTGTTAATCATTACTACAGTATATCACTGGATTTCTTCTTCTTCCCTTCAAGGATCTGTGGTGGCTGTTATATTGGGGATTTGTCTTATTGCTGCAGGTTGGAAATACAGATCTTGCTTTATAAAGGGGTGAGTCAGCTCAGGAGAAGCCATATCTAATTATTTGTAGCTTCGTTTGTGGTGGTGTGAGCTAATATATGCTTCTTGGCTTCACTTTGCCTTCTATTCACTTACACTTTCCGTATAAATGTGCTTGGTGTTCAGAAAGGGCTTTAGTATGTATGTATGTATGTATTTATTTATTTATTTGGTGAACAGTTGCACTAATATGGCAGCACAGAATAAACATTAACAACTAAAACACAATAATTTTTCTAGAACGGCTAGTCAGTATTTTATCCCATTTCCACCATTGGTGTTCTGAAGTGACAGAAATGCTCTGTCTCAATTTACCTGAACTGTCCATCCTAATGCAGACTTGACAATGAATATTCTGGCACTAAAAATCCTGCAATCTACTATTAAATTAAGTCATCAAACCCTCTGCTCTAATCTAAAGATGTTGGAACCGTCAAGGGTACTTGCTGTTTGTGATTTTTACTTTCAGACACTGTAAGAAAATGAATTGGTTGAAAAACCCCTCCTGAAGCCAGTAGATTTTTTCTGGAAGAATCTAGGCCGGTCCTGTAATCTAAGCCAACAATTTGCAGCAATAACTTATTCTGAACATTTGTCTTGCATGACCTTTCTATTTTTGTGTCCAGGACTGTCCATTTTTGTTGTAGCATTGTATGCATAGTTTAACTATTTTAATATGATGCATGTGTGTATGCAGACAGGTTCGCTTAATTTGTGAGCACTAATTAATGTATTTCTGTAGATTAATACAATAATTATTAGTTTTGAATATTCATTGCAATAATTTCTGTAACAGATTGTTCACATGTCTTTTAAGTCTTTAAGATATTCTGAGATTCAGTTTTGATACTAGAGAATACTGATTTTTTTGTCAAAGGCAAGAGATCTTTTGGATTCAGAGGCAGTAATAATACCAGTGGAGAGAAGTTCAGTGATTTTATCAAGTGACAGGCTAAATACAAAATACTAATCAGTGAAAAAGACTTTCAGCAGAGTAATATAACATAAGCAGGACCAGATATTTCCCCATTCATTTGTCGGGAGCCCCAGGGAGAGACCCTTTCTGGCCAACATGCAGGATCCAGCTGGTCTGGGCCTATGTCAAATCTCAAAACTTATGTTTGCATCTGGGAGATTTATGTACTCTAAATTCTTCGTAGCTGTGTACTTGTTGGCATAATGTCCAAAGCCCTCAAACCTGCTTTGGAAGTTGTTATTTAGAAGGCGTGAGGGATACGATAAGCAAATGGACAAGGCCAGCATAATTAACCTTGGGGTCCTGCTGTAGCTATAATACTTCTGGCAGGCGCTTGACCTTCAGACAGTGACTCCTGCCCCATTCTGCAGACACCTAACCTTGGAATAGTCAAAGCAATAAAGCAAACAATGCAGGCATGGAGGAATGATTGTACCAACCAACCTACCTCCTCAAAATACATCTTCCAGTGTGGGTTTCCCCAACACTGATATAACCTCATACTCATGATTATGGGAAATATAAATATAATCTATTGTTGGGACTGCCAACTAATTGCACCTTAATGTGCATACCTGTAGAAGGCCTAGGTGTGTAGTTCTGCACAAATACTTGTTAAGGAATTGGGGGGGGCATAGCGCTGTTTTGCAATGGGTCTTAGTTTGATTTTTGAACAACTATAGGGTTATATTTACTTTGAGAATGTTTAAACCCATTAATGGCATCTTATCTGCTTGACGTTGTTCATGTTTATAGTTTTCTATTGAATATTGAGCATCTCTGCCTCATTTTAAATGTATTGTAAAGTACAATATTGTCAAGCCTTTCCAGTGCTAAATATAGTCATCCTACTGTATGTGCTGAATAAGCTTCTCAATCTTAGTCAAACAACCTAGAGATTATTCTTTGAATAACATGTTTTGTGTTTGAAGATTCTCTTTTTAGAGCGATCTGGTGAGCTTGTGGGAAAGCGTTTTACGTTTCTTTCTCGTGATTGTTAAATGTCAAACTGTGAGCAGGCATTGATTAAAGCACAGAAATGGGAAGGACATTGGAATCACCTGTGTGGGTCAGGGACATTATTCTGGCTCATGGGTTCCCTTTTCCCCAACTCACCCTCTTTCTTTTCTGTCTCAACTGATCAACCAGTCATATATTTTCAGCTGCTAGCATGTTTTGTCCTGAAGTCAAGGATGTTTTTATGTAGATGGTAACCTGTATTTTTAAATAGTTAATTGTGGTGTTATATGACAGCAAAGGACTCTTCTTCCACAGTGTGTAGCAAATAATGCACCCTGCCTGGGCACAGACACTTCTTAAACGTCATTTAGCAATAGCTACTCCAGCCGTGAATTATAACTATAGTCACATTTAAATACTTGAGTGTTACAGGTGTGTGAGAGAACTACCAATGCTCTTTACTAGTGGAAATAAAGTGGTAAGTGAGAAGGTTGGTACATGTACCTGGCCTCCTGGCAGCCAGGGGTATAGTGCTGTTCCTGATCACCAACCACTCCTAGTGGAAGCATTACAGTGAGAAATTTTATTTTGTAGGTCACATGACATCCACACAGTTATTCCCATCATCTTGTAATCGCTTTATGCAGAGAAGTAGACAAAAGTAAATTCATTCTTGTTGGTAAACAAAAGGCAGTACTCCTTGCTTACAGAAGCTCCATTGCTGACACTTGTCCAAGTTTCCCACATGGACAGTGGTGCCTGTGGAATGTTGATTCAAGGGCAGATTCTACAAGGAATGTTAGAAGGGACCATTTTTCTATACTGTACTTAGGCTGTCTCTCTCTGTTGTGTTTATATAATCCTAATTCTCTTTATCTGTTTTACTTCTAATATCCTGCAGTTGTTAACAATCCGTGTATTACTTCTGCTTCTATAGCTTCCAGAACTAATTTTCTTTCCTAAGAAGTAACAGTATGGCCGCTTCTTCAATGTAAAAGTTACTTACATTGCTTTCAAAATGTCAATAGTATGCGGTGGAATGCTGATGTATTTGTGTGTTGCTTTTTCCTTCCTGACAGGAAGACTAAACAGAATGATATAATGATTCAAACATATCAAAATCAATCAAAAATATTTGTAACTTTTTTTTTTTACAGAAAAGCTGACCCTTCTTCTTGCAATCCTGAGTCTTACCGTGCAGTTGCCACTCACACAGAAATAGGATTGGAACCCAAAGCCTCCTGATTGCAGTAGAGCTGTGCTCCAGTAAGCTTCCAGTTGATAATTAATTCCCAGCAGTTCTTATTTTGAGAACTGGAAATGAGAATTGAATGAAGATCTGCATGGAAAAAGCCAAAGCAATTTTCATTAAAAACTGGGCATCCAGGTTATTCAGCTACTTGAAGCATGAAGCAGTATTGGGCCCCAAGAAAACTCTGATCATTTGCACTTACTGTTTTTGCATAGAACTGGGTTGCAACTTCCTTTGCAGGATGTGTTTTAAAGTGCCTCAATCAAATACAGAACCAAGAAGAACTTATTACAGTTTGTTTCCTAGAATCTTGTTCATCGCTTGAAGGGGAGGGACAAGTAAAGCTGTTAATATTTACCAAACATTTGACTTCCACAAGCCTTTCTCATGAAGAATTGTAAAAGTTGTCTTGATTTCCTTACATGATCTTAAAAAGTGTGAACAAAAGTAACATGTGCCTAATTGAAAATACTCGTTTTCTTTTTGATATATTTTCATAGGCAAACAAAAACTCTGTGTACTTAACCAAAAAATCAAGGGTCACGTTTACAACAGCTTAATTTCAGTGGAAACAGGTCAAATGATTCTCCTGTTAAGATCAATGTGAGTGAAAAGTGCAGTGTTTCCGATGGTTTGAACTATAGCTTGTTACAGTCATGAAGGTAACTTGTTTGTTATATGCTGTTTTAAAATTTTATGTTGAAATGTGCACTTCTTTTGTTTAAATTGATTAACTATGTAGTATGTATACAGAGAGAAAAATTGTTTCTCTTAGAATGTGTGCAAATAAACTAAAATATTGAATAAAAGGCACTATCATTGGTAGCTTTCTACTCCCAAGAGATAAGAGGAAACTGGTGATGCAGTGCAGCTTGTGTTGATACGGCTAATAGCACATAGCTGTTTCAAATCTGTTTCTCACCATGCAGAGATACACAATGCAATGAAAATAGATGTTTGGGGCAAAAACTTCCTGGTAACTTCCTTTACAGCACCCAGACAAGCATTCTGTGCACACATTTTAACTTTGCGCAAAGTATCATGAGATGGTGCCTTGGCTATAAGTATGTGTTCTTAGCATCTCAAAGTGGGCCACGTGCTGTTCAGTGTTGCTCCTTTAATTTTGAGTTTTGAATGTGATGGACACGTGTTAACTGGCTGAGATAAAAGTACATACCTTTGTTTAAAGGTCATTTGGTTATGGTAGCTACAATGAGCAATACTAAACATGGCCTTTCCTTGTAATAGTAAGACTTGCATTGTTTGTAACTAATTTCTCCATATTCCCTGCTGTGGAAAAAGGCATCTGTATAGCGGCTTTGTTAATATGTGCATTAATTGAAATGTACCGGCAATTGGCAGCTGACTGTAGAAATTTATTTTAAGTTGGCGGGGTTTTTATGTAAAAACCGTTAGATCTCAAAGTAGCTAAAGCTTTCCAGATAATTTTGGACCACAACTCCCATCAGCCTCGCAAACATGAATGTTTAACTTTGAGCTTGCCTGTGGCCACCCAGTCCTTCATGCATAGTAAGTCCATGTGCCTCTGAGCCTCTAGTTAGCTCTGCTACTACAATAACAGCAGGAATAATAGTTCTGTTATCCCCTGCAATCACTGAAGTGTTGCGTACCATACTGGGTCCTGTCTTCTGCAGTGGGTGATTAGCAGGGGATGCATGTGTGTTCTGCAGTTGCATATGCATTGGTACTGCAAATCCCTTTCTGTATTATGTATTTCATACACTGAGAACACTTCTGTGCAGGAAATGCTGTAAAAGGTTGTAGAAGGGAACTGCTTGCTCACATATCCGAGTGTGTGAACATATGCTGGGAAGCCACAACTGACTAAAGTTTTCCAAACTGGAATGTGGACACAGGAATGGGATAAAGGAAAGGAAAACTCATGTCTGAATCCACTATTAATTTTCCTTTAATTATTTAATTGTAAATGGCATGTACCATTAATTAAGAACAGTTTCTGTCTACTGGTGTCCTTCTGTTTTTAGTAAGCTCAGTGCCTTACTTGCCAAGCAAATCCCATGAGTAGAATTTGCAGTGCAAAGCAAACAACTGAATTCAGACCGTAGATTTATGGTAAGCAGTAAAATGCAGTGCTTACTAATCAGCTTGGAAAGTAGGCAAAAACCCCAGCCTCTGGAATCACATCGCTGTTGGTAGGTGCATTTTAAGGTGCCAAATAGTAAAACTTCATCCTAGCATAACTCATCCTAATCTTCCAATTTCAGTATTTCCTAGGACAATAGGGGTGCTAATTCTAAAAGCCAGTGACTATGCCAACCTTTTTGCTGTCCAAAGGCAGCAGCTCAACCGTAATGTAATACAGTTTTTTGTATCTTCTTGGAAGAAATGGAGGCTGAGCTGAGGACAGTTTTCAGCAGTGGCACTATAGTAACTGTAAGATAGGTTTGGAGGTAGGATGGCCAGAACCAGTGCATAATTTCTCAAAAGAGAATCTCATCAACTTAACCCTTTCTATTTGCTATGTTCAAACTGAAACCAGACTCTGGGCTAATGTCTGCCTGGAGCTTACACAATGCTTTTAAGTGCTGAGAAAGACTGGGAAGCCTTTTATATAGTTCTCTGTCAAGCTTCCTTTGGGTTTTTTTCTGTAAAAGCCCCATTTATTTGCCTGCTGCTGCTGCTTCCTCTTCTGCATTTATTTATATATCCCTTTTAGGTTCAGCAACTTCTCATTCATTGCTGTGACCTGAGTGAGAGCTATGATGCTTGCATGCATGCTTCCCTTATTATGGGGCTTGATGGAACTTCTGGCCATTACTTTGGAAGATCAAGGTGAGAAGTTGGGAATAGGGACTCTTTATGTCTAGCTTCTGTACTTCTCCTTTCCCATCCTTTTTTGCGGGGAGAGGCTCCCTTCCCCATGGAATGTGGCAATACATTTTTGTTCTGCTTCTGTTGGGAGAAAGGAGCTTAAGGAAGGGTCATCGGCAGTTAAAAGGGATTTCAAGAGGGTAGCTAATGGGGAGGGGAGGGATGGCTCCTAATCCTTGCTTTATATTGTTTGTTGTTGGTTGGCATCCATCTGTCTCAGAAGACAATGGAGGAGTGAAGTCAAACCATTGGAAGGCTAAAGTGCCTGTTGTAGCTGTAGAGGCTAATACAGGAGAGTCATGTTCTGTTCCAGCTGGGGCAGATGAAGGTGTCCAGTTGTTGTGCTGCTGCAGCTACACCATGGCATTTCTTCTCTCTGCACTCCTCCCAGCAGTCATTCTTCCACTGGTCACTGCTATGGATGCACAACCTGACTGTGTGTCTCCAGCACTCTGGTTGTCTGCAAGGGATTCCCATGACGGGCTGATGTTGCCTGCCTTCATGTCATATTTGTAACACAGGCCTGGTACCTGAAGTCAGCTCCCTGTAGAGCATGTCCTTCAGGTTTCCTGCCATCTTCCATTCCATGTTCATGACTAAACCAGCATAGATGTCGCTGAGAGAGCAGTGTGAACATACTGTGTCTGTGGGCTTGGAAAAGCACATCTTGAGACTCTGTTGTGCAATATGATGCTTATGCCTAGTGCAAAAGTTCAGTCTGTTTGGGGGGGTAGACTCAGATTTATTGGGTCTACTAATTAGCATGTCCAGCATCTCCTCTTGGTCTCATTCAAATGAAAACTTTTGATTCACTTTATGCTTCTTCCAGCCTTTCTAGTCCATTGTGACTGCAAAGTAAAACCTGGGAAACTCAACCCCAGATTGGTATAATTCTGCTTGTAGGAGCATAGGAAGATGTGTTATACTATATAGTCAGACTAATGGACCCTCTTGCTCAGTATTGTTTACACTGACTGGTAGTGGCTATGCAAATATCAGGCAGGAGTGTGGCTTATCTAACTTTTCCAGGGGTCTGTGGATGGCAATGGTACAGTATGTTTAAACTATGAGAACTGTGGGGACATGGATTACTATATATCAGTGCTATTTTTCTAGAAAAAGAGGTGCCAGAACTCACACTTGATTTTTTCTAGTTGAGAGGTGCCGAAACTGAGTTCTGGCTGAAAAAAACCACCCCTGCTTTATATCCTTTTAAAAGTGTATTTTAAGTGCCTTAAGACCTCAGGTTAGAACAAGGTATAAATATTTCTAGGCAGACCCAAGCCCACAGTGTTAGAAGGAAAAATGAGGGACACACAAGGGAAACACAGCAAGTGAAAGCAATTTTTAGAAATGAAATCACTACATATTTAAAGTTTACTTTCATGTAAACAGCTGCAATAATATGAGTAGGATGCTAAAACCAGTTGGCTCATGGTTGAAGGAAAGGGTTTTGTTTATATAAAAGGGAGTTAGATTAGTCAAGTTAGATTAGTCAAGTTTAAGAGCAAGAGCTGACATTCTATGGCTTTTAAAAATAGTGTGAGAGTCTAATGTTTGGATGATCCCCCTCACATGTTCACCAAGTACATGAGGAGAGTGGGATGATGCCTGCTACTGACACATCCCAGATCTAATGCTGTCAGTGGTCAGACCCTTCTGGTTGTATGTGCATGGTACTGTGTGTCTGTCCATAGGGTTCTTCTGCACAATCAAGAAACTTGGGACAATCAAGGTTTCTGGTTACATTGAAGAGATGTACATGCTTACATTTAACATTAATGCCAAACACACAGCCACCACAGCATGTAGTCTATAGTAACACTGGTATTTTAGGGTGTAGCCAGGTTGGTACAATTATGCTTCTTTTATTCTTCTTTTTACAATTGTGCTTCTTCAGTGAATGAGTGAAGAGAGTCAGTTGAATACTCCTATAAATCCATTACATAAAATAGCAAGAGGAAGTTTCTGAAGGAAGAAACTGCAAAATATTAAACTTCCTCAGTGTCTTCTTGTAAATAAACAATTTTAAAAAGTCCCATTTGATTACTAACTTTTGTATTAGAAAGTGGGCGGAGCGGGAGAGCTGTCTAATAAAACAATGCACCTAATATATGGCAATCTTATTTAGGATGTTCCTCATTCATCAATGGATTATGTATAAATATTTCACTATGTGTCCCTAGACACTATTATTAAGAAATAAGTGGATTTATTTATTGTGCTATCTGATATAAAATTGCAATATATATGCTGTCTGATGTAAAGTCTCAATATTTATCTGTTAAGTTTATTTATCTCCCTCCCTCCCAAAAATGCAAGGACAACTAACAAACAACATATCCAACAATAACAAAAAGATTTCTAAAGACAGTTTTAAAATCTACCATGCCTAAATGTTTTTGTCAGCTTACAAAGGCCTGAACAATAAAATGTATTTAAATTCTTCCTGAACATGACCAGGGAAGGGAACTGTCTGATCTTTCCTGGGAGGAAATTCTTATTATTATACCAAAAAAAATGGGGTGTTTTGCAGCTCAACTCCCAATCAAGAGACCCAGTATCCTTTAAGTCTATCAACAACAACAACAACAACAACAGACACTACAGAAATTGCCCAACCCCTTAGCCAAAGACCACCCAAAATCATCATGCAAGCTTTACAGAAAAAGGTCTACAATAGAAATTTGAGAGTATGACTTGTCTCCTGTTGGTCAAGGTACCTGACAATACCTAATTGTCTCTCCTGGCCCCAATAGGAATTTTCACCTATTTGTAGGTATATGCTCTTTTGACAGGCCTGCTCTGTTTTTAACAGATACTGGCCAAACTGGTTTTGCAAAGCAGTGGTCCAATCATACAAATATGTTTATCTATTTACAGCAGTGGTTTTCAACCAGTGTGCCATGGCACCCTGGGGTGCCTTGAATGATGTTCAGGGGTGCTGTGGACAACACTGGCCTCTGTCCCTCTTACCTTCCCTTCCTCCTCTGAATAGTGCCTCTGTGGCTGTCCAGGGGGTGCTTCCCAGGCCCCTGTGGGGCAGTGTGAGGAGGCATTAAGAGAGTAAAGATGGCTTTGGGATTGCTCAGTGAACTCAAATAAAATGTCTATATTTTTCAGGAAATCTTCCCTAATTTTCGAAGGGCAAAGGATTGGTTTTCTGTGGAGCATGTACCTGCTCTGTGTATGCACCTTAAAATTTGTATAACAGTCTGTTGAATAGTTTGTTGTAGCTGGGGTTTTTTTTAATCTACAATTAGGGGAAATAATTATTGATCTTTCTATTAGCAGTCTTTTTGATCAACATTTTGCCTCTTTGCTGTCATTCCAACTTTCCACAATGCTTACTTTAGATTCATATGCAAGTTTACTTTACTCAAAAGCAGGCTCCACGATATTCAATGAGACTTAATCCCAGGTAAGTGTGTGTAGTATGATAGCCATTGGCCACTAAGGCTGAAGATGCAAGCAATACGTCCATTAATATAAATAATAATAATTAGTACAATCTTTGGTACTATACAGATTAGTAAGAACTCTTTTCAACATTTGGTTAAATGAATTTACTGAGTTCCAATGTAGTGATTGTCAAAAACTACATTTGCCTGGCAGCACATCCACAGGGGAGTTGAAATTTCCAGAATCGTGTGGTTTTTGATAATCCCTAATTGCCAATTGCAACTTATGGAAACCATCTATTGTGTGGATCAGTTTGATCGTTTGGAAAGTCCCCATGCTAGGTCCATGGGGCATTTTGGTCTCACACTGAACTGTTGCCACATGCTCTTTGAAACTTCAATATGGATCCAAAACTTTTGAAGCATGAAACAAAGGTAACCATTTCTGATGTGATTATGAAAAGCCCGGAGGCAGAAAATTCATTTGAGGGGCCTTTCTTGATGTAGCATTTGTCCTCATTCCCTTAGCAACCATGCATATTTTAAAAATGTATTAACATTATCCTTCTCTCTCTCTCTCTCTCTCTCTCTCTCTCTCTCTCTCTCTCTCTGTGTGTGTGTGTGTGTGTGAGAGAGAGAGAGAGAGAGAGAGAGAGAGAGAGAATGAATGAGTGACACCAGAAGCAGTGTATGAAGATTTCGTTTCTAAAATTCATACGCACGTACACACACACACACACACACAATTCACTTCAATTGTTGCTCCCATGTCCCATCTTAAGTAGAACATCCAATTAATTTCCTCAGATCATCTCTAAATAAAATTAAAGTGCACACACATGTACATATTTATGCCAATATGTCCCAGGCCCTGACTGCTCTACTTTCTTCCTCTGCTAGGCACAGGCCTGAATCCTCTATTGTCCTTTCCCCCAGCCACATTACATACATTTCTTCCTTGGTGATGGTGTAGACATTGGTGCTAATTTGTTGTCTCCTAGTCTCTCTACATACTAGCAGCAATCCGTTTAGAACTTTTCTCTCTACAGGCTTTTTCCAGCTAGAACTATCCCCAGAGAGAAGAGGAGGAAGAGTCCTAATTGGTCTCTCTTTGATCTTTGCTGGCAGCATCCAATTAGAGTAATTCCCTATCTCCTCTCCTCTGAGTTTCCTGGAAATGAGCTGCCTACAGGTAAAACAGGCTTGAAAAATAGCCTGGTGGCCCAATCTGCCCAGAAGAGACTGGAATGCAGTGCAAAGTTGTTGACTTTTCAGGGTGTAAGGCCTTTGTCTTTGCCTAGTTGTAATTTGCTGGGTTGTTGTCTTTCCCATCATGTTAGGTAGGCCCACAGGTATCCTATTGATAACATCAATGCCAGAGGTTATCCTATTGCTCTCCCTCACAGTTCCTCACCAGTGGCCTCTGGTGGGGGGAGCCCAGCCCAAAGGGTGAGAGAGGCAGTGAGTGGAGATGGCAGTTCCCTTGCTGTCTGTTGTTTCTAAAAGTTGTCAGCACCACAGCAATACCAATGCTGACATGGTCCCACCATGTGTGAGGCCTGGGGCAATTGCCGCCTGAAAAAGGCCCATGGCAATTAATTATTCCAGAACAGCTAGAAGATAAATACAGAAAGCCTAATGCATTAACATTCTAATACATTTAACTTGTGGCATATCCCACAAGGAATCAGACTCCCACCAGTTCTGTACAGCTACTGCCCCAGGGGTTACTTTTGATGATAAGGAATGGTCATTTCCATGTTAGAGGTGGAGGAAATGATATGGTGGTTCAAAACACAAAATTGCACTGAGCAGAGCTTCACATTTCCTTGATTTCCCCTTTTTTATCATTAGGTGGCTGTGGCCCTCCACCTAGGTTAAACTTTGCTGAGCTAACCGACGAGTATAAGGAAAAGAATTTATTTCCTGTTGGCTCGATTGTGAAATATATGTGCCGTCCAGGCTATACCGGACTGAGGTACTCTATTAAGTGCCTTCAAAGCCAGGAGTGGTCCAAAGTTCTGGAGCTCTGTAAACGTGAGTGTCATAACATTCTTTGAAATACTTGTGAGAATATGCTGTGTATCAATCTGAATCATTTCAATGGTTTGAATACAAGAGATGTATTGAGGTGTGCAGTTCTGCCCTTGAGAATTTATTAATTTAAAACGAAAAGCAGATGGAAACTTTAGATCAGCATTGTACTTTAAGGCACACTTTGTCTCTTTCTTCCTGCTAGGACAATCTTGTGGAAATCCAGGGGAACCAGATAATGGGAAGTTGATTGTGCCCCAAGGTATTTTATTCGGTTCCACTGTAAATTACACCTGCAATGAAGGGTAAGCATCAGAAAAGCCAAGAAGGGAGAATTCCTCTGCTGCCTCTGGCCTGACTTCCCACTAGGGCTGCTCTATCTCCCCTAGTTGCATAAGCAGAAATAATCTGGTAAAGCTTTTCCTCTCACTTTTCTCTCCCATCAGGAAAATCTCATCTGACTTATTTCTGTTGGTTCACTATGCAGTTTTTAAAGGCACCAAACACATAGAAAATGAGAGAGTTTGTAACCCTAGAGACTAACGATTTTCTACACTTAACCCTAGGCCTGTTGGTTCAGAAAGGAATGAAGTACTTTGCATTCATGTCCTCCTTAGGCATATGGTTGGTCACTGTAATAGGTGAATGATGGCTCTTTGGTTTGGTCCAGCAGAGCTCTTATGTACTGGGTGTGGTGATATTTTTGTTTTTAAGAATCTGAGCACACAGGAACGTTCCTACTGTGAAGCATTTCAGTTTGCCAGGCAGATCAATCCCCCCCATGCTCTCCTCCCACTGTTCTGGGGGCAATTTCAGGAGACACACAGGAAGGGAGAGAAAGTCGCATTGTACAAGCAGAAGTCTTTGCACATGCTTCCATGTGCAAAAAATTACTTATTAATTTTTCATACCGCTCTTCATCAAAAGATGTCAGAATAAAATACAAGATAAAATAATTAAGCCAAAACAATAGCCCTCCTTGTCAGCCAAAGGCCTTGTTGAAGAGGAACGTTTTCACCTGACACCTAAAAATATATAATGAAGGTGCCAGGCGAATCTCCCTGGGGAGAGCATTCCACAAACGGGGAGCGACTACAGAAAAGGCCTATTCTCGTGTAGCCATCCTCTGGACTTCATGTGAAGGAGGTACACAAAGGAGGGCCTCAGATGATGAATGCAATGTCCAGGACCACCACAAAGCAGTGCCACCTATCCCCAACTCAGACAGCTACTCCAGAAGGATGCTATGGTCAATGGTATCAAAAGCTTCTGAGAGGTTGAGGAGAATTAACAAGGAAACATTTCCCCTGTCTCTCTCCCAACAGAGGTCATCATGCAGGGCAACCAAAAGAGTTTCTGTGCCAAAACTAGGCTGAAACCCCAACTGAAATTGATCTAGAAAATCAGTTTCCTCCAAAGGCACCTGGGTCTGGTCCACAACCACCAGAATCTTGACAAGAACCTTGCTCATGAAGGGGAGCAAGGCAGCTGGCCGGTAGTCAAAGATTTCTGAGTCCAGGGAGGGTTTCTTAAGGAGTGGTTTTACCACTGCCTCCTCCAGGCAGGAACCACCGCCTCTTGTTATGAGGCATTGATCACCCCCCTGGCCCAGCCCAACTAGCATTTATCAGTGTTGGCATGTAACCATTTTCAGTCATTCCTTTCAGAGGACAATGTATCATATTTCTTAACATACAAATAAAATAAATTAGGTATGTTGCATTATAAATCCATATTACCCCAGGAAGTGTACTGGATTGCTTGCTCAATGGATATTAGTTAACTGGGACACTCGACACCAAGAACAATTGAAAGAGGGGTGAACATATTACTTAAATGAATATTGTAAGATATGTTGAGATAGCTGCACAATCCTGGCTGACAAGAAATGTGCTTCCCTGTCTTTCAAAAAGCATTTCATTTGTTTGTGGAAAGTCAGTAAGAAGAACGTTCACATTATAAGCACATCAGTTCTATGCATCTCACGAGGCAGAACAAGACAACCCACAGCTACTTCTTTCTTGATACAGGCACAGGTTAATTGGTAGTACTTCCAGCAGAAAGTGTGTCGTATTTGGCCGAAAAGTAGGGTGGACTAATGATGTTCCTCTTTGTCAGCGTAAGTAAAACATTTTTTACTGCTATGTTTGTAAATAGTATTCTTATATGGCACCAGGAACACCTCAAAATCAATTTGGTATGGATGGTAAAGGGTTAATACATTTGCATGCTCTCGTCTAGCAGTATTACAGGTAAATCAGTGTCAAAATGTTGTTCTTGTTGTTACAGTGGACGCTCGGGTTGCAAACGTGATCCATGCGGAATGCACATTCGCAACCCGTGTCTGCGCATGCGCAGGTTGTGATTCGGCGCTTCTGCGCGTGCACAAAGCGCGATTTAGTGCTTCTGCGCATGCACGACTGCCGAAACCCGGAAGTAACCCATTCCAGTACTTCCAGGATTCGGCGGTCCACAACCCAAAAAAATGCAACCTGAAGCTGCTGTAACCCGAGGTATGACTGTACTTTGATTTCTTACCTATGCTGCACCTTAAGGTTCCAAGGCAGGTTACAGCAACTGAAAATACAACATTGGTGGCGCTGTGGTCTAAACCACTGAATTGGAAAGTTGGTGATTCAAATCCCTGCGACGGGGGGCGCTCCCATTGCTCAGTCCCAGCTCCTGCCCACCTAGCAGTTCGAAAGCACATCAAAGTGCAAGCAGATAAATAGGTATCACTCCGGCAGGAAGATGAACAGTATTTCTGCGCACTGCTCTGGTTCGCCAAAAGCAGCTTAGTCATGCTGGCCACATGACCCGGAAGCTGTACGCCGGCTCCCTCGGCCAATAAAGTGAGATGAGCGCCGCAACCCCAGAGTCGTTCACGACTGGACCTAACTGTCAGGGGTTCCTTTACCTTTACCTAAAACAAATTATGGCATTGAAGCTTTGTTTCACGAAGCGTAGTATAACTCACTCTTTGGAATAACCTCTGAGACTCTGCTGAAATAAGCAAATAAACATAGGAATAGACAATGGTTCAATATTGGTCACATTCAGTATAAGAAAAAGTGAAGCAGACTCCTGTATCTTCAAGCTATTTTGCGAACCTACTTCTTACAAAAGAAATTCAATATAACAATTCACAAATACAAAAATAAGTGTTCAAAAATACAATTCCTGTAGGGCATTAAAAAACTTTCAGATTTCTAATTTACAAAGATAATAACTGAACACCACTGCATTTCCTCAAATTAAATGAAAGCACTAGTGTTTCCTTAGGTAGGGAGATATTTAGATGCAAAATGAACTAAGACACAATAAATATTAAAAAAAACACCCACTAAAATATTTGTCTTTGGCATGTATCTTCTGCTTATGTTTCTAGGTATTCCATGCTTTCCACCACCAGATGTTCCCCATGGCAAGCACAGTGGCAGGTCCATGAATGACTTCTCCTATGGGACAGCTGTAACATACACCTGTGACAAAGGCCACCCCCTTGTGGGAAATGCCACTATTTACTGTACTACTAAGGATGGATTAAATGGAATTTGGAGTGGCCGTGCATATTGTGGAGGTGTGGTTTTCCAGTGTTACTCTTTGTTCTTCTATTGTTTATATGGAAAGGTCCAATTTGTGTTAATTCCTAAACATGATGATTTGGTAATGTGGCAAGCATTTTCTTCTGATAGCTCTAACAGAATAACTATTAGGTATCAATACTTCTAAATTTTCAAAACCAACCCACCTGTCCATGATGCAGCAGATAAAGGCACAGATGCACTGAGTGAGGGTCTATTCTTTTACTTTGTCCTTTGTAGCTGTATGTTTATTAAACACATCTTCTTTTCAGTGGCTCACTGTCCAGCTCCTCAAATTGAAAATGCAAGAATAGTAACTGGTTATTCCGCCACCTATACATATAACCAAAGGGTGACATTAGACTGCAATGCTGGCCACAAAATAGCTGGCTCGAGAGAGATCCATTGCCAAGTGGATGGCACATGGGACCCTCCACTACCTCACTGTGAACAGGGCAAGTATCACTTTGAAGCTCTTTCATATGAGACTCCTCACCCGCAAACAGACTTCTCTTTCAGGCTGCTTCTGACTGTGTTTCTAATATGAGGGCTTTTAACCTGAGCCACAATAGAAGGCAATGCCTTTTTGAACTATAATAAGCAGAAATTTCCCATGACTCTTTCTGGTTTCTGTTCCTCCTAAAGTTTATGTTCCTAGTAATCAAAGAAGCAACATACAAATCACTAGAAGCAACCCACAAATCACTTGCTGTAAAATGTTTGACTGTTTCCACTAATAATTGTTTGAGAAAACCATCTAGTGCTTTAATGTAATGTTCCATAAATTCATTTTTCAATCATTAATATGTAGGAAACATAGTTAATACCTTGCAGTGGAATCTTACATATGCTTACTCAGAAGTAAGGGCCATTGAGTTCTGTTAAATTTACTACTACGTAAGTGTGATAAGATTGCAGCCTTCATGTTGAATAGATTGTTCTGTTGGCACCCATCTGTCTTGGGAGACAATGGAACACTGTGTCTTTGCGAGTAAAGTCAAACATTTGGAGAGTTACAGCACCTGCTGTGGCTGTAGAGACCAATATGGGAGATACATGTTTTGCTGCAGCTGGGGCAGATCACAGAATTGTAGAGTTGGAAGGGAACCTGAGGATCATCTAGTTCAGTGTTTCCCAACCTTGTGCCTCCAGCTGTTTTTGGACTACAATTCCCATCATCCCTTGCCACTGGTCTTGCTAGTCAGGGATGGTGGGAGTTGTATTTCATAAACAGCTGGAGGCACAAGGTTGGGAAACACTGATCTAGTTCAACCCACTGCAATGCAGGAATATGCAGCTGTCCCATATGGAGATTGAACCTGCAACCTTGGTGTTATCGGTACCATGCTCTAACCAACTGAGCTATCCAGGCCCACATTAAATAACTTGCAGCAGTGGGATAAAGGTGTCCAGTTGTGCTGCTGTAGGTGCACCATGGCAATTCTGCTCTCTGCACTCCTCCCAGTGGTCATTTTTCCTCTGGTAACTACTATGGATACATGACCTGACTGCCTGTCTCCAGGCACTGTGGTTGGATGCAAGGAATTCCTACACAGCGAGGATGATATTGCCAGCCTTCATGTCATGGTTGCAGACAGCTTTGTAACACAGAGCTGGTCTGTCAACAGGCCTGGTGCTTGAGACTAGCTCCCCATAGAGTACATTCTTGGGGATCTTGCCATCTTCCATTCTGTGGACATGTACAAACCAATACACTTCCTAATTATCAGGAAAGTGTTAAGAGGTTGTCTATGATCCTAGAAAGTTAAGATGTTGAATTTTACATCAAGGTTTTATATTTTCTGCAATACACCCTTCTTTCAGGTCTCACATATTGTTGTTGTTGTTTAGTCGTTTAGTCGTGTCCGACTCTTCGTGACCCCATGGACCAGAGCACGCCAGGCACTTCTGTCTTCCACTGCCCCTGCAGTTTGGTCAGATTCATGTTTGTAGCTTCGAGAACACTGTCCAATGATCTCGTCCTCTGTCGTCCCCTTCTCCTTGTGCCCTCAATCTTTCCCAACATCAGGGTCTTTTCCAGGGAGTCTTCTCTTCTCATGAGGTGGCCAAAGAACTGGAGCCTCAGCTTCATGATCTGTCCTTCCAGTGAGCACTCAGGGCTGATTTCATTAAGAATGGATACGTTTGATCTTCTTGCAGTCCATGGGACTCTCAAGAGTCTCCTCCAGCACCATAATTCAAAAGCATCAATTCTTCGGTGATCAGCCTTCTTTATGGTCCAGCTCTCACTTCCATACATCACTACTGGGAAAACCATCGTCTCACATATTATAGAATTTAATAATGGCTTTATCCTTTTTCCTTCGCAGTCACTGGTTGTGAAAATCCAGAAATCCAGAATGGAAGAATAACAGGATCTAGAGGGAAAGTTAAACCCAAAGAGACAATTACATTTGAATGTGACCCTGGCTATATCCTGAAAGGCAACCATACAATTCAGTGCCAATTTGACAGCACATGGGATTCTCTTGTGCCCATTTGTGTTAGGGGTAGGTACTAGTATGTCTTTCATTTGCTTCTAATAGTTAGAAATACTTTCCTTTTGTTTGGATCTCCTTTGACAGTTTCAGATATGAACCAAAAAGAATGAAAGTCTCATCTGAGCTTGGGCTCATTAAAGACTCTCTACAAATCAATACCATACAGGGGTGTGTAAGTACTTAAATAATTCCACTGAATAAAGATAGCCAAATTGGTGCCCTTCATGTGTTGCTGGACTACAGTTCTCATCAGCCCCAGTCAGCATGGCCAATAGTAAAAGATTATGGGAGTTATAGTCCACAACAACTGAAGTGCACCAAGTTGGCTACACCTGCAATAGAGTGTGATTGAGGAAATAAGCCTTTGGGGGTTTATTGATTGGACTGAAACCTGAAATAGGAATCATAACAAATAATGACAGACCATTGCAAATGCATGACCAAAAAGAAGTGCACCTGCTTGATATCAATAGGCAGGGAGTTCCCAAGTATAGGTGCTGCCACACTAAATGATTGAGTTCTTACAAATGTGGAATTTACAGTCAAGGATGTTTGTAATGTGTTTTTCCATTGTAACCACCTTTTTCCCTTTCAGTGATTCAATGCCAGCCACCCCCACATGTTCAAAATGGGATGTACAACCAGGAAGCAGCAGTGTTTACTAATGGAATGTCTGTGAAATACACATGTGAGCCTGGCTATGGTCTAATTGGAGAAGGGACTATTTACTGCACAGCATCTGGTACATGGTCTTCCCCTGCCCCTCGTTGTGAAGGTACATCTTTTGACCATGTGATTGTCCATATTGGCTCTAGCAGGGCAAGCTACAAAGCAATGTTTACACCATTTCTTCCATTCAGCCTTGGAAATTTGGTTTCAGGCAAATAATTAAAGTAGTGCTGCTTCCTATAATGAAAGCACACACTTAGAGAACTGTCACACAGAATTCAGTTTTGTGCAAGTTAATGGAACTTCTGAAGGGTTCCTTAGAAGAGACAAAGAGTGATACTGCAAGGTAAAGGTAAAGGGACCCCTGACCATTAGGTCCAGTCGTGACCGACTCTGGGGTTGCGGCACTCATCTCGCTTTATTGGCCGAGGGAGCCGGCGTACAGCTTCCGGGTCATGTGGCCAGCATGACTAAGCCACTTCTGGTAAACCAGAGCAGCCCACGGAAACGCCGTTTACCTTCCCCCCAGAGCGGTACCTATTTATCTACTTGCACTTTGACGTGCTTTCGATCTGCTAGGTGGGCAAGAGCAGGGACCGAGCAATGGGAGCTCACCCCGTCATGGGGATTCGAACCACCGACCTTCTGATTGGCAAGCCCTAGGCTCTGTGGTTTAATACTGCAAGGTACTGTAGTTCTATTAGTGCAAGGACTTTTGGTTGTGCGGTATAACTGCCCCTTCTCCCCCTCCCCCTGTGCATACCCTAAACCTTTTCTAGGGTTCCCTCATCCCTTCTATAGCAGATTTGGAGAAGGCACAGGGAAAAGAGTGGGGTGGGAAGTTTCGTTGCACAAGCAGAATGCAATTACTTTGCTGGCTGCTGCCCAAAGTCAAACTGGCAACTGTTGAAGGAAGGCCCTTCTTATAATAGTGAAGGCACTACCACCTTCCAAGAAACAGAAGTAATAAAACAGCTTGAATGTTCTTTAATCTTCTTGAGTAAGGAACTGCACATCACATCTTGTTCCCACTGATGAAATTGCTTCTCTCATTTTTGTCTTGTGCATATTATTTCCTGCTTGATGCAATTATCCTATTTTATGTTTCACATACATATAAACGCATAAAATAAACAATTTTTAACTTTTTATATGGTTTTATGTATGTATAATTGTTGTAAACTGCATTGATTTTCCCCCCCTGAATAGCAATATATGCATATTTTTAAATAAAATTCAAATGAATAAGTAAATACAGTACAGGTGAGAAGAGAGAGGTGAGGACCACCGCTATATTATAGTTGGAGGAACCAGTGGCGCAGCGTGGGGGGTGCAGGGGGGCCAGCCGCACCGGGCGCAACATCTGGGGGTTAGGGTTAGGGGGCGCAAATCCACAGGTTAGTGGGCACAAATTACTTGCCTTGCCCCGGGTGCTGACAACCCACGCTACGCCACTGGGAGGAACTGGAGATTAGTTTAAAGTTAGAAGCACAATATTACACTTTGTAGACCTTCACAATAACTACTGGCCTCATTTTCCCCTCTCTTCCTCCCCACTTCCTCCCTCCATCTCATCAGGAGGTAGCTGTGCACCCCCACCCAGTTTACAATTTGCTGAACTTCTCAATGAGTATAAAGAAAATAATTCCTTTCCCGTTGGCTCAGTTGTGAAATACATGTGCCATCCAGGCTATGCTAAGCATCCCGGATTGAAGGCCTCTCTTATGTGCATTAGAAATCAGGAATGGTCAGGAGTTCAGGAGTTCTGCAAAAGTGAGTCTCTTACCATCCTTGTATTGATTGTTATATTAATATAAGTGGTTTGATTAAGTTTCTTCCTTTGTGCTTTAATTAAATTTGTTTTAAAACAAATTACAGAGAGAAATTCTGTATGGTTTGCTTTTTTTCTGACAGGAAAATCATGTGGATATCCAGGAGAACCAGATAATGGGAGGCTAATTGTAACAAAAGATCTTTTATTTGGTTCTACTATAAATTACACCTGTGAGGAAGGGTAAGCATTGGAAAATCAATAAGGTTACTTTTTCTGGTAGGGCTCCTCTTCCTTTAA
The DNA here is from genome assembly GCF_964106915.1 of Podarcis gaigeae. Lineage (NCBI taxonomy): Eukaryota > Metazoa > Chordata > Lepidosauria > Squamata > Lacertidae > Podarcis > Podarcis gaigeae. Next base: position 39,252,424 of record NC_139682.1, on the reverse strand, counting down.
CAATTTAAGAACAAGTCATTGGTGTTAACTTTCTCCCCTCACCTAACCTCCTATGCAGGAAAAGGTTCACAAATCAATTTCTTATTGTAATGCAGCTTTTGAAGAAACAGGACCCCTGCGACAACAGATTTAGCCAATCCCAGGCACTAACTTGTCTTGCAGCCTAATACTAATCATCTGAGGGGAATGCCAGTAGGATTGGAGACAGAACCATAGATAGAGGGAGATATCATCATGCTTGTGCAAATTGCAGGGTTTGCAGAAGAGAGAATTCTGGTCTGAATAGAATATATTTTGCTGTGATAATCGCTCAGTATACAGTTTTGGTATTGGTTGTGAATGGGTACACATGTTAGGAAGTCATTCTTCAAAGAAACAAAAAAAAAGGTTATTATAGTGTTAAAGAAGTTTTCTTTAATAGTTAGGAGTGACATTCTAGGCTGATTGGTTACAGCTGGGGATGAAAATAAAAAGAGGAAGTTGCAGGTTGCAACATCCTGCACGAGGAAAGAGTACCCACAGGCTGTGAGTTTATACCAGATGTATGTAAATAGTTTTGTATATAGTTTGAACTAAAATTCTTGTGAACCAGTCAAGAAATAAAGGTAACTCTTGACTGAGTATTTTGCACAAGTCTCGTAGTCTCTTGTCATCTGCCGCAAGGAAGAAACTGCTACAAGCTGTTTAAAGCAATTTTATTGAGGAGCCACTACACTAGCAGCAAGTGCAGTAGAAGTGTGTGGGCTGTGACCTCTAATAACACAGTGCATACATTTTGTAATATGCATTTAATTCTGTGCATCCTGGGATAAAGAATTTGACAATCCATAATTGCTTCTATCTCAATTCAGGTACAGGCTAGTTGGTCTATCTTCCAGACAGTGTGTGATATCTGGCCTAAAAGCAGTATGGACTGGTGAAACTGCTATTTGTCAGCGTAAGTAGAACACATGTTAACATACAGTGGTACCTCGGGTTACAAACGCTTCAGGTTACAGACTCCACTAACCCAGAAATAGTACCTCGGGTTAAGAACTTTGCTTCAGGATGAGAACAGAAATCGCGCGGCGGCAGCAGGAGGCCCCATTAGCTAAAATGGTACCTCAGGTTAAGAACAGTTTCAGGTTAAGAATGGACCTCCAGAACGAATCAAGTACTTAACCGGAGGTACCACTGTATATCATTTTTCCAGAGGGCAACTGAGAAGTTCCACCAGGATTTAATAACTTTTACTTCACCTGAGCCTAAATCAGTCAATGCAAGTTCACTTTCTGGACACTGCTGTGCAATTACATAATGGACATAATGGAAAGCTATTGGCCACTGCACATACTTATATACTTCCAGCTTCTACCCATATCACTCCACAACTTAAACAGTGGCATCAGACATGTATCAGGGTATAAAACCTACCCAATGAAATGGGGGAGAAAACAGATTGACAAGGTAAGGCTGGCACCGAGGGAAAATCTACTATAGGATAGGCCTAGAAGAGAACATCACTTGTCACATGTAACATCCAGCTAAAGACACTGAAATGTATAATCAATTACCTACAACCTGTCCTGAACAATAACACTTCCCTCTCGTAGGCTTACATATATCACAGCCTTGGGCTCATATCTGCTTACAGACAGCCCCCAAACCTAAATGAAAGGCCACATAACAAAGACACTGACACAGGGACCAGATCTTATGACAGATCCATTTGTCAACTGCGTGCCACTGTCCTTGCTTGCAGTACCTAATATGGTTATTTGCAATATCACAGATTCATTCACCTGCTGTACTCTGCTGCCAGCGCCATGGCGATGCCCGCGAAGCAGTGGCACCAACGTCTGGTGAGATCTTGTGAGATCTTGTCAAAGTCTCATTGGATCTTAGGATCTTGTGAGATTTTGGCAAGATCTTGCCCCAGACCAGTGCCACTGCCAGTGCTGCTGGGGTGGGTGGAAGAAGTGAGGCGGGTGCAGCATTAGATACAAATCTGTTTGTCCTCATTAGTGGGCCAGGCCTACATTTAAATCTCCACTCCCTCCCTCCTGATTGGATGACACACCACCCAGCTCTGAATGGCTTCTGGGTCCCCAGGAGGCTGATTCAAGGCCCGTCCACCACAAGGGTTGACTATTAGCTATGTAAAAATAGCATCATTGACACAAAAATATTGACAATTAGTGAATAACTAGTAGGTGTGGTTCACTTCTACAGCTCTTCCAGTCTTTTGTGCCTTGGGCAGCATCTGATATTTGCAATATTGCAAATAGCCTTTGGATATTTGAGTCAATGCCAGTCAGCCCAACTCTTGAGAACCATTGCAGCAACCCTTCAAAAACCATACGGTTGTTGGAAAATTAAAGAGAGTCTTGTAATCAAATAATCAAATAATATATATTATTTCAATCAAATAATGTGAAAATAATTTTGTTTGCCCCTATTTTTATAGGATTTTGAGCAGCCTACATATCTTTGTGCTTTTACTATTTCACCAGATTCCAGATAAATTAAATTTTAATTTTTACAAGTAACACTTAATTTTAAAGGACATAACTATTTGCACTCATATAATAGTGTGCTTTTGACTTTTGTGCTAGTTGGCACTGAAAGACCAGTTGTCCCCAATCAATGAAATCATATGGTTCAAGAGGCCTGAATTCAGAATAATCTAGTTAAGGTAGCATATTCACATTTTTCTATATCTAACCTAATCAGTGTCAGTCACATAGCAAAATTACATAGCACAGGAAGCCTGGCAAGGGATATTTATCATGTTGAAAGTATAAATGTTGGGGATTGACATGACATCTAAGAATGTGAACTTATTTAAAGATAACTATGATAAATGTTGGACAGAGGTAAAGAAAGATCTAGAAATATGGTCAAATCTGAGACTTTCCTTGTTAGGCCGAATTGCTGTAATTAAGATGAATGTATTGCCTAGAATGCTATTTTTGTTTCAGACATTACAGATTGTGGACAGAATGGACTGTTTCAGGAAGTGGCAGAAAGACATATCTAAATTTGTCTGGCAGGGCAAAAAGCCCAGAATAAAATTTAAGATATTAACTGATGCAAAAGATAGAGGGAGGTTTGCCCTGCCGGACTTGAGACTGTACTATGAATCGGCAGCTTTCTGCTGGTTGAAAGACTGGCTACTTCATGAAAATACAGACATTTTGGACTTGGAAGGATTTGATAACAGATTTGGTTGGCATGCATATATATGGTATGACAAGGTAAAAACTCATAAAGGATTTAAAAACCATATTGTCAGGAAAGCACTATACAATGTTTGGATTCGATATAAGGACTTGTTGGAAAATAAAACCCCTAGGTGGCTGTCACCAATGGAAGCAAAGGAGGTGAAAAAACTTAACATGGAATCGAAATTGCCAAAATACTGTGAAATTTTAGAGCAAGAGAGTGGTACAACTAAATTGCAGAGTTATGAAAAAATGAAGTCTAAAGTACGAGATTGGCTTCATTACCATCAAATAATGGAGGTGTTTAAACAAGACAGGAAAATTGGCTTCCAGATGGAGAGATCAAAATTAGAAACAGAACTGTTAGAACCCAATACTAAGAATTTGTCAAGAATGTATAACCTGCTGTTGAAGTGGAGTACACTAGATGAGACAGTTAAATCAGTTATGATTAAATGGGCACAATACATTGGTTATGACATTATGTTTGCAGACTGGGAACAGTTATGGACCACCGGTATAAAATTCATGGCATGCAATGCCTTAAGAGAAAATATTATGAAAATGATTTATAGGTGGTACATGACCCCAGTCAAGCTTGCAAAAATTTACCATCTGCCCAATAATAAATGTTGGAAATGCAACGCGACTGAAGGTACCTTTTATCACCTTTGGTGGACTTGCCCGAGGATTAAAGCCTTCTGGGAAATGATTTATAATGAAATTAAGAAGGTACTTAAATGTACTTTTCATAAGAAACCAGAGGCATTTCTCCTGGGCATGGTCGGCCAATTGGTGCCAAGGAAGGATAGGACGTTTTTTATGTATGCTACCACAGCAGCAAGGATTCTTTTAGCAAAGTATTGAAAGACACAAGAATTACCCACACTGGAAGAATGGCAGACGAAGGTGATTGACTACATGGGATTGGCGGATTTGACGGGCAGAATCCGTGACCAAGAAAAAGAGACGGTGGAAGAAGATTAAAAGAAATTTAAAGTATATCTCAAGAACTGTTGTAAAATTAATGAGTGCTAAAATGTCAAGGGAAAGGAAAAAATATAGAATTACAGCTGTAATTGACTAAGTATGAGAAGAAGCTAAAAAAAAGAAAATGAGCAATTAGTTAATTGGAGTGAGGGGTTGTTGAAGAAATTTTAAAACAGGGATGCAGAAAAGGGGAGGTAAGGGGAAGTCTGGGAAGTAAGGTTTATGAAAAAGAGGTTTTGAAATTATACATGTTTATATGTTTTGTTTGTCTATGTATTGTGCGTTGTTTTGTATTTTAATTTGTGTTGGAAAATCAATAAAAAATTATTATATATAAAAAAAGAAAGTATAAATGAAGGGGTTGGGGGATTGTAAGATATATGGTTGCCACCTAGTGGCCAAAAGGCAAAAGTATTTATTGAGAAAAAGTTGGAACTGAACAGGTTCAAGGCTTGCGCTCTTGGGAGTGGTTCCAAGATGGATGCCAGACTAACAGAAACTGGTGTAACCTACATACATTATCAGTATCATAATCACATGGCAAAGTTATAAAGCACAGGAATCCTGTGGCAAGAGTATCAGAATATAGTATCAGGTTATCAATGAAATCATGAGAATAATGGAATACCATTATGGAATATCTTACACCTTACACTAGGTAAGGTAAGGTAAAGGTAAATGACCCCTGGGCAGTTAAGTCCAGTCAAAGACGACTGTGGGGTGTGGCAGCCATTTTGTTTTTCAGGCCGAGGGAGCCAGCATTTGTCCACAGACAGCTTTCCAGGTCATGTGGCCAGCATGACTAAACCACTTCTGACACAACAGGACACTGACAAGTGCCAGAGCGCATGGAAACGCCATTTACCTTCCCGCCGGAGCAGTACCTATTTATCTACTTGCACTTTTTGGCATGCTTTCTAACTGCTAGGTTGGCAGAAGCTGGGACAGAGCAACGGGAGCTCACCTCATTGCGGGGATTTGAACTGCCAACCTTCCAATCAACTGCCAACCTTCCGATGGCAAGCCCAAGAGGCTCAGTGGTTTTAGACCACAGCACCACCCATGTCCCTAGTCTTACACTATTAAAACAATGTTTGTAATATTGCTGCTTTCTTTGCCCTTAGCACAGAAGTGTAGTTAACAATATCATTGCTGACTGACGTTCCTTCCAATTTTCCAGCTGAGGAGCATTAATCCTCTCTCTTCTGATGTGTATCTGCAGCAACAACAAAAATACTTTCTTTATTGTATGCTCCTCGGTTGTATTTCTCCTAAGCTGATAAATCTTTCAGCCTAAAGAAAGTGGTCAGTCTCTGTCCTGTTATTGTTATTATTTAATTTATGTGTCTTACAGAATAGTTCATCTCTCTATTTTGGTATTTATAAGTAGCCATTGTAGTTCTTGCGTTTCATGTAATCTCCATGGCAGATTATGGAACTCTGGATGCCTTGTATTATTTTCTTCCTTTTAACTACTGGCTGTATTCAAGGGATAATCATAGTTTAGCAGTCATTAATATTACATACGCTGTTAACTTCATCTGTTGGCTCCAGTAGTAGCCATCAGAAATAGAAAACAGAATACATCATTTATGCTATATGTTTGTCTTCTATCTTTCTCTAGCTATTTCGTGTTCTCCACCACCAGATGTTCCTCATGGCAAGCACAGTGGCATAGATGACTACTTCTATGGGACAGCTGTATCATACACCTGTGAAAAAAGCCACCCCCTTGTCGGAAATGCCACCATTTACTGTACTACCAAGGATGGAGTAAATGGTGTTTGGAGTGGCCGTGCATATTGTGGAGGTGTGTTTTTAAATATCCTCCATCCCATTTTGTTAATTGCAGGAAGTTGTGTTAATCAATAAGCATGAACATTTGGCAAAATCACAGCTGTCATTACTCTATTACTACCCAACAAGAAGAATCATTAGCTATATGCATTCCTAAAAAAATGCAAAGGCAAGGGTGGGGGATTCATATTGGGGCAAAGCAAAATGTCCCCAAGTATTATACAAGCTGCAATGCCTACCTGCAACTATAATTAGGACTGCTGGGATGAAAAGACATACAATGGTTGATTCCAACATAACAACCCCATTTCTGAAAATACAAAATCCAGTTGTTAATCAGATCTGCATTCCTCCTTAGGTGAAACATGCAGTTCTTTGGTTGGGTAGAATAGGGAAGTGGAGAAGAAACTCCTGCTTAATGTCTGGAAAGAGAAGGCAGGAATCCTCACTCCATCACTGTCTCCATTGACAACCACTCACCTTTCACCCACTATCTCTCCTACTTTTCTCTTGCTTTTTCTAATTGAAAAGTCTTTTATCAGATCCTCAAAACTAATCTTCCATAACACACATGCTTCTATACTTTGTAGAGATAAGGCATCCAGCCCACCTTGCTGCATAGCTGTTCTGTTAGGATTTTTAATATACTTCAACTGAGAAAATAAACACTCAGCTGAGCAGTCTTTGACGATTTGTGACTATTAATATTAAAATATATGAAAGCAAATGTCTGCATTTGGAAAGGCAGACTCAACATTGTCTTCTACAATTGGTTTATAAAGTTCAGCATGACTGAATCTTGTTTTTACATTTTTGGTTGCACTGAACTTACGATGCACATATGAGTGAAGCTGCTGAAGCTCAGCTGAGAAATTAATAAATTGATGAGTTCATAGTGATGCACATATAATTTCATCATAAATTGACACATCAATTGTCTCCCAAATCTGTGTGGTTATTATTTTGCTGCCCCAACACACACCCAGAAAAGCTGTGGAGATAACCATTTTCACCAAGGCCTTTAAAAATCTGCAAATTTGAAGGAAACCCCCCCCCCCCAAATCTGGCAACACTGCACTGAACACTGCTCCACTCACTCTCAGTGGATGACTGAACAGGACAGCTGAGATGACCAAGATAAGAACGATTACATGAGCCTCAGTGAACTGAGTGGCAGTTTACCAATTACCAGATTCTAATTTCGTGGTTTTCCCAAGAATAATGATTGTGTGGGCAGGGTGGTCCCTCCCGCTACCTGGCCTGATCACCTTGGCAACGCCTCCCCAGGCAGGATTGGGCAACTGGCTGAGGTAGGCGGAGACCTCCAGGTATCCCACCTGGGGAAGGCGAAGCCAATCCTGTGCTAATGGTGCCACATAGGGTCCAGGGGGCTGTGTGCGACCATGCAAAGGGCGCCCCCCATTTAATGTGGGGAGTGGTCATTACTCTGTTGTTACTAATTCATTGTTACTAATTTATTATTATTATTTGTGTGTGTCCGTGTGTATTCATTTTTCACTTATTTTGGGAAACTTTTTTGTGGAACCTGGTTCAGCTGCGCCATATGGCAGTGGCGTAGCGTGGGTTGTCAGCACCTGGGGCAAGGCAAGTAATTTGCACCCCCTAACCCGTGGATTTGCGCCCCCTAACCCTAACCCCCAGATGTTGTGCCCGGTACGCCCTGCACCCCCGCTACGCCACTGCCATATGGTCCATGTTAAATCCAGCAATGGAATTTTTTTGTGGCACCCCCTTCCCTTGATGCCCTAAATACGTGCTTATTTTGCTTAAAGTTTAATCCAGCCCTGAGCGTGGGGAGAGACTTGAGGGTCAAATAGAGAAGCAGGGTGGGCTACATTTGGGCCCTGAGCCTGAGGTTCCTCACCCTATTCTATCAGCCCTTAATCCACATGTCTATAATACTGCCAGCTAAACGCACAGATATGCAGAGAACAGGTATATTCCTTTTTACCTTCAGTACTATATGCTTGTTGAAACTTTGTCTTCTCAGTGACTCGGTGTCCATCCCCTCAAGTAAGGAATGGAAGGATAGTAACTGGTTATTCAGACACCTACACGTATAACCAAAGGGTGACTTTAGACTGCAATGCTGGCTACAAAATATCTGGAACAAGAGAGATTCATTGCCAAGTAGATGGTACATGGGACCCTGCTCTACCTCACTGTGAACTGGGCAAGTATAAATAAGAAGCATCCATATATATGCAAGCATGAATATGAGCCAGATACATACATGCTCGTAACTTCAATATTCAGGGAGCATTTGTAATTCTTTAGTTATAGAAGGAAGCAGGAATATCTGCAGTAAATGTTCACACAAGTAGTGATATTGCTATACTTGCAAACAGATTGCCAGATCTCATGCGTATGGCATAGACAGCGGGACATGCGCAAAAGACATGGGTTCAAATCTTCAATCCTATCAACTTCACTAGTTGTCCTTGGGCCAGTCACTGGCTATAATTGGACTTAACACAAAATCATGATTTAACAGGGACTAGTCTCCCCTCAGGCTTATGCACCCCCAAATCTCTAGCACAAGCTATGCAAATGAAATTGGAGGTGTCAGTTTTAGAGTAACTGCAGTTTAGCATTCCATCCAAATTCTAAACTGTGGTTAACCTGAACTATGGTAAATTCAAACAGGGCAGCTCCATAGACTGAAGCTGGCTTATTTTCACTAACCATGGTTAAGGCAATTTAGTGTAGGATGTGTCCAGTGGTAGTCCTAATCCAAGTAAATGGATAGTACTATAATACACACAAGTTAGTAGTGTCCATTGATTTCAAAGGGTCTACTCAGAATAGGACTAGCATTGGATACAAATCTGTTTGTCCATAAGATGCCTTGTGTTCCTTGGATGACAGGTGGAATGCCCTCCCCAGGGAGACTCACATGGCACCTTTGTTACAGATCTTTAGGTGCCTGGCAAAAACATTGCTGTTCTCCTAGGCCTTTGGCTAATTCAGCAATCTATGTTCTTTAAAACTGTTCGTGGTCCCCCCCCCCTTTGTTATGTATTTTTGAGTTTCTATATTGTAAACTGCCCTGTGGTCCTCAGATGAAGGGTGGTATAGAAATTTAATAAATAAATACATTAAAATATTTTAAATTTTTTAAATACATTTTCAGTTAAATGTGCCATTAATATGTTATTGTGAATGTTCTCTCCTATTTCATTTTTCTTTTAGTATCACAGTGCCCCTTGCCTCTGGATATACCCAATGGAAATCACAATGGTTTTCCTGGGGAAGTGTTTACTTCTCAGAAGTCTGTAACTTATTCCTGTGATCCTGGTTACTCACTTGTTGGAAAGGCATCTATTTCCTGCACAGCTTCTGGAGAGTGGAGCAGTCCTCTGCCACGTTGTGAAAGTATTTAAGATGACATTTTGTACAATCTCGGCAACAGAGGATATAATTGCTTTTTATCATCTGTACTGGTGTTAACACTGGTCTTTGTTCCTTACTGTCACCTGCACTTCTGCTAAAATTGGTGCTCCTTTTCGTTTTCATTTGAACAAGATTTCTACTTTCTGAAGGAAGCCTTCTTGTCTCTAATAGTTTCCTTGACTCTGCTGTTTAACCATGCTGGCATCCTCTTTCCTTGGTGGTACTTTTCCTGATCTGCTGTTTAGATTCTAGTGAGTTTTTATTACTGTGGTTTTTTAATAACTTTCCCCTCCCCAGCATTCTGGGAATATTGCAACTTTCCCATTCAACTTCCTTTTCTTAATCTCCTCATTTCTTTGGTTGAGTTCCTCATCTGAAGTACAGTAGACTTTAATTGTGTTGGACTTGCTTGGCAATTGCTTGCTTGCATAGACAGTATCGCCACTCACAGGGATTGGATCAGAGTTTGCCCTTTTAGGAACTTCTAGCTTGTATTATCTCCAGTACTAAATTACTCTTGGGGCCTGCAGCTCACCACCCAGAGCAATTCAGAGAAGACATCCACCCCTCTTGGGATTTCTAGTATGTCAGGCTCACTGAAACTTCACATTAGTACAAAAACAGAACCGTCAGCACTGCCCTAAATCTGCCACTGTGTTCAACTTTATATCCTCTGTGATATACAGAGCAGCATCACCTCCAGCCGCTAGTATAAGACAGTCTGCATTTGGAAGATGTAATCTGATACACCATCCCAGATGTTGTGACAGTTTTCATTTTTTTTAACTCCTTGATATACTTTACCCTCTCTTTTAACAGTACAGTGCCCCCCACCTCAAGTGGTCGCTCACGGGAAATACAGCAGTCAGGAAGCAAAAGGTTTTACTAATGGGGGGTTTGTAGAATACATTTGCGATCCTGGATACAGCATTGTAGGAGATGCCAGAATTTTTTGTACAGCATCTGGGTCTTGGAACTCCTCAGCGCCTAACTGCAAAGGTGAGTCACCCTTTTTATTTCAAGCAGCATATGCAAATCATACGACGAGTCTGAAAACATTGGTAGGAAAGATATTTCATACATGACACACTATGTTTAAAAAAAATAGTTCGCGGTGGAAGGAAATAAGAAAGTTTAGCTAATGTATGACTTTATATGTCTACAAGTAGTGTTTTGCTTTCTATAATAAACATTTGTCTCTTGGGGGAGCAGCTTCATCAATCGGCTAATTGATTACAAAATTCAATGAAATAGGACAGATTTAGATGTATTTTCCTTGCTCCTACATCTCTTGAGAAGTCTCAGACTGCTCAAAGTTCTCCTAGCATGCTGGGGAAATGAAGTCTACCTCGTAGAAGACTCACTTTCCACTGTGTAAGCTACTCAAGATCTGGGTGGTGAAGGGAAGGGCCTTGCTTTACCAGAGAGATCAGAATTTGCATTTATGCTGAGGTGCAGGTCCATGGTATTTTAGTATATAAAGGTAAGCAGCATTGTTTGTAAGTATGGAATATGAACCCCTAAGCATAGACTTCCTCTGTACAGAGAAGTTCCAGTTGTTCCGACAGGACTGAGAATAATTCAGAAATCTGTATGCAGAAAATGGGGGAGGGCAGCCTTGTTTTCTGTCCACTGTAGCTAATAATGTTGGTGATTTACAAATAATGGGTCAGGGTTTTATGAGCTCTGTGTATTCTTATTGAATGACTGAAGTGTAGCCACGTCATTAACCCTCTTATAGTGTGTTGCATGCTTTTTCCCATCAGAAAATATCCTCCATATTTCATATCAAAACTGTATATATTTCTCTCTCCCCCCCCCCCCGACTGACATGTTTTATTGTTGCTTTGTTGGTATTGGTCCATTAAGTCACTGTTTGTTGGGGTGGGTGCTTTTGTGAGTATGCATTGCTGTAGCCACTATTCTTGTTGCTCTGTTACCATCCCTGTGGCTGTCAGAAGGGCAGTACCTAAAACATTTCAAATTCTGCACTTCTGATTTCCATAGGGATGGCTGAAGTTTAAGTGGACAGCTATGGACGCATGCAACAACGACTGTTGTATGCACAACAAAGATCAAAAACACAAAGGGAAATAACAAGCACACAACTAAAGTTGTTTAATACAGTAATGTTTGAAAACTGAAGTTTTATTTTAAACCAAATTTAATCACACTATACTACGATCTAAAGTAGTAAGCTGACTTCTTATGTATGTTATTGTTGGATGTATCACCTGTCTGTCTTGCTGAAGAACAAGATATTCTTCCCTTGTTGTTGTTGTTTTCCAGAGATACATTGCCCCTCACCTCCCAAAGTCCAGCATGGAAAGTACAGGGCTCTGGGATCAGAACAATATACTAGTGGAAAAATTGTAAAATACAGCTGTGACCCTGGTTATGTGCTAATAGGAAGGGCAACTATATATTGCACAGCATCCGGTGTGTGGAGTCTCCCTGTCCCACGCTGTGAATGCAAGTATTCTGCTACACTGGATTTTCATTTTGGCTTTGTATAGGCTAACCAGTCAAAACAGATTTAAAATGCAAGTGAATGTTCATACAAGTACCTTATTTCTGCATTGAAAATTATAGCTCCAGTTAAGTCCTTAAGGGAAGGGCACCTCAAATATTATGTGTGAGCCACATATATACAGCTCTGTTAATGGAACAAGGCCTGACCAATGGAGTGACCATTCTTTTCTTTTTTTGGGTCTCATTTCCTTGCTATTCCTAGGCAGTCCAAGCTAAGACTTTCTAACTCCAAAATGTATGTTGCACTATCTTGCTATTGATCCATAAAGAGCCTTATATAACAATTTAAATTTTGAGCTTTACATTAAATGTATTAAGAAAACAGCTCTACAGTATACTCCTTACTGCAGCTGACATACACTATGTAGTCTACTAGCTACTTTATATTTTCCTTTGCAGTCACTGGTTGTGTAAGTCCAAAAATTCAGAATGGAAGAATAACAAAATCTAAAGGGCAAGTTAAGCCCACAGAGACAATTACATTTGAATGTGACCCTGGCTATATCCTGAAAGGCAACCATACAATTCAGTGCCAGTTTGACAGCACATGGGATTCTCCCACACCCATCTGTGTAAGGGGTAGGTACTAAGCACAGCTTTGACTGGATTTCATTTTTCTGTGATAAGCAAAAAAGTTAGTTAAATCTGTTGAAGTCCTCCTTGGGAGTTTCCAGATACGAGCCACAAAACATACAAACTTATCTAACAAACTTATCTAACTTGACACACTCCCACAAAAAAAAACACACCACCCACTTACTTCCCTCCCAAATTAGGAATATGGGAAGCTGCCTTATATGGAGTCACACAACTGTGGGTTTTTTTTGGGGGGGGGAGGGCATTTCCAGCCTTACCTGGAGAAGCCAGGGATCTTCTTCATGAAACAAATGTTCTACAGTACAGCTCCCTTCCCCTAAACACAAGAGGGGAAAACTCAGCAAGTTCTGTTCTTAATTGATTGAACTGAATTTTGAAATAGAAATCCAACCAATAATGATAGGCAATATCACTAGTAAAGGAAGGAAGATGCACTCAACCCTGGCTGGACAGAGACTGTGGTTCCTAGATCTGGGAACAACCACTAGTTGCTTCAGATGTCTCGTCTTTGCCCAGGCTTTACCTGACCCACAAGTTCGGAACCAACTTTCTGTGTTTTAATCCCCATATTCCTGTTCGCTGGCACTGGTGGCCTTTTTCACAAGGCACAGTACATGCTGCCTTAAAGGCAATAGTTCACACGAGTTCACACAATGGTGCCCTTTTAAAACAATGTCAGCACCTCTGAACCAGGAATACTCTCTCTGAACCTGGATCTCTGTGGACCTTTAATGGCTGACAGGAAGAGCTTCTGTATCATGGGACTTGGAAGAATCTAGAGTACCAGCTTAGCTCATTCCTATCTGCACATAGGAAGCAATTATGATTCCTTGTGATAAATGTTTTATTTATTTATTTATACTTTTTTCTATCTACCGCTTTTGCTCTCTTGTCAGAAACTCGGTGCCAGCCACCTGCAAAGATTGAAAATGGGAATCACAGCCACCATGAATTATCAGTGTTTACCAGTGGAATGTCTGTGAATTACACATGTGAGCCTGGCTACTTTCTTACTGGAAATGCAACTGTTCACTGTACAGCATCTGGTACATGGTCTTCCTCTGCTCCTCACTGCAAAAGTAAGATTCTTGGTCATAAGTTTTATTTGGATAGCTCTCGGAGTGAAGGCTACAAAATTTAGAACTGGTGTTCACTCATGATTCTTCCTTTCTACATTGAAAACCATTGATTCAGACACATTCTTATAGTAATGCTGCCTCAAACTGGAAGCACATATTTTGGAAATTTATCACACAGAGTTTTGTTTTGCATAGGATAATGGAGAGTGTGAGCTGTCTGTTAGGAAAGTCAAAGCCAGATTGGGAAGTGGTGACGTAACATGCTACCCAGAGCGTAGCACACAATGGTGCCCTTATAAAGAACCTCTGGACCAGAAATACTCGTTCTGAACCTGGATCTACACGGCAGACATGGGTTGGAACAATAGTTCATAATAGTAGGAGAAGAGGGCTGGTACTCCTGTGATCTCAAACCATGATTAGTGGGGGGAAAGGTAGCTTATGCTAGCTACAAAAACTAGAATCTACTATAGTGAAGGAGTTGTAATCCTCGGATCAAGAATTGGGAGGGTTTCTACTTGCTTTGAGATAGGCTTGGTGCTCATATAGTTTTGCTTTAGAATTGCAGTGTCCCCCTCCTCTGCCTATTCCAAATGGTGATCACAGTGGCCATGGAGAAGCTCATTTTGCTACAGGAAGATACGTCAATTACACCTGTGACCGTGGCTACCTGTTACGTGGCAAGGCTTCCATTCAGTGTACAGCCTCTGGAGCTTGGAGTCAACCTTTACCCCAGTGTGAAGGTTAGTATTTCCCTGCCTATCCTTGCTGGCTAAAAACACAGAGCAAGTGATACTTGGGAATTCTCAGTTAGCATTATTATATCTACTTCTGATTTTCTTTTCTTTTTGCAGTAATGCGTTGTCCACCGCCACCAAGCATTGCGCATGGAAAGAATATAGGAGAAGACCTCACCTATGGGAGTTCTGTAATATACATTTGTGATGGCGGTTATTCCCTTGAAGGAGAGTATCTGGTTACCTGTATTTTAGAAGGCTCAAACTCTGTGAACTGGACTAAACTTCCAAAATGCAAAGGTTATTTTCATTCACTTGTACAGTCACTGTCCCTGGTCCATAGATGTGCACATGACTCTGTACAATTTTGTAGCCCTTGTAGTTAATGCACGTCTGCCTAAAGTGCACTTGTCCTGGCTTAGGTCTTGCAGATCTAAGTAAAAGCTCTGATGATAGTTCTGCATTGAAACATTTCTCCACAGGTTGCCCTGCACCTCAAGCGATTGCCAATGGGGAACATGACACTGAAAGTCTGGAAGATTTTCCTTATGGCTCCTCTGTGACGTATCGTTGTGACCCTGACTACTTTCTTACTGGAGCTGCGACAATACACTGTCTGTCTTCTGGAACATGGGATCAATCTGTTCCGCATTGTAAAAGCAGACAACGTAGGTGGCAATAAATTTAGCTTTTCCAGATGAATAACAGTGCTACTATCAAAATATAATAAAATAATAAAATGATTATAAAAAGAGATAAAATACTTAAAATGATAAAACAAGTAAAACCATTTGATACGGAGCAGAGCAGCTCTAATTCAGTAAAAAAGTGTTATGGGACCCACAAAATACAATATTTTTAAATGTCAAAGGGTAAAGAAGTGCATTTTCAGCATGTGGCAAAAGCTATACATTAAAGATATTAAGCAAACATTTGTGGGGAGAGGGTGCCGCAGTTTCTCTCTATCCATGCTCAAACACCTCCTCCCAATATTGTCACAATTACTTGCCCCCACATCTATTTGTACTGGAAATGAGAAAACAAGTGTACTGAATTAAGTCATTTGAGATACTATCTGCATACAGGAAACTATTATGGTTCCTTGAGTTGAAGAATCTTTCTTATTTATTTTCTGCTAGATTCCACTTCTATTCATCTGTCAGAGATTCAGTGCCAGCAACCCACAAAAATCGAAAATGGGGATCACAGCCACCAGGAATTGTCAGTGTTTACCAGTGGAATGTCTGTGAATTACACATGTGAGCCTGGCTACTCTCTACATGGAAAGGCAACAATTTATTGCACCCCATCTGGCAAATGGTCTGCTCCTGCTCCTCACTGCAAAAGTAGGTTTCTGGATTGCAATACACGAGACATAGGGTGGCACAGTATTCTGTACAAGCCGATGGAGAAGAGATCCAAACTGTATACATGTAGAAAACATGAAGTACACAAAGATGATGGAAGAATAATTTTGAATGGTCTTGACATTGTAAGTACACTCTTTTCCTTTCAGAAATTCAATGCCGGCCACCCCCAAGTATCCAAAATGGGATTCACAGCAATGAGAATTCATCAGTGTTCACCAATGGAATGTTTGTGAAATACACCTGTGAGCCTGGCTACTCACTTACTGGAGAGGGAACTATTTATTGCACAACCTCTGGAACATGGAGTGCTCCTGCCCCGCACTGTGAAGGTGTGTGTCTTGATCATAGGCCCTAGTGGCTTTTTTCCAGCAGGGACATAACATGCTACCCAGAGCGTAGCACACAATGGTGCCCTTACAAAGAACCTCTGGACCAGAAATACTCGTTCTGAACCTGGATCTACATGGCAGACATGGGTTGGAACAGTAGTCCATAATAGTAGGAGAAGAGGGCTGGTACTCCTGTGATCTCAAACCATGATTAGTGGGGAAATATGCAGCTTATGCTAGCTACAAAAACTAGAATCTACTATAGTGAAGGAGTTGTAATCCTCGGATCAAGAATTGGGAGGGTTTCTACTTGCTTTGAGATAGGCTTGGTGCTCATATAGTTTTGCTTTAGAATTGCAGTGTCCCCCTCCTCTGCCTATTCCAAATGGTGATCACAGTGGCCATGGAGAAGCTCATTTTGCTACAGGAAGATACGTCAATTACACCTGTGACCGTGGCTACCTGTTACGTGGCAAGGCTTCCATTCAGTGTACAGCCTCTGGAGCTTGGAGTCAACCTTTACCCCAGTGTGAAGGTTAGTATTTCCCTGCCTATCCTTGCTGGCTAAAAACACAGAGCAAGTGATACTTGGGAATTCTCAGTTAGCATTATTATATCTACTTCTGATTTTCTTTTCTTTTTGCAGTAATGCGTTGTCCACCGCCACCAAGCATTGCGCATGGAAAGAATATAGGAGAAGACCTCACCTATGGGAGTTCTGTAATATACATTTGTGATGGCGGTTATTCCCTTGAAGGAGAGTATCTGGTTACCTGTATTTTAGAAGGCTCAAACTCTGTGAACTGGACTAAACTTCCAAAATGCAAAGGTTATTTTCATTCACTTGTACAGTCACTGTCCCTGGTCCATAGATGTGCACATGACTCTGTACAATTTTGTAGCCCTTGTAGTTAATGCACGTCTGCCTAAAGTGCACTTGTCCTGGCTTAGGTCTTGCAGATCTAAGTAAAAGCTCTGATGATAGTTCTGCATTGAAACGTTTCTCCACAGGTTGCCCTGCACCTCAAGCGATTGCCAATGGGGAACATGACACTGAAAGTCTGGAAGATTTTCCTTATGGCTCCTCTGTGACGTATCGTTGTGACCCTGACTACTTTCTTACTGGAGCTGCGATAATACATTGTCTGACTTCTGGAACATGGGATCAATCTGTTCCGCATTGTAAAAGCAGACAACGTAGGTGGCAATAAATTTAGCTTTTCCAGATGAATAACAGTGCTACTATAAAAATATAATAAAATAATAAAATGATTATAAAAAGAGATAAAACACTTAAAATGATAAAACAAGTAAAACCATTTGATACTATCTGCATATAGGAAACTATTATGATTCTTTGAGTTAGAGAATCTTTCTTATTTATTTTCTGCTAGATTCCACTTCTATTCCTCTGTCAGAGATTCAGTGCCAGCAACCCACAAAAATCCAAAATGGGGATCACAGCCACCAGGAATTGTCAGTGTTTACCAGTGGAATGTCTGTGAATTACACATGTGAGCCTGGCTACTCTCTACATGGAGAGGCAACAATTTATTGCACCCCATCTGGCAAATGGTCTGCCCCTGCTCCTCACTGCAAAAGTAGGTTTCTGGATTGCAATACACAAGATATAGGGTGGCACAGTATTCTGTACAAGCCGATGGAGAAGAGATCCAAACTGTATACATGTAGAAAACAAGTCTGCCCCTGCTCCTCACTGCAAAAGCAGGTTTTTGGATTTCAGGATCTTTCAGAATGGTTCAAAGAGTGCAAGCATCTAAATTTTGTTTCGCTCTTTACCCATTATTGTTCCTCTCTTCATTGGAAAATTTTTGATTCAGACACATTCTTACATTAATGCTTCTTGAAACTGGAAGGACATATTTTGGAACTGTATCACACAAAGTTTTGTTTTGCATAGGATAATAGAGGGTGTGAGCTGTCCATTAGGAAAGACAAAGCCAGATTGGCAAGTGGTGAAAGCAAGTGCTTGCTTTATCAGTGGAAGTCCCGCCAAGACCAGTGTGTTGGACAATGCCTCTACAAGAGTTCAGCCAGATTAGCAAAGGTTACATCTTGGGAGGCTGCTGTATGATTTAATGCCCTTCTGAAAATGTTTATGGGTCCTGGAACAATTTATGCAATGGCAGGGGTTCCTGTGACCGAAACCCTAAATTACTAACGTCAATACTCAGAACATATTATTGACTGTACTGCAGTGGGTGCTGGTACTAAATTAAAGCATGTTTAATTTAAGCATAATTTAATTTAATTAAAGCAACAACTATCCTTCTGATTTTTCAGGCCTATTATGTTAGGCTTCTCCACTTAATTATTTATTAAAAGTATAAAAATAATTACTAGTACAGCTATTGAATACACACAAAAAAAGGAAAACTTTTAAAGGGCTCAAACTGAACTACTGCACAATTTAAAGACTGGACTCCTTACTTAGATACCATATTCTGAAAGTTATTTTATTATGTATATTACCAACCAAAGAGTTTATTGTATTAACCAAAGGCCATTGCAATTTGCCAAACAGCAAACCATAACATACAGCATACAACAATTACATAATGCAGGGCATCAAGGATTTCAAGGAAGGTAGTAGGAGTTCATACCTAGCTTAACTTCTGTTAGACTCTGAATCCCCAGTGCAACGTATTGCAATATTGTCTAGCTCTCGCTCTCTAAATCTTTCTGGAACCCAGAGCGTAAGGTATCACTTTATGTGTCACAAATCTGTTAGCATCACACAAAAGAAAGTGAACAATTTTTGCCATAGTAAACCTGCTTCCAGGAATTCCAGCAAGAGTTTCAGTAATTGGTCTCTTGGATCCCTGTACAAAAGGCAGATTAATAAGTAATGTGTGATGCCTTCCACCTGTGCTTGGCCACAGACTGTCGTCATATGGAACGCTGTTGTAGTGCCCCCCCAAGACCACCATGGGCATCACCTGGAACTTGAGCTCTATTTTTTAAGGCAGCAGGCATGCGTTTGGGCAAATAACATGCTCTGAAATGTTCCATTTATTTTCCAAAATGAGAACCATGGCAAGAATTTGGTGTTATATACTGAAGTTATCACCCTGGGCCAGCAGGGGGCTGTATATATTTTTCACTCAGGTCCACATATGCAAATAAGGGATTGAAAGTGACGTTCAGTGATTGGATAGTTACAGAAAGCTGTTACAATTGCATTGTAGTGGAGCTCTATATAAGCAGGCTGTCTGAACCCTTTAGTTCAGTTCTGCTCTGGCCTGTGAATAAACAAGAGCTGTTTGAAGAATCGCTGTGTCGTCTGATATGTTCACTCACAACTTAACTTTTGGAATTCTTGATTAAATGGATTCTGTCCAGAAGGTTATGTATAATAGTGTTGGAGATATTTTCTCCCTCACTCACTGACTAGTGCAGAGGAACACGACTTTCTATTTCTATTTCTTTTTTCAGTGATACAGTGTCCCTCGCCTCCAAATGTCCAGCATGGAAATTACAGTGCACCAGAATCAATACAATATACCAATGGAAAATCTGTAAATTACAGCTGTCAACCTGGTTATGTACTAATAGGGGAGGCAATGCTGAATTGCACAGCATCTGGTGTATGGAGTCTTCCTGTCCCACATTGTGAAGGTAAGTGTGTATATAATTCCTCCACAGCCATAAAGGACCCTGGCTGCCACTGCTGGCCAGGAGTATTTATCCAGTTTATCAAACTGTCTTCTTTTTCTGAGGTCCCCTCAGAAAAGCTGCTATTGCAACTCTAATTACAAGAACAAGCCTGATGAGCATTCCAGGTAGCTACTTCTCCAAATCCCAAATTATTTCCAGATTAAGTTCCTACTGCCAAAATAAGGAGGATTTGAAATTTGCAGGCCCCAATACTGTAAGACGCATGATCAGTGTTTTGTACTCCAATATGCTTTAAAAGAAAATGGCTATAGATGACTTGGACAAGTGAGCCAAGCCATGCACTCTAGAGGAAGAGGAAAAAAGGGTTTTCTACAGTTTTTCTAAACTCACAATATATTACAGTGGTACCTCGGTTTACAAACTTAATCCATTCCGGAAGTCCATTCTTAAACCGAAACCATTCTTAAACTGAGGCGTGCTTTCCCTAATGAGGCCTCCTGCCGCCGGTGCCCTTCCACCGTTCGGCTTCCGTTCTTAGACCAAAGTAAAGTTCTCAAACAGGGACACTATTTCCAGTTTTGAGGAGTTCGTAAACTGAATCGTTCTTAAACCGGACTGTTCTTAAACCGAGGTACCACTGAATTAAGTTTATCAGTCACAGGAGCAAAAGTAAATTGTCAAAAAGTATTTGTAAATTTTAGATAATTCCCATCATCACCTCTTTTTCCTGATATGCCATTTTGATTATCTTTGATTTTCAGCAGTAGGCTGCATCCTCCCACAGATTTCTGGTGGCAAGAAGGAAAACTCAGAAATTGTGATTCAGATTGGAGCTAATGTGACTCTGGAATGCGAGGATGGCTATGTCTTGAAAGGCAGTTCTCGTGTTCAGTGTCAGCCTGATTTCATATGGGATCCTCCTGTACCAGTTTGTAACCAAGGTGAGCAACAGAATGGAAGGGTTTCTGTAGATGACGAATTTGAATTTCGTTGAAGTTTGTATTGATAGAAAGATTTGTATTGCCATCCAGCAAGTGAATTTAGAAAACACCATCAAAAGCTAATGGCTTTATTCCACAATAAAGCCCTGTCTTGATTTCCTCTGGGCACCACAAGTGGCACATACGTCAAGAATATACTTCATGTCTGGAGAGAATGGGAGGGCCGGTAGGCCTGAATCCCGTCTGTTCTCCTTTACTGAGCTACTGCACAGTCCACAGCTAAAAAAAAGGCTAGAGGCAAAATGATACCAAGCTGTCGGGGAGGGGCAGAAGGATAGTATAATTCCTATAGTATTTCTTACTGATTTGGTAGATTTGTTAAACTTGCCAAAGTCTGATCATGCTTGATTTGATCATTAGTGACATAATAATAGTGAAATGGCATATTAACAGGCCATTGATCAATTGACTGGCATATGGACATTTATTTACGTTTCCTAAGGTGAATATATTTCCTCAGTAATAAAAAAAACATGCATTGCTTGACAATTACTAATGCCATTGTTACATCCCTCAACATATTTACTTTAAGTTTTATTTGATAGTTAAATCAGTTTCTTAATTATAAAACTATGTGCTTAGAAAGCTTTCACTCAATGTTTCTTGATCTATAGTAATACAGCTCATTCCTTATGTTTCATTTTGCACTTTAGGTTTTTATATCTCTGTAGCCACAGGCATTGGTAAGTAACTTCCAGAGAATTCCATCTGATTCTTTATAAATGTAGGATGCTACAACTCCACAATACATGCATAGAATGGCTTAAGCCTATTAGTGCCAGTGGTGGCTGATGGGTCATTGGGACTAGTAGGGTGAAAGGCAGAGAGACCAACAGTAGGTGGAGTCAGAGCTAATGAGAGGCTGAACCAACTGATCCGTTTTGTCCTCATCCTCCTCACTACTGAATTCTATGAAAATGGAGGAGGAAACTGATAGCTGCTGCCACCTCCTGTAAGAACGCAGGCAGACAGGGGCCAGCTAAGGGTAGACCGAGGTTGGTGGGGCAATACCCCATTTTCCTTAATGGTCCAGCCTTTGCTAATTTTCTGTCTCATAGTTTAGCACATATTTTCCAGAATCATCTATACTAATAACAAACTCAGGTGCTGCATTGTGACAGCAATGGAGGCAAGGCAGGATTACTGAGAAACGAGAAGAGGTGGTAGCAGCATGCTTGGCTGGCAAAACACCAAGATAGCAGGTAGAAAATAAACATTTAGGAGAGTACACTAATATGGGGTGCACTATTACTTACATTTGAGAGATATGGTACGGGGGATTATTGGTTTGTTTTTGTTCTTATTTTCATTATGCAATTTGTGTTTTTAATATTGTAATTTTATGTTGTGAACCACCCTGAGATCTACAGATAAAGGGTGGTATACAATTTTAACAACAACAGCAGCAATGATGATGGACTGGCATCTGAAGTAGTATTTGGAAGGGGACAACTCCACTTTCACTATCACAGGAATGTTGTGTCTCTATTCCCTCTCATTGTTACATATTACTTCAAAAACAAATGTATTAAGTTTTTTAAATGTATTTTATTCTACTCTAGCAACAGGCTCAGAGAAGTATTTTATCCTCACAATAACTCAGTGTAGTATTTTAACATGACAGAGTCATTTGACTAAAGTTACTCAAACCGGAAGTTCCCTTTCCAAATCCAACCCTAACACCCCACCTTCTACTATGCTGGCTCTCAGATAAGAAATACAGAACATAAGCAAAGATCACCACCACCATGTCTTACACATTTGAGTACAGTTATAAGAGCTGCTCTAGGTTTCCATTAAAAAAACCAACCTGGAGGAAGCTCAGATGGCCACTTTTATTATACAGCTATTTTGTCAGGAACAGAGTCAAAACATGCCATGACTCAAGAGCAGAAATGTTGCATTGGATTGCTTTATTTCCCTTTCAACCTAATCCTAAACGGTTATATTCAGAATTCTAGGTAAACTAGGATTTCAACTTGTTTAAAAATATGTAATTTAATCTAGAATTTAAATGAACATTTATCAAAACCCAAAAACATTTTTGTAAATGTCAAAATTTACGAGAGCGCACTCATTCATATTCATAAATCTCATATATAGCTCAGGATTCAAGAAACTGTAATTAGCTCATAACTGTCTTCAAATAAAGGTTACAGAATTATTGACTATGAAATTAGAAAGATGTTTTGTCACGGATATAAAAATGAAAACCATGCCAATTAATGGGTTAATTTTTAGAATGTTTCTTTTGGATTCTGTAGTGTAAATGATTTCTGGTGAATTATTGTAGTATTATTATTAAAGAACTTTTTGTTTGTTTTCCAAAATATTATGGTTTTATAATGTTGCTATTAGCAACTACGGGATACAAACATTATTCATTCTTTGGTTTCAACAGGCTCTCTGGTTGGCGCCTTGCTTCTTTTGGTTATTGCTGGTGTTTTCTGTGTAATTGTAATTGTTTTGAAGCGGAACAAAGCGTAAGGCACATTACTTTATTTTTATGACTTATTTGTAATACTCGGTACTAATTTACACACATTTGCAGACCGATCTGTGTCCCAACCCCTGTACAAAAGTACAAGCAGTGTCTTTCAGCTCTACCTGGACAAAAGCCATAGCCTTTTACACAAATGCAAATGTATCTTTTGCCGTCTGTTTGGGGAAAATGGCCATGGGGTGATATCAGCCATCCTCTACCTTAGGTATCCCCAACCTTCAGCCCTCCAGATGTTTTGGACTACATTTCCCATCATTCCTGACCACTGGTCCTGTTAGCTAGGGATCATGGGAGTTGTAGGCCAAAACATCTGGAGGGCCACAGGTTGGGGATGCCTGCTGTACCCTCCATGCGTTTTGGGCAATAACTTGCATCAACCCAGCTGCTTCATCAGATTCTTTTGCACCGTAATTAAAGGAACATTGGCTATATCTTTAATTTTCCCCCTCTGTAAGATATGTTTTTAAATAGAACCCCCATTAACAGGGCATGCCAAGATTTCACACTTCTGTAAATTTACACTGATCTTTCAGTACGGTAGTTTGAAGAATTAGTTGTTATCTTGGCAAACAGCCACATCTCCATGTTGAGAAAGATAATGGGGTTAGAAGAATCTGAGGAAAGGATAATCTGTGCGGCAAAAATCACCTCCCTCCTGCCCAATCTCAAGCTGGATTGTCCTGTGAACAGAGTTCCACTCACAGGAACTCTGGATCCCAGGCATTTTTTAAAAAAAAAAACATTTTAGTTTATTTATTTGAATCCCGAACTCTTCTACTTGATTCTTTAATACTGTTTTCTTCCTATTTCTTAAGTAAATATACTCCTGCAAGCAACAGAATATATGAAAGTCCAGACCTTCAAGTAGCATGATCCAACTCTGAAAAAGGCTTCATTTTTGCAGTAATGGGTAAGACTTTGATTTAGATAATTTTGTCCACATTCAAAATGTCCCAGTTGAATGTTAAAAAGGAGACCCTGAGTCCGATGCTAAAAGAAAGGGGTGGGGAAACTATGATCCTCTAGATATTGCTGTATTACACTTCCATCATCCCTGACCATTGACTAAGACAACTGGGGCTGATGGAGTTCAACATCCTCTGGAAGGCCACAGGTTCCTCACAATAGCTGAATCTCTCCCCCAGCCCCCAATAATACACCTTTATTTCTTATATATGCATGTAATGCATGCAGTAATAGATAACTAGCTATGGATTACAGTATGTACCAATATCTGAATCTTCTGATATTGCCCCCGTTCTAAAGATAACTGTATGCAGCAAGATAAAATGTATTTATTTATTTATATGTTTTATTTTCTTGCATTCATATCCTTTCTTTCATCTGTCATGGAATCCTAAGGGGGCATACACATGGTTCCAAGATGGTCACCTGTTGAGGTATTGACAATACTCAGCAGGGCCATCTTAAGTATATCCGGTGCCGTGGTGCAAAGATCCCTCTGGCGCCCCCCTCGGTTTCCCAGAGTTGCCGACTTTTTTGCAGCCAGCGGCTGGAGGGTGACTCGGGCGGGCAAGAGGCGGAGGCTCCAGGTGTGGCGCTACTTCAGCGAGGCGGGCGAGGGCGGCGAGCTGATGCCGGGAGGCGCCACACCCATCCTCCGCCTCTTCTCTGGCGCCCGTGCCGCTGTGGCCACGGCAGGTGGAGGCTCCAGGTGCGGCACTGCTTCGGGGCGGCATGGCGGAGGCAGGTGAGGGCAGCCAGCTGATGCCGGGATGCGCCGCACCCAGCCTCTGCCTCTTCCCTGGCACCCTCCAGAACTTGGCACCCTGCGCCACTTGCCTCTATGAGCAAGACGCCCCTGATACTCAGACCTGCTAAATAGTGGCCCCATGTCCCTTCAGACCTGGGACTCTTTGTTTGGATTCCCCATCATCATTCCTTGCTACTGTTCATGTGGCACTTACTCCAGCATTTAGGAGGTGCCTCCTTGAGAAGGAATTCTGAACCAACCAGATTTAGCTTCATGAATACATTAGTAGTTAGAATCATCAAGGTGAACATGTGCCTGGATGAAATAGTGCAAATTCACTGTAAATAAAAGGAACATTTACTGAATACTGCTACTGTTGTTCCCACCTAAATTACAGGTGAAAGTAACTGGATGAACAGATGCCAACAAATATATCTGCTTCTTTGGACCACTTGACACAATCACTGCTTGGAAAGTGAAAACAAATATTTTGCCACATGCAAAAGAGGAACGCATTCATGTTTTAGTTTTTGTACTGTCCCCTTCAGGTAGAAATAATCACTGTGGTTTTGATATGTTAACTTTTTTGTATTTTCAAAATACATAATATAATATTACTTGTAAGCTACCTTGTAGAATTAATATTCTGAAAGGTCAGAAATAAATGTTATAAATAAAATTAAATTTAAAATTATGAATTTTGTTCTTAATTCACAGTCAACTTGCATTTGACATAATTGACTTATTGCAGCAGGTACTGAAATTATTTGATGGTTGTGGCTGTTTTCATTAAACAGCTGTATGTATCATAAATGGAGCTGCCGCCTGCAAGAGAAGTTTGGCTTGCAAGTTTCGGAGATATCACCGGTCTACTCAATGAAATCACTCTACAGATGTGAACAGTAGAAGGAAAGATGTTTGACTTGGAATGATGCAGTCTTCCCTTTATGAAGTGATAGTCCTGATCAACATCTTTATCTTACTAAACTCTAGACATATAAAACTACTTTGTACAGATATATACATTTGTGTGAGGGTTTGTTGCTGCCTTAAAGGCACACCCTATCACTTGGTAACCCAGTATCCTAATCTAAGATATATGCAAGTGGCTGCAAATTGTGGGAAAAATAGCACTGCACATGCCTAGAAGCACAGTATCCTATATGTATACCTTCTTATCATCCACAGCTTTAACCCTGGCATTGAAAACAAATTTCATGAATGAAACAAATATTGCAGTCTTATGTTAACTTACTTGATATTGATATGCATTGAATTGAGTGGGTTTTGCTTCTGGGTAAACAGATTTAGACTCAGAAACTAGTGAAGTAGTATTTCAGTTTCCCAATGCATTCTGTAGCAAACCTGAAAAACTATCATACACCAGCAAAAAAAATGGAGACTCTAAATAAAGCTACCATGCTGAATAATATTAGAAACCTGGTCATCAGATCCTAGAAATTCATAGCTCTCTATAAAAAGATTCTTTAGTTTTCAACTACTTACTGCCCTCTGCCTATTTGCCATTAGTTGGGGGTAGGTCATACTGAAGGAAGGTGAGGCACCCCCCACCAAAGCAGGCT
This sequence comes from Podarcis gaigeae, assembly GCF_964106915.1. Classification (NCBI taxonomy): domain Eukaryota; kingdom Metazoa; phylum Chordata; class Lepidosauria; order Squamata; family Lacertidae; genus Podarcis; species Podarcis gaigeae. The sequence continues at coordinate 39,225,936 of NC_139682.1, read as the reverse complement.
CAAAGCTTCTCAAAGCTTTTCAAAATCATTTTCTCAGCAGCTAAGCATCAGAAACATTCCGCTCTGCTGTAACAAAAGTTAGAGAACAGTCCATTGTTTCTCAGGCCTTTCTCACGCCTTCTGGCCTTGCTAAAGAACCACATTGCAACTTACTTTCTGTCCGGGAACCATGCCAGAACAAGAGATTGAAACATATCTGAACACTCTGAAACCCCTTTCCTGGGAAGGGTGCCAAGAGTCCACAATAGTCCCAATACAGCTTTCTGTTCATGCTCAGAGGAACTCATGGGGCAGGACTCTGGAAGGAGGAGAAAGGAGGGAACTGGAAAGGGGTATATATGCTTGTGCACATGACTGTGAACTTCGTGCATGCTTTTGTGGACTATCACACTTGCTCCTTCTACCAGTTCATGGACGGTAGAAATAAAACCTTTTTCTCCAAAACTATTCCTTGAGTGTCTGTTGACTCCCACTTCCCTTTCCCAGGCACAATATTTTTCCCACCCGAGGGCAAAGCCTCATAAGGCTACATTTCTAGTCACACTAACTCTCACCTATTTGGATGCAATATTCTTATGTGCTCTGTGTGGTGCATTAACTTTATTGTTTCTGTCAGCTTTTGGCCTAATTGGTTCTCTCCCCACCACTCTCTTCTCTTTGTACTGTATTAGGGTATGTGTGGCCCACCAAAGCTTATGCCACAAAATATGTGTTACTCTTAAAAATGCCACAAGATTCCTTAGGTGTATTTTGTAAATAAACTTGTAACAAAAGATGAACTGCCATACTAATTGATTAAAATAGCTTGATACGGCCTGTGGCTAGCACAATAAAAATTCTTACAAAAAGTTATTTTTTTTTAAAGAAGCCTGCGGTTTCCCATCACACCAAAACACATCCAGCTCCCTTTGCTGCTCCAAGATCATAAAGGTTGCGCCCCACTCTGTCCCCCAGACAATGTTTGTTGTTGTTTAGTCGTGTCCGACTCTTCGTAACCCCATGGACCAGAGCACGCCAATCACTCCTGTCTTCCACTGCCTCCCGCAGTTTGGTCAAACCAGACCATGTTATTGAACTACAACTCCCATGATTCCTGATTAATGGCAATGCTCGTCGGGGCTGATGGGAGGTCTCACCCCACACCATCAGGAAGGCCAAGGATTCCTTTCCAGTGTCACCTTATTTTCCTTGCTGCCGCTACGTGCTGCCTTTCCTTCCTCAACCTGTCTAATACTTAGGGTTGCCATATGTCCAGAATCCCCCGGAAATAGCCAGTATTCTGTCCTTGTAAATGGCCTACGGGCGGAAATCGCTGAAATGTCCATGAAAATCCGGGGATAATGCAGCCCATATCGGTAGTGTAGATCTGGGCAATTTTCACACACAAAAAAAATCGCAAAAAAAGCTAAACAATTTTGGGCAAAACTTAAAAAAAAACCTCAACAACTTGGCCAAAACAAAAAGAGAAGCTCAATCACCTTTGTGTCCGGATTTTCTCGCCTTCACTGTAGCCTGGGAAGCAGGTGGGCGGAGCAAAGGGGGCGCAGCCGTTAGCCAAGCCGCCCACCTCTCCTATCCCATCCAATCGTAGCGCGCTCTCAGGCGGGGGCGGCGCCTCCTGCCGCGCCCAACACCCAGCACGAGCTCAACTGTTTTGCACACGCTGGACCTCGCCTCCCTCCCGCCTGCCCGCATGCGCAGTCCTGATACTCGGCATTCGACGGCCGCTTGTAAAATATGTAACAAGGGACCAGGAAACCTACTTCCTCTATAAGTGGCTATAAGTGGGAAGGCCGGTAGCGCGAGCTGAGGGCAGCGTTCGGCACGCGCCTCGCGGCTCCTGCCCAACGTTATTTCCCGCCGCCGCCTCCCCGCATGCGCAATGAGGGGCTCTCCGCGCCGCCGCCTCAGCTCAGGGTTATGCTGCGGCTATTGTGGGGGCTTCTACGGACTTGCCGGCTCTTGGCGATGTCGATGCTGTTGTTGCTGCTGCCTCAAGAACTGGTGGGTGAGTACGAGGCAGGTAGGCGGCGGCGGCGGAGCCTCTAGTGGCCTCTCTCCCTTCGCGTTGCCTCCCCTCACGCCCGCTCGTGCTTTGAGAGGCTTCGCAAAGCGGGGCATGACGTGGGTTAGAGGCCGCCGGCGAGGAGGCGTCGAGTCCTGGCTCCTCAGCCGCGCGGCAGTTGCGCTCCTCTCCCGCCCAGGATTCGCAGCGGGCGGCAGGTGAGATACGAGGCCGCCGCAGGGACCTCGCTTGCAGCGGCACGAAGGCATAGGCGCTGTTCAGGCACATATAAAATAACTTATTAAACACTATTCCGTGTGACAACTACCGATTTAAAGTTGGAACGAGCCTGCATCTGTCTTGTTTTATTTTATTCCCTTTTACCCTATTGTACGCATTTGACTCTCCTGCCAACCTGGCAGTTTGAAAGCACTTAAAAGTTCAAGTAGATAAATAGGTACCGCTCCGGTGGAAAGGTAAACGGCGTTTCCATGCGCTGCTCTGGTTTGCCAGAAGCGGCATAGTCATGCTGGCTACATGACCCGGAAGCTGTACGCCGGCTCCCTTGGCCAATAAAGCGAGATGAGCGCCGCAACCCCAGAGTCGTCCGCGACTGGACCTAATGGTCAGGGGTCCCTTTACCTTTACCTTACACATTTGACTAATGTGTTTTATGTGCTTTCTATTTTGTTTCGTTGGTGCTGGTTGTTTGATTGATTTGATTTGATTCAGATCGATGTCCTCTAGGGCAGCCATTCCAGCTGAGAGGCAGAACTCGCTCCATGCGCTCTTCTGTGACCAGCCAGCTCCACCAGGCCTCCTCTCTCCTCACTGTCATCTGGAGGCCGTTATTCCATCAAGATAGGAAGCAGGGCTGCTTTACCTGGAAGCCCAGCTCCATCGGGCACCACCTGCCCCAGAACTGTTTTCGCTGGTCGGTTATACGGACCTACCCACGTGACACTGATACAAAAACCTACACAAACACTATGCAATAGAACGAAAGATCATTATACCTCTATCTATCTCCCCTGTGTCTCCTCTCTTCCCCTCTCCCCCCACCGTATAATGCATGCCACAACAGTGTCTCATACCAAAGGTAAATGGATTATGAAAAAGATTCTATGAATTGAAAGTGGAGACACTATACAGTGGTACCTTGGGTTACATACGCTTCAGGTTACTCTGCTAACCCAGAAATATTACCTCGGGTTAAGAACTTTGCTTCAAGATAAGAACAGAAATTGTGCTCCGGCAGCAGCAGGAGGCCCCATTAGCTAAAGTGGTGCTTTAGGTAAAGAACAGTTTCAGGTTAAGAACGGACCTCCGAAACGAATTAAGTACTTAACCCGAGGTACCACTGTATGTACTTTTCTTTCTTTCACAATAAAATCTTTACTAAAAACTAATTTTAAAAAGATTATAGGAACATCTCTCCCTGAGTTTTGGTTTTGATTTTCCTCTTCCTTTCCTGGCCCTTTTCCCTTGTGTGATGTCCTTTTTTAGACCAGTATAGTATGTGAAGAGAAGATGAGTCTTTTCACAAAGACCAATTTTTGTTATACTTGTCAGTTGCTTGAGGCTCAGGTGGTGTTGGTGGCGTGGAGTGCCTTCGATCAGCTTTGTCTGGTGGCCCAGCTGTATCCCTATCTCGACAGGGATAGCCTGCTCTGGTAACCTCTGGGTTAGATTATTGCATTGCATTATACAGTATATGGGGTTTAACTCTGAAGACGGTTCAGAAACTTCATTTGGTGCAGAATCAGCTTCCAGCTTGCTCGGCAGGGAAATACGGTTTGAGCATATAACACCAATGGTGGCCATGGCAACTGAAATTTTAACTGATGGTATGCGATTCCCTTTAAATGTGTATAGATGGTTTAAAATGTTTTAGAAATGTTTTAATTTAATTTTAAATCATACTATTGTAGCATTAGATGCTTACTACCCTGGGCTGCTTTGGGAGGAAATACAGTTTTTAAAAAACCAAATAAATGTGTGAAAAATGCACAAAAATCTGTTTTGATGAGGTAAGGTAAAGGTACCTCTGCCCGTCAGGGCCAGTCGTGACCAACTCTAGGGTTGCGCGCTCATCTCGCTCAAGAGGCCAGGAGCCGGCACTGTCCGAAGACACTTCCAGGTCACATGGCTCGCGTGACGAAGCTGCATCTGGCGAGCCAGCACCAGCGCCGCACATGGAAACGCCGTTTACCTTCCCGCTATAAAGCAGACCCTATTTATCTACTTGCACTTAGGGGTGCTTTCGAACTGCTAGGTTGACAGGAGCTGGGACCGAACGACGGGAGCTCACCCCGCCGTGGGGATTCGAACCGCCGACCTTACGATCAGCAAGTCCTAGGCACTGAGGTTTTACCCACAGCGCCACCATTAGACCTAATTTTCTAGCGTGCATACAGTATATGCGTTGAACACTCCCTTCTGTTATTTATGTTTGTGTTTTCCTGTGTGATTTATTTGATCCTCCCTTTTCTCTTTCCTTTGCTGCCCCTCCACATATACAGTTTGGTGTCAAGTCATATTCTTCATCGAATTACCACAATACAGATCTTCTCCTTAGTTAACTTGGCAAAAACCTCTGGTCTTTCGTGTAAGGGAAAGCCTGGGCAAAATACATCTTTAAAAGATGTTTGAAGCATCTGATGGTTGCTACTTCTCATATGACATGAGGAAGAACATTTCATAGCACAAGGGCAATAGCGGAGAAATCTGATTTTATTGGTATTTGTCACTCCACCCAGTTTTGCTTCTGGCCCTGCCTGCTACTAGAATGTGTTCTTGAAAGGTTTTTCAAAAGGGAATGTGGCCCTAAAGCTAAATACGGTTCCCTACCCCTGCCCTTAAGGGGCATTCTGGCCAGAATTTTGAGCTTGGAAATGTATAAGAATTTATAAGATAGCATCAGTGCTAGTATCATGAGTTTGCACAAGAGAAGATTCAGGAAGGCTGAGTTTTAAATTTCAAAGAGTACATGAGTATTTTCAATTGTTCTTTCATATCTTAGTTATAATAATTTGCTTTTTTTAAAGATACTTTATTATTTATGTTTTATTACATTAACTATCAGAACAAATATGGTGAAATAGTGAACAATGTTTTTAGTTCAAAAGACTTAACATCTTTAACTATTGTGTTTTTAAAGGGGACCGAAAATGGTGTAAAATTGAGGAGTTACCAGTGTTTTCCTTTTCTGAGATCATCCATGAACTACCTGGTAATGCTGTATATGAATGCAAAAAAGGTTTTACAAGATTACCTTCAAAACCAAATATGACTTATTGCATTGATGGAAACTGGACGCCATTGGAAGACCCCTGTGGTGGTGTGTTGTTCTTATTGTTGTTCATATAAAGTTGCTGTAATGTTATAGACTCAAGAAAAGTTGAGCATCTTCTATTTTGTGGTTGTGATTATAACTATAGTTACCTAGAAGTGAGCTCTACTAAAATGGAGATGACATCAAACTGGGAGAGGTAGCTAATACCAAAGAATATAGAATCACAATTCCATAATACCTTAACAGATTAGAGATCTGGGCCAAAACTAACAAAATGAGTTTCAGTAGAGACATATGTAAGGTTCTACACTTAGCCAGGAATAATCAGATGCTCAAATATAAGATGAGGAATACTTGGCTTGCCAACAGTACATGTGAAAAGGATCTAGGGGTATTAATAGATCATAGTCTTAATGAGTCAACAGTGCGATGCATCAGCAAAAAAGCTAATGCTGATCTTGGCTGCAGAAGTATAGTGTCGAGATCAGGGAAGTCATAGTATCACTCTATTTTGTCTTGGTCAGACCGCACCTGCAGAACTTTGTTCAGTCATGGGCACCACAGTTGAAGAAGGATATTTAAAAGCTGGAACATGTGCAGTTGAAGGCAACCAAGATGACCAAGGGTCTGGAAACACAGTCTTATGAGGAATGGTTGAGGGAGTTAGTTATGCTTAGTATGGAAAAGAGACTGGAAGGTGATAGGACAGACATCTTCAAATATCTAAAGGGCTGTCACATGGAAGATGTTTTAGAATGTTTACTAGAATCCAGTAAGCCTCATGACCCTGCACAGGTACTGTTGGTGGTGACTGATGCATGCAACCAAAAAAATTAGCAAGTTATGATTTATCTGGGATACAAGGAAGACTAGGTTGAATTTCATGAAATCTGGGTGGACCTTGTAAGTGCTTGGATCTGTTCCAGAATAAAGAAAGGCCTCTGTTTTTTTCTAATAAAATTTTGTTAAGACTATTTAATAATACAATACAATGAAAAGCAAATTAATCTAGATAAAGAAGAGAAAAGAAAATACAGAGTCAGCTCTCAAAGTTAGATCTTAACCCTTTTCTCACAGAAAAAGGTGAGAGCTGGGAGTTTACCTTTCTTCCCCCAGTCTCAGCCTGGGAGACATTCCCTTCCCTCTCTCTCTCACAGGGTCCTTCACCAAGCTATGATTTTCCATCCTTTAAAAAAAAACCCCTTCAATTTCCACTTCTTCCATTCTTTCTCCATGAGTTGGTAGCTTTCCCCTGTAAATTCACTCCAAATCATATGTAGAATCCTTTCTCTTCAACTCTATCCCTGCCAGCTCAGGATGTCTCTTAGTCTCTCCATCCATGACTTCATTCCACTCCTCCAACATCATAATTCTGCCTTTTGGCTCTTTTATCCCTCTAGATGCTTTTGTGAAGGACTTCTCCATTTCATCATCTGCTGCCTCCAACTTTCATTTCACTCTCCTGTTCTGGCAACATTTTATTGGTATTGTTCTCCAAAGCTTCTGTGTCTTTAATTCCATTTTCCATTTCATCCTCCTGTGGTCCATTTCCATTCATCATTTCATGGATCTCAACTCTGATCTATTTTAATTGCTCATCCACTAATTACTGTAATATGCCAACAGTCAGTGGGGTGTCCAACAATGCATTTGCCATACAGAATAGTCTTAGTTGTATTAACAGCTCAGTCTCTACCTTAAGATCTCCACAGTCTCTACCTTAAGAGCTTCAGTCTCCCATCTTCACCTTAATGTCTTCACAGGATTCCTTATTGGGCCATATTCTTTTCCCACAGTGACATAGAAAAAATACTTTTCAGTTTGAAGTCAGCACCATTGATCAGAGAGTTTAAAATAAAAAAGTAAAATAAAATAAAGATTTCTAGCAATTGGGATACCATTTGGCTATCTAAAATTTTCTTAGTTGCAAATAATTAAAACATGCTTTTTGTTTTGCTTTCTGTCTTTTGGTAATCATCTCTTCTTCAGCCAGCAGTTAGCTCACAATCCAGATGTAAATTTCAAATGGCAGACTGATAACATCTCAGCCGTAATTTAAGCTGCTTGGTCCCGGCATGGAAAGCTGCTTTTTCAGAGCACCTGAGGTTAATCCCTTGTTCATTCTCTTTTCCCAGAGCGAATTTGACTGCCAAGATTTACAGCTTGGCTATCAACAATCACAATGAGCTGTTGACTGGAGGTGTTCACCATTGACTGAGTTCACCATTTCCTTCCCCAGACATCTGGGAAAGCTTCTGTTATTGATGATCTAGCATAGCAAAAATTGGATCAAACATGTTATGTGGAATTTCATACTTCATCTCAAACAGCAGGATATGTTCTGCTGATGCCATTTTGTTCTGCATTTGTAGGCTTTGTTAGCACAGTTCAAGTGTTGAATAAGTTTCTTCTGGACCTCTTAAAGGTGTGGCAGGAAGCCTCCAGCAGTAGGCACTGAAGATGAAGCAGGGGTGGCTGAATGTGGTCTGGATCATGGGTTTATTGTTCTTGACAAATTCCACAAATGGCCAGAGCATTGGATTCCTTGACAGAAAGGCAGTATATTCAGACAGTCAAAATCAAAAACAAACAAACAAGATGAAGGCTTTGGGCTTGAGGGGATGGCATGGCAAGGGAGCTAAGTGATGAAGGTATTGGAGCTATCCTATTGCTTGCCACTTGGCTGATGGTCATTCTATTTTTTTTCCACAGCAGTCAGATCAACAGCTGCAGCCTATTTCCTCCCCCCCCCCCCCATTAAGATAAATGGAATATACTTTCCTTATGCCAGTTCTGTCATCTAGATTTTCCCAGTTTCAAGCAGAAAATTGCACATTTAAGCTGTATTCCTGTATGCACTTACCTGGCTGTTTATTTCTGAGTAAATATCAGCACCAGTTGGCAGAGTGACAGCAGTTACCTGACCTTCCATCACCAGCATTGCTGCACTAAACCAGGAGTGGGAGTAGGCTGGTGCACTACAAATGCACCGACAACCAATCTGGTGCTTGTAGTGGTGTTTTCACCATGCTGACCCCACTATTGTGACTGGTAAACATGCATAGATTGTGGTCTTAATCTTTCAGTTCATTGAACTCCATAGATTGCTGTGTCTGCTTGGTTTTTGTGTGTGCACAGTCATACCTCAGGATAAATACGCTTCAGTATAAGTATTTTCAGGTTGCACTCCACAGCAACCCGGAAGTAACAGCGCACGTTACTTCCGGGTTTTGCCACTTGCGCATGCGCAGACAGTCAAAATGATGTCACACACATGCGCAGAAGTGGCAACCCGCACACGCGCAGTCGTGTCTTACGTTCTGTTCAGGATGCGAACGGGGCTCCGGAACGGATCCCGTTCGCATCCCGAGGTACCACTGTATATACATGTGATAAAACAGGAAAGCAGGCAGGATGTAGGCAGTCTGTTAACAGTGGTGAATCTTCTAACATTCTGACGTTTGTATTCTAGTTTCTAACATGGTGTCATAAGTTGTTATATTGCTTTTTGTTTGCAGAAGTCTGCCCCTTTCCACCAAAGCAAACTAGAGCTAAACTAAAAGATGAGTTTGGAACTTCAGTATTGTTTCCTGTTGGGATGGTAGTACACTATGTATGTAAGGCAGGATTTGAACAAGTTCCTGGTATCTTGAATACTATTACCTGTGGTAAAAATATGAAGTGGTCACCGCTTGCAAGGTTCTGTAGAGGTAAATCATCTTTTGCTTTTGCTTTATTGTAATGATTTGCAGGTATTTATGAACAAAAACCAGACTTTGTTTTTAAAAAGATAAAGTCCCCAGAACATGCACGTCCTTGGACATTATTAAGATGAAAGGTTTTTTGGTTTTGGCCCTAAAGACGTATTGGTGGTTTGGTGAACAGGGAAATAAAAAGTAGCCTTATGACTCAGTTTGAAACATCTTTGAGCTAGGGAATGTAAATACTGCAGCTGTTTTACTTGATACATTTACATTTAACCCTTCCTTTAAAGAGCTCAGAATATCATATATGTATTTTTCTTCAGACATGGTTTTCTTCATCTTTTCTTTTATCCTACAAATCCTGTAGATTTAGGTTAGGCTGAGAGACAGTGACTGTCCTTAAGTCACCCAGTGAGCTTCATGTCTGAAAGGAGATTTGAACTTTGACCTGCCTAATCCTAGCTCAGCACTCTAACCCCTACAACACACTGGCTATACAAATAACTGCTTTTACAGTAACAAGGCAAGTGCTATTTCTGACAAAAAACTAACTACATAACCACCTTAATCTATGCTGAGTTTTGCATGATGAGGCTGCCAGGCAAGAGAAGAATAAATATATTGATTTTGAATTTGTCAAGAATAGCAAGTTGCAGTCTTGTAGAGATGAAAGAAGCAAACATCCCAGATTTTATGCAAAGTTTTTAAAATACCTAATGCTAAGTAATTTTGTGGCATGTGTTACAACTATGCTGTAACCCATGGCAGGATATTTCACACAGAGCATCCTCTTCACAACATGCAGCACCTCCTCCACCCAGGTGATAGTGCAGTACGATCACTTTTTTTTATTTGTACTAATCTTCTGTGGAAGATTAAATAAATATGAGTGATGCCCACTTCCACTGGAAAGGCATCCAGAAACAAAATTCTTATTCAAGATGTGCAAGAGATTGGTTTGTTTACTCATTGCATTTGCTGATCTGTGCAATGATTTTAAGATGGTGTACGTCAACAGTTGAAGTTCAGTTGATGGTTCAAAGAGCAGTGAGGGGCTGTTTGAACAGTTTTGTTAAAATATGTGAAGGAAAATGTAAAATAACAAAGTATGGCACTTTGAAGCTCTCTCGCATGGTGATCATTGACATTACAGTATCTTTTATGTGTAGTTAATGATCCTGGCAAATATATTCAGAATAATGCTTGGTTTTAAAAAGGATATTTGCTAGGAATTTGAACTTCAGACATAAGAGATCTTGTATGTTACTACGTTGTTTTATGCATTATCTTATATATAGTTTGCTTTCCTTCATGTTTTTAATGCAATTTGTCAAAACTGTTCTCCTTTTATTAATGCCAGACATGTAAAAAATATTGTTTGTTTCTTTTTCTGGTTTTGTATGTTTAATTCCAGAATGTTTCTTTTCAGGAAAAGCATGTGAGACACCAACACTAATAAAAGATGGAAGTATTCTCTCATTTAATTCAGAATACACCTTTGGAGCAAGAATTTTATATATGTGTATTCAAGGGTAAGGAAACACCATTAAAGGCCACCAATAACATTTCCAATATACTTTTGCTCTTAATTGTTTTTGCAGAAACTAGTAAAATTGGCAGTACTTTGAAAAGATGCAGTCAGTTAAGTTTAGGAGGAAAATCTAAATATATTATTATAATCATCATAAATTTCATTATTATATATGTATACCATGCCTTTTACCCTTTTACCCAAGGAAACTTAAATATAATCCTAAAAAATTCAAAATAATACATTATGAAAGAGGTTGACTACAGAATGCACATTTAACACAGCGAAGTTAACAATATTTTATCTTAAACATTTTAGAAGAAAACATTAGTAAAAAGAAGTTCAATATAAAATACACTTTTAAGACAGCATAATTAGCAAGAGATTTAAAAATTACCATAAGCATAGAAGACATGAAGAATCAGGGCTAGATCGAGCAGTACCTCCCATCTGTAATCTTGATATTTTAAGGGCAGTAAGACCTTGTCTAGGTTGGAGTAGACCTGAATAGCACCACTCTATGAACTGCCTACCAACTGTACTTCTGATTTATATGGATTAAACATCACTTGGTTGGAATTTTTATCCTGTCCATTCAGATACACAATGATTGGGAGACGTTGGAACACATGTCAGGCAAAGGGAAGTGATGTTCACTGGAGTAATCCACCTCCACTTTGTGTGCGTAAGTAGTGTAAATTATTTACAAATTTGGAGTGATATTTTTTGTGATTAACAGCACAGTTGTTTTGTACCCAGGTAGGAATATAGAGGATTGCACCTGAAGGCTGCATTCCTATGAACACTTCCTTAGGAGAAAGCCCTATATTGAACTCAGTGGGACAATTGGGCTATGAATTTGCCTTAAAATTTAGTAAGCATGGTCATTAAAATAAGTGAATTAGTTAGTTCCTATTCTGTGTTTGTTTCACAGCTATTCATAAGTCTGTTCTGTCTCATTTCTATAGTAACCTGCTAATTAAAAATAGCCACATGGAAATACATATTGAAGCATGTATAGTCTCACAAAAAGATACATTACTTTTTTCTGTTTTTGTATATTTTTGTAAATTTTAATAAATAAAATTACAACATAGATTATCCATAAAAAGCTCATATTAAACAGATAATTCAGTCAAAAGATGAGAAGTACAGGGATGAATCATACGCTTCTAAACATATTTTATCCTAAAGTTGTGTTTTCATGGTGTGTTTTTTTTTAATCAAAAATCACATCTGAAATTTTGGAGTGCAAAATCTGAAGGACAACTTTATTCTGATTCCTTGCATTAGCCTGCAAGTTGTGAATCCAGCAGGTTAGGTACTGGAATTTGCAAAGAATGAATTCCTCAAGCATTTTCAAAATGTAGTACGTTATGCATACAATACAAATAAAGAAAATAAAAAATGTTAGTTATAGGGTTTACAGTTTTGTTATTTAAAATGCTATTGTAGGTGTCTAAATGAGATTTCTAAGTTTAGACTAATCAACTTATATCTAAATTACACGGAACATTGAGCACCCAGAGGTAATTGAATCCCGCCCTGCTTCTTGTTGATTATTTTCTGGTTTGCACTTTCTTAAGCTATTTTAAACAACACGAACCTCCCAGATTAGGTTTAGGTAATGTTAATTCAGCCAGGAGTAAATAAACAATGTCTCGTCAATTGTAAATGGCTTTTTTCATTACAAGCGTTTAACTGATAGAGACTATGGTAAGGATTTTTTTATTTCATAAAATTTACACAGCTTGGTTGTAAAACAAAAAACTCTCAAAGTGGCTATGGCAGATCCCAGTCTAGAAAATTTCACAAAAGAATTTGCTAAAAACTTCTAAGAATAGGTTAAATCAGATAAGAGGTAAAAAGCAGGGAGAACTTTGTGAGAATATATATATACAGATACACCCAAAGGCATACAGAAGGCATTTGAAGAAGGTAAGTGCTGCTGGCTGTACAGACGACTCCCCACCTACACAAGGGTTACGTTCCAGCACCCCACAAATTACTTTCTTCTTTAGTCCACATTTATGGGCCTATACAGGCACCCCCCTGTATAGGATTGATTGATTGATAAGACAAAGGGCCCTGCTCCATTATTGTTGCTAGTGTAAGGAAAAAGGACACACTTAGCGTTGTTATCTTAAAACTGTTGAGAGTATGTACAACATGCCATGTAGCATTCGGTTGAGACGAGAATTAGATTGGGGCCTGGTGGGTAGGGAACACAAAGGAGGCTATGTTCCAGAATGCATCATGGCTTGCATCAGGCAGCAGTCCATCAGGGTTCTGGTGTCATGAGTTATCGTCATATCTTCCCTATGTTTCCATAAGGAATAAGATTCAGATTGCATGTAAAGGTTAGTATACGTTGTTAGTAGGGTTATATATAGAGATCTAAATAGATATTCCTCAACAGTAATAGCATTCTTCATTCATGAAAAAGTATAAAACAGAATGTTTGCACGTGCAGGTATTTGAATATAGAAAACTCAACTGGTCTGGAATCTGCTCAGTGCTTGTATGGTATATGTACTTACCCTATTCGTGCTACCTTGAGTTCCATGATGATAAAAGGCAGATATCAGTGTAACTTAAAATCTGGTGTAATAACAAAGGTTAGGTTTAAATACACTTAAATGTGCAAATTTATCTTGAGCTTACTCTTCAAGTGGCTATGCATCGGGTTGTGCAATAAGGAACATCAGCTGCAGAAAATTAATGGGGCAGTTCTGACCATTATTCAATGAAGCTGGGAATGAGCGCTGGACCCAAGCATCTTCCCCTCTCCCTCTTCTCCTCCTCCCCTGGTTGTGCATCAATTTCAGTATGAAGATCCTGGCTTTATTAAGGCAGAGTTCTCTGTTAACATAAGAAGCAGGAACTTCTGATTTACTTTCTATTAATCTAACAGGAAAATAAGCCAGGATATTGAGTGTATTTCAGTACTTCCAAAAAGTCTTCCTGTCTGCACAGAACTGCAGATGTGTTCCTGTATGTGCAGCTCCCCAGAGAATGACTCAGAGAATCACAACCAATGGTAATTCCCTGCTGCCAAAATGTGAGCCTCTCTTCTTATGATTTTGTTCATTTTTGGTAAAATAAAAAATAAATTAAACTGAGAAATCCAATAGGCATTTAAAATATATCACTTCTAAGTAAATATATTTAAAATAGTAGTTGTTACACTGTATGTTTTGGATTTTTCAGCAGTATACTGTTGACAGTTCTATCATTTTGCTGAATTATTCAGTTTTCTTTTAGGAGCCCTATGTAAAAACCTTCCAGACATTCCTGGTGGATCCCACAACGGAACTGCATCTATTTATCCTTATGGAACAGTGATCAAATACAGCTGCAAGGAGACTTTCTCACTCATTGGAGAACCTATTATATACTGTGATGTTGATAAAACTAATAGACCACTGTGGAGCAGTAAACCCCCGAGATGCCAAGGTTATTTTTTTAATATATACCAGTTTTTCCTTCATGATGATTATAAAAAACAAAACCTGTTGACCTTTCCCACCTTACATTTTTTAAGAATTTGAGATAAAAGTCAAAATGTCCAGACTTCATTTTGTCTACTTTTTTGTGTGTAAAAAGCCTTCTGGCACGACTTACCGTATTTTTCGGCCCATAGGGCGCACTGGCCCATAGGGCGCACCTAGTTTTTTTGGGGGGGAAACAAAGAAAAAAAATTATTTCCCCCCCAGGTGCGGGGCTGGGGCGGGGGAAGCCCAAGCTTCCCCCGACCCCAGCCCCCAGAACAGGCAGCACTCCACAAGCCTTGGGAGAGCTGCGCGACTTCGTGTAGCCCTCCCACGGCTTTTGGAGAGCTGCGTGAAGCCCGAAGCCTGGGGGCGCTGAGCTCAGCGCGCCCCCAGGCTTCGGGGTGCAGGCAGCTCTCCACAAGCCATGGGAGAGCTGCGCAACTTCGTGCAGCCCTCCCATGGCTTTTGGAGAGCTGCGTGAAGCCCGAAGCCTGGGGGCGCTGAGCTCAGCGCACCCCCAGGCTTCGGGGTGCAGGCAGCTCTCCAAAAGCCGTGGGAGAGCTGCGCAACTTCGTGCAGCCCTCCCATGGCTTTTGGAGAGCTGCGTGAAGCCCGAAGCCTGGGGGCGCTGAGCTCAGCACACCCCCAGGCTTCGGGGTGCAGGCAGCTCTCCAAAAGCCGTGGGAGAGCTGCGCGACTTGCGGATAGCTTCCTGAAGCCTGTAGAGCGAGAGGGGTCGGTGCGCACTGACCCCTCTCACTCTCCAGGCTTCAGCGAAAGCCTGCATTCGCCCCATAGGACGCACACACATTTCCCCTTCATTTTTGGAGGGGAAAAAGTGCGTCCTATAGGGTGAAAAATACAGTATACAGTTTTAACCAATAAATGACATCATAGCAATTATTGATATTTAGGAAAAGGCTAAAGCATTAACTTCCTGGTTCATTGTTAGAAAAGTGATTGCTGAATCACAGAAAACAAGGATTTTACCCTGGATTTTAGTGTACAGGAGTGTGTCTATTCCACATACCCCTTGCAGTAAAACAAAGTCAGGTGTTTTTTCATACAGAATGGGTGACATCATCCCCATTTGTTAAAGCCTACCCAATTATCACTGTACATTCAGTGGCTGGATACATTCCCACTAGAGAAAAGTAAACTGGTCAAATTAACATGGATTTTTCTTCTCTGGATGGATGTTATACCACTTTTCATAAAAGTCTGTTTTTTCTCCTCACTTTCTGAGATAGAATCTTTTAGTCGGGTTATAGACTAGTGAGAAGTACAGTAAAGCACTACTTCATATTAAAAACATAACAATGTTTCATTTTTAATTATCTGTTTAATATTGGGTTATGGTTTAGTCCCTGTTAGTCTAAAAGCAGGAAAGATAACTCTTGCCCATTAACAAAGTGAATAATTTCCACCAGTATGTACTTCTACTGGTATGGCACAGAGGATTTTGCTGTGCTTCAGAGAGGGCTTTATTTTCCTTCTTAAAGAAAGTTTGAAAATGTTGTGTGGATTGTGTAATAATGTCTTTCATCTCTCTTGATTCACACACATGCTGCGGTATAGCCACAGCTACATGGCAGTGCTTGTTGGAGAGATAATTTTCCCATGAGCTGTTTGATTGCTAGGAATACTGTATGTGTAAGTACTAATTGGAGGAAATAGATTTGGATCCTTCTAAAGTTAGTTCAGCAGATGGGACTAATTTTGGAGACCTTTGATTTGCAGCAGCCATTACTAAAATAATGTATATTCCTCAAACAGAAAAACACCTGTTGGAAGAGGCCTTAAGATAGCGGGAGCCTTTTTTCATCATGTGTTCTATGCAGTCTCCCAGGAAAGCATTTATAGTCTCATTTTCAAAGATCCAGATTGATGACGGAATATATTATTTTTTAGTAAAGTTCAGCAGAAAAAATAACTTGTAATAACATAGAAATGTAAGGATTCTGTTTCTAAGGGATTTTGATTTTTAATATTACTTTCTGCTTTCAGTGATTACATGTGCAGATCCAGTAGTTCAAGATGGAATAAAGAAGATAAGTGAGTTTAAAGATTCCTATACCTTTGGCGGCAATATTACATTTGAATGTAAAATTGGATACTTCATGATTGGAAGTTATTTCATTCGATGTGAGGCGAACAATACTTGGATCCCTAAAGTGCCATCCTGCAAAAAGGGTAAGAATTCTTTAAAAAGAAAAATATTAGCATTTATGTTTCTGCATTCAACAAGAAGAAGCCATTTAAAATGACATTTATGCCTAGGGCGTGCACATTCCCAAATGCAGGCATACAAAGAAGTACTGTATGTTGAAACAGATAGCTTAAAGAGAGCTTATTTAGCCTCACTAGTCCCACAGATGTATGTTAGTTACTTGTAACAAAAGCCAAAGTCATACGAACTCAAATGAAAGATATCAGAAATAATAATTATTGGAACTTGAACATATGAGAACATGTGTAGATATGTGTACAAAGCATACAAAATTACAAAATACAAATAGATTTTCAAAGCTGTGGCCACTATTTATAAAACAAAGAAATTCTGCAAACAATACAGATTATAAACTGACAAGATTTCCAGGATTAAATTTCATTTCATATTTCATAAAAATCAGAATGGAGAATCAGTCATAGATGGTCCTCTGTTTTGTAAGACCTCAGCCAAATTTTGACCAGCAGCAACATACTGGTATACTTACTCCTTGCTCAGGAGTCTAAATTCTTCCCTCTTGGATTGCAGTTTTGAATTTGAATGTTCAGATTCCATTATCTGAGGAAGTTTTTCAGAATTCATTTTTTTATATTGGAATCCCATTTTTATTACAGTCCTTTGTAATATTCAACCATTTGGTTGAATCCAAATGGTTTAGAGCTTACAGAAGAAACAAAGGAGATGTCATATTATTGTGACTTTATATATGTACATATTATAACATTGTTAAACACCACAGCAGTGCCAGAGTCCAGGGAGTACCAGACACTTATTTAGGGTCTGTGTTTCCTTTTGGAAAATGAAGCACAGTGGAGCCTTGGGTGTCTTTATGATATTTGGTTTATTTACACAAATATACAACCTGAGTCTACGATATAAGGGTGCCCCAGGCTAACACCTCAAAAAGAAATTAAATGATTTAATTAGCTCTTGACACATGTTGATCTCCCATGCTTTAGAAATGTCTAATATACAATCTAGGAAGTTTGCCTGACATAATTTTTTCATAAATGCTAATTTCAGAAGGTTCTAACATACATCTTAGACTTGTTCTAAGATTACATTCTTGATTACATTCTAACACTTGGAGGTCTGATACACAGTTTTAACATTCAAGCCTTATTTAAATTATAGCACCTACCAACCTATAACAATATTATTAAACAAATGTTAACATTTTGCACAGTGTTTCTATGAAAGTAAGATAGAAAAAACTGAGGTACTAAAGGGGATCTATGGCTGTCATCTATGAAGGTAGTTCCCCATCTGTTACTTTGTCTTTTCTTACATATATTTGGGCACCCTCTCCTTTGATTTTTGTTAGTCATTTATGCCTAAAAAGAAAGAAGCTGCCTGATAAAGTTTCTTAGCCTGGTTGCCTGTGAGCTGTGCTTACCACAAGCAGTCAAGTGGCTATTTTACAAGCTTGCCCAATGTGTGACTGCTCAGAAAATGCTCAGAGAACAGAAGTTACTTTTGGTGGTGTCACAAGAATGGGATTTGCATGACTTGGCCATGAAGCAATTACCATATTTTTCGCTCCATAGGGCGCACCGGACCATAGGGCGACCTAGTTTTTAAGGGGGGAAATAAAGGGGGGAAATTATTTTTCCACCCCAGCCCCAAAGAGCAAAGAAGCCAAGACAGCCAGCGGGATCCATCCTGCTGGCTGTCTTGGCTTCCTCTTTAGCCACGCGCAACCTCTCCAGCTGGGAGAGGCTGCGCGCGGCTTTGGCAAAAGCCAAGATAGCGAGTGGGATGGATCCCACTTGCTTTCTTGGCTTCGTTTTCAGCCGTGGGGCTGGGGCGGGGAAGCCCAAGCTTCCCCCGACCCCAGCCCCCAGAACAGGTCCGGGAGCGGCGGCAAGATTGCGTGCAACCTTGTCGCCGCTCCTGGAGCTTGCGGGGCTGGGGGCGCGTTCCGGAGGCTTGCAGATAGCTGCCTGAAGCCCGGGTAGCGCAGCGGGAGTTGGCGCTGCGCTCCCTGGGCTTCAGGCTGCTATCCGCAAGCCTTCGGAGCCTGGCAGGAACTCCCGCCGCGCTCCGAAGGCTTGCGGATAGCTGCCTGAAGCCTGGAGAGCGAGAGGGGTCGGTGCGCACCGACCCCTCTCGCTCTCCAGACTTCAGCGAAAGCCTGCATTCGCTCCATAGGATGCACACACATTTCCCCTTCATTTTTGGAGGGGGAAAAGTGTGTCCTATAGAGCGAAAAATACAGTAGTAGTAAACTGCATTTTGTGATTTACTTTCATAGATTACTCAAAATTCAGGTAGGTGATATTATGGTAATACTTTGAATCTTACCACAAACTTATAAAAGCAAGGCTAAAATTATGTAGACATTATTTTATATATTTTGTGGTTTTATTTTTATTGTTATAGTTTCTCAAGATATTTGTGGTGCTCCAGTAATTCTAAAAGGAAGTGTGTATCCAGCACAACCTTATTATCACCTTGGAAGTATCATTTCTGTGCAGTGTGATAAAAAGTATTCTTTTCCTGATGAAACCATGGAGATGAAAGCACAGTGCAAAGGCTACAATCAGTGGGATCCCCCTGTACAACTTTGTTTCTGTATGTACAAATCCAGCTTTGTGGTATTGACGTCTGTTGATAAAGAAGACAAAAACTTAAAAACCCTACTAGGTAGACAAGTCTACTTACCTTAGACGGTCAGACGGCATTGCAGCCTGGTCAGAGATTCAGCAGTCGGCTGGAGAGGACTGCGGGCCTGCCTGCAGATTGGCCTTTGGCTTGCAGGCCCGAACCCGGGGATTCCCAGGGATGGGGGCAACCAACCAATGGGCTTTGCTTGGGTCTGCCCCCGGGGAATAAATTTAGATAAGCCCGGCAAAGGCCCATCTAGCCCAGCATTCTGTTCACACAGTGGCCTATAGGAAGCCCTCACCCAGCACATGGTGCAATTGCACTCTCCTATTCATGACCCCCAGCAATTGGTACTGAGAGGCATGTTGCCGCTGATATATAACAATTATGACTATATCATATAGACCTTGAGAGCCTTATTCTCCATCAGATTATCCAATCCCTTTTCAAAACTGTCCAAGTTGGCTTCCATAGCTACATTTTGTAGTTTAACTGTGTTGCATGAAGAGCTTTGTTTTGTCAGTCCTGAATCTCCTATTCAGATTGATTTGATGACCTTGGACTCTAGTATACTATGAGAAGGGGAGAAAAATATTCCCCTATCCATTTTTCTTCACACCATGCATCACTTTAGATACCTCTATAATGACCCCCCTTATCTTTTTTCCCTAATTAAAATACCCTAAATATTATACCCTTTCCTCAAAGAGTTGCTCCAGTCCATTCAGAAATTTCCTTTTCCTTTTCTGCATCATTTCCAGTTCTACAATACTGCTTTTTGCATTGCAGTAAGCAGAGCTGTACACAATATTCAAAGTGTTGTTGCACCATAGATTTATATAAAGGGATGCAATTGGCAGTTTCATTTTTCATCCTTTTTTCTAATCCTCATCACAGAGTTTGCCTTTTCACAGCAACTGTAGGTTAGATGGTACTCTGCTTCTAATACCATGCTCAAGACAGATACTATTTCCCAATTGTCTAAATCAGAGATAGGCAACCTGGACCCAAACCTTATCTGAACACCTCCTGAAGCTATTCATTTCTTACATCCCACCATTCTTTCTTTTTTCCTGGGTTTAAATCCCTTCCCCTTAATAATTAGTTTCAGAGAACAACTAGAAGAAGTATATTTTATTTGATGAAGAATAAAATCCCTTTCCTGTTTATATTGCTTGAGAAAAAGATGTCCCACATCCATCTGTCAGAGAACAAATTGGCAGGCTTCTGCTTTGTGTGTGTATAGCATACTAAAGGAAGAAAGGGTTTATTTTCACTGGTTTTACAAAACCATAATCAGTTGTGCTGAATTTTAAAAAACTTAAATATAAGAACATCCTGCTAGAGCAGGTGAAAGACCCCCCCCCCCAACATCATATTCTTACAGTGACCAACCAGATGCCTATGGGAAGCATGCAAGCCAGGACACCCAAGCACAAGAGCACCCTCCTCTTGTGTGCTTTCCAACAAGTATTCAGAAGTATACAGTCTCTGACCGTGGAGACAGATCATATCCATCATGGCTAATAGCTGCTGATAATTTTATCTTCCATTAATTTGTCTAAATCTCTTTTAAAGCCATCCAAGTTGGTTGTCATCACTGCCTCTGGGGGGGGGGGGGGCGGACAAGTTCCATAGTTTATATGTTACATGAATAAGGTTCTGAATACTCCAGCATTCAGCTTCACTGGAACAGCTTCTAAGTGTTATAAGTTCTAGTGTTATCAAAAAGGGAGAAAAACTACTACTTCTAGGTATACAGTTACAGTCTATGTATATATACATGTTTATGCATGCATGCATTTTTTCATAATATTTATATACCACCCAATTTAGCATTCTTTGGGCAGTGAAAATATAATGGGTGGTAGTCAACTAGTTTTTATACTACTGGAAGGAGATTTCACCCATCTCCTCCTCCCATGTATGGCTTGCACCATTCCTATATCTCCAAAGGGATAGTGAAACCCACTGAAGAGATTTTGGAGGAACAGGAGAACTGTCAATTGCACAAGGATAAATCCTTGCACTGATGGAACATTCACCTTAGTGCTGTATTGACTGCAATCCATTATAGTGAATGATTTAATAGTTTGCTTTCCCCTGCTAATGTTCTAATATTAAAACATTATCTCCTTAATAAAAGAAATAGTGAATGAAATATTTTAATCCACAGGCTTTCCCTCTAATATAGAGTGCATCTCATCTCATTCACTTCTGGGTTTCTTTGCAGGGAAGCTACTACCTGGGCTCCTTTCAGGAGAAAAGGAGGGTTATAAATTTGATAAATAAATAATAAATGATAGTGCTACTGTACTAATATTAACATAGTGCTGCTTCATTTGACAGTATTGTGCTAAATGTTTATGGAAGAGGCAGTGCATTAATGCACTAATTGATGGATTTAAATGTACATTGTTTTACTTTATTTGCAAAGCAAAGACTAGAAACAATGGGACAAAGTAAAAATAATAGTTATTTCAAGTAACAAAATGCCCAGTGTAGTGTCAACTATAAACTGCAACTGTTGAATTCTCTCATTCCTTGTAATGCAGGATTGGGATTAAGCTAAAATGTTGGTGTTTAGGCCATGGTTGCAAAGCTGAATGCAGTGTGTCTTACTCAATAGCTAGCTTGTGAATTGTTGGGACAAGTAAAGAGAGGGTGATGCTGGGTCTCTCTCTCCCCCCACCCCCATTTACCTCTCCTAAGGATCCACAAACTAGTACAGTGGTACCTCCGGTTGCGGATGGGATCCGTTCCGGAACTCCGGTCAGATCCCGAGGTTTCTGCAACCAGAGCGACTTCTTCTGCACATGCATGCAGCATGGTAGAGCGCTTCTGCGCATGCACGTGTGGCGAAACCCGGAAAAATACTTCCAGGTTCGTTGCATATGTATCCTGAAGGATACGTAACCCGAGGTGAACATAAGTAGAGGTACCACTGTACTCAATATTTTGATGCATCTCACACACACACAGCTTTGCAATCATGGCCTAAGAGTCTAGCCACACTACTGGAGGAAGCAGCAACAAAGCTAATCTGGTGATGAATCAAAAATCTCAACACCCTGGCTCAGATACATCAGGGCTTTTTTCCCCAGCCGGAACTCACCAGGACTCAGTTCCAGCACCTCTCAAGTGGGCACCATTGCCTTTCAAAGAGAATGAAGAAGGTGATTGTGGTGTGTTCTGGCACCTCTTTTTCTAGAAAAATAGCACTAGATAGCATATTGATGCATAACAAAGGAGTAAAAAAAGCCACCCTTGTAACTTTTGCCTCATGCAGTCGTGAAAGAAAATTTGTAAGATTTATACAAGGTGTCTATTGTGTTCATTTTTTTCTGGAGTAGCTCCCCTAAGAACTCTGCATGGAATTACCTCTGTTGCCATCCTGGAAACAATTATGCCCCTTCCTGCCCCTTTTCACAGATACTAGTTTTGGGGAAACAGACAGACCTGCTCTTAGAGAAGGGAGAAATTGTGGAGGAGAGGGTCAATTCGAGTGGAGCCTGCTTGGCAGCTTTTTATCTAAGCAACAAAAGGGGGTAGGGGGTCAGCTCTCCTACAATTTTATAATCTTATTTCTATGTGGACTTTTGTGTTACTTTATTGTTTATGATCATTATTTGCTTTCAGTTAGATTATCCCCAGACACTGCTAAACTCCATATCCCTAAAGGAATAATAAAAAAAGGGAAAAAAGAATACTATTACCCTGGAGATGAAGTTATTATTGAGTGCTATGCTGGCTATTTTTTGGAAGGATCATCTAAGATTAAATACATTGGTGGAAAAAAATGGTTGCCTAATATTCCACGTTGCTATCTGAGTAAGTATTAATCCTTGTGAAAATGTAACATGCCAAATACTTTTCCATTGATATGAGGCTGCCTTCTTTTAAATATATTCTTTCATAGTGGTACAGAATCTAGACATTTTATCTCACAGTAGTGCATCAAAATTTAAAGGATTAGCTGGCCCTCTATGTAGTCACTTCAGAGTCTCCTCTACTACTTGATATAATGATCTAGGAAGAAGGTTGTTTATTCTGAGAGGCTGGAGAATCCATTTCTTTCACCATTCCCTCATAGGTGAACCTACCCCATCACGTCCCTGCCCTACTAGCTTTTTTACTTTTTTGTAATATTGTTTTTATTGAAAAGCAAACAAACACAAACAAAATGAGTCATTGGTTTTAATCCTTATGGCCAGTTACATACAAGTATATTTTCATCATATAAACATGTATTGAAGAATATGGCCAATGAACCTCTCCAGAAGGAGCTGTGAGTTACCGTAGGTTTGAGCACTTCTGTTTGGGAGCTAATAAAAGAAATAAACTGAAACCAAACTGTCTCAAGCATGTCATTTGTAGTTTCCCTTCTAGCTAGCTAACACTTTTGTATGATCTTGTCCTTTAGTGCCAGATGCCACACTCTGTCACACCATTTACAAAATGAACAGCCTTCTGTGTCCTTCTACACATGCACAGTAGTCAGAAGATTACAAACAAGTGACTTAGATAACAGATATTTGTTTCGCCTTTGAAAAAGAGAAAGCAAAGCTATGCCTGTGAGATAGCTCATTTGGTAGAACATACTGTAAGACTCTTACTCTCAGGATTGTGGGTTTGAGCCCCACATTGGACAAAAAGATTCCTGCATTGCAGAGGGTTGAACTAGATGACCCTTGTGGCCCCTTCCAAGTCTTTATTTCTGTGGATCTAAGACCACTTTCATTTCAACCTACTAGTGTAGCAGTTCTGATATGGTCTTGAACACAGATCACCAAAAACTTGTACCTTTGAGCACTCACACCAAAGATGAATTAAGGTCTCCAATATTTGGTAACCTCTCCAATATACAGGTGGAATGGAGTTGTCAATGTAATGTAGGCATACTGGAGTCCAGTGCCATCTATGAATAAGTTTCAGTGTTGATTCTTTAATTTTAGTGGAAATAGTTTTAAAAGGAGGTGTGTGTCCATTCACCCTCTGTGATACTCACATTGAGATCTGATTCCTAGAGTGATTTATCTACCATGTTTAAACTGAAAAATCAAGTATTTTATATGTATCTGTTGCTATCCCCTTCACATTTCTAGAACCAATTTCACACAGCTTCTTAAAACAGACTAAGGTATTTTGGTGCATCATGAGTTTAAAACCATTGTTTTATTACATTTATTTCCTACCTTTCATCTAAACAGCTCGAGGATGAGTATAGCTCTGTTTTCATGAAATGTGAGGATTTGTAAGTACTTATTTTTAATATGAGACTTGCAGCTTTAGTACTGTAAAAGCAAATTCTAACCCTAGCAAAGGGGGGGGGGAGAGAAAAAAAAAGATTTGGAATTAATGAGTCAAATAAAGTCTATGATTATTCTTTTAAACCTGTATGATTTCTTGTTTAGTAGGACATCCGGGTTGGCGCCTCCGGCAATGGTGGAATTCCTCTGATCGGGAGGAATTTGCTTTGTGGGAATCCGGGTCTGGCCGCCACGGTGAAGGCGGAGACCCATTAAAAATCACA
The DNA here is from genome assembly GCF_964106915.1 of Podarcis gaigeae. Classification (NCBI taxonomy): domain Eukaryota; kingdom Metazoa; phylum Chordata; class Lepidosauria; order Squamata; family Lacertidae; genus Podarcis; species Podarcis gaigeae. The sequence continues at coordinate 39,201,537 of NC_139682.1, read as the reverse complement.
GGCGGGTGAAGCCTGTGAATGTGGGATTCGGCGGGCACCTTTTGCACCTCCCCTACTCGCGGGGAAACCCGGTTTCGGGGATCCGGAGCGACGTGGGGTGAGGGGTGCAGGTGCTTCGAATCGACTGCTTCTTCCACGTAGCGAAGCCGTATAGCTGTTGCCGGAGAGCGCTGACTTTTTCCTGTGGACAATTTGACTTTAAAGCAACTACGAGTGAGTAGAGCGAAGTAGGAGAATTGGATTTTTTTTAATAGGATATTTATTAAGATTTTTTAAAGTATTACAATAAAAATGAAAAAAATAACAAAAATACAAAATAAAAATAGTTAAAAACACACAGATTTTCCATTGCTAATTTTCCTTTAGCTTATTTCCCGGACCTCCTCATACCTCCCTTTTTTGTATTCCACTTCAAATTGTTGGTTCAGCAAATCCTTACCATTAGATTTTTACCTGTTTATAACGTTTTTTCATATTCTCTTAAAGCATTACAGCTGGAAACCCCTTAATTTCTATCCAACATCATTCCAACATTCATTAATTTTACAATATTTCTGTAGATAGTCTTTAAATTTCTTCCAATCTTCTTCCACCGACTCTTCTCCCTGGTCTCGGATTCTGCCAGTCATTTCTGCCAATCCCATATAGTCCATCACCTTCGTCTGCCATTCTTCCAAAGTGGGTACATCATTTGTCTTCCAATACTTTGCAATAAGTATTCTTGCTGCTGTTGTGGTGTACATAAAAAAAGTTCTGTCCTTCTTTGACACCAATTGGCCGACAGTGCCCAGAAGGAAGGCCTCTGGTTTCTTCAGAAAGGTATATTTAAATACCTTTTTCATGTCATTATAGATCATTTCCCAGAAAGCCTTAATCCTTGGGCACGCCCACCAAAGGTGAAAGAATGTACCTTCAGTTTCTTTACATTTCCAACATTTATTATCGGGCAAATGATAGATTTTTGCAAGCTTGACTGGGGTCATGTACCACCTGTATATCATTTTCATAATATTCTCTCTTAAGGCATTACATGCCGTAAATTTCATACCTGTGGTCCACAACTGTTCCCAGTCAGCAAACATAATGTTATGTCCAACATCTTGTGCCCATTTAATCATAGCAGATTTCATCCTGAGTGTTCCATTTCAACAGCAAGTTATACATCTTTGACAAAATCTTAGTTTTGGGTTCTAACAGTTCTGTTTCTAATTTTGATTTTTCCACCTGGAAGCCAATTTTCTTGTCCAAATTATATGCCTCATTATCTGATAGTAATGAAGCCAATCTCGCACTTTGTTTTTTAGTTTCTCAAAACTCTGCAGTTTCAGTCTATCTCCCTCTTGTTCCAAAATTTCCCAATATTTCAACCATTTGGCCTCCATATTGAGCTTTTTCTGGGCTTTTGCTTCCATTGGTGACAGCCACCTTGGGGTTTTATTTTCCAATAAATCCTTATATCTTATCCAAACATTGAACAATGCTTTCCTGACAATATGGTTTTTAAATGCTTTATGTGCTTTAACCTTGTCGTACCACAAATATGCATGCCACCCAAAAACATTGCTAAAACCTTCTAAATCCAAAATGTCTGTGTTCTCAAGAAGCAGCCAGTCTTTCAACCAGCAGAATGCTGCTGATTCATAGTAAAGTTTAAAGTCTGGCAGGGCAAATCCACCCCTTTCCTTTGCATCAGTTAATATCTTAAATTTTATTCTGGGTTTCTTGCCCTGCCAGACAAATCTAGAAATATCTTTCTGCCACTTCTTGAAATAGTCTATCTTGTCCACAATTTGCAGTGTTTGAAACAAAAACAACATTCTAGGCAATACATTCATCTTTATAGCTGCAATTCGACCCAACAAGGAAAGCTTCAAATTTGACCAAATTTCTAAGTCTTTTTTCACTTCCGTCCAACATTTTTCATAATTATCTTTAAATAAGTTCCCATTTTTAGTGTCATGTTAATCCCCAGGTATTTCACTTTCTTAACCACAGTCAGACCTGTCTCATTCTAAAACCTCTCTCTTTCAATCAGTGTTAAATTTTTCTCTAAAACCTTAGTTTTTAACTTGTTCAGTTTAAATCCTGCCACTTGACCAAATTCTTGAATTAGTTCTAAAACCCTTTTAGTACTAGATTCTGGCTCCTGTAACGTCAATACTAAGTCATCTGCAAATGCTCTCAGTTTGTACTGTTTGGCTCCGACCTGTATACCTTTAACCAACCGGTCCCTTCTAATCATATTCAGCAGAACCTCCAGGACCGATATAAAAAGCAATGGGGAAATTGGGCACCCCTGTCGTGTCCCTTTTTCTATCTTAAATTCTTCCGTCACCACATAATTTACAATTAATTTAGCCTTTTGTTCAGAGTATATTGCACCTATACCATTTTCAAAACCTTGGCCTACCCCCATCCCCTGTATGTTCTTTTTCATAAAACTCCAAGAGATGTTGTCAAAAGCTTTCTCCGCGTCCACAAATATCAGAACTGCTTTGGTGTTTATATTCACTTCTAATTTTTCCAGGATATCAATTATGTTCCTCAAATTATCAGACAGATGTCTTCCCGGGAGAAAGCCCGCTTGATCTTTATGAATCTCTTCCATCAATACTTTCTTCAATCTCTTGGCCAAAATGTCAGCAAAAAATTTGTAATCCACGTTAAGTAACGATATAGGGCGGTAGTTCTTAAGCTGAGTCTTTTCAGTCTGTTTTCGGTATAAGTGTAATATACACCTCTTTCCACGATTCTGGTGCCCTTTTCCTTTCCAGAATTTCATTGCAGACTTCCTTCAAAGGTTGTAATAACCACTCTTTCAAATATCTATAATATCTAGAAGTCAGCCCATCCGGTCCTGGAGATTTGCCCAATTGCATATTTTGAATGGCACCTTCTACTTCCTGTTCAGATATTTTACAGTTCAACATTAATTTACTTTCTTGGGAAATTTTTTGTAATCCATTTGTCTTCAAAAATCTGTCTATGTCCATTTCTTTCTGTGGCCCTTGTGAATATAATTGTTTAAAATACCTCTGGAAACAATTTCTAATCTCAATTGGGTTATATATGTTCTTTCCTTCCACTTCTAAATTTGTAATAGTATTTAATTTTTGTCTTTTTTTCATTTGCCAAGCCAGCAATTTCCCACATTTATTAGCTGATTCAAATGTTTTTTGTCTCATTTGTTTAATTTTCCATTCTATTTCCTGATTCATCATTTCCATATATTGTACTTGATATAATTTTATTTCTCTCAAGATCTCCTGCGACTTTGGTTTTGCTCTCAATTTCTTCTCACTTTCTTTTATTTTCTCCAAAATTTTATCTTTCTTCTCATTTTGACTTCTCTTCTTTATTGCATTCTGTTGTATCAAAAACCCTCTCATAACAGCTTTGCTTGCATCACAGATTACTCTTTTTTCTACATTAGTATTCATATTTATTTCAAAATAATCTCTCAAAGTTTTTTGGGCCTTTTTATACACTTCATCTCTAAATAAGGTGTCATTCATCCTCCATCTGAAGGAGCCAGTTGATATTTGCTTCATCTCCATCCTTACAGTGTTATGGTCAGAGCATGTTTTTGGGCAGATTTCCACTTTCTTTATCTTTGGTGCTATTCCTCTAGTTACCCATATTTGGTCAATTCTAGTCCATGTCATCTTGGCTTCAGAAAAGAAGGTTCCCTCTCTTCCCAAGGGGTTCTTTATTCTCCAAATGTCCACTAAGTCCATATTGTCTGTCATCTCAAAAAAAGTTTTTGGTAGTCTACCATCCTTGGTAACTACCTGTCTTTGTGCCTTGTCCATGTTTGTAGACACTACTCCATTCATGTCCCCCATCAGAATCAGATTGTAATCCAAATAGTCCAATAAGGTCTCATGCAACTTTTTAAAAAATTCAGATTTCCCCTCATTCGGTGCATAAATCCCTACAATCAGAAATTTCTCTCCTTGAACTTGAATTTCAATTGCCAGGAATCTTCCTTGTTCATCTTTGAAAATTAATTTCCGTAATAATCTCTCCTTTGCATATATCACAACTCCTCTTTTTTTAACTTTGTCAGATGAGATAAACTCCTGTCCCAATCTCTTATTAATAAGTAATTTCCTGTGTAATCTTGTTACATGTGTTTCTTGTAGACAAATCAAGTCCAATTGTTCCTTTTTTAGTAAGTGAAAAACACTTTTTCTCATCCGAGGAGAGTTAAGACCGTTGCAATTCCAACTTAAAAGTTGCAGAGCCATGATGGGGTTACTTCGCTTTGCCTCCGACTGCACCAAGTGTCTGTTCTTGTTCTGTCAATGGTGTCTCTTTCTCTGGTCCGTGCAATCCAAAAGATAGGTTTGCTATGTCTAGTATTCCTTTTTCCAGTGCTCTTGGCTCTTCTCCGGATTCCACTTCTTTCTGTAGATCTTTGTGGTCTTTCAGAAACCTGTCTTTGTCGTTAACTGATCTTATTTTTATCTTCCTTTATATTTAAAGGATAGGCCTTGGGGAAATTCCCACCTAAAGAGAATTCTATTTCTTCTTAACAGGGCAACTAGGTCTCCGTAGGTAAGCCTTAAGTCCAAAAGATGTTTTGGAATGTCCTTAAATATCTCCACACTTGAGTCGTCAATTTCCAAAGTCCTTTGATAGTGCAGGTTCAAAATTTTGTGTCTCTCCTCTTTTGTTCGAAGAGTAATCAAGCAGTCCCTCACCTTGTTCCTCCTTTGTCCTCTTCCAAGTCTAAATGCACTCACTATCTTAAATTCTTCCTTCCCCAAGTCCTGTTGCCAAAAATCTGTAAATTCCTGTGTAAGAAAGTCAGCCAGATTATCTTTCTCACGTTCTGGTACAGCCCTGATTCTTAAATTTCTTTGTTTCTCTTTCAGTTCAATCATAGACAATATCAAACCGTGGTCCTCCAATTGCTTGTATACTGGTGGTATCTTCTCTTGAGTAGCAGTTGCAATATCTTTTGCTTCTTCAGCTATCTTTCGGGTCGAAGCAGATTCCTGTAATAATTTTTCAATAGACTGTGTATTGGTATTCACCTTCTGTCCCAAGTTATTAATGCTTGTAGTATTCAAATCAATTTTAACTGATGCTTCAGCTACTTGTTTATTTGTCTCAGCTACCTGCTTAGCTAAATTTTCCAAGGAGTCATTAATTTTTCCAAGTGCATGTGCCAAAACGTCTTCGGATGACATAACTTTTGGTTTGACCTGTGGAGGAGCAGCCCCTGATGTTCCAGATGCTCCAGATGTTGAAGCCCTTCACTCCTGCGCAGTGTCAGCCCGATAGTGTCTGCTAGACCTAGTAGTTTTTTCCTGCGCCAGCTCTAACTTTCCTCTCCCATCTGCCATAACACTCTCATGAGAATCCAAGGTCAATCCCACGGTTGAAAGTTTGTTTTGAAAAGGAATTTTCCTATAACCCAGTTGTTATTGTAGCAATGTCAATCCTCCTCAAGGGGGACACAGTAACAGCCGAAGCTTGCAACTTTTTAGAAACAAAGATAGTCCTTATGAGTCCCCCAATTCACTTAAAAACAAGTTTCAGTGCACTTAGACAGTTACTTTTAAACCAGGAGAAGTCCAGAAACACTGTATCTCTTTTGCAGAGCTAAGTCAAAAGTCCTCTGCTTACCGATAGGCTTTCCATTGAGTGGCCTTCTTTGTCTAGGGGCAGTCCGTTCCCAGGTTTTAGGCAGTGGATTTTAGCTTCCTTTCCCCCTTTTTTTGCAGGTAAATACAACTCAAATCTTCCCCCCTCCTCTCCTGCAATCTGGAGGGGAGACCGCTTTCCTGATGTTAGGATTTAAGTCTTTTTCCAAACGTCTTTCCAAGTTTCCGCTTTACAGTCTCTTTGCTTTGATCTGTTTACAAGAAGGGAAGGCAGACTTCCTGTTTATACCTTCCCGCTTCGGTGTCAAATTAACTTGTTCTTAGTCCTTTTAAATCCAATTTAATCCTACTCACAGGTAGTTGCTTTCAAAGTCCAATTGTCCCAGGAAAAAGTCAGCGCTCTCCGATAATGGCTGTGCGGCTTCACTCCACAGAAGAAGCAGTCGACTCTCAGCACCACGCCGCTCACCCTGTCCCGCTCCGGAGCCCTTAAAAGGGGTCCCTTCGCGAATTGGGGGGGGCAAATGGTGCCCGCTGAGTCCCCACATTCACAGGCTTCCCCCGCCTGTGACTTTTAAAGGGCCCCCGCTTTGCCGCAGCGGTAAGACCCAATCCCATGGAGCTGGTCCCTCCGAGACTCAGAGGGAATCCACCATTAATCGATGGCGCTGACCTGGAAGTCCCAGGAGAATTGGATTTTTAAACGTCTTAATTTGGCATCGAAACAGGAAGGTTCAATACAGGAAGTCCGCCTTCCCCTTTTGTAAATAGACTGAAGCAATGAGGCTGCAAGCTGAAGTCTTGGAAAGCCTATTGTAAAGGACTAAATTTCCATCGATAAAAAATATTTAACCCCCCTTGGAAGCAGGAGAAGAGGGGGGAAAGTTTTGGACTGAGTATGCCTGCAGGAGAGAGTTAAAATACCACCGCTCCGATCCTGGAAACGGGCTGCTAGCAGGACTGACGTTTTGGAATGTTCATTGACAGTGATTAGAACGTTCACTGACAGCTAGCTAAATAAGAGAAATACATTGTTTCCACTGTCTCCGTCTGCGCTTAAAAAAGAGTAAAAGTAACTGAAAACTGAAACTAAGTTTATTGTTTAAACTGTGTTTAAAAGGGGACATTACGGATTAATACAAATAGAAACTGTTTCCCCCTAGAGGAAGCTTTGGAAACTGTTACAAGAGCTGGGCTAGGGGAATTTCCAACTGTAAGATAAAAACTGTGTGACTGTGGGACTGACCTTGAATCCTTTAAGTATTATGGCAGATGGAAAGGAAAAAATAGACCAGTCAATTTCTGAAAAAACACTAAGATCTGGGAAGACTTGGCAGCAATTTAGGAGAGCCTCAACATCAGGCCCCCCTGCCTCTTCTGCGGCTGCACCAGCACATTCCAAATCAAGAGGAATGTTAACAGAAGAGGCCTTAGCGGTTGCATTAAGTAAGATAAATGATTCATTGGAACAGCTTAACAAGAAAGTGGATGTGGCAACTACTAAAATCGATCTAAATATAGAAAGTATAAATAATCTGGGACAAAAGGTGAATACCAACACAGAAACCATTCAGAAATTGATACAGGAATCTACTTTGATACGGCAGACCGAGGAGGAAGCTAGGGAAAAAGTTGTTGCTGTGGAATGTAAAGTAACACAACTGGAGAGAGAGAGAGAGTCCCAGCCCTACAGAGGCAACTTGATGACCAGAAGCTGACACTTTCTATGATTGAACTTAAAGAAAAACAGACCAATCTGAGGATCAGAGCTTTACCTGAACTGGAGAAGGAAAGTTTGATAGACTTTCTCACGCAGGAATTTGCTAACTTTTGGGACTTGGACTTGGGTCGAGAAGAGTTTAGAATTGTGAGGGCCTTCAGACTTGGAAGAGGAGGGGGAAAAAAGAAGAATAGAATAAGAGACTGTTTGATCACCCTTTGAACCAAAGAAGAGAGAGACAGAATTTTGGGTTGGCATTACCAGAAGACTTTAGAAGTACAACAGTCAAGAGTGGAAATTTTTAAAGACGTCCCGAAACATCTTTTGGATCTTAGGCCTAACTACGGAGATTTGGTTGCCCTGCTGAGAAGGAATAAAATCATCTTTAGGTGGGAGTTTCCCCAAGGTCTATCCTTCAGTTTCAAAGGAAGGAAAATAATAATAAGATCAGTAGAAGATAAAGCAAAGTTTTTGTATAATTACGAAGAAGATCTGCAGAAGGAACTTGGAAAAGAGCCAAGAGCATCGGATAGAAGATCACCAGATAGAGGACTAGAGCAAAGAGCATTGGATAGAACATCACCAAATAGAGGAATAGTGGATATATCAGTATTATCTTTTGGATTGGATCCCCCAGGTTGATGGACTATATGGAACTGGCAGAAATGACTGGCAGAATCCGAGACCAGGGAGAAGAGTCGGTGAAAGAAGACTGGAAAGAGTTTAAAGATTATTTATAGAAATACTGTAAAATCAATGAATGTTAGAAAAATGTTGGAATGAAGTTATATGGCTTTAGTAGAAATGTTATAAGGAACTAAGTACAAATAGATTACTAATGTATTAAAGGGGAAAAATAAGGTTAGAATATGTTAAGATAAATTATAGGACAGAAAACAGAGGAAGAAGAAAAGGAATTGCTGAAACAGTTAACTGAAGTGGAATACAAAAAGGGAGGTGTGAGGAGGTTGTTGAAACAAGTGAATGAAAGATAAGATATTGAAATTATTGGATGTGTTTTAAATTGTTTTTGTTTTTTGTTAGTTTAATGTCTTAGTGTAAGTGTTATGTAGTGTCTTTGCTTTTGTATTGTATTGTATTGTTTTAACTTTTTTTCTTTTGTAGTGTTTAAACTGTTAATAAATATTATTTTTTTAAAAAAGATTTCTTGATTAGTATAGGAAAAAGTTTAAAATGGCCAAGTTATATATGAGAGTACGTGCAGTAAGCGAAACATATAAACCAGTTGTGATATGAAATCCACCTTGAGCTGCAGTACTTTCTTATGAGACTGCCAGTCTGAATGAGTAGACTTTCGAGAAATAGTCTTACAATGTTCTTTTCTGAGAAGTTTGCTTATTAGAACCATTTCCCCTTCTTTTCTAGGTATTTTCCTGAGATTACTTATAGCTGGTATGTACCGTATTTTTCGAGCTATAAGACGCACCAGACCATAAGGCGCACCTAATTTTTGGAGGAGGAAAACAAGAAAAAAATATTCTGAACCCCAGAAGCCAGAAGAGCAAGAGGGATTGCCGTGCGAAGCCTCTTCAGGGTAGCAGGATGAAGGCTCCCCCTGCCCAGAAGAGGCTGCGCACTGCTAAGGCAGAAGCCAGGACAGCAAGCGGGGCTCCGTTCCTCCTGCTTCACAGTTGAGGTGCTTCGCTGAAGGGGCGCTGCGCAGCTCTCCCTCTCTATTCAGCGCCATTCGCTCCATAAGACGCACTCACATTTCCCCTTACTTTTTAGGAGGAAAAAAGTGTGTCTTATGGAGCAAAAAATACGGTAATTTATTGAAAATGAATGGGAGAAACAGGAAGATATATTAAACATATTTAAATACCAGTGTTTTGTACAATTTCAGATGCTTTTTACCAATAGCAAAAAATACTGGGGTCAGAGATAAGCATTTTGAAGTTTCACTTTTTGGAGAGATTTAAGTCCATGCTTAATTCTCCTTATTAAATTAAGTCCCCTGGTTTTCAAAAGGGAAAATTAAGCATGGATTAAAAATCAGCTCATGCCCCTAGAAGTTTCTCCCATATTTTTCTTTGCTAGACAGGACTTACGTTTTGTTGAATTGACTCTGAACATTGTGCACACCATTGGTGCTTTGTAAATCTTCCACATTTTATCAGTTTAGCACTGGTGCTCAGATATTTGCTCATCAATTGATGAATCTCATCCTTGGGTCCAAAATCTATATGTACATTGTAACACACACACACACACACACACACACACACACACACACACACACATGGTATTTACTGGTAATAATTTAAAATGATTTCTGGTACTAAATAGCAGTGTAGGCTATTTAGTACCAGAAATTTACCTTTACTCCATCATAATAATTGGTGTTTTTTTGTCTTGGAGTAACATGATCACCTAATGACAAATCATTGCATTTTATTGTTAACATTCAAGAGGTGTTATTATGCTTTGAGTAACATTTGAAGGACATTTTCAAAACTGTTTTTGAATTATGCATGAGTTTTCTTGGCCTCTTGTGAGCTTTTTTTAATAGGATAGTATGGTGTATTTTTCTTGTGTGTTTTTTTTCTTTTTCTTTTAGGATGCCTATTACCTATATTGATTGTTGGAACCAAAATGGTTTATCAGAATTTTTACTTAACAAGGTAAAACATCTCTTATTACTAAACTCCTCTTTTATTTTCTGTTTTCTGTTTCTAAATTTTTATTGAATTTTCAATTTTACATCTCAAAACAAAAATTTTCATACTATTTTATCTCCAATGACTTCCCTCCTGCTTCCATGGTTCATTTTGCTTGTCTATCATTCCTGCACATTTTACTTTAACCATTTTAATCAGTTCTCCACTCTTACATCACTCAAATATTCATTACACTGTTGAATTTATCTTAATGTTACCAGTGTTTTCAGCTGTATAAAATTACTTCCATATATTCAATAAATATTTTCCACTCTTCTTTGAATACATGTTCTTGCTCTCTTATTCTATGTGATAAACCTGCTAGTTCTGTGTATTCTAACATCTTAAGGTGCCAATCCTCCTTGCCTGGGACCTCCGTTGCTTTCCATTTTGGGGCTAACAAAACTTAAGCTGCCATTGTTGCATACATTAATAATTTTTTCTGGCACCTAGGAATTTCTGTCTGAACTATTCCAAACAGGAAGGACTCCAATCTTTTGGGGAAAGTTATTTTAAAAAATTTTTCAACTCACCGTAGATCATCTCCCAATATTATTTTACCTTTTTACATGTCCACCACATATGAAAAAATATTCCCTCCATTTCTTTACATTTCCAGCACATATCTGATTCTGCTCTATACATCTTCACCAAGCTGTTCGGAGTTACAGTGAGGGGGGGGAAGTATTTTATCCCCTGCTAAATTTTCCCATTCGCCCTCTGACAAAGAAATGACCAGTCCATAATTTTAATGGTAGGTTTATTGTGCCTGTGAGAGACAGAATAACAACATGAACACCCCCAGAAACCCAGAAGACAAAAGTCAGAGATTGATGTGCAGTATAATGAGTGAAATAAGTATTTGATCCCTTTGCAAAAGATGACTTGGTACTTGGTGGCAAAACCCTTGTTGGCAATTACAGAGGTCAGACGTTTCTGGTAGGTGGCCACCAGGTTTGCACACATCTCAGGAGGTATTTTGTCCCACTCCTCTTTGCAGATCCTCTCCAAGTCAGTAAGATTTCAAGGCTGATGTGTAGCTACTTGAACCTTCAGCTCCCTCCACAGATTTTCGATGGGATTAAGATCTGGAGACTGGTTAGGCCACTCCAGGACCTTAAATGTGCTTCTTCTTGAGCCACTCCTTTGGCTATTGTGATTAACTGTGCAATCCTGTACATGTCTACTCAGAAGTAAATCCCATTAAGTCCAATGTGACCTGCTCTTAGATAAATGGGCAGGGGGTTACAGTGAAAAGAAGGCCTTATGCATCCACAAAGCACTTCCATGAGGGAGAAGGAAGCCCATTTTCTGTAATTACTTTTCAAAGATAAATGCAGCATCTTTTAAAATTAAAAATAGTATTCTGTCTGCAATGATATTGTGGTTTTTATATTACGGTGTGGTGTGGTGGGTTGGGTTGGTTTTGGTTCCAATCCATTCCCACCAATTTATATACAATTATATAGGTTTTGCACCTTGTTTGGTACCTTGCTGCAGTTTTGGTCGCCTCACAACAGTGGAATACTTCTATACAGATGACCCCCCTGAGACATGGAACAAGTATATAGGTGGAGCTCTCCATTGAGCCTAGAGAAGTGGAGAGGCCTAGATTGGTTAGCTGAAAGAGTGGGTTGACCATACTTCCATTCTCTGACAGGGCAAGAACAGAGAGCAGAGAGATGCAGCAGAGCACAACAGCTACCAAAGAACTTAGTTTGCAGCCAAAGAGTAAAGTAGCAGTGGCCAGTCCTAACCTACTCAGCAATGACCTTTCAAGTGAAACATCCAAGAGGATAGCAGTACAAGGAAAATTGGGCCATCCCCGCAGCTTCAGAAGCAAATCAGTGTACTAGGTAGACTCAGCTTATTTCTGCCCTTTCTTTTCCTTCCCTTTCTTTTAACTTTAATACCCCTATCACCCTTTACTTATGTGTTAAATGAGAGAGGCAGTATTCTGTTTAGGGTGGTCAGCAAAGGCCACCGCATCATCAGTATTAGTAGGCTTCCATAGTGCTGCATCCCATAATAACTGTGTATGGCTCCCTCATCTCTATGAACTCAGCATATGGTCTCTGGAAGATATGTGCTCCTACATATATATTTTTAATGAGAAAAAGCAATAAAGGGACATACGATGCAACAGCACATTCAAAAAGATACCCAATTTAGGGCCATATTTATCTTAAAAATCAAATAATAATTGTATCTGTGATCTGATCTACTTCCCATCTTTTAACATGTGTCTGAATTTAAATTGTGTTAAAGCCAAAATTCTTTTTGCTAATCTTTAGCTAATGCTGCATTTCCGCACTCACATTCAGTAAATAAATGTGCAAAGAAATACAGGTACCTCGCCAGTTACATTCCTGAGTACCACATGTACAGTGGTGCCCCGCAAGACGAACACCTCGCAAGATGAAAAACCCGCTAGACGAAAGGGTTTTCCGTTTAGGAGGCGCTTCGCAAAACGAATTTCCCTATGGGCTTGCTTCGCAAGAAGAAAGCCCATAGGGAAATCTCCGGGGACCTCTTTTAAATGCTAGCGGGGGGGAGCAAAGCCTTTTCCCCCCCTCCGGCCTTCAGAAGAGGTCCAGGAAGGCCAGCGGGGGCCGAAAGGCTTTGCTCCCCACTGCCAGCATTTTAAAAGCAGTCCGGGATAGCAGGGAAGCGCTTCCCGCTATCCCGGAGGGCTTTTGAAGGCAGGCAGGGGGAGCAAAGACTTTTGCATTTTAAAATCGCCCCGGGACAGCGGAGGAATTCTCCGCTGTCCCGGGGCGATTTAAAAGCCCCCGGACGGCTTTTGAAGGCAGGCGGGGGGGAGCAAAGACTTTTGCCCCCCGCCCGCCTTCAGAAGAGCTCCAGGACCTCTTCCAAAGGCGGGCGGGGGGCAAAAGTCTTTGTCCCCCCTGCCTGCCTTCCCGGGGGCTTTTAAATCGCCCCGGGACAGCGGAGAATTCCTCCGCTGTCCCGGGGCGATTTTAAAATGCTGGCGGGTGGCAGTGCTGCCGCCCGCCAGCATTTTAAGATCGCCCCGGACAGCGGAGAAGTCCTCCGCTGTCCCGGGGTTTTAAAAATGCTGGTGGGCAGCAGCGAAGGCTTCACTGCCGCCCGCCAGCATTTTAAGATCGCCCCGGGACAGCGGAGAAGTCTCCGCTGTCCCGGGAAGGCAGGCGGGGGGGAAGCAAAGACTTTCGCCCCTTGCTGGCCTTCAGAAGAGGTCGGGGGACAGACTGTCCCCGGACCTGGTCTGAAGGTGGTTTCCATAGGAACGCATTAATTGATTTTTAATGCATTCCTATGGGAAACCGTGCTTCGCAAGACGAAAAACCCGCAAGACGAAAAGACTTGCGGAACGAATTAATTTCGTCTTGCGAGGCACCACTGTATATATGAAATGACGTATAGTGGGGAATACCATATAAAAAGCCTGTAAATACCCTTTAGACTCCACCACAATCGCTCCTTCCTAACCTCCTTTCTCAAACTCCTGCTGTCTACAGGGCTCAAAGGTTGGTGCAAAGGCACCTGGGATTGCTAGACATCTCCCCACTCTTTCTTGCACCATTTTTGCCACTTTACCCACTCTTTTCTGGCTGTTTCTGCCCTTTTTGTGGTTTAAATCTTTTTATTTAATTATTTCCTGGCATTGCATGTATACGCGGTTGGGCATGAGTGAAATGTGCATAAATGGGGTGATGCTTGTGTGGTATGACAGTTCACACAGTAAACTGCAATGTCCCGCAAACCTGTGCCTATAATACACATAGTTACAGGAAAGTGCCTATTTCAGATTCCACTTTTCAACATTTTAGTAATGAATGTGAAAATTCTATAAACACAACTATAAGTTAAAGAGTAGATATTTGCTTCAAGTAGAAGAATATGGGCCAGACTAAAACCTATATGCAGGTGCTTATTAGCACAGTCCCAACGGCTACTTCAGAAGGGAATTATTGAGAAGCAAGAAGAGTGCTCCTTTGCTCACCACTGCTCTGATTTAAATGGCCCCCAAAGTATGCGCTGGGGCCAGAGATACGTTGCAGAGAAGCAGAAGGCTTAAGCAGTCTTCTCTGAAAAGCTGAAATGGGTTGCTAACATGGTGCCCTTCAGATTGTTGGACTACAACCATTGTCATTTATGACCAGGGATGGCCTATCCCATTTCACCACATGGGACAAAAACAGAATGTGCTTTTCTGTGCCCCCTGCCACACCCTCCCCACTTCTGCTGCACACTGTAATGCTCTCACCCCCAGTCATGCTGAACTCATTCCACAAGGCTTTGTCGCTTTTCTTCTCCAGGGGTGAGGAAGAAAAGTGAAGCGACACACCAGAATACCCTCCTCTCTCCAATCTCAGCAAAAGTGGGAGCAAGTCTGCAAGGGCTTGATGCTTGTCTTCTCTGTCCCAGGGACTGGGGAGAGAAGCTGCAATGCAGCATGCTGGAGTGCTCCCGACATCGGCCCTTTCAGTGTTGGGACACCACCTCTTGTGCTTCTTCCACCTGACACAGCCACTTCACCCTGCCTCATGGGCAGGCCAGCTCTGTTTATAACTACTGCCTGTGCTGCCTGGGACTTATGGAAGCTCTAGTCCAACAACATCAGGAGGGCACTGTGTTGGATTCTCCTGATCTAAAACAATAAGATTTCACTGTAAATTATGTTTCAGTTCTCCTATAAATTACTATGAATGACATCATATGTGCTTACTGTATTCATGTTTTGAAGTTGAAGTTGCTCCAAAGAACTCACTTCACCATCTTGGCCTCGCAACAGCCCTCGGAGAAAGCTGAAAAATAGATGCTTGCCCAAATCTGCCAAATGATCTTCATTGGTAATAATAATAATAATAATAATAATAAATTTTATTTATATCCCGCCCTCCCCAGCCGAAGCTGGGCTCAGGGCGGCTAACAACAATCAAAATAATCCAACATTCTAAAAACATTCATTATAAAATTAATTAAATTAAAATTAAAATCAAATTGATGGCGACCATTAAGCAAAATTCTGTGCAGATTGCCAGAGGAGCGGGTCAGGCTGCGCCGTGACCAAAGGCCTGGTGGAACAGCTCTGTCTTGCAGGCCCTGCGGAAAAATGTCAGGTCCCACAGGGCCCTAGTCTCTTGTGACAGAGCGTTCCACCAGATTGGAGCCACGGCCGAGGAAGCCCTGGCTCTAGCTGAGGCCAGCCTAACCTCTCTGTGACCTGGGATCTTCAGGATATTTTTATTTGCAGACTGTAAATTTCTCTGTGAGACATACCAGGAGAGGCGGTCCCGTAGGTACGTGGGTCCTAGGCCGTATAGGGCTTTAAAGGTTAAAACCAGCACCTTAAACCTGATCCTGTAGTCCACCGGGAGCCAGTGCAGCTGGTATAGTACCGGATGAATATGATCTCGCAGCGAAGACCCCATAAGGAGTCTCGCCGCGGCATTCTGCACCCGCTGGAGTTTCTGGGTCAGTCTCAAGGGCAGCCCCACGTAGAGTGAGTTACAATAATCCAGTCTGGACGTGACCGTCGCGTGGATCACAGTGGCTAGGTCAGGGCGAGAGAGATAAGGAGCCAACTGCTTAGCTTGGCGGAGATGAAAAAATGCCGCCTTTATTATAGCTGTAATCTGTGCCTCCATAGAGAGGGAGGTATCAAAGATTACACCCAAACTCTTAACGGACGATGCTGGCACTAATTGCACCCCCGCAAGAGATGGGAGTTGCCGCCTCAATCCCATATCGCTCCGTCCCAGCCAGAGGACCTCTGTCTTCGAAGGATTTAACTTCAACCGGCTTCCACGTAACCATCCAGCTACAGCTTCCAGACATCTGGTCGGTGTGTCTGGGGCCGAGTCAGGATGGCCGTCCATCAACAGATAGAATTGGGTGTCATCGGCATACTGATGGCAACCCAGCCCAAAACTCCAGACAAGCTGGGCGAGGGGGCGCATAAAGATGTTAAAAAGCATCGGGGAGAGAATCGCACCCTGAGGTACTCATAGAATCGTAGAATCATAGAGTTGGAAGAGACCACAAGGGCCATCGAGTCCAACCCCCTGCCAAGCAGGAAACACCATCAGAGCACCATCTGAGCACTCCTGACATATGGTTGTCAAGCCTCTGCTTAAAGACCTTCAAAGAAGGAGACACACTCCACACACCAAGAAGTGGCGCGATGACAATTCCCCCCCAAGCGCCACCCTCTGTCCCCGACCAGAGAGAAATGACCGCAGCCATTGAAGGACTGTGCCCTGTATCCCCACGTCGGCAAGGCGGTGGTCCAGGAGTTCGTGATCGACCATGTTGAAAGCTGCTGACAGGTCTAGAAGAATCAGCAGCCCCGACCCGCCTCGATCCAGCTGCCTGCGGAGATCATCTGTTAGGGCGACCAGAGCCGTCTCGGTCCCATGACCAGCGCGGAAGCCGGACTGGAATGGATCGAGAGCCCATGTTTCATCCAGAAACCTACCAAGCTGTTCAGCAACCGCTCTCTCAATCACCTTACCCAGGAATGGAAGATTCGAAACCGGGCGGTAATTGGATAGATCTAAGGAATCTAATTATGTTTTCTTTAAGAGCGGATGTACCACTGCCTCCTTCAGTTCCCCTGGGAATATCCCGGTGCCAAGGGACAAATTGATATCACCCAGGGAGGCCTGCACCTCGCCTGGACACGCTCTAATCAGCCAAGGCAGGCACGGGTCAAGAGGACAGGTGGTGGGCTTTCCAGCTTGGAGGAGTCTGTCCACATCGGCTGGGGATATCCGGTCAAAGTGGTCCAATACTGGACCCGAGGACAGTCGAGGGGCCTCCAGTTCCTTTATTGTATCCAAATTGGCAGGGAGGTCATGGCGGAGCAACAGGACCTTCTCCACAAAAAAGCTCGCAAATGCCTCACAGCTGTGTGTCAAATTGTTATTTAAATTTGGCTGTCCTTCAAGGGACATTAAAGACCTAATTATACTAAATAATTGCGCCGGGCGAGAGCTAGCAGAGGCAATGGAGGCCGAGAAGTAGGAATTCTTAGCGGCCTTCACTGCCATCTTGTAGGTTTGCATAAAAACCCTATAAGATGTTCTTGAGGCTCCATCACGGGCACCCCGCCATACTCGCTCTAGCCGTCTGAGGTCCCGCTTCATTTTCCGAAGCTCCTCGGTAAACCAGGGAGCCCGGTTTCTGCGGGGTCGCAGAGGGCGCCTAGGTGCGATCTCATCGATGGCTGCTAGGAGCTGGATATTCCAGCTCTCAACAAGCTGAGTCAATGAGTCGCCAGGGGGAGCAAGGTCCCATCAGCCTCTGCGGGCGAGCCCAAATTGGCTCGCCACCTAAGCAGGGTGGGGGTGGAAAATCAATCCTGGCTTTCAGAGCGTAGGGATCAGACCATGGCACCTTCATCGAAGGAGACATGATCACATCTATACCGGCGCCAAAGATCAAATCCAGCGTGTGGCCTGCTTGATGTGTGGGCCCCGAAACAAACTGGAAGAGCCCTAGTGTCGCCATGGAAGACACCAGGTCCAGAGCCTGTGAGGAGGGAATGGCATCAGCATGGATGTTGAAGTCCCCCAATACCAATAGGTTAGGGAACTCCAAGGCCCAGCCGGCCACCGCCTCCAGCAGGCCTGACAGGGTGGCTGCTGGTGCGCTAGGTGGCCGGTACACCAGCCAGACAGCCAAGCTAACCTCGGAGCCCCACACTAGGCCAACACATTCAATGCCGGGAATCGATGGCGATGGTAGAGCCCTGAAAGAACAATCTTCTCGGATTAATAATGACACCCCTCCCCCCCGGCCCACAGTCCGCAACTGGTGGAGGACAGAGAAACCTGGGGGCGCCATCTCTCGTAAGGTAACAGTTTCCCCTTCGCGCACCCAGGTCTCCGTCACACAAGCCAGGTCAACCCCGTGCGAGGTGAAGAAGTCTTGCAGGGTGGCGGTTTTGTTGCCTATAGACCTGGCATTGCACAACACCAGTGACGGAGGTGAGTAATCCTTGCTCACCCTACCTTCGTCCCTCGGGATGGGGCGCAGATTGGAAGGGGTACGAGCATATCCGTATCTCGATCCCCTTCGCCTATGACATCTGCCCCCACCGCCATACCTCCCTCGCCCCACTACAGTAGCAATCCCAAGCCTCAAACCAACCTCCATTTACAAAATAGAAAAACAAATCAAACCAAAAACAATTGTACCAACAAAACAAATCCCCACCCCACTCACTATCCAACCCCAAACCAACATAAAACGGAACAAAATAAAAATACATGTATACAGACCACCGTTCACGGTGGTACAACAAAGTAAAAAGTCAAAACCCCTTTAAAACACTTTAAAATATATAAAAACATTTTTAACATTTGCTGCAACAACACCAGCGTTCTTAAAACTGTAGCGGTGGCGAGTGTGGGCCCCGCCCCCTGGGCCAGGTGGAATCAGCCTGAGGAGGGAGCGGCCTTCCCCAACTCATAGTGCAGCAGCAGCAGTGGTGTCCCAGTGCCTCAATGAGGCCTCTTAAGCTGTGGCGGTGGTGAGTCAGTCAGGGCCCCACCCCCTGGGCCAGGTGGAATCAGCCTGAGGAGGGAGCGGCCTTCCCCAACTCACAGTGCAGCAGCAGCAGTGGTAAGCAAGAAAATATTTCTAGATACTGGAAAATCTACCAATTCCTGGCAAACTTCCAACCTCAATTAAATATTTTTTGATACTTTAATTCACCTGATACTTAAAATGAGGAACTACTTCACAGAAATATTTCATAAAATTGAAAAAATTATGTTCTTTGCTTACAGTCCTAGATAGGGACAGAAGGACTTCATTTGTGGTTCAAACTGAGATCCATTAAGTGTGGCATTTTGTTATTAGAAGCAGCCAGCTCACAACCACAGTTTTAGAATGGTAGGCATCCCTTATTGCTTGTCCTCAGCATCTGTACTTAAGAGTTCTTCGTAGTCTCTATACAGTCCATTGTGTGGGTTCTGTGCCCAGAGCAGTATTAAGAACTTTCTAGAGCAGGTACCTTTCAGATGCTTTGGACTGCAAGTCCCTATTCCATGACCCTTGGTTGTGCTGGCTAGGGCTGATCAGAGTTGGCATCAAAGAGTCAGGAGCAGACCAGTTTGGGGGAAAGTTGGGCTCCTAAAAACATTTTGGTAGGTCTGCTTCCATTCCACATTTTGGTAGGTATGCTCCCATCCCCCTCAGTTCCTTATTGGCCACTGCAGTGGTTGCATCTTTGAAACTTTATCACCCTTCCCCCATTCCTCTTTATAAAAAAAACAAACTTTATTCTGTTTTATTTTCTCTTCTCTCTATACAGTACTTCCCCTTTCAAATTTTGTATTTTATTTCATCTCTAGGATCTCTCTAGACCAGTACTAATTTTCTAGAAAAAACAGTGCTGGAATTCACCACAAACACCTCCCTCGTTCTCTTAGAATGGCACCCACGTGAGAGGTTCCAGAACTGAGTTCTGTTGAGTTATGGCTATAAAAACCCCTGCTCTAGACTATCTGAGACATCTTAGTGCTCCTCCAGAACCTGCCCCCTTTAAATTTTGTAAATATTTTTTTGCCATGCACGTAAAGCTGAATGCACACAAGTTGCTGGCTTACTGTGCATGCCCAGACAGATGTTTTAGTTGTCTGGCTGTTTTAAATGACAGGTAAATCATAATGGGTTTTGTTGATGTTCAGCTGCTTCTTTCAAAGACTTTGCATTTTAGAAAGTTACAAATGTCACTGTATAATGATATTTCGTATTTGAGATGGGTTTTCTTTTCTTTTCAGGCACTTGATTAAACGAGCACTTCCTAAAAGCTACAAGGGATAAATTGTAAATTTCTGAAGATAATTATACACTTACATGAATCAAAGACTTTAACGTTGAATTTGTATTATATATTAATTTACAAGAAATAAAGCATATACATGAATATAAGATCATAAATCTCATTTTTAAAAATAGATTCTGTACCTAGTGGTGACTGATACTCATGGAACAGTAGGCAGGGAAATCAACATATTCAGACATATTCAGATACAGTATATAAACAGCCAAACCTGTGTGTGCTACTTTAAACAAATAAGCAGTCTTAAATAAGCTTTTGGGTTTTTGCATGTGGCCGATCTATGGCAGCTGTTTCTCAAGAAACCATTGGGGTGGTTGTGTGTGGAGAGATTAGATACAGTGGTACCTCAGTTTATGAACTTAATCTGTTCCGGAAGCCCGTTCTTAAACTGAAACCGTTCTTAAACCAAGGTGCACTTTCCCTAATGAGGCCTCCCACCGCCGGTGCCCTTCCACCGTTCGGATTCCGTTCTTAGACCGAGGTAAAGTTCGCAAACCAGGACACTACTTCTGGTTTTGCGGAGTTCATAAATCGAATTGTTCGTAAATAGGGCTGTTCTTAAACCGAGGTACCACTGTAATGCATTTTTGCCTTCCTTGTTTGCCTTTTTTGATGTTTCGGAGGGTTTTCCCAGGTTTTTTTTCATCATTTTGGGGTCCTATTTCCATGGTTGGGAACACACTAACAATTTCCTCATAGCAATCAATGGAAATTGTGAACTCCTGTAAATGCTTGCCTAACAAACAATTTCATGAGAAAACATAGTGTTCGGATATCAAGACCTGATTGCAGTTGCTTAGATACACTTCCATGCTACGTGCTTAAAAGTCATGTGTTGCCATCTGGTTGGATAGTAAACTTAATCCTCATATTGAAACTTTAAAATTATTATTTAAGTAACACCATCAATGTTTACGATACTCTACTGAGTAACAAGTAAAAAAGGACTGGTCCTGGAAGCCTACAAAATCTGAGCGTGCTGAAGAAAACAAAGGTTCAGATATAGGGAAATTCAGACAAATTCAGATGTAACTATCCCGGCTAAATAAGTCACGGTTTGTTAGATTTAGAATGTGCATCATATCTGCACACTTCCCTACTTCATCTTCGCTTTGTTGCACACTGACTTTGGTTGTCAAATCATGCTTTGTTAAAGCCACAATTTCCCATTACATCTGGGAGAGGTAGCAATTAAAAGTGGATAGCAACAGTCAGTCAGCCAGCCACTAATTATTCATCATTGCATCAAATATTTATGTAGGCAGTAATAATTGTTATGGATTTAAGGACTTTCTTTAAAGAAGCTTCTCTTTAAAGAAGCTGTTGATACATAGTCCTGTTTACAGCTGCTCCTAATACAACTGTATTTCCTGCAGACTCTGTACTTCCTGTTGCTTCTACTGTTTTCTAGAGAACAAGCTTGAGTCAAGTCCACCCATCTCTGTCTACCCCTTCTCTCTATGTTGCTTCTACTACATAAACATCCCATAGGCTAACAGCACACTGTCTCTTTTTTTATTCCAACTGTGCTTACATTCAAATGAGGAAAGGCTTAGCTGGGAGAGAGGAAAGCAGTTTGTGTTGATTTATCTGAGAAATTCTTTCTGCGGGATATGGGGGAAATGCAGCACTTTGACAATCCTGGTTGTTGTATATGGCTATGGTGTAATAGATTTCTGTTGCAATGCATAACAATTCTGGATTAAAAAAATTAACTAATCTGGTACGCAGGCTGAGACCCTATCTGCCTGCGGACTGTCTTGCCAGAGTGGTGCATGCTCTGGTTATCTCCCGCTTGGACTACTGCAATGCGTTCTATGTGGGGCTACCTTTGAAGATGACCCGGAAACTACAACTAATCCAGAATGCAGCAGCTAGACTGGTGACTGGGAGCAGCCGCCGAGACCACATAACACCAGTCTTGAAAGACCTACATTGGCTCCCAGTACATTTCTGGGCCTTCTTGGTAGTGGCACCCGCCCTGTGGAACACCCTCCCACCAGATGTCAAAGAGAAAAACAACTACTGTACCAGACTTTCAGAAGACATCTGAAGGCAGCCCTGTTTAGGAAAGCCTTTAATGTTTGACGGACTATTGTATTTTAATATTTTGTTGGAAGCTGCCCATAGTAGCTGGGGAAACCCAGCCAGATGGGTGGGGTATTATTATTATTATTTATTATTAACAAATGCTTTAAATTAATAAATCATCACTGGATGGTTCTTCTAAATTATTCCTCCCCAGCCACTCTCTCAATACAAAGTTTGTATTGAAAATCAGTAAAATGTCAACCTTGAAAGACTGATAAAACAAAAGACAATGTCAGCTTCAATATATCAAATAGAAGAGCCGAAGCAGCAATAACCAAAAGACAAATACTTGTTCAAATAGAGATGGCTCTCCAGTAGCCCAAGTGTCTCCCCCTAAACACCCCCCAAAAGATGGGTCCTGGCAGATTTCTGCAACAGATATGAAGTTACATATTTGACTAGTCATAAGCCACAAGCAGCACCCCACAATACTGGAATAATAATACCGGGCTGCATTATATAGCTGTCATAAACCACATTTTCTCAGCCACGTCTAGACCCTCTCTTCAGCCTGTCACATGGCGTAGTAAAACTCTGCATTGCACTGTCTAGGATTTTTTTTTTAATTGATTTTTAAAACCTCAAAAAGCAGGAGGAACCATATTTTCCCCACTCAATAATACTTCGATGTGAGAGAGCATGATTTCTACACTTTTTTCAAAGTGACGGCACAGTCCACCAACATGTCACAGATGCGATACAATCCTGGATTTTCCCCGTTGTCTTTCGCAAGCAAGCTGTCGTCCCTGAGGTAGGGAGGAATAAAACGTAGCGAAAAAGTACAGTCTGCAAAGGATCCATCCGGCATTCTAGGTGGGAAATGCTATAGGGGGAAAACAGGGAAAGCGAGCTGAACAGCGACCATCGCGCGTCGCTCCCCGCAACGCGGCCCTTCACCGAACGCTTTTACGCCACTCGCCCGCGCAGTCGTGAGCCTGCCTTCTCTTCGCTGTCGCCGCTCAGCGTTATGCAACGGCCGTCCTGGGGGCTTCTGCTGACTCGCCGTCTCTTGGGGATGTCGATGCTGCTGCTGCTGCCTCAGGGAATGGTGGGTGAGTACTGTACGAGGAAGCCAGGCGAGTGACGACGGAGCCTCTAGCGGCCTCTGAGCCTCCTTTCTCCCCGCCACCTGCCCCTTCCCCTCCCGCCCGCTCGCGGCGCGCGAGTGGGCGGGTCTTTCCAGGCGCCTGAGGTAAACGCGGATGTCCCCCCGCAGCCCGCCAGGTGGCGCCGAGGTGTCCGTACTCCTCAGCCGCGAGGCGGTTGCGCGCCGCCCGCCGCGTCCTAGGCTGCGGCCTCCGTCGGCAGAGCCAATTGGACTGCCCATCCTCCCAAGGGGACTTTCTCTGCCAGGCGGCCTTTCTTACTCCCGAGGAAGCACGCATGGGGAAGACCTTGGTGCCTCCCAGAGGGGTCTTTTAGAGCCATTGATACAATAATAGTGCATTAGCGGTGGGGTTGTAATACTTTATTCTGTGGTGCTTCACTAACTCATTATATAGAGAGAGATAGAGATATGTGTGTATATATATATATATATATGCAGGTTTTGGTGTCCTCGGGTGTCTTCCCGTGTAAAAGTTGGGGTGTCTAGGCGACGTTTCGACGAGGTCTCACTCGTCATCTTCAGGCTGGTGCTTTCGGCTTCTTGTTACTTCTTGTTCCAGTAACAAGAAGCCGAAAGCACCAGCCTGAAGATGACGAGTGAGACCTCGTCGAAACGTCGCCTAGACACCCCAACTTTTACACGGGAAGACACCCGAGGACACCAAAACCTGCATTCCTGTACCCGTGAAAATCTACGAAAGCATATATATATATATATATATATACACACATATCTCTATCTCTCTCTATATAATGAGTTAGTGAAGCACCACAGAAAATATATATATATATATATATATATATATATATATATATATATATAGACACACACACAACCGAGTTAGCTGCAACGCATAGGTCAGTTAGTTAACTATTTTTATTTATTTATTTACTTACTTGATGGGGGGCAGCTGTAGAATGAAGAACCTAAGGTTAATATCAATACATAAAATCATGAACAAGACAAGACAAAACAAACTGTGCAGGGTCTTTATACCTAGTTGCTTATCTAGCTAAGCGTTTTGAGAGCACCTGGTGATCCACCAGAATTCAGGATTTCAGGGCTTTCCGGTGGAGGGAATACCACCAGTAGCATTCCACCTGCCAGTACAATTCAGTGAACAAAGGGGGAGATCTTTGCTGGCAGAGTGACACAAGTGGCACGCTGTCAGCAGAAGGAGCCACCAGAAATGTATTCACTCAATCTACACACACACACACACACCAACCTGGCATAGGGTGATTGTGGATTGCAGCCCATAAATTGCAAAGCCTATAAATTCTACCCAGGATATTTGGCAACATGAGAAATAAAACTACCCCAACAAAAAAATGAGATTCATGTTTCCATTACATCACATCTAAAATAAGACTTTCTATTCTTGACATGGCACAGATACCAAAGTGCATCTGGCTGCAGCCTTTGTTATTTGTGTAAGTGAATCAGATAATCTCAGATTAATGGTGTGTGAGCCTTTCCTGGTCATCTCTGTAAAAAAGAGTGCTTTTTTCTGGTGGTACACAATGGTACGTAGTACCACCACCTTTGGGGGGGGGGGGAGAGGAGGTCTCTCAGACCCCTGTCAAGAGTATCACACCTCATTCACTAATCTGGGTAAATGCAAGGCGCGTGCCCATGTCCTGGCAGAATGTTGGATTCATTCCTGGCTAATTTATGGGTTCATTATTTTATGATAGTGTATGTATGTGCTTCATGCCTACCTGTTATTGCATTTTACTATTAGGAGGGCCCAAGATCTGTATGTATGTATTTTACTGCTTGTCAACTGCTACAGAGGTTTTAGCTTGAGAAGTGTTACAGAGAGTAAAGAGACATGTTCTTTATTTTCTGTGGAAAAACTCCAGTTGAAAAGCGTTAGCTGGAGGATTTTTTTTAAGGGAACAGCTTAAGATGGTTTTGTCCTAGACCTGCGGCAGATGTAAAAAAAAAAAAATCTGTGTCAAAGGTGGATTGACGACTCATTGGGAAGGATGAGGATCCTGGGTTCCTCCATTCCACTGACAAGCTGCCAAAGAGACCTGAAACTGTGCTAGACTGAGAGCTGGTAATTACAGTGGTACCTCGCAAGACGAAATTAATTCGTTCTGCGAGTTTTTTCGTCTTGCAAAGCGCGGATTCCCATAGGAATGCATTGAAAATCAAAAGGAAATCAACTTGCAAGACGTTGTTGTCTTGCGAAGCAAGCCCATAGGGAAATTCGTCTTGTGAAGCAACTCAAAAAACGAAAAACTCTTTCATCTTGCAAGTTTTTCGACTTACGAGGCATTCGTCTTGTGAGGTACCACTGTAATTTCTTCTCACTGGAGAAAGCCATCCCACCTCAGAAAAACTAGTTGCTAAGGATGGCACAAACCAACAAGGTTTAGGACCACCACCACGAACCTTGCAGAGCTTGTCACAGGCTGGGAGGCCTGGGATGTTTGTGACATGACAGTGTAAGTGTGGTAAATTTGAAATTAACAAGAACTGTGTAAGAACATCAGAGCTAGTTTCACTGGAGCTTGCAGAAGAGAAGATTAAGGATATTGAGTCCTCAGTGTGAAAGGTGTCTGCTAATACACACTGTTTAATGAACTCAACTTAAAACACTTTCACTGCATTGTCAGTGTTTTTCTTTCATTATTGTTTGTTATAATTATCCCATATTTAGTTTTTTAGAACAAATATAGTGAAACTGTAAACAGGATTTTTACTTCCAAAGGCTTATGTGTCATATTAATCTTTGTCTTTTTATGTGAATCCAGAGACCTGTGATCTTGACGATTTACCAATATTTCCCTTTTCTGAGGTCAATATCTTTATATATGACCACTTCGCAGTATATGAATGCAAAGAAGGTGCTGTAAGACTGCATGATAAAACTAACACAACTACATGTATTAACGGTTCCTGGACACCGTTGTCAGACCCCTGTCATGGTATGTGTTGCTCTAAACATGTTCGTTTATTTTGGTGATTTCTAAAAAGTTACTCTAATGCTTTAAACATAAGAAATATCAAGCTTCTCTTAATTTGTGGTTGTGATCGTACCCACACTTACTTAGAAATAAACTCTAATGAAATAAGAAGAAGTAGATTGCTGGAAGAAATATCAACAACCTCAGATATGCAGATGTCACAACCTTGATGGCAGAAAGTGAGGAGGAATTAAAGAACCCTTTGAGGGTGAAAGAGGAGAGCACAAAATAAGGTCTGAAGCTCAACATCAAAAAAATTAAGATCATGGCCACTGGTCCCATCACCTCCTGGCAAACAGAAGGGGAAGAAATGGAGGCAGTGAGAGATTTTACTTTCTTGGGTTCCATGATCACTTCAGATGGTGATAGCAGTCACAAAATTAATAGATGCCTGCTTCTTGGGAGAAAAAAAATGACAAACCTAGATAGCATCTTTAAAAGCAGAGACATCATCTTGCCAACAAAGGTCCGTATAGTAAAGCTATGGTTTTCCCAGTAGTGATGTATGGAAGTGAGAGCTGGACCATAAAGAAGGCTGATCGCCGAAGAATTGATACTTTTGAATTATGGTGCTCTTGAGAGTCCCATGGACTGCAAGAAGATCAAACCTCTCCATTCTTAAGGAAATCAGCCCTGAGTGCTCACTGGAAGTACAGATCCTGAAGCTGAGGCTCCAATACTTTGGCCACCTCATGAGAAGAGAAGACTCCCTGGAAAAGACCCTGATGTTGGGAAAGATTGAGGGCACAAGGAGAAGGGGACGACAGAGGACAAGATGGTTGGACAGTGTTCTTGAAACTACCAACATGAGTTTGACCAAACTGCGGGAGGCAGTGGAAGACAGGAGTGCCTGGCATGCTCTGGTTCATGGGGTCACGAAGAGTCGGACACGACTAAACAACAACAACAAAGACAGCAGGTGACAGAAATGGTGGCCAACTCATGCCTGGGGCCTGCAGGACCCCTTTTTTGTGGGGAATATTTGTACTCAAGATGGCTTTGTTTTCTTGTGCTCTCAACATGCACTCCAGACTATTTCTCTCTGCACATCAGTGCAGCGTATTTACCAGACTCCCAACATTTCTATACAAGTTTTGCCTATTTGCTAAATTGTTCAATATTTTTCTAGGAATTTCTTGTGCAGTTCCTCCAAGTAGTCTTGATGGCTCTCACAATGGGACTGGGACTTATCCTTAAGAAATAGTGATAAAGGCACAAGATATCGGTCATGATATTTTGTTTGCTGACTGGGAACAGTTATGGACCACCGGTGTTAAATTTACGGCATGTAATGCCTTAAGAGAAAACATAATGAAAATGATTTATAGGTGGTACATGACCCCAGCCAAGCTTGCAAAAATTTATCATCTGCCCAATAATAAATGTTGGAAGTGTAATGAGACTGAAGGTACTTTTTATCACCTATGGTGGACCTACCCGAGGATTAAAGCCTTTTGGGAAATGATCTATAATGAAATTAAGAAAGTCCTAAAGCGGACTTTTCCTAAAAAACCTGAGGCCTTTCTCTTGGGCATGGTCGGCCAACTGGTGTCAAGGAAGGATAGGATGTTTTTTATGTATGCTACTACAGCAGCAAGAATTCTCCTTGCAAAGTATTGGAAGACACAAGAACTACCTACTCTGGAAGAATGGCAGACGAAGGTGATTGACTACATGGGACTGGCAGAGATGACTGGCAGAATCCGCGACCAGGGGAAAGAGATAGTGGAAGAAGACTGGAAGAAATTCAAGATATATCTTAAAAATCATTGTAAAATTGAGGAGTGCTAGATGTCAGGGAATAAGAAATAGAGAATTGCAGCTGTAACTAATAAGTCAAAGAAAAAGGAATGAAATGAAAGTGAATTAAATAATTAACTATTTGGAGAGTTGCTAAAGGAATGTGAAATAAGGATGCAGCAAAAGGGAGGTATGGGGAAGTTGGAGGAATAAGGTGTATGAAATCAAGAGTATGAAACTATACATGTTTATATGTTTGTATGTTTTTAGTTTGTTTATTGTCTGTTTTAATTATGTGTTTGGAAAACAAATAAAATTTTCTTTAAAAAAAAAAGAAATAGTGATAAAATACCATTGCAATGAGACTATATTGGTCATTGCAGCACCTTCTATTTCTTGTGATATTGTTGCTAATAACAGTAAAGCACAGTGGAGAGGGGAATTCCCTCTACCCACATGTGGAGGTTGATTTTCTTTTCATAACAATTATATCTGCAGTGATGCTATTAAAAAAGCCTACAGACTTGCTAGGAAGCTGTGTGCTGCTATGTCCAGATCAGTGATAGGATTTTATAAATACATGTGTTGTGTATGTTTCCTACTTCCCTGACTGCTCCAATGTTTTGCCAAGTTTGTCTTCCTTTTGAAGGAGAAATCACTGGAGACATGTATATTTGAAAATAAGCCAAACATTAAAAGAACAAATAGAATAATGCTGGAGGAAAACAGAATATGCACTTATAGCAGGCCACTGGAATTGCTGCCCCTGCCATCATATCTCTCAGCACTCCTGATTCATAAAGATGCTAGCTAGCTAGTTGTCAATGACAATCACATAAGCAGAATTTTTTGACTCTTCATGTTTTCCTATTAACTGTTTGATTGCTAGGAATCTGATTTCCCAATAGTGCAAAAGCTAATTTACGGAAAGATAATGTTGAACCCTCACAGGAGATGGATTTATTTTATCAACCAATAATCTTGCACAACTATTACAAAAGCATTCCTCACACAGGAAAGCACTTGTCTGAAAAGCTGTTCCTCTTCAGAAATGTGCTTCATGCAGTAAACAATGTATTCAGGGGGCAAAGACAAGCTGCTGATGGGCCTGGGGAAATGGTGTGGGGTTAAACCTCCACTCTCCCATCCACATTGCAATCCTAATCTGAATTGAAGCTTAGTGAGACTGCTTTACCTGCAGAAAGTGGCCGGTTCTAAGACCACTTAAAAGAAAAGTGTGCTTGTCATAACATGCATTTGACCCTTAGTGGCTGTTCCTTTAGGTGATTATACTAAAGTTGCACAATTATAAATGGTGAAAAAATTATAGTAACCCAATACATAAAGTGAGTCTAAAGATTTCTTTTTAAATCATAATATATGTTACTTCAGCTATTGGGTTGGCCAATGGTAAACATGGCCCTTGGACCAAAAAGGGGTTGGCCACTCCTGATCTAGATTAATGACTTAGGAGAGAAAATACCCCATTCTCAAGAGAGCAGAAATGTAAATATTCTAGTTTTTAAGGAGTTCTGCTTTTTAATTTTACTTTTCACTTTCAGTTATGTGTGCCAATCCAGTAGTTCCGGATGGAATAAAATTAAGTGGATTTAGAGATTCCTATACCTATGGCAGCAGTATTACATTTGAATGTAAAATTGGATACTTCTTAATCGGCAGTTATTTTATTCGCTGTGAGAAGAACGGTTCTTGGGTCCCTGAAGTGCCATCCTGCAAAAAGAGTAAGGCTTTGAAAAAAGCACTGGATTAGAATATATTTTTCTCTTTCCACAATAAAAAGCCATTTAAACATAGGGAACTGACATGTTTAAAAAGGAGTAAGGAATGTTGGCCACCAAGGTGTATTTTTGTGTTATATCTCACAAAGTTCAGAGAACCAATTGAGCTTTAATTGCTTAAACATTAGTATAATAATGGTACACTAATGCAGAAGAAGGGGCAGCCCAAATTTGAAAACACATTTGTTAGTTTTGCATGTGTTTACTCCAGTGGGGAGGGCAGAAAGTAAAATCATAGTAGGAAGTAGTGTCTGGAGTTCACCAATGCTAGGAGGAGAAAATTAAGGAATCCAAGGCAGAAGGTAATCAAAAGGTGGAATCCAAAGAGGCTGCTGTATGGAGCTGCAAGTTCAGCTCAGCTAAGTTACAAGCAGCAAAGGCAAGGTTGGGGCTGTGTGTGTGTAATCGCAGGACTGCTAGAGTGGCAGCGACAGCCTCACTGGTGCACCTGTGCAGCTCTGAGTTTGCTGCTGCCCTAGTGCTAGCCAGGTAAGCAAGAATGATGCTGGTGTTCAGCATCCGCCCCATCACATGAACCGCTGCTAGACTTATAGAAGTCAGTTGACCAATAACCTGTTATACTGGGCCCACCATCCGTTTGTTGATACTATACCAAACTTCTAGCAGAGTCATCCAGCAGAATGTCAGGTTCTTCCTGCTTTCCAGTAGTCAGTCTTTTCCAGAGTTCCCAGTTCAGAAAACTCTTTGCTCAGACAGTTCAGTTCAAATTATATAAACTGTTCAATGTCTCACGACACAAAACAAAAATAAACACACTAGCTACATAAAATCTAAGAGATGCTGCTGCATCATGAACTCATCTACTATATTTCAGTTCTTGTGGTTGTAGAAATAAATCATGTAAAGACCCAAGTTTATAGAGATCCACTAGCACTTGACCATGCTAGCTCATCATGCTATGTTATCGCCATATAGCATGTTACCTTCAGCTTGACTGCTGATAACTTGGAAGTACCTCACATTCAGCCAGTGCTGGTGAATCCAACCTTGGCTTTATACCCACCACAGCATGTATACTCATTCCTTAGAGAAAGGGAGGGTGGATGATTCCCTACTCCTGGCCTAGGACCTACACCTTGCCAAATGGTCTAGGACCTACACCTTCCCAAGTGCAGTATTTTAAAGAAGTCTATTGAAATCTAGCTTACACAGAGATTTTGTAGCTTCACTCATCACATAGATGTTAGTCATTTGTTTCTGAAAGGGTAACTCTTATTCCGTTTGTCTAATAGCATTTGTTTTACAAGCATGCCCAATGTGTGACTGCACAGAAAACATTTCAAGAACAAAAGTTTAAGAATAATTTGACTTTTCTCCTGTTGTGTTCAAAAGAATAGGGTTTGCATGACTTGCCATGACGTAATTGGTGTTAAACTGTTTTGTGCCTTCTTACAGAGCTCAAAAACAGGGCCGTCTTAAGCATATACAGTGCCGGAGTGCAAAGATCCGCCTGGCGCTCCTAGGTTGCCCAGAGTTGTCAACCTTTTTTAAGGGAGGGACCCCAAAGTTGTTAAGGAAATAGTTGTTTACCTTTAGAACAGTTGTGGGATGCAGGGACTCAAAGCGCCAACCAATGGGGGTGCCAGTGCCCCACGTACAGGGGTGTACAAAGGTGGGTGGGAGTTCCATGCTGGGGACAATGACAAAATGTTGTGTGGCACAGTCACTGGGCTGTCCGCCCGCTGCCTCCACACACCCCTGCTGCATGGCGGCTAACTGTTTTGGCTGCGCATGCAGCACCTGGAGCACTGTGAAACGTTGTGGGTGCTGCGTGGCGCATCCTGTTGCATGTGCCAAGCTGTGAGTTCCTTTGCTGGCTTTTCTGCTGTCGGTGCATGTTCCCAGTGCCTCCCAATATAGGGTTCCAGTGCAGAATGACGGGGAATGCAAGCGGCAGCAGAGGAAACATCTCCGGACAGGATCCACATGCTCCTGTTCGTCAGGATTTGTTGTTGCTGTCAGCGCATGGCAGATCCCGTCTGAAGATATCGCTTGCATTCCCCATTGTTCTGCACTGGCACCCACGTTGGGTGGTGCTGGGAATGTGCACCAACAGTGGAAAAACCAGCAAAGGAACCCGCAGCTTGGCGCATGCAACAGGATTCACTGCGCCACGCCCATGTTACATGGTGCTCCGGGCGTGGCACTGAAACAGCGGCCATGCAGCTGGGGGAAGAGTTGACAGCTGAGCGGAGCAGAACCTGTCGGAGCGCTGCAGGCTCTTCTGCTGCAGGCTGCTCAGTGCAAGTTCGGGGGCAAGCGTTGGAGTCCGGCTGTTGGCGGCTCTTCCCCGGACTCCAACACTCGGCCCCAGACTCTTGGTCTGGCACCCCTGAGAGCCTGGTGCCCAGGTGCCATGCACTCCTAGCGCCAATGGTTAGGACGGCCTGCTCAAAAATCCAGGTACCTGACACAATGGTGGCATCTTGAATCTTGTGACTGATTGTATGCTACTAGTCTTGCATTTATATCTTCCAGTTTTATTTTTCTTGTTATAGTTTATCCAGAAAATTGTGGTGCTCCAGTAATGCCCAAAGGGAGTGTGTATCCATTGCAATCTGAATACAAAATTGGAGATACCATCACAGTTTACTGCCATCCAAACCATTCTTTTTTTGATGAAACCACAAAGATGACTGTAAAATGCAAAGGCTACAATCAGTGGGATCCTTCGATACAACCATGTTTCTGTATGTATATAAATCCATATATAAATGTTCCTTTTAAAGCCATACTCAAGACAGATATTTCCCATTATCTACAGGTAAATCACAGATGGGCAGACATACCCACAACATTATATGTGGTCTTGACATCTTCTGAAGCTGCTTCATTCTTCTAGCAGTTTTTTGTTTACTTTTTTGTTCATTATTCCACCTTTCTTCCATAGAGATCAGGGTAGTGTACATAGGTCTATGTCTCCCAATTTTATCTGTACATCAGCAGTGGAATGCTGTTCAGGCCAAGAGACAGTAAATGGCCCAAGGTCACCTAGGTAGCTTCATGGCTTACTGTGGATTTGAACCTGGTCCTTGTCTAATCCCCCCCCCCGCCCCCCGCAAAGGTATCTTAAGTACAATTTGACAGACTTCTGTCATGTGTATTTACATGAATGCTTTCATTTGCTTTCCATAACATTGGCTGCATTGGTCTATTGGACTAAAAATGATATATTTTAATCCCAATTACAGTTGATATTTTTATTTTAGTGGTATGCTAGCTACTGTGTGCACCTCATCATATCCTGTCCCTGATTAGAGATTCAGTTCTGGGTCCCTTTGCATGAAAGTTAGTACTGAATATGGCTTACATGAATGTGGCTGGCCATGGGATCGCCCAACTTCCATATATGAACTTTCTTCTTGCCAATACCTAGAATTTTTGTCTTTGCAGTAATAATAGATGCTGTTTCATACAAAACTTAGTTGCTCAGTAACTTCCATATTCCAATTAATGTGGTGGAGATAACTGCAATAGCATCAGCATGCAGAAGGTCTGAAATTGAAGTATTCCAAACCACTCAGTACTTGTACAATGTTTTTAATATAAAAACAAATCATTAGTGAAAAAAATCCATGGGAGTGATAGAGCAAAAGCTGCAACTTTGGAATCCTTTCATTTTGCACAATGCAAGAATGGGATGGGGCTAGAACCATGACAAATAGGCCAGGGCTGCAGAGTTGACCAGTGGAAGAAGTAAAAGAGAAGGTACAATACTGTGGCTGTGAACTGGATTGCACCCTCTCTTAACCTTTTCCAGGGATCTACAAACTAGCTATCAATATCTAATAGGATGCATCACACCAAGCTTTGCAAACATGACCTAAAAATCTTCCTTTTAGCCCCATCCTAGGAGAAAGAAGTAACAATGCCACCTGGATGATGAATGTATTTTCACTTAGAACAGAGAGAGAGCTGGGTGTCATCTGCTTATTGTTGACACTTCACTCCAGATCTCCTAATGGCAGCTCCCAGACACTTCTGACAGATGTAAAATAGCACAATATTATACATAATATCAGGAAATTTTAACTTTTTTGTATAGAACATTCTGCATTTTGCAAAATCAAGTTGCACAAGTATGATTTCCCCCCCTATTTTGTGTGCAGTTTAGTACTGCTTTATATTATTTTTAATATTTTTTTTGTGTTTTCAGCTAGAACATCACCAGACACTACTGAACTCTATATCCGTAATGGAAGAATAATCTATGGGGAGAAAAAATACTACAACATTGGAGATGAAGTTACTATTCAATGTGATATTGGCTATATTTTGATCGGATCACCTAGGATTAATTACATCGGTGGGAAGCAATGGTTGCCTAATATTCCAACTTGTGCTCTGAGTAAGCATTATATTTCTGAAAATACTGTTATAAATGCTAAATCTCTGACCGGTGAGAGATTTGGGGGTGCAAATGCATACCTCTAAGATGGTGGTACCTGCAAAAACATATATGGTTTTATTTACACATGCATACATACTTGTCATCGGTTAACTGGAACTGTGTTAACATTCTGGTCTCTGCCCATGGGTACAGCATCCATCTCATCTCCAAGCTTAGACATATCAGGGTGCTTCTCAAGAAGGATACCGGCCCCCGTCTTGCAGCTTTTGAGCAGGATACAGGAGACAACAATGATATGCATATCTAGCAAGGTATAGAGGGACCTCCACCTTAACTTTAAATGGCCAAAGCCTTTTCACAGGCAGCCAAGCTGAACTGTGGTAGTAGCTGAAGGTACAGTCCATGCCTATCCATGTAGACCTGTAGGAAGACATCAGCTACGGTTTGAAGGTGAATGCCTGAATGGTGAAGTTGAGGGGGCACAAGGAAAAATCATTGACAAGCACCACTAGGCCAGGGAAGACTGGACCAGCCTCTGGCTTGTCAGCAAGGGTGGGACATCCAGAAGATATCTATACCATGTTTTCTCCCAACAACACAGACAATGACATCCATAAAGTGGCCCTTGGTGTTCACAACCTCTTGAAGAACCATGCTGTTGAAGTACTTTTGGTTGTAGAACTCTGGACTGCAACCCTCTAGAGCAAAATGTGGATATGGAATGAATCCTGGGCACCACTAGTCCATGGGAAGTCAAGCTTCCAGAAGTCTTTGAGAATTTTTATTCTGCCTCTTACTTTTATAACATCTTTCAGGTAATATTTGTTTAGTACCTAGTCAGTCTCTCTGAAGATCTTGCAAGCTGAATTTACCCACCCCAAAGGTGATATTCGGGGCAAACAACCTTCTCTGAAGGCTATATTGTAAATTGTCAGCACTAGGCACTTCTGAACAGGCACTGCGCTTTGCATCCCAATTTCCTGGTGCTGGATCACAAGGTGTTATCTCCTTAGTCAGAAAGTAGAATTTTGACGTGGTCATTTGAAACATGACATAGAAACTAGTGTTGTCCCTGTTGTTGGGATACTGCCAGGGAGACAAAGGCCATCATGCTCCCACGTTGACTCCGGACGATCCATCAACCTCCCGTAGAAACGCAGTATCAGTCAATTAGTGACACAAGCCTCAGAAACATCTGTCCACATTCCAAGAACTGGTGCACACCCTTTCGCAGAGTTCGCACAACGAAAGATGCACTCAGGAGAGCATTATTTACAACTTTATTCAGCGTCGGTCAGAACAAAGAAAAACACGACTGCCTGCCTGCATGTCAAGGCACACAGAGAGAAGCAACAGCTATATACAAAACAGAAACTTCCTGTGAACAGGAAATACGCAGGCTGTGACTCACAACAGCCTGTCCCCTTTTAAGGTGGAACGGAAATATCCTAACATCCTCCCCCTTTCCGTGTAACCTATAGTACCTGTGGTTCAACCCAATTACAACCTCTGTACATAAACCTTAAGTTGTTCTCTGTTAACAACCTTAGACAACAGATCAGCAGGAATTTCATTTCCTGGCATGTAGGACACCTGAATGAGTCCTTTCTGAATACACTCTCTTGCACGATGTAGCTTAATCTGCAAGTACTTGGTACTTTGCTTGCAACTCTCTGAGTTCAGCAAAGCCAAACAGGATCTATTGTCTTGATACACTTGTATAGGACATTTCACAGAAACTCTGATGTCCTGAAACAGTTGCATCAACCATTCACAATCCATGAGTGAAAATGACAGAGCATTGAGTTCTGCTTCACAGGAACTTAGGCTTACTGCCATCTGCTTCTTGCACAGCCAGTCAAACAGACAGTGGTTGTACATGTAGCACACTCCAGAAGTGCTTGTACCATCCGTGGTGTCACTTCCAAAACTAGCATCTGCAAAGATTTCAAGACCTCCAGTCTTCTGACTGGTAAACCTCATCCTGTAGTGCAAAGTCCCTTTCAAATAGTGGGCTATGCGCTTCAGAGCTTTCCAATCCTGAACAGTAGGATTGTTGGCATGTCTGCTAAGCAGGTTAGTGCTTACAGCTATGTTAGGTCTTGAACATCTAGCAATGAGATTCAGCTTGCCTAGAATGCATCTGTACGGTGTAGTGTCAGAAAACGCTTCAGCAGTACTACCTGGTAACCTGTCACCATCGGTGTGTCTGCTGGGTTTGCATCAACCAAATTCAACCTGGTTAATACATCAGCAATTTTCTGTGGTGTACCAGAAAATTACCTGCTTGGTCCCTCTCCACCTGCAGAGAAAGATAGTTGGATACCTCACCAAGATCCTTCATGTCAAAGTGCTCCTTCAAAAGATCATCAACAAAACATAAACTATAGTTTGTTTTGCCCCTCTTCCTTGACAAACACACATGGATCAGCTTTGCCCTGTTGAAACCCTAGAGAAAGCAATGTCTCAGTGAGTTTTGTGTTCCAACACCTGGCACCTTGCTTGAGACCATATAAGGATTTCTGCAGTTTACAGACCATTCCCTTCTGTATCTGCATCCCGTCAGGTGGAAGCATATACAGCTCCTCCCCCAAAACCCCGTACAAAAAAGCTGTATTAACGTCGTGATGGGAAACATGCAGTTTATCCTCTGCAGCAATCTTGAGCATTAGCCGAATGCTCTCATACCGGACGGTGGGTGAGTAGGTCTTGTGGTAATCATGTCCTGGTACCTGTGAAAAACCTCAGGCAACCAATCTGGCTTTGTGTCTGACAACCTTGCCATTCTGGTCTGTCTTGGCCTTGAAGACCCATTTGCTGCCAACCAGTCTCATTCCTGGGACTACTGGTACCAGCTCCCCAGTCTGGTTCCTATCCAAGGAATCAACTTCAGCCTTCATGGCATTAAGCCATGGCTCAGCATCTTTAGAGGTTAACTCCTGAACCTCTTTGAAGCTTGAAGGTTCCCACACCTTCTCTGAGCTACTAAGAGCAGTTGCTGTCTTAGCAAACTCATCAGCAAATCTCTTTGGAGGTTTGCCTTTTGTGGCCCTTTCAGATCTGCGTACTAGACGCAAGTCTTCTGCACTCATCTCCTCTTTCTTAGGAGAAAAATGACCAACGGTGAACAGTGGTTCTTCCAGTTCATTGTGAGACGCATCAGATGGACTAACTGAGGCCTTTGCGCTATTGTAGTCTGCTGTGTCATCACTGTCGCTGACACTAGCAGCAGCGCTGCCCACTGAGCTGGAATCCGAACTCTGATCATAATCATAATCATCATCCTCAGCTTCCTCATCTTCCTCAACATCATCTTCATCTTCCTCTGGGTAACTCTGGAAAATTCCCACATTTCCCCCCCACTTAGGATTGTACTCGACACTCTTTGTGAACCTAATGGACTTAGAGCCAGTCATCCATACCCTATATGCACCTTTTTCGTACCCCATGAACAAACCATGTGCCCCACACTTCCCAAGCTTGTTGCTCTGTGGGGTGTGTACCCACATGTCAGAACCAAAGATGCTCATGTGCTTGACGTAAGGTTTCTTACCAAACATCTTCTCATAGGGAGTACAACCAATAGGTGATGACAATCTGCAATAAAAGGCATAAACAAATGAGTTCAAAGATTCCCCCCAAAACTTCTCAGGGAGATTGGCATCATGCAACAAGGTTTTCAGGCCTTGCAGCAACGTTTGCTTTGCTTGCTCACAAATCTCCCATGGAGATCCAGGACTTGAGAGGCTATGCTGAATTCCCTTCTCAGTCAGGAAAGCTTCAAACAGTTGAGAAGTGAATTCAGCTTCTCGACCAGTAAACAAACAGCCAATGTGTTTACTGTGAACATTCTCCAACCAAGCACAGAATGCCTTGAACCGAGAAAATGCTTCCGATTTCTGCTGGAGCATAAACACATGAATTTTAGGGTATTGACACATGTATATTTGTATGCATGGATATTTAGTTTAAATGAAAATTTAATATCCAGTTGTATGTGGAATCGGGTCTTGTTAGTGGCTGAATTGTCCACTCACAAACCCCAAGACCCAATAAAATTATCAGAAATGGTATTTACAGACTAAAACACATTCAGAGTGGAAACGGTTGAGGTGCAAATATTTACAGATATTTGAAGAAATGCTTTATACTTCACAGCACACCTTCATGAAGGCTCTTTTAAGAAAATGGAACTGGGCATTTGTCTCTTAACCAGGGTCTCCCAGCTTTTGAGGCCCCTACCCACAATTAAAATCTAAAAATGATGAGTCAACATACAAATACAAATTAACCAACCTCATTCAACAATCAAAACCTGCTTTCTTCAGTTTCAGAGCAAGAAATCCATCTGAGGCCCATGTCAAGCAGCTGCTTCTTACCCCACTCCCACATTTCAATTTCGATATTTGTACCTCGCCCATCTGACTGGGTTGCCCCTGCTACTGTGGGCGCCTTCCAACATATATTAAAACATAATAAAACATTAGACGTTAAAAGGCTTCCTTATACAGGCCTGCATTCAGATGTCTTCTAAAGGTTATATAGTTACTCATTTCCTTGACATCTGAAGGGAGGGCATTCCGCAGGATGGGTGCCACTACTAAGAAGGCAAAAACCTGCTACCGTGCACACATATTCAAGAAGTCCCTCAAGTAGCTGCCTGCCAACTGCTCCATGTGATTGACAGACAGCAAAGCAAACAACAGTTTCTGCACTTCCTCTAACACACTTCCACCCCAACACACATTCTCAAAAGCTTCTGAAGTAGTTGTCTGATATAGCTGACAGGCAATAAAACAAATTAAGTTTCCGGTTTATGAGAATCTAAATGGTTTGCATAATCCTCAAGTATTTCATTTTAAAATGATATTTGCAACTTTAGTATTTTAAAAGGAAGTTCTTACCACAGCAAAAAACAATTATGATTTGAGATTGAGTCATGTAAAGTCAACATCTATTCTTTTAAACCCATGTGGTTTCTTAATATAGTATTAATTTTTGAAGTGCCCGTCGAGTATACCGTATTTTTCACCCTATACGGCGCACCGGCTCATAGGGCGCACCTAGTTTTTTTTTGGGGGGGGGAATAAAGTGGGAAAAAATATTTCCCCCCCAAGCTTCCCCCGACCCCAGCCCCCAGAACAGGCTGCTATCCTGAGACGGAGCACACCCCGGGCTTCGGGGAGCTCTCCGCAAGCCTGGGGAGCCCGGCGGGAGTTCCCGCCAGGCTCCCCAGGCTTGCGGAGAGCTCCCCGAAGCCCGGGGCGCACTGCTTAGTGCGCCCCAGGCTTCGGGATGCAGGCTGCTATTCACAAGCCTAGGGAGCCCGGCGGGAACTCACGCGGGCTCCCCAGGCTTGCGGAGATCTGTCCGAAGCCATGGGCGCGCTGCTGAGCGTGCCCCAAGCTTTGGGATGCAAGCTGCTGTCCGCAAGCCTTGGGAGCCCGCGGGAACTCCCGCCAGGCTCCCAAGGCTTGCAGATAGCTTCAGCGAAAGCCTGCATTCGCCCCATAGGACGTATACACATCTCCCCTTCATTTTTGGAGGGGAAAAAGTCCGTCCTATAGGGCGAAAAATACAGTATATGGTGTGTGTGTGAAAATGATTTAAGTAAACATATCCACCAGCTCTGATACAAAATCCACCTTGAGCTGCAGTACTTCAGTTTATAAGCCATTTCAGATGTGGCTGCCAGTCCAAATGAGTAGCCTTTCTATAATTAGTCTTACAAGGTTTTATTTTGAGATGTTTGCTTATTAGAACCATTTCCCCCTCTTTTCTAGGTGTTTTCCTGAGACTACTTATAGCTGGTATGTGATTTCTTGAAAATGAATGGGGGAAACATGGTGATGCATTATAGTTTTTTACATACCCATATTTTATACAATTTAATATGCAAAAAATATGAAATGGTATAAAACATTGCTATGTGAAAAATGGCAATAATATTATGGGGTCATAGAAAGCTGGGCACTATGCAGCCAGAGATAAGTATTTTGAAGTTTCATTGTAGAGATTTAAGAAATTGGGCCTTAAAAGTGCTTACAGTCAGTTGATGATTCTAGATGTTTTCCCTATTTTTTTTCCTAAATAGGAGTTTCTTTTTGTTGCACTGACTCTGGATTATTCAAGGACTGTTTGTGTGTGTTTACATATAAACACACACACACTTTATTCCAAACATTTACAAAGCATCAATAGTGTGCACAATTTTTCATATTTCCAAAGCTTGGCATCAATGCTCAAATCTTTGCTCATCATTTGTCTAATCTCCTCTGTGGGTTGAGATACATCTTTAAACTCAGTGGAGTTTACTTCCAAGTACAGTTTGTATTTCCCCGCTATGGAAGCAATCCAAATAAATTTGCTGGCAAGTTTTACCTTAACATTCCAAGAGGTATAATCATTTTCATAATAATCCTGTCTGTGAAACTGTAATTTTAGAATTTTGGCATCATAGTTATTTCAGATAGGTTCCCATAACAAAACAGCAAAGACAACAAATCACCCGTCTTTACACCCTAATAATAAGTGGTTTGGTCTTAGAATGACTTGTGACCACCAAATGACAGTTTAACGTATTTTATTGTTAAGTACATTCAAGTGTGAAATGTTTATTAGTAATATTTGCAGAGCATTTTCTATGCTGTTTTTAATTATGCATCAGTTTTATTGACCTTTTGTGGGGGATTTTTACTAGAATGGTGGTGTGTGTTTCTTCTTCTTTTTTAGCAAGCATATTACCTATATTGATGCTGACACTTAAATGGGCTTATAAGAAATGTTCACAATCAAGGTAAGTTTTCTTATCACCAAACTCCTATTTTCCTTTCTGTTTTGCATTTCTAAGGTCCACAACATTTTATCTAAATAAATATACTCTCCTTGTAGATAATAAATTGATATTCTCACAACCTTGCTATGGGGGCTGTTTTGAAATTTTAAAGGAAATGCAATATACTTTTTATATTAAACCAGAGCTACCCAATATTGTTAACAAAAAATGTATTAATTTTTCCTTTTTTGCTGAATATCCAGACAAGGTCAAGTTACAGTATCTGAATGCTTCATCT
This sequence comes from Podarcis gaigeae, assembly GCF_964106915.1. Lineage (NCBI taxonomy): Eukaryota > Metazoa > Chordata > Lepidosauria > Squamata > Lacertidae > Podarcis > Podarcis gaigeae. Next base: position 39,160,522 of record NC_139682.1, on the reverse strand, counting down.
ACCTAGGCATTGGTGTTCACTCTGTTCTGAATGGGGTTGCCCAGCCCACACAGGAGGCAGGGTGAAGCCAATTGGTGCCAATGCTGGTGCTGTTTTTCCACCGGCAGGAGGTCTCAGGCAGCACTTCTTATTGCACCTCAAGTGGCGAAATGGGACACATGGCTCCTGGTTGCAGGCCGGGGTTGCCCCTTGTTTCAGCATTGTCACTGGTTGTTCCTTTGGAGTGTGGAAACTTTGGTCCTCCAAATGTTTATAGACTTCAAGTCCTATCAGGCCCAGCCAGAATAGCTAGCAGTTTCTCACCCCACAGTGCTTCAGAAACTGCAATGCCTCCAAGCCCATTTCTACACACAATTCCAAATTGTTTTAAGCTTGTTCACATCTTGGGACCAGGTACAAAGGATGATCCTGTCTGTACATGGTCCCGTCCATACACAAATTTCTGAAGTGGAGGCCTTTTTCTGAGTTTCATCACTATCTGAGGTCTCATGGATACTGGAGAAAGGATTTTCTCCAGAATGAAGGCTTAGCTGACGTGTTCATTGATATAATTTTGATGCCAGGTGATTTAAAAAATAATAATCCCAAGACTTAATCAAGTTTATTGTGCCACTTCTGTTCTCCGACAGGCTACCAAAGGAAGAACAATGTGGCATATGAATGAAGTCACAGAAGTCACTAATGTTGTCACTTGGGCAGTAGCAGGAAATAAAGGAGAGGCAGAAACAGAGCAAGAATACCAGATAGAAAGCAGACGTCTGGAGGAAAACCAAACCAGTCTTCTCCAATGAGTAGTTTTCAGTAACAGAGCCAAGGGGACAGTGTATGAGGCAGATTTGACATAATCTTCACAACATGAAGAGCCAATCAGTGGGTAGACTCATCTTATTATTCTCTTTCTTTTCCTTCCCCTTCTTTTGACCCTTCTTTCCTTCCCCTTCTTTGGCCCTTTACTTACATGTTACAGGACAGTCAGAACTCTGTTGAGGAACTCAGCAAAAACCACTGTACCAACTGTATAGTAGGATCTCATAGTGCTGCATCCCACAGTAAATCTTTCTGTGAACTGCCCCTTTCTCCTGCTGATTGAGCATAATATTCCTGACAGGTATATGCTACAACATGTAGTTTTATGAAGAAAGCAACAAAGGCACATACTATGCAATAGTCCCTTCTGAAATTGCAAGATTGTGAATCTAGGGCAATAATCACCTTAAAAATAAATAAGTATCAGCGAAACACTGTTCAGTTTGATCTACTTTTCTTCCTTTAAAATGTGTCCACCTTTTGTTTCTTTAAAACCTACTTTTTTCATCTTTTGCTAATAGTGCCTTATTGTCATTTAGTAAAAACACACATGCAAGGATGTGTGACAGTTCACAAATTACAGTATCTTTTAAACCTAATTTACTCAGGTAAAGGTAAGTGCCTGGTTCAGATTTTATGGAAACCTAGATGCAGTTGCACATAGTTAAATCCTCACCAACATTATTTAAAAGAAAAAGACTACTTCAGAAGGGGTATTTTAGGAGAAGGAAGGAAAGAAGTGGATTCCCTTGCGCACTAATTCTTTAAAACAGGCCTAAAAAGTGAACACGTGTGAAATAGGAACAGATATGAAGCTGGGAAGCAGCAGGCTTTGGGGAAAGTTAAGCACCCTTTAACTCTTTTTTATGAAAATCTAAAGCTGAGGTTGCTGACATAGTGCCCTTGGTTTACATATTGTCTACATTTTTTTATATTCACCTCTTTCTTAAATTTAGGAATTCCTTCATGCAAATATATCATAAAGCTGAATAATTTGCATTCTTCACTTACAGTCTCTGATAAGGACATAAAAACTGCATTCCTGAGATCCCTGAAGTCCAGCATTTTATCTCTAGGAGCAGCTGGCTCAGAAACATAGTATGATGATCTTATCCATTCCCATTTTTGTCCACAGTATCTGTACTCAAGAATTCTTTGTGGTCTCTGTGCAGTCCTTCATATGGGTTCTGTGTCTGCATAAGGTAGCCTTTGGAACCTTCTAGGATAGGTTTCCCTAACTTCATGCCCCCCAAATACTTTGGGACTGCAATTCCCATAATTCCTGAGGATTGGTCATGCTCGCTAGATCTGATTGCAGTTGAGATGCAGTTGAGATTTCCCTTCAGCTCACCTTATCAAACAGTATGCCCTGTTTTCCCTCAGCTCCTTCTTAACCACTGCAGTGGCCCCATATTTGAAATAAGAGGAAAGATACATCTTGGTTGTTAGGAAGAAATGAAGGGCAAAGGGAGAATCTAGTAGGTATTTTGGAGATTCTAAGGATTATTAGAAAATCTGGCAGAAGCAGAAAAGAGCACTAAAGGGGAGAAAACAGCAGCTTGTTATGACACCGGCCTAGTGTCCAATAACTCACTCAACAATCACATTTCAGACTTAGCTTAGCACTCATTGTGATTTTACTCATTGCAGGAAGGCAGGTGCAGACTGGTTTACCTCAAAGAAATGGCTTAGAAGGGTTGCTGCACATTTTGCCTTATAGCTTTCCTCCTGTTAGGGCTAGAGACTTACTTATTTTTTTTAAGCGAAAGCTCAGAGTTTGGGTCCCATTGCAGGCTTGGGCCCTGGTGCAACTATATGATGATAAATATGGCCATGTGGTTGGCATCTGTCTGTCTTGGGAGAAAATGGAAGAGTGTGCATTCAGGGATGAGGTCAAACCATTGGAATTACAGTGCCTGCTGTGGCTGTATGTCTCCCTCATTGTTTTTGCTGTGTTAGCAGCACCAAAGTAACCTCTCTGGGGTACCAGCAAGGGCATACCTAGGGGTTGGTTATGTTGGCTATCTTTATAGTAACTTGCTCCTGTAAGGCTGAATCATCTATTGAACTACATTCATATGCTTCATTCATCTGTTATTTCTTGTTGCTTCTACTGTTACACAGAAAACAACTGTAATGAACCAAATTTCATAGCATACACCCAAGAGTTCACAGGAGAATAGGTAGGGGAAATGACACCACTTTTAACAATCCCTGTTGTACATGTGTGGCTATGGTTGTAAAAACAAACTAGTATATACATAATAAACCTACGCTGGTTGTAAATGTTATTCTTCCTCAGCCTCTCTCCCACAATATGTATAGCCTGCTTTTCTAGTTATAGTCAGTCTGCCTAACAATCTAGTTTAAGACACTCATAAAACAGATATTCAATTATATCTCAAAATTGAGATAGAATTACAATTTTGAAATGCTTAAGGTTTCTAAGTGCCTCTATACCAAAATGAATGGAGCCTGACAAATGTGTCCAATTATATTATATTTTACTATTCGGGGATAAGAAGACAACACGAGGGAGAAGCAAGATTGGCATAACAACACTGGATTACTTCGGATGTCCTGTCATAACCTGCTGCCTTTTAGCCAGAGAGGTTTGCCTCCTGCCCCACAAACAACGCGATAAAATTATGCATTATGTTTGCACTGGTAAGGAATTATTTAAAATGTTTCAAAACTCTGTAAAAAAACAAACCCAACCCCGCCCCCCAAGACAACCACGTTTCCCACACGCAACGATGCTTCAATGTGAGAATCTTTGCTTCCATTTTTTTCCAGAGCCACGGCAAAACCCAATAATTGGAAGCCTGGTTCCTCTCTAAGGCCAAGCAGAAATGCCGGTAGCACGAGCGGAGCAGCGTTCGGCGCGCGCCTCCCTCCCAACGTCCTTCCCCGCCCCCCACCTCGCATGCGCAGCTGAGGTACTCGGCTTTCGCCGCCGATTTCTCAGCTGGGCGTTATGCTGCGGCTGTTGTGGGGGCTTCTGCGGACTCGCCGGCTCTTGGGGATGTCGATGCTGCTGCTGCTGCCTCAGGGAATGGTGGGTGAGTACTGTACGAGGAAGCCAGGCGAGTGACGACGGAGCCTCTAGCGGCCTCTGAGCCTCCTTTCTCCCCGCCACCTGCCCCTTCCCCTCCCGCCCGCTCGCGGCGCGCGAGTGGGCGGGTCTTTCCAGGCGCCTGAGGTAAACGCGGATGTCCCCCCGCAGCCCGCCAGGTGGCGCCGAGGTGTCCGTCCTCCTCAGCCGCGAGGCGGTTGCGCGCCGCCCGCCGCGTCCTAGGCTGCGGCCTCCGTCGGCAGAGCCAATTGGACTGCCCATCCTCCCAAGGGGACTTTCTCTGCCAGGCGGCCTTTCTTACTCCCGAGGAAGCACGCATGGGGAAGACCTTGGGGCCTCCCAGAGGGGTCTTTTAGAGCCATTGACACAATAATAGTGCATTAGCGGTGGGGTTGTAATACTTTATTCTGTGGTGCTTCACTAACTCATTATATATATATATATATATATATATGCAGGTTTTGGTGTCCTCGGGTGTCTTCCCGTGTAAAAGTTGGGGTGTCTAGGCGACGTTTCGACGAGGTCTCACTCGTCATCTTCAGGCTGGTGCTTTCGGCTTCTTGTTACTGGAACTTCTTGTTACTGGAACTTCTTGTTACTCCAGTAACAAGAAGCCGAAAGCACCAGCCTGAAGATGACGAGTGAGACCTCGTCGAAACGTCGCCTAGACACCCCAACTTTTACACGGGAAGACACCCGAGGACACCAAAACCTGCATTCCTGTACCCGTGAAAATCTACGAAAGCAAATATATATATATATATATATATATATATATATATATATATATATATTAAAAAACAACAATTTGGATGACCTAATCCAAATTCTCGAGTGAGATAACAAACAGTGTTGCAGAGGCTCAAGGAGAGTCTGAGATCAAAGAGATCAATCCGAAGAAGTATTTATTTGATGCGCGCCAATTTGCTGGCCATCTCCCAACTATCTAAAGGGCTGTCAAATGGAAGATGGAGCAAGCTTGTTTTCTTCTAATCCAGAGGGTAGAACCCGACCCAGTGGGTTCCAGTTACAAGAAAGGAGATTCCGACTAAACATCAGGAATAAGTTTCTGTTCAACAGTGGAAGGGAGTCCTTCTTTCACTGGAGGCTTTTAAGCAGAGGTTGGACAACTGTCTGCCATGTATGATCTAGTTGGGTTCCTGCAGTGCAGAGGGTTGGACTAGATGACCCTCACGGTCCTTCCAACTCTACAATCTATGATTCTATGTGGCAGGGGGTTTCAGCAGGAAGTTACAGGTATGCATATTGGTTGGAAGAGAAAGAGTATGACTGGCTGAAAACTTTGCAGGCTCAAGCAGTGTTGAAATGTGATGAACATCAATGGTCACGAGTATGCAAGGTGCCCCTGTAGCTTTTAACATGGAGCTGACCATTTTTTACATGATTGCAAAACTTGTGTAAGAAAAGCAACAACAACAACAAAAAGTCCCCTTCCAATTCTGGTTTCTCAGTGGCCATCTAAATAGCTTTGGGAGCTCAAAAACAGTGAAGTAATACTCTTTGCTGGTGATATCCAGCAGGTGTTATTGTAAGCCATACGTTTCAGATAGTGGAATGTTATACCCATTACTAGCCTTGTTAAGGTTAAGGTACTTGTTAACCTTGCTCATTTTGTATCCATTCACAGCTACAGTATCCTGTTTATTTATTTTGATGTTGGAATGCCAGTTCGTCAGTGAAGCATTGCTACAATCCACATATAATAATATTACTAAATAATATTCCATGTCTTCATTATTTATTTAAATCTGATTGGCGTCTGTTTGATTATCAGTGCATTCAAAAAATAAGTTCTATGGAAATGATATGAATTGCCTCTCAATACCAATACTTGCAATAGTAGTCCAGTAATCCAATTTCAGATTGGATGATATATGTAATGTAGCTGTAACTGGCTTCTAGTTTTCAGTCTAATATTCCATACATTCCCTTGGACTACAATTCTATGCATAGCAACATTAGACTAAGTTTCAGTGAAACAGAGTGAGGCTTATTTTTAAAGTAAACATGGATTGTGTTGTTGGTCACAGAACCCTGCTTTGATATTATAGCCTTGGACCTGCATTGCAAATGGCGATGTTTCTACAGCAAATGTGTATAGCGACATATGTGAGAAGTGCATGCTCATCTGTTTAGCATTGTTTCACTGAGGCTGGAAATAGTAATTAGTCATGACTTCCCAGCATACATATATGGGTTGAAACAGAAATGTTTTATAATTGTAATAGGTTGGTGGGATTCATTTCAGTTCAAAACTTTATGAAAGTTTTATTGTGTTTGGACTTTGGTTTTATTTTTATTTTTTTATAATAATTTTTATTAAGGTTTTCCAAATTAAAACAAATCAAAACAAATTAAATCCAATCTATAAACTTTTTGCCAATAACTAGGACTTCCCCTCCCTACCCCCTCTTGTGTTCCAAATCTTCCAAATAAGCAATTAAATTCAACAAGTTCTTATCCGCAAATTACACTCATCATCAATAACCCAATTTATCCAAATTCCCATCCCCTAAGATCGATCTATACCCTTCCACGAGTTTCCCCCTTTCAAACATAGTACAGATGGAAATAAAATAAATATGAATAGTAATTTTACAGCCTTTGGATTCCAATTTTCCCTCCCCTCTTTCCCCTTTGCGTTTCACCTATTCCTCCACTTCTAATATCTTCCTGGAGTTCCCACATTACACTATATCCCTCAAGTTCTTTGCCAGTCTTTGATTACGGATGTCCAATCGTAGAAGGAGTCTATCAAAAAAGGGGCCCATTTCTTCTATCCAGGTTTTTATATCCAGGAGTAAAAACTCCAATTTTGTATCCATAAGCTTGTCAAACCTGAATATCCCAAATGTTCCCCCAGTTCTGTCCAGTTCTTGTTATTTCCTTGTTCTTGTCAATCATTCTCCTCCTTTTTATTTCTCTGTTCTCCCACAGAAATGTTCTTTTTCCACAAGTTTCTAATGTCTCTGCAGAGGCTTGTTATTCATGGAGCAAAGCATTGTCCAATCGTAGAAGGAGTCTATCAAAAAAGGGCCCATTTCTTCTATCCAGGTTTTTATATCCAGGAGTAAAAACTCCAATTTTGTATCCATAAGCTTGTCAAACCTGAATATCCCAAATGTTCCCCCAGTTCTGTCCAGTTCTTGTTATTTCCTTGTTCTTGTCAATCATTCTCCTCCTTTTTATTTCTCTGTTCTCCCACAGAAATGTTCTTTTTCCAAAAGTTTCTAGTGTCTCTGCAGAGGCTTGTTATTCATGGAGCAAAGCATTGCATCATGTTCCTTTCATTTTCCAACAAATAGTTCCATTATTTCCTGTAGTGTGTAGACCTCTGTAGACAAAATAATGTTCCATTCCTGCAGTTTCCCAGGAGATTAAAAGTTCCATTCAACTGTTCAAGTTTCCTGTGAAAAACACATGCAATATCCCTCGGCTCCTCTAGGTGGGTTGCAGTAGCAAAGTTCCCTTCCAGAATCACATCCACCAGACCAAGTAGCTTGTTGACCGATATTTAAAACAGTTTATATTCAATTTATAACAAATATAACCGGCAAAGTCCTCATAACTAAATCTCTATTTTAATCTTCCTTTTTGACAGCTCTTTGACAGCTGTCAAAACCTCCATCGCTTTTCTCCAGGCAGTTTCACGAATCGCTCCGGGGATTCCGGGGGGGGGATTGCTTTTTTTTAAAACAATTCCACTTTTCTCCTCCAGCTCAATCTTATAATTTTCCCTCGCGAAGTTGCTGATTCGGCAAGATAAGGTTACACTCGATCTTAGTTGTCCAGTCCTTTGTTTTGGCTCTTCTACAATTTAGGGGTGGGCTGACTTCCTTTTTTCCGCCTCCCCCGTTCGCTCCAAATTTTAAAAATTTATCCCCTTTTTTTTAGTCCATATTCCAATTACTCACAGGTTCTTCTTTAAAGCCGAATTTTCAATAGAAGAAGTCAGCGCTCTCCGCCGGATGGCATGCGGCTGCGCTCGGCAGGGATAGCAGAGAACTCAAAGCACCACGCTTCTCCCCGGCACCCGATCCGTAGCCTTTAAAAAGGCTCCTTCACGAGTCGGGAGAGCGCTAACGGTGCCAGCCGAGTCTCCATGTCCACGGCCTCCTCTGGCCGTGGTTTTTAAGGGTCTCCGCATCGCCGGTGCGGTAGGACCCAGCCCCTGCCAAGCCGGCTCCCTCCGGAGCTCGGAGGGAGTCCGCCATTCGGCAATGGCGCCGACCCGGAAGTCCCGACTTTGGTTTTATTTTTGCTTTCATTTATGATCTATTCATTTATTTAAATATTTGACCTTCTCTTTTTCTCTCTCTTGTTTGCTGTGCCTCACTTGTCCATGGCCAAATCTTTGCTGTTTGTTTTACCACATTGCAGATATACATACCTGGTAGCACCAGCACATATCTCCTCCTCCCCGCTATTAGGACTGCTTTGCCCTTCTCCTTTGGGGGAACATTCCAGCAGGAACTCTTCATTTGAAATGAAGAAAACGTGTATTGTATAAGGGAGCATCAGTGCTAGTTTTGCTGGAGTTCACACAGGAAGAGGTCCAAGGACACTGAGGTTTAAACTGAAGGTGTCTACTAATACACAGTAGTTCATGCACTCATCTTGAAACACTTTCATATGGGTATTATGAAGTGTTACATGTTCATTTCTGTTAGTTATAACCTCCCGCCCATATTTGTTCTGTTGGTTGACATGACAAAAATCTTAATATTAAATATAGCAAAGTTGTAAATAACATTATCAGTTCCAAGGTTTTCTGTAACATTTTTAACTATTGTCTTTTTAAAGTGTGTGGAGAGGCCTGCGACATGGCTGACTTACCAAAGTTTACATTTTCTGAGGTGTATGAAGAACTTATTGGCTTCGCTGTAATATACCAATGCAAAGATGGTGCTGTAAGATTGCCTGGTAAAAGCACCGTCACTTACTGTCGTGATGGTTCCTGGACAGAGTTGGAAGAGCCATGTAAATGTATGTGCTGCTTAATTATTATTTTTAAAAAACTGGTTATTTCAAAAAGCTTACTCTAATTTTTCAGGCTTCTATGTGACAATCCTGGCTGGTATAAGCCAGAGTTCCCTATTAACATCTGAACCAGGAAATTCATTCTAGGAAAATAAATGAGAATATGGAGTGAAGTTTACTGCCTCATTCTTGAAGCTCTGTAGTCTGTGTTCCCAAATATTCCCAAATCCGTGACTCCACATGTAACCTATTAAAGAATCACAATTTCTGGTCATTACCCAACCCTGCCAATTTTGAGTCTGTTTTATTATGGTTGTTCCCATTTGGTGTGGAACACAATATTCCACAATTTATATGTGGAATCTAGTAAGTTGCTCCCATTCCTTGAGATGCCTGTTTTGTCTACAGTGACACATACCTTAGTTATATCCTATTTGGATTACTGAAACATGTTCCACGTGGGGCTGTCTTTGAAAAGTGCTCAGAAACTTCCAACTGGCTCAAAGAGCTGCAGCCAGATTGTTGATCAGGGTTGGTTATAGAGAGCATTCAACTCCCTGTCACAACAGCTGCATGGCTACTGCTCTGTTTCCAGGAAGAATTAATAGTGCTGATTATGACATATAAAGCCCTATACAGCTTAAGTCCAAGCTATCTGAAAGACCATCTTTCCTCATACAAATATGCCTGGTTTTGAGATCTTGTGGGGAGGCCCTTTCTCAGTCCTGCCACCCTCACAGGCATGCTTGGTAGGGATGCAGGCGAGGGGCTTCTTGGTGGCTGCTCCCAGGCTTCGGAACTGCTTCTCTAGGGAAACTAGACTGGCTCCCTCCTTGTTGTCTTGGCAGGTGAATACTTTTTGGGAACCGACTAAAAGGTCTGGGGCTGTGTTGTTTTTTATTGTAATTATTTGTATGATTTAAAAAGAAATGTTAATGTGTTTAAAGCAACAATAGTTGCATGATATATTTTGGATTTTTCTATGTTGTCTGGTAATAGTTTCACTTATTTGCTAACATGTTCATTTTTAAAAATGAATTTCCTGTGCAGTCCCTCCAGACATTCTTGGTGGATCTCACAACAGGACTGGAATAGTGATACAATACCATTGCAATGATACTTTCTTGCTTATTGAAACACCTTCCATTTTTTGTGATATTGTTGCTAATAATGGTAAAGCACTGTTGAGAGGGAACCCTCCCCCAAATGCACAGGTCATTTTTATAGCAGTTTTTCTTTCATTGATGATTTGTTTATTGTCAAATATACAAGTAGACCAGAGGTGGGGGGAAACAGAAGGCACATTCCTAATAGGGCTTTGGAATTGCTGTTCACCTGCTGCCCACCAATGTATCTCTCTCATTACTCCTGATTCAAAGAGATGCTAGCTAATTAGGTGTCAGTGACAACCACATAAGCAGAATTACATGACATTTCTCGTTTTCCTAATAATAATAATAATAATAATTTATTATTTGTACCCTGCCCATCTGGCTGGGTTTCCCCAGCCACTCTGGGCGGCTTCCATAGAAACCAAAAATACACTAAAATATCACAGATTAAAAACTTCCCTGAACAGGGCTGCCTTAAGATGTCTTCTGAATGTCAGGTAGTTATTTATGGGAGGGCGTTCCACAGGGCGGGCGCCACTACCGAGAAGGCCCTCTGCCTGGTTCCCTGTAGCTTTGCTTCTCGTAATGAGGGAACCGCCAGAAGGCCCTCGGCACTGGACTTCAGCGTCCGGGCAGAACGATGGGGGTTGGAGACGCTCCTTCAGGTATACTGGGCCAAGGCCGTTTAGGGCTTTAAAGGTCAACACCAGCACTTTGAATTGTGCTCGGAAACGTACTGGGAGCCAATGTAGGTCTTTCAAGACCGGTGTTATGTGGTCTCGGCGGCCGCCCCCAGTCACCAGTCTAGCTGTCGCATTCTGGATTAGTTGTAGTTTCCGAGTCACCTTCAAAGGTAGCCCCACGTAGAGCGCATTGCAGTAGTCCAAGTGGGAGATAACTAGAGCATGCACCACTCTGGCGAGACAGTCCGCAGGCAGGTAGAATCTCAGCCTGCATACCAGGTGGAGTTGGTAGACAGCTGCCCTGGATACAGAATTGACCTGCGCCTCCATGGACAGCTGTGAGTCCAAAATGACTCCCAGGCTGCGCACCTGGGCCTTCAGGGGCACAGTTACCCTATTCAGGACCATGGAGTCCTCCACACCAGCCCGCCCCCTGTCCCCCAAAAACAGTACTTCTGTCTTGTCAGGATTCAACTTCAATCCATTAGCCGCTATCCATCCTCCAACCGCCTCCAGGCACTCACACAGGACCTTCACCGCCTTCACTGGTTCTGATGTGAAAGAGAGGTAGAGCTGGGTATCATCTGCATATTGATGGACACCCAGTCCAAACCCCCTGATGATCTCTCCCAGTGGCTTCATATACTGTAGATGTTAAAAAGCATGGGGTAGAGGAAGGAACTCTGAGGCACCCCACAAGTGAGGGCCAGGGGTCTGAACACTCATCCCCCCCACCACTTTCTGAACACGGCCCAGGAGGAAGGAACGGAACCACTGTATGACAGTGCCCCCAGCTCCCAGCCCCTCTAGACGGTCCAGAAGGATGTTATGGTCGATTGTATGAAAGGCCGCTGAGAGATCCAGCAGAACTAGGAAACAACTCTCACCTTTGTCCCTAGCTCGCCGGAGATCATCAACCAGCGCGACCAAGGCAGTTTCAGTCCTATGATGAGGCCTGAATCCCGATTGGAAGGGATCGAAATGGTCCGCATCCTCCAGGCGTGCCTGGAGTTGTTCAGCAACCACGCGCTCAATCACCTTGCCCAAGAATGGAAGATTTGAGACTGGGCGATAGTTTGCCATACTGGCCGGGTCTAAAGATGGTTTTTTAAGAAGCAGTTTAATGACCGCCTCTTTCAGCGGATCTGGGAATGTTCTCTCACAGAGAGAAGCATTCACCACCCCACAGAGCCCATCGCCCAGCCCTTCCCTGCTTGCTTTTATTAGCCAGGATGGGCAAGGATCAATAACTGTTTGATTGCTGGGAATATGTATTTTTTTAGCTGTGCAAGTGCTAATAACAGGGGGAAATAATCTGGATCCCTGGCAGGAGATGGACTAATTTTCACAACCACTAATCCTGCACAGACACTACAAAAGTATTATTCAAACAGGAAAACAGGAGAGTATTTTTAAAAATAAGCTTCATCAGAAAAATATCCCATCTTTAAGGAAATAGAAATGCACAGATTCTATTTTTTAAGGAGTTTTGCTTTTTAATCTTACTTTCAGTGGTTATATGTGAAAATCCACGAGTTCAAAATGGAATAGAATTAAATGGATTAAGAGATCCCTATACTTATGGCAACAGTGTTACATTTGAATGTAAAACTGGATACTTCATGATTGGAAATCATTACATTCTCTGTGAGAAGAACGGTACTTGGGTCCCTAAAGTGCCATCCTGCAAAAAAAGTAAGACATTGACAAAAATCACAAGATTTACATTTATATTTTATGATTCAACAATTAGAAGTTGTTTAAACTTGGAGAAATGCTGTGTTATAAAAGAGTAAATAATGTATCATGTAGCATTTTAAGCTGAAGTGTATATATTGACATTCATTCTTCTCTGTTATGTCTCATGTAGGGATCTTGGCCGAGTTCAGAGAACACTATTGTAAAAATGGTGCACTAATGCAGAAGGAGAGGCAGCCCAAAATCAAAAATATTTATTCAACACATTTATTTCTGGTATCATTCAGGCACTGGGTTGGGCGATAACCTTTGTCCAGGACAAGGCAGGAGCGAAAAGGTTTCAGGGAAGTGGGATGCTCCTAGCACCAGTTTTTCACTCCTGCCTTGTAGTGAAGCAGTCAGCTATCTTCCCTCCCACATTACTTCTACTTTCAGCCAGCAGCTCTTATCCTTCTACCTATTTTCCTTACATCTTCTCTGTTGTTAGCCAGTATTTACCTTTAATCTTCATATTTGCATTGTTTTTACGTTATCTCCTTTGAACTCCAGATAAGGTCACTGAACAAAGCTGCAAGTTCAGTCAGTGAGGTTACAGACAGTAGCAGTTAATGCGACTGAGTGGAACTGCCCTCCTGATGCTGGTGTCACTGCTGATTACCTGGACGCTGTTCAAGCCGGGCAATGTTGGAGCTTTGTGTGTAGTGGTTGGAGTCCTGGACAGGGGGCAACGGGGGTGGGGAGAGGGGAGATAATTTCATCAGGCAAGCAGAAATGTGCTGACAGAGTGAACTCCTTAGCACCAGTTTGAATTCCAGCCATTATGAATTAGACAGCCAAGGAGGATGACATGAGAATGTTTTCTTCTTTCAAAGTTCTGGAACCTTCCCATGTGCATGCCTAGTATGTGCACATTCTGAAATCAGCCTTGCAAATGAATCTATTAAAATGTCTACCTTAAAAGAGAGTATATGTAGCCTCAGTGGTCACACAGATGTAGGTTATTCATTTGTGTCTGAAAAGATCACGCTTCTTCACCTGATTGCCTGTGAGCTTTTCTTACTCATCACCACAACTGATCAAGTGGTTATTTTATAAGTCTGCTCTGTGTGACTGCTCAAAAAACCTAAGAGAATTTTCAGAAAAATCAAATCTGTTTTCTCTTTTGATTTTCAGAAAAATCAAATCTGTTTTCTCTTGTGTACTGTGGAACAAGGTTACTTGGTTTGGCCATGAAGGAATCAGTAGTAAACTGTGTTTTGTGCCTTGTCTTCTTACCACGCTCAAAAATCCAGATACATGATATTATGATTACAACTTGACTCTTACCGCAAACTTATAAAAGCAAGGCTAATATTATACAGACAATAATTTTTATCTTCTGCAGCTTTATTGTTCTTGTTACAGTTACTCCACATATTTGTGGTGCCCCAGTTGTGCCCAAAGGACATGTATATCCATTGCTATCTGAATACAATGTTGGAGATGTCATTGATGTGTACTGCAATCAAAACTACTCTTTCATTGATGAAACCACAAAGATGAGTGTGCAATGCCAAGGCTACAATCAGTGGGATCCTTCTATACCACTATGTTTGGGTATGTATAGAACCAGTTTGAGAAGCACACAAATATGTTCCTTCCTCAGTTGCTCCATACCCAAGACAGATGTTGCCCATTATTGTAAATCACAGATGGTCAATCTTCACCCCCATCTACAGCCTTGTGAGGCTGTTCTTAAAAAAAAAAGTAGATAAAACGAGCATAATTATTTTAAGTGATGCAGTACCTAGTCTGCTATCAAGTAATCATTTCGTTTGGGATTTGAGCAGTGAGCTTCATCCCTTCCCCTTGTATAATCCTATTGGGGCAAATACCTATAGTCTCTGAATCCTCTCATTCCTCGTAATGCAGGACTGGGATGGGACTAGAACAATGGCTTTTTAGGTCATGTTGGAAAGCAGAGTGCTGTGTATATTGCTAGATAACTACCATATTTTTCGCTCTATAACACGCACCTGACCATAACACGCACATCGTTTTTAGAGGAGGAAAACAAGGGAAAAAAACATTCTGAATGAAACAGTGGATGTATCATTTTTGTGCTTCATGCTGTGGCCACAGACATGTGATCTGATGGTGAATTTGGGGTGACCCAATGCAAAAATCCTGAGAATCGCTGTGGATCCATGCTTTGTAACCACGTCTTTGCACCATTGCAGCCCCAGGCAACAGTGGGTGTGTGATTTTTGGGGGGCAGGCTGTAGCCATGGACATGCTATGTGCTCTGATGGTGAATTTGGGCTGACCCAATGCAAAGATCCTGAGGATCCATGTGGATCCATGTTTTGTAACCACGTTTTTGCACCATTGCAGCTCCAGGCAACAGTGGGTGCATGATTTTGGGGGGGCAGGCTGTAGCCATGGACATGCTATGTGATCTGATGGTGAATTTGGGGTGACCCAATGCAAAGATCCTGAGGATCCATGTGGATCCATGCTTTTTAACCACATTTTTGCACCATTGCAGCCCAAGGCAACAGTGGGTGCGTGATTTTTGGGAGGCAGGCTGTAGCCATGGACATGCTATGTGATCTGATGGTGAATTTGGGGTGACCCAATGCAAAGATCCTGAGGATCCATGTGGATCCATGCTTTTTAACCACATTTTAAGTGGGGAGGGAAGGAAAAACACAGAACGGACAAGGAGCACGAGAGGGGTGTGCAGAGAAGCAGCTGGCTAAGAATGCAGGAGAGGGGTATAACGGGAGGGAGGAAAGGAAGGCAAAAGTTTTCCCTCACCTACCCACCCAAGTCAGCCAGCTCTCTCTCTCTCTCTCTCTCCCTCCTGCATGTTTTCAGCAGCACCGGAGCACAGAGACGACACTCTGCTTTCCCCTCTGCTTGCCTGGAGGGGAGGGGCTTTCCCTGCTCTTTGTTCGTTTGAGCAAACACAGCAAGGAAACAGAGGTGGGTGGGCAGTAAGACCCTGAGGCAGAATGCAGGAAAGCAGCCACTTCCTCTTTTCTGGTTTCCCTTCTCCGAGAGGCGCAATTTGATTTTTGCCTGCTTTTTTTTGCCTCCACTCGCGCCATTTGGCTCCAGGGACCACACATTCGCTCAATAACACGCACAGACATTTCCCCTTCCTTTTTAGGAGAAAAAATCTGCGTGATATAGAGGGAAAAATACGGTACCTTGTTGAGGTTTTTGGGTGAAGTTAAGAGAAGGTGCAATCATATTGCTTTAAAGTTGGCTATCCCAAGTTTCTAATAAGACACGTCACACTCAGCTTTTCAAACATGGCCTTCCTCCCAGGAGGAAGAGGCAAGAGGGCCACTATGATGATGAAACAGATTCAGTCCCTTGCCTCAGACAGCAAATTTGGGATGCACTGAGCCTAGGGCTTGCCGATCGGAAGGTCGGCAGATCGAATCCCCATGGCGGGGTGAGCTCCCGTTGCTTGGTCCCAGCTCCTGCCAACCTAGCAGTTTGAAAGCACATCAAAGTGCAAGTAGATAAATATGTACCACTCTGGCGGGAAGGTAAACGATGTTTCTGTGTACTGCTCTGGTTTTGCCAGAAGCGGTTTAGTTATGCTGGCCACACGATTGTGAAAAACTGTCTGTGGACAAACGACTGCTCCCTCAGCCAGTAAAGCAAGATGAGCGCTGCAACCCCAGAGTTGTTCACGACTGGACTTAACTGACAGGGGTCCTTTACCTTTAATTTAGAGGGGTGAAAAAGTTGGGACCATCCAAAGCTACCCTTGCAACTTTTGCCTCATGCAGTAGTGAGAAAATCTGCAAAATCCATGTATTATGAGCATGTTTTCTGGAGTAGCTGCTCCAAAAGTCTACATGCCATTATGGCTGGTGTCATCTTGGAAACAATTAAGCTTCTTCCTTCCCCTGCTAAAAGCTACCATTTTGGGAAAACAGTCTGAATACATCTGTGAGAAGGGAGAGAGCATAGAGGAGGGTGCCAGCTAGAGTGGATCCTGTTTGAATCATTTTACGTCATGAACAAGACAGGCTAAGGTCAGCTCTCCTATTAAATTTGAAGATATTTGGATACACTCTTATGCTTAAACCCTTGGTATATTCCAAATCTATATACATCAGAGAGGTTTTTTTTAACCTTTTTGGTGTAGAACATTATGTATCTTGCACAAGTTGCACAAGTATGATTTTTTTTGGTTTTGGAACGCTTTGGTTTTGGAACAGACTTCCAGAATGGATTAAGTTTGAGAACCAAGGTACCACTGTACAAAGAAACAAAGCATTGCTTTATCATTTATAATAGTTATTTGTGTTTTCAGCAAAAACATCACCAGACACTTCTAAATTCTACATCCATAATGGAAGAATAACCCAAGGGGTGAAACAATACTATACCCCTGGAGATGAAATTTCTATTCAATGTAATGCTGGGTATACTTTGTTCGGGCCATCTACAATTACTTACATTGGTGGGAGTAAATGGTCACCTAATATTCCAGCTTGTAAACTGAGTAAGTATAATATTTGTGAAAATGCCAAGAGATGTTGGGGGTGCCAGTGCTTACGTCAGGTTTGGTTTCATTAGAATGAAAGTCACTGAAGACTTTTAATTATGCATATATACTAACTGAGCATAAGGAAATAAGGCTCACAACACCAGCACGCTAACCAATACTGGTTGTCCATTAGGTTTCTAGAGAGGGAACCATAATGTGAGAGAGGTAGAACCCAGAGTCTCCCAAGGACCAGTATTGGAACCAGTGCTTTTAAACTTCTTCATAAACGGTCTATCATTACAACGGAGCAGTGAGGTGACCAGGTTTGCTGGTGATACTAATTTTTTCAGGGTTGTTAAAACAAAGAGAGATTGCGAAGAGCTTCAACAGGACCTCTTCAAATTGAGCGACTGGGTGGTAAAATGGCAAATGCAATTCAATGTAAACAAGTATAAAGTCATGCCTGCTGGGACAAAAAAAAAATCTCACCTATATGCTCATGGGGTCTGAACTGGAGGTCACAGACTAGAAGCAAGACCTTGGGGTCATAGTAGATAGCTCAGTGAAGATGTGGACCCAGTATGTGGCAGCTAATTCCATTCTAGGAAGCATTAGGAAAGGAATTGAAAATAAAACTACCAGGATCATAATGGCAACATAGAAATATTTGGTGCAACCACATTTGGCATACTGTGTACAGTTCCAGTCACCTTACTTCAAAAAATATTGTAGAATTGGAAAAGGCTCAGAAGAAGGCAACCAAAATGATCAAGTGGAAGGAGCAACTCCCTTATGAAGTAAGGTTGCAACATTTTGGGACTTTTTAATTTAGAGTGAAGGCAAGTAAGAGACAACATGGTAGAATTTTATAAAATTGACATGGAGAAATTGGATAGAGAGAAGTTTTTTCTCATTTCTCTCATAACCCTAGAACTCATAGGCTGAATGCTTGAGGATTCAGGACAGATAATAGAAAATACTTCTTTACACAGTGTTCAGTTAAACTATGAAATTCACTCCCCTAGGCAGTGATGGCCACCAACTTGAATAGGTTTAAAAGTGGATTAGACAAATTCATGGAGGAGAGGTCTACCGATGGCTAGTTGCCACAGTGGCTATGCTCTGCCCTCGACAATTGGCGGCAGCAATGCTTCTGAACATCAGTTGCTGGCTGAAACTCTTCCTGCTTGGACACAGATACACAATTAGAAAAGGACTATGGAACTTTGTTTCAATATATGATTACGGTGGCGAGACTATTATATGCACAAAGATGGAAAGATTAATCATCATCAACAATGGAAGAATGGTTTTTAAAATTTAACTAGGGGTGCCATATATCCAGAATTTCCCAGATTGCCGGGATTTGGCCATCAGAAACAATTTTTGGGTCACTTTCTGAAATATGGCAACCCTAAATTAATGGACCCAGCTGAGATGGCAAAATTGACATGTTTAATCAGATAAAAGTCATTGTTGACATTTACTAAATACTGGAAAGCTCTCATAGACTTTTGCATGAAAAATAAAAATAAATAATGGATGGGCGGGTTGAAGATAAGGTTTGTTGATAGAAAGCGGTTTTGTTTGGTGTTATATTGGAATAGATGAAGTGATTATTGTTTATATATAGCGGACAGATGAAGAATGGGAAGTTCTTTAATCTCTGAACTTTATCCTTTCTATTTCCTATTGAAAACTCTTCTATTTTTTTTCTTATTTCTCTATCTTTTTACTTTTTTGCCATGTTTTTATCTTAATGTTGGACAAAAAAGATATTTGAGATCAGGTTTTGTATTTCTCTTTATAAACTCTAATGAAATTTATTTTTTAAAAATGAATATCAGATGCTGGAAACCACAGGAGGGGTGAGTGCTCTTGTGCTCAAATCCACCTCTTGTGATATGAGATCTATATTGAGCTCCAGTACTTCCTTTTATAATTTGTTTCTGATGTGGCTAAGTCTAAATAAGTAACCTGTCAATAATTAGTCTTTCCTCTCCTCTTTTCTAGGTGTTTTCCTCAGATTGCTTATAGCTGGTATGTAATTTATTTAATATGAATGGGGAAAATAAAAAGATTCATTATAAATGTTTGCATGCCAAGGTTTTATACCAGTTCATAGATTTTTTCACAATAGCAAAATAGAAAGTGTGGCACTCTCCAGCCAGAAATACACATTTTAAAGTTTATTTTATAAGAGAGATATAAGCCTATGCTTAACTACCACCAGCTGTGTTCACAGTCCTCCACATTTCAGAAGTTTTTCACCAGTGCTCAAATCTTTGGTCATCATTATCTAAACACAGACCTGCAGGTAACTTGTAGGTTTTTTGTTTCTTTTTGGGTTACAGTTTTAAACTGCTTAGAGAGAAAATTAGTATTTTGCACACACACACCCCAGGAACAAATAAAGTTGTGTGGAGGGCTTTTTCCCCAGCCAGAACTCACCAGAACTAAGTCCTGGCACCTCTCAGGTGGGCACCATGGCCATTCTAAGAGAACAAGGGAGGTGCTCATGGTGAGTTCTGGCACTTCTCTTCCTAGAGAAATATCACTGGTTGTGTGCCTTTAGAATCTAGATTTTGCAGAATACTGCAGCTGCACACTGGAACTGTATGTTTGTGCAGTTAACATGGATTAAAAGGCTCAACAAATACACTTTAAAAAACAATCAGACTTTTTATTATTTGGAAAGTAATTGGGAAATGCATTGAAAGGTAGCTGTGTGATGCATGGATGACTAGCGGGAAGACATTTAAACACCCCGCAAGCAAATCAGGATAAATGATCATTCTTGCAAAACTTCTCCAAAAACAAATCAGAACAATTGCTCAATGAAGACTGGATTTGTAAGTATTCTGCAAGGATATCTGCTGAGTGATGAATTAACGACCCATTAATTTTTCTTAGAGTTAACATTGGTAGGATGATTCACATAAAAGTCCTGCCTCTCACCAATCTTTGCCACTAATAGTCTAGTGATCACCAAATGTCACATTGTTGTTAACAGTATTCAATAATGTAGTACTGTTCTTTATGCCTCAGGTAACACTGAATAAAATTTCCAAAATGGCTGTTTTTAATTGTACATCAGTTTTCTTGGACTTTCATGAGCTGTTTTTCTTGTGTGTTTTTTTCTTTTTTAGCATGCATAATGCCTGTAGTACTCGTGGCAAGTAAAATGGTTCATAGGAAATGTTGTTCACAAGAAAGGTAATTTTTTTCTTAATATCAAACTCCCCTTTTCCTGTTTCTTTTACATTTCTAAGGTCTACCTTATACATTAACTACACAGAAATTATCTCCATGTAGAGGAAACACTCCATGCTGTATCATCTGAACTGCAGTGCAAATTTTGTTTTTCCTATGAATGACCTGACTGGGCTGCTGATCTGAGATATGGGTATATGGGTGTTCAAACAGTAAAATGGTACTATTTTTTGTACATGGGGATATATATATTTCTATTTCTATTATTTCTATTTCTATTATGGTTTGTTTCACTATATTTGAAAATCAAGAAAATGTATTTTTTTTAAATAGTAACACTTAAGGGCCACATATAACACATAGCATCTTACTGATATATCAGCATACATTGTCAAATGTGAAACCATATATTTAGCTTGCTGAGAGCATACATTTAGGGAAACTGTTGTATAAAGTAGCTTCCCGATATGCAAAATGGTGGCAATTCAGAACCTCAGATAATTTAAAATGTGCCTTCTGGATTGCTAACTGGGATTATGTATTATACCAGTGTTTCAACAACTGCAGTGCCTGTGCCTCCAAGCCTGTTTCTAGGCTTGTTCTTCATGGGACAAGGTACCTGAAGGATTATCCTGTCTATATATGTGTCTGTCTATACCTAATATATTATGTACAGGCACTTTTCATTTCTGAATCAGCTGAAATGTGCATAATGAGGAAAGAGCCTTCTCTGGAATGAAAGCTCAGCTGGCACATGCAGTGATAGAATTTCAGCACCATGTGATTTTATTTTATTTTTAATTTTCCAAAGATTTTTAATCAGATTTACCCTGACATCTCCATTCCCCAGCAGCCTAATCGTAAAGAAAGAGCAAGAGAGAGAGCAAAAGAGAGCAGCAACCAAAGAAGGTATTTTGTTGCCCGAGACCATGGAAGAGTCAGTGGCAAACTTTGAGCTAGAACACCAGAAAGAAAATGGAAGGCAGCAGGAGAAGCTAGTAAGTTTTAGTAAGCTTCCCATTAATACAGCCAAGGAAACAACAGATGAAGCAAACCCAACATCATCTCTGCATGAGGAGGGACCAATCAGTGAAGGCAACTGGGTAGATTCTGCTTATTTTCTCTTTCTTTTTCTTCTTGTTCTTTTGACCCTGAATACCCCTATACATGTAAAAAGACAGAGGCAGTCCTCTGCTGAGATGCTCAGCAAAGGCCACTGCACCAAATGTACAAGTAGAATTTCATAGTGCTGTATCCCACAGGAACCCTCTGTGTGAGTCTCCTTTTTCTCTTGTGGACTGAGCATAAGACCCTTGACACTACAGGTAAGTGTTACTATGTGTATTTTTATGGCGCATATGCAGTAGCCCATTTTGAAATGGCAAGATTTTGACTCTATAGCCATAATCATTCTAAAAAATAAAACTATAATTGTATCAGTGAAATGTCTGACTTGGTTTTTTTAACACCAGAATCGTTTTTGTTCATTTTTTTCTAATGTTATATATTTTTATTGTCATTCAGTAAATAAGCACATATGGAAGTATGACAATTCACTAATTACAATGTTCCTCAAACCTACACCTGTAATTTACACAGTTACAGGTAGGTATCTCTTTCATATTCCACTTTTCAATGTTTAAGTAATGAATATGGAAATTCTGTAAGTGTAGTAATATATAAACAAAAGAGTAGGCATCAGCTTGAGTAGAGGTCTGTGGGCCAATTTAAACTTAGATGCAATGCATATACTGCAATCCCAACAGTTACTTTTTGGAAGAAAAAAGCCACCTCAGAAGGGGGAAATTTAGAACAAAGATGGTTGCTTTGCCCACCACTGTTCTGCTCTAAATCAGTCTTCAGAGTTGAACACAAGTGGGATGGGAGCAGAGATATGGAGCAGAGAAGCAGCAGGCTTTGGAAGAGTTAAGCTCTTCTCTGCTCTAGATCCCTCACTCTGCAAGCTGCTTTTGCTTTAAAAACAATTGCAAAACTGGAATTACCACTGAAATTTAATGACACACAGCTGTATGTAGACACCGTCCCTCTCCCTTTTGTTTTCTCACAAGGTTATAAATATTGTATTGGCTTAGACAATAAATGAAAGCTTATGTTAAGCTTCTCAAGACCTGAAAATCTAAAACTGGGATGGCAAACATAGTGTCCTCCGGCTGTTCTTTGACTACAATTTTCTGAAGGTACTCCAAGGAATCCATTGAGGCATTTTGTGAAGTAGGGTAGGGTGCCTGCTCAAGGGTGCCATGTGATCTTCATTGGTAAGCAAAAAAATATTACTAGATTCTGGAAAACCTACTAAGTCTTGACAGACCTCTAACCACTATTATTACTATTATTACTATTACTATTACTATTATTATTACACTCATCTGTTTCTTAAATTGGTGAATTATACAAACATTTCATAAAACTGAATAATTTGCATTCTTTGTTTAGTCTCAGATAAGAACATAAGAAGTGCATTCCTATGTGAAACTGAGATCCTTGAAGTCTGGTCCTTTTCTCTAGGAGCAACTGGCTCATAAGCACAGTATAAGGATGATAGCTTTCCCCTATTGCTTGTCCCCAGCATCTGAACTCAGGATTATTCTATGGTCTCTGTACAGTCCTTCATACGGGTTCTGTGCCTGCACAGAGCAGCGTCTGCAACTTTCTAGAGCAGGTTTCCCTAACTTAGTGCCCTCTAGATGCTTTGGACAGCAAGTCCCATAATCCCTGAGCATTGGTCAAGTCGGCTAGACTGATGTGAGTTGCAGTAGAAAGCATCTAGAGGACACTAATGTGCAGGGGTGTTCTTGCAGAAGGCACTTAAAACATTTTGGTGGCAGGTCTGCTTCTAGCCCTTAATATATATCCTCAAGTGGTATGCCCTTGTCTTCCTACTTGGTTCATTATTGACCACTGCATTGGTCCCATCTTTGCAAAGTTTTTTCCCCTGTTTTATTTTATCTCTATGCAGTTCTTTTCCTTTCAAATGTTGCATTTCATTTTACCTCAGTGTTCTCTCCATGCTTTCTTAGCACACCTCAGTGCTGGTTCTCAAAGTACGTAAGCCGAGGCAGCAAACTTTATCATTCAGTTTAATGTTAAGTAAACGTCCAGTGCGCTTCCAATGCCATAAATCTTATCTCAGCAGAGAATTTTGTGCAGCAGTTGAAGAAGGCAGGAGAGCCAGTACCTTTCAATGAAGAATCCTGGAGCAAGCACTTTGGAACTCAGGAAAAAACTTTATTTACAAAAGAAAAACCCTGGCGATAAAGCACACATGCTTTTATCTCCGGCATAAAGAAAACTATACTCTAAACTTAACTCATATCAGCAAACACGCCCATGGCCACAAACTGAGTCTGCGAGTCAGGTCAAGGGGGGAGGGGAAAAACACACGGGTGAACTGACTATTTATACAAACTAACTCACATTCCTGGATGCTTAATGACTTCCAGCTGCTCAGTGATTAGAGCGACTTGTTACCTTTAGTACCAACAGATAGTCATCATTGTTTGCTTCTCTGCTTTGAAAAGGGGCAGGTGTTGGACCCTTGCCCCATTGTGTAAATTTTACGAGACCAGCATACCAAAATACATCCACTGCCTTTGGCTTACTTTGTAAGAGCAAACTCACTCTGCTGGAGTCGCCCAATCCCCACACCCACAAAAACTGGCTATGCAATTAATCCTCAGTTTTCATTTCTGTTGAATCGAGTTCACCTTCACAGGGCTCTCCAATATAATACAGTTGCAAGCACTGTAACAGTCCCCTTGAGCCTTACTATCCACTTTGGGACCCAGGCCATTGACAACTGCTACATCCCTTGAGTCTGGTCTTACTACTTTCATATTAATACTAGTTTCAGTTCCAGACCATGCCAGGGAGGCAGCTCCTTTGACCATGAGGCAGTGCACCTACTTAAACTAACTTGACTGCCATATTTTCAGAATGCAAGCAAGGGAAAAAAGTATCAGGGAAACAGACCAATGACTTGGGTTCTGCTGGATTTATACATAATAAAAACCTCTGTTCATTATTATTCTTCTGCTGCCTGGGCTACTGTCCCTCTCAGCCAATATGGCTGTCCCTGCAGCAACTATTTGCACATTGGAGCAACATATGAGAGAGAGCTTGTCAGCTAGTTTCCATGCATGTGGTTTAACTATTGCTCCCCTTGATGTACAATCCCTTTTGGCTCAGACAATTGAGAAGGTATGTAAGGTGGATGTAATGGTTTGAAAGTTTTAACCTAATGCCACATTCTTACTCTGCAGTGCATGCCTGTGTGTCTCAACATCAGCATTATCTCTGGGAGAAATCCTCTCTCTTCTTCAAGCATCTCCTAGATGACAGGGGATGGCTTACACAACCAGCATTGCCTGGCAAAGCAAGAAATCTACACCTTTAATCATATGATGGACTGTGACTCCAGAGCCATGTAAGGCTCTGTCATTCTCCATTTTCGTACTTGGCTTTAGAGGAGGATTTAAAAACTCTTCTGCAATGGAGCAGTAGAAACAGAGTTCAGGGTACAAAGGCTTGTACCCTTCAAATAATTTCCCTATTGCCAAGAAAGATACCTCTAGCAGATGCATGACACTTTGGGTTTTCTCTTCCTTCATAAACCCCCAAAAGTTCTAGATTGCTGTTTTTTCCAGCATCCTCCCATTTCTCATTATCAAGTCAGGCTTTATTTCAACAGACCAAAAAGATGTCTGCTTTCATATCTCAATTCAACCAAAGCATTTGTGTTTCCTTCCAGACCATTGCTTTCAGTTGAGAGTTTTGGTGTTTGGCTCTTAGCCACACAGCTCACAGAATTTTCACAAAATGCAACACAATAATTGCTGCACATCTTGGTCAACAAGGCATTTCCAGCATAGCACCAGCCATCAGCATATACTGCATTCCCATGTGAGGTCCTCAGAAATCAAGTTCCACATGCCAGAGATTCACTTGATGCCAATGTGTCACTTGAAGTTTATAGGTGCTCACTTATGTTTCATAGCTAGTTTCACCTCTTTGCCCTCTGGCGAGCTCAGACCCCATTGCTTTAACTGTCCGTCTCAAATAACTGTTGGGTGTGCTTAGGCTAGAGAAGAGACATGGTAACAGGTGACATGGTAAAACCCTGTTACATAGATGATGCATTATCAACAAGTTCAAGGTGCAAGGAAATTTTGACTAAATATTTGGAAGAATTTCCTGATTTTACAAAGTTTTATTCCCATATGCCCATACATTTTAGTTCTGCTGTTGTAAACATAAGCACATCAGCACAGCTCATTATGATTTAGCTGTGCTAAACACAGCTGTTTCTTTTAAAGTCACTTTTCGTTTTAGAAACTTACCAGTGTTGTTGTATAATATTTTGTATTGGTTTATTTTCTTTTTAGGCTTACATTGACCACTTCCTTAAAGCTACAAGGGATAAACTGTAAATTCTGAAGAGTATTTTGTACTTATGTGAATCAAATACTTTAAGGTTGAATTTGTGTTGTATATATTATTTTGCAAGAAATAAAGCATATACATGAATACAAATCTCAACATTTTAAAATGCTTATTAGACACTGTGCCACTTTGAGGCTTTTTTGCTTACATTCAATGGGTGCAAATATCAAGAGGTTTATCAGAGTTCTTCAATATGTAAAATATAGTGGGTAAACTAGATAGACTGTAATCTATAGTGAAATGAAATTGTGTTCAGTTTCAACCCATTTTATACATAAGAACAAAGTATTTGCCTTGCTGCATTGGCCATCATTGCCTTTTATAGAAGTGAGTTTTATAGTTAAACTGTGTGCTGTGTGGATATGTAATATAGCTGCTAGGCAGAGAACAAGACCAGGGAAAAAAACTGAGCAGGAGAAACTGCAGCTGACTAATCTGCTTCAGGTGTGGACTTTCCTGAATAATATAAGCAGCAGTAGCAACAAATGGCTGGTTCCCTACCCCTGAGAACTTGCAAAATTTGATAATGATGAAGACAACAAAAGGTAAAAACGGATGAGTGTGAGTAATGTGCTGTGTGTTGGCAAGTAGATGAGTGTGAGGTTTATGAGTAATGATTAGTTTGTATTTCAGGATATATTTCAACTCTAACTTAATCATGATAAATTACAGCAAAGTAATAAAAAATGTTTTTATTGTTTTTTAAATACAGTAGTTTTTTAAAGATAGTTCTGACTTAGGCTTGGGCAAATTTAAATGCAACTATCCCAGCTAAATAAAGTACAATTTGGCAGTTTTAGAACAAGGATTATACTTGCACACTCCCTATTCACTTCAATTTTCTTTTATTGTATGCTGTTTTTTGTGCTAAGGCCATGTTTTGTAAAAGCCCGTTTCCTGTTACATCTAAACTAGGAATCAGAAGCATACTAGATTGAAAGTAGATTGCAACAGACTACAACCAATTAATGGCCATTGCATCAAAGATATGTGCAGGCAGTATTCAGTCTACATGAGATGTTCACA
Source organism: Podarcis gaigeae (assembly GCF_964106915.1). Taxonomy (NCBI): domain Eukaryota; kingdom Metazoa; phylum Chordata; class Lepidosauria; order Squamata; family Lacertidae; genus Podarcis; species Podarcis gaigeae. The sequence goes on along the minus strand of NC_139682.1, from coordinate 39,133,951 downwards.
ATATTGTCATGGATTCTGTAAAGAACCACACATCTCTCTCTATAGGTACTTGCTCCTCTGTAGCAGAATAGTACAACTGTGTATGTTCCCTTCAGACTGTCTTTGTTACTTCTGCTGTTCCTTAGAGAACAGCTGCAATGAAGTAAAGAAACCACTCTCAAGCCCATTAATCTCTACCCATCCCCTCCTACCTTCTCTTCCTTCCTGGAAAAATACAATTTTCTTCTATGTTGCTTCCTTTACAGTTCTTATGGGATCTTAAAACATCCCATATGCTGGTAGCACATGCTCTCTGCCTTTTGCTTTTATTTGGCACCTCCATTTTACATGTTAGATGAATAAAAGTAATAGTGTTCACAGGCAGTGGAGTGGTGGGACAATCCTAATAGTTGTGCATGGGTGGCTGTGGTGTAGTATGTTCATGTTATATAATATATAACGTGGTGTAGTATGTTCATGTTATATAATATGTAACAACTCTGGATTACAAAATAAACTAGTATAAAAATGCTTTAAATAAATAAAGCTACACTGAAGGATTGTTCTAAATTATTCATAAGCCTCTCGCAATATTTCTAGTATCCTTTTCCCTTTATAGACATAGCATTTAATAATTGGTTAAAAATACTTGTAAAACAATCTGTTTTACTGAAAATCAGTAAAACTTCACTCTTCAAGGATGGATAGAACTAAAATTAGAACAGATTAAAGTTTCAATGTGTCAGCTAGAAGGTACAAGGTAGCAGATTTCTACAAGGAAGGTGGTCCTTTACACAGGGACATGAACAACCGTGAATGATCAGCTACTTTGTCCGCAATAGCTACTGCAGCTGTCGCGGGCCTGGAGAGGCAGGGGACGTAACAAGGAAGTGCCAGCTCCAAAGGAGCTATTAAATAGGTCGTATGGGAGCCACCTGTTAGTCTCTTTCAGGTGATGTTAACGCGCGGGGTGGATGCGACCCGTAGAAACGTAGAGCGCGCGCGCGTCTCGCCACCACCGCACAGCTCCTTCCGAACGTTCTCCCCAACCCTCGCATGCGCAGTTGGCTCGTCGCCGTCTTCTAAGGCCAGCGCTATGCAACGGCCGTCGTGGGGGATTCTGCGGGCTCTCTGGTTAACGGGGATATCGATACTACTGCTCCCTCAGTGGTCCCTGCCTCAGGATAGCGTGCGTGAGTACAAGGGAGGACAGAGCCTCTAGGGGCCGCTGAGCCTCCCTTTGCCCCTTTCGCTCGCCTTCCCGCCGTCTCCTCTCGTGCTGCCTGAGGCTTCACGAAGCGCGGCGCGATGGGCGGGTCTTTCCAGGCGCCTGAGGTAAACGCGGGTGTCTCTTTCCCCGCCTACCGCCAGGTGGCGCCGAGGTGTCCTTCCTTGCTCAGCTGCGAGGCCCCGCCCCCCATTCCGCTGAAAGCGGAACAAATTGGGCTCCACATCCTCAGGCGACTGGCTCTGCCAGGCTGCCATTCTGCCCAGCCAGCTGCGTTTACTCCGGAGTAAGCGCGCATGGGGAAGATATTGAGTTATAGTTTGGTTGCCTGGGGGCGGGGAGAGTGTTTTGGCATGTAAAAAGACTGCATTGGTGGGGTGTTGTTTTTTTTAATGCAGTGTTTGGTACCCACTAATAGCTGCCAGCTGTGCAATTTACAAAACGTGTAGTTAGACTGTTGTGGAAATATAAAGTATTGTGGACTAGAGGGTAGGTATTTCATCATATTATTTACTTAAACAGGTTTCTCTGTGTTTTAGCAACTACAACAATCCCCAAAGAACCTAGAATATGCGCTTTGAAATAGATACTTAACCTTGGCTCATTTTGTGTTCATGCTCAATTATTCCATATTTTCATACCAGTTTGTCACTGGCATATTGCCACAAGCTATGAATGCAATAAGTTATCAGAGACAATGTCTGGCAAATCACCCAATTCACATGCCTCTTGTCAGTGAGGAAATTGATAAATTTGCTGAACCTTAATTCTTGGCAGAATTTGAGTTTCAACAGATATCAATTGAAGTCTCCCATGACTACTGTGTATCTCCTTTTTGAATATTTTGTAATCTGCTCTAGGAAGGCATCATTCCAAGTCTTCAGTCTGGCTTGGCAATTTATAGCAGACACTCACAGTAAGGTCCCTGATTATTATTATTTATCCATATACTCAATCTGCCTTCCATGCCCATGGATATTATTAGGATATGTTACAAAGGCAGGGATCTTATGGCTCAAATACTTCCTACTCCTTCCTCTCAAGTTTCCTTTTCCAGATTGCAATTCCCTTTCCCTGATAACATGCAAAGTACCTGCACCCACGAGCCTCTTTCCCCAGTTTACGCTGCAGCAGCTGTGGCGTGCAAAGCCAAATGTGCTTGAGCTGCCTGAGCCAAAACAACAAATAAATAAATAAATAAATACCCCCCCCCCTCAAAAATGGACATTTCCTTTAAAATATAAAAATCCCCTCAGGTGGGCATGTTGGCCCCCCAAAAGAGAACATGTCCAGGATTTCCCAGACGTATGACAACCCTATGGCATAGGAGCTTGTATGCCTGGCACACTTTTATACCTGCTTCCTGATGAATTAGCTCTAGTCTCCACATGGGAGACTCTGCAAAGGTAATAAAATCAGGGTACAGTGGTACCTCGGGATGCGAATGGGATCCGTTTCGGAGCCCCATTCAGATCCTGAACTCAACGTAAGACGTGTCTGCAAGTGCGCAAGTCGCGTTTTGCCGCTTCCGTGCATGGACATGACGTCATTTTGAGTGTCTGCAGATGCGCGAGTGGCGAAACCTGTAAGTAACGTGCTCCGTTACTTCCGGGTTGCCGCAGGGCGCAACTCGAATGCGCTCAACCTGAAGCACATTCAACCCATTGACTGTATTGTGAATTTCCAGAGCTGAGACAAAATGACCATCCAGTTCATAGGTAGCCAGGACCAGATTTCAGTTATTTATGGGGGGGTTTGGGGGGCTGGTTGGGGTTGGGAACAAAGCGTTTTGGATGAGATGTACTTACCATGGCAGTAGTAGAGGCTTCCTTCTCTCTTTTTTTACCCCTTTTGACTTTAACACTTATGAAATGTTGCCTGTTGTGGCAGCATCTTTTTGTTAACCATTTAAAAATGCTGCCTGTTGTGAGGGAGCAACCAGAACAGAGTTCTGTCTGCTGTATCCCAACTACCCTACCCTCCAAATGCTTCAGCAAGCACCATTTCTTTCTATATAAAAATGAGGTTTAAAAATGGCACTGAAGCTGGGGAAGATTTTTGAAGGGAAATAACTAATGTTCTCTGTAGCTGCACAGGAATTGGAGAGCATTCCTCCAGGCAGTCATTCTCCTCCTAGACGGCACTGTGACAATGTTACACAGTGCTACAACTTGCATCATCTTGCATCTTTTTTGGAGGAGAATACTGTAATGGCCAGTAGAAAGCCTCTCCAAGAAAGAGTGCCTTTACAGAGAGGCAAGAGTGCTTTTAAAATGGGATGGAGGCATTAAAAGGTAAAAACTCCCTCCCTGAAACAGGGATAGTTGTTTCCATTTGGGGACTGAACTACTGTTCCCTGAACTAGTTTTGCTCAGCCCTAAAAGCATCATTTTCGACCTTTCCAGAAGATTCTATCTCTGTGGGTAAATTCCCATATGTATGACTCTGCAAATAACTATTTAAAGAGAAATAATTATTGGTTTCCCCCAATTTTGGTCTAATATTACAATTTTGCCGCCATTATACAAAATAAAATAGAAATTTACTTGTCATCTGGGCAGCGCAGGACCTGTATACACACTGCCCTGGGGAGGTCACTTCAGTGTTGTTAACACACTAGTTTGACTTTGCCCTTGGAGGCACACTCCATTGTCTCTCAAGATAGATGGATGTCAAACGACAATATGCTTAAATAAATTTTAATATTTTAAAGCATCAAGAATTGAATAACCTAATATAATACTATTATAGCATTATGAATATGAACTTTTTCTGATATGTTTCTAGGTTTCTTCTGTACAGCTCCTCCAAACATTTCTAATGGATCTCACAATGGGACTGGAGCCGCTTTTTATGTTCTTAGAACAGTTATAACATACACTTGCCGTGATAATTTCTCTCTTATCGGAGCACACTCTATTTCCTGTGGCATGGATGGTGATACTAAAGGAGTGTGGAAGGGAAAGCCCCCAAAATGCAAAGGTTGCATTTTCTTTTACTCTTCATTCATGATATATTATGATTCATAATATATTAAAAGGGAACTTTTTTCTAGATAGCTGTATCCCTCCCTTTATTTGGCTTTGAATTGATATTAAGCTTCATTGTTCATGTTCAGAATCCCTAAGTTGTTTAATGATAATTTATGTGTGGAGTGATTGACAGAGGTACTTTTGTTCTCCTTTTATGTTTGTGCTCTATCTCAGTAAACATTGCATTTCACTTTTGTGCTATACAGAAATGAATGGGGAAGCCCCAATGTTTACAGGCAGTGAGGCTATATACCACACTCCGAGTTCATGGATGTAGCCAGGATTTTTGTTGGTGGGGAGGGAGAGAACATCAGTTTGCTAAGTATTTTCATTGATTTTTATTTATTATGGAGAGCAGCTTATCTTAGTGGTCCTGATTTTGGTTAACGTGCATTAGCAGATTATTAGCTCTACAGGCCGTTCCTTCTCTGCTACTTTTCAGAGAGAATGATGTTTTATTTCTAGGTTCCAATTTCAAACCAACCCATCCCTTTCCACTTCCAGCATTACCCCCTCCACCAAGGTGATGCCCTGGACTGGAAAATAAATTTAGCTTCCCTTTTGCACTGTTAAATCCAATGCCACTTAGCTCACCATGTTAATCAAAACACTGACTAAACCCCACCACTCAGGAATCTAGAGGGGGTCAGGGCACACAGAAACTTTGTGGAGTCAGGGTACCCACAGTGACAGTTTTACATGTCACCCTAACCTCTGCTGAATGCGTGCAAGATTCTAGGGTTTGGGGCACTTGACCACAGTTTGTGTTCCTTCAGAATGAGGCACAGCAGAGACTTTATTTTACACATATTTACCACCTGGGTTTTGATGGAGAGAGAGTTCACAACATTTAAATCTCAAGAGGGGCTTGCCCTTTCCAGCTGCACAGCATTGGATTCAGTGCCATCCCCATGTGTCTCTGTAAAAACCTGGTCCAGCCAGCCTGCATGGCTGCACAAACCAGACCACTATCAGCCTTTTGTTTCTTCAAGATGCACTCCCAGCAAGCCATTGCCAGGCTGGTCTCATGAGGAAGCTAGCCAGTATTATTTCCTAGCTTTGGCTAAATTAATGAATTTATGAGTTTGCTCAAATCACAACCCTTCACTGACTCACTTATCAGGTTATACACACAAAGGGGGCTGGAGATAGATTGGATGCACGATCATGGCATAGGGAGTGGGGTTCACACTTTGTTTCCTTATATGGCTTCTATTTGCATTGGGAGAGAAGTTCATTTTTTAAAAATCATGACTAAAGCTGTGAATAAAGCCATTTCTCTGCAAAATCTAAACATTTGGGAGATCCATTCATCATGCTTTGTGGTCTAATGGTCAGTGGATGGATTGGCCTTCCATAGTATCTGTTTAGCATTTCTGTACTGGATCTGTCACCATATGTTTATTAGCACTTGGAGCTAATAAATTGTTAACCTTGGAGAGGTTTCTAGAAGATTCCACCTGTGATCTCCTTAATGGATTATTTCCTATATATATTCAGGTAGGTAGCCATGTTGGTCTCTGACACAGTCAAAATAATATGTTTTTTAATTGTCCATTAGCACCTTAGAGACCAACTAAGTTTGTTCTGGGTATAAGCTTTCGTGCACATGTTCCTATATATATATATGTACTGTAATTGTTTGGAATACCAATTTAAACATTACAGATCAGCAATTCTAATACAAGTGACACCACGTTTTAGTTTTATTTATTTTAAATATCTAGGGCAGTTGGTAACAGCTTTTGTAGAGAACGTGTGACATAGGGCACAGAGTAACATATAGCCAGACAGTGAGTATCAGGTTTTTTGTTGTTTTTTTAGAAAACTAACTTTTTAATAAGGCTTCAGCAGAATATAATGACATTTGAGAAAATGTAAATAAACTATATGCAATGTTCTATTTCTTAGTTTTTGTTTTTTAATATTCCTGTCTGCTTATAGTGGTGAAATGTAAAGATCCAGTAGTTGAACATGGATTAATATTAAGCGGATTTGGACATTCGTATACATATGGCAACACTATTATATTTGAATGCAAAACTGGATATTTTCTGATGGGAAATTATTTAATTAAATGCGGAGCGAACAGTAGCTGGTATCCTGCGCTGCCTTCATGTAAAGAAAGTAAGAATATCAAAGCATTCAAATAGCAATTATGCTTCCTCAGTCAGTGATAAAAGATGGTTTACTAAATGTGGACTTTATAAATTCAACATCACTTTATATAAATTCACTTTATAAATTCAACATCAGAAGGGACATCTCCCAAATTCTCTCCTACTTTTATCCTGTTGAATAGCATTAACAAAGTATGTGTGACTGTTGAATGGTTAAAAGAATATTTGACATCCTGGCAGAATGCACTTTGAGGAATGTGTGTTTATAAAGGGCCAGTTCTTCTTTCAGTTTCCCGCTTGTAAGTTCTCATCTTTAATTAGCTAGAACAAGTTTGTTTGTTTACATTTATATTTCATCTTCCCTCATGGAACACAATGTTTATTTTTACAATTTTTGTGGGGACTTTTTTGTTGCAGTTGATCCAGGTTTATGCGGTGCCCCATTAATTCCAAGTGGGACTGTGCGTCCATTGCAACATCAGTATAAGATTGGAACAAGTGTTGTTGTAACCTGTAATAAGCAGTATTCTTTTCCTGATGAAACCATGGAGATGAATGTAGCATGCCAAGGCTACAATTCCTGGCATCCTCCTGTGCAAGCATGTTTCTGTAGGTATAAATATAGCTTTGGGGTATTCAGTGAATTCTGTGTTTATTTACCACAAAATTAATACCTCATCATAGGGCTACTACTTTAATACCTCCCTATGTTTGTGCTCACATATAATGCAAGAGGAGCTACACTGATTAATTGCTAGCTGGATTCAAACGGCATTGCTTTGCCTTACGTTCAAAGGATAGTCTAGGGGAAAAGTAGAACTAATCAGAACAATTGTTTAAAGTGGTATGGTGTCTGCCTACTTTCAAGGAAATGTATTGCATGGGATTAAAGCAGAGAGTTGCATCCTTTCCTTTTGAATTAACTAATCTGGGAGTATACGCAGCACAACATTGCTCAAAAACAGTCAGTTGGGATTGTTATTTTGCTCATTATTGTATGTACTACAATTCCAGAAACTGAAAGAATGGGAGAGACATCAAATCGGATGAGTATATAAAAAGAAATAGAACTCAATGAACTTTGTTACTGACAACTTGATGGTAGAGGAAGGATGATGGCTAATTTTGAGCCATAAAACCTTACATAGCTCAGAACCTCAATACCTTAGGGGCTTTTGTCACCTCATATGAACTTTCATGGACTCTGTAGTTATAATCAGACTCCTCAGTGTACCCACCTCTGGGGGAGGTGTGGGAGGTGGCAATACAAATATGGGCTTTTTAAGTGGTCACTCCTCCTTTGTGGAATTGTGGCACTAATGTTTATCCAGGCTGTTAGTTAAATGGAATCATGCTGCAGGGATCAAGACCATATTTGGCCTGATTGTAGTTGTAATTTTTAGTTGGCTGTGGTAGGTTTTATGATTTTTACAATATTTTTTATCACTTTTTAGATCAAATCTGGCTTTTTGTATTTTCTTGCTGTATTTGTTTTTAAAAGTGAATCTTGAATCTGCTTTGAGACATTGTGGAAAGTGCCAAATAATATATATATATATATATATATATATATATATATATATATATATATATGATTTTTGTATACAAACCAAGAATTAAGAATTTACAACACTATACAGATGAAACTCGAAAAATTAGAATATCGTGGAAAAGTTCATTTATTTCAGTAATCCAGCTTAATAGGTGAAACTTGAAAAATTAGAATATCATGGAAAAGTTCATTTATTTCAGTAATTCAGCTTAAAAGGTGAAACTATGAGATAGACTCATGACATGCAAAGAGAAATATGTAAAGCCTTTATTTGCTATAATTGTGATCATTATGGTGTACAGCTGATGAAAACCCCAAATTAACAATCTCAGAAAATTAGAATATTAAATGAAATAAGCAAAACAAGGATTGCAAATAGAGCAATATTGGACCACTGAGAAGTAGAAGCATGCATATCTCTCTTTGCATGTCATGAGTCTATCTCATATATTAGTTTCACCTTTTAAGTTGAATTGCTGAAATAAACGAACTTTTCCACGATATTCTAATTTTTTTAGTTTCACCTGTACATTGCAATGTTTTCTTAATGTTTTGGTGACAAATGCTTTTCATGTTGCAAATTAAATTGTGCCTTTTTTACGAAGTCAGACTATAGGGCCATTTAAGTCAGTATTACCCATACTGACATGCAGCAGCTCTCCAGTATTTTGGGCAGGGGACATTCCCAGCCCTAGATAGCATAGATTAAACATGGGATCTTTTGCATACAAAGTAAGTGTGCTACCACTGAGCTACAGCCCTTCCAACCACAACAACACTTTGTTAAGCTAAAATATGAAATATTTGGAAAATAATGTGTGCTTTAGTGTTGCTTTGTTTTGTTTATAATAGTTTGTGTTTTCAGTTAGAACTTCACCAGACATTTATTACCTGTCTATCCGTAATGCAAGAATAATCCGGGGGAAGAAAACCAGCTATGAGCCTGGAGATACAGTTACTATTCGATGTTCTGCTGGCTATACATTAGCAGGGCCATCTGAGATTCGCTACATTGGTGGGAAGCAATGGTCACCTAAACTTCCATCTTGTTACCTGAGTACGTATGAAGTTGTAGATATATAGCAACACTTATCTGACACTGCTGTCACTTTTCAGGTGTCACTCTTGCTTTTCCTCATACAAGAGATTTTCTTTCTATTACTAGCTTGAGTTTGATGCATATGAGCAGTTCACCTGGCAGTAGGCCACTGGGAGCACCCTCTGTAATAAGAGTCCCTGTGAGTGAGCTAGGAAAGAGGATAGGTGGCTAGGGAACCTGTTCCTGACACCAGTGGATAATCTAAATCGGGAATAGGGCTTCCATGTGTTACTGGACTACTACAACTCGTAACAAATCCTAACAAACTTTGAAGGTCCATAGGTTCCTCATTCCTGATCTGAAGTAAATTTCCATTCTACCAACTCTTTAAGAAGTGTAATATTTAAAACCAGTTAGAAGCAAATAGTATTCTCCTACCTTTCATTGTATAAGCCACATTGAAAAAGAAACTAGACTATTATAAACAGAAATGAATGGCCAGATGGGGAAGGAACTACTACATTCATGAGCATACACTGTCATAAACCTAGTTTGTGTTTCATTTTGTGGATAAAATTGCTATTGTACTTGGATGTCAGAGTTTGATAAGAAGGATGGATGGATTTGCAATGATATCTAGTCATGTATTCCAACCTTAAGATGTAGAGAAGCTTCTTGGAGGCTTGAGACTTACCACCTGTTCACTGGATCCTAGGTTCTTTTTGGATATTAAGGACTGAGGTGACCATGTAGATCTTTGGAGTAATGAATTGGACCAGGGTGGAGAGCCTTTAGCTTGCTGGCCAAACTTGGTCCACCAGGGTTCCAAATTTGGTCTGCAGCAGCATCCCCCCCCCCCACAATAAGAAAATATGTCCACCCATCTCACCCTTTACATTGTATGTGATGTCAGTTTTGAGGCAGGTACTTAAAGTCAGTTCCCAGTTGTTCCTTTACTTGAGTAAGATGTGGTCTCACCACCCACCTTGCTCAAGGAGGAGAAAGTGTTCTTTCAGCAAGCATCAAACAGAGACTAAGACATGTATAGCAGCAGCAGCAGCATCAGCCCCATTGCTAGCCCTGTCTCACTGGAAGGTGCCTTTTCAATTAAAGGCCCCCAGCCTGTTCCATCAGTCTTCTACTCCAGTGGAGCAGGGGAGACCCTGGTCTCAACCGGGGCCTCTGTGATGGAGTCCTTAGAGTCTGAAGATGGCAACACTGTATCCTCAAATTGGAGCGGCACTGGCACAACAGAGGTATCTCATGGAAGTGTTTCTAGGATTGGTCCCGCAGGTCTTTCCCCTTCTGCTTCAGAGTTCTTACCCTCATCCATTGAAGACAAGGAATCCAGCTCCAGGGTTGTGACATAGTTTTGCCTGGTGTACTAGTTACTTACCTTCCTGGAAAAAATAGCTCTGGCCATGGTGACACATACCTTGGTCACTTACAGGTGTAGGGCTGCCCTTGAAAAGTTTTTGGAAACTGCAGCTGCTGCAAAACATAGTTGGCAGGTATGTGCTTTTAGACCATAGTATGCTGGTTTTACATCAGTTGCAATGATTTCAGATTTGTTTCCATACTCAACTTATGGTGCTGGTTTTACCTTTATAGCTCTAAAGTGTTTTGAGACTAAAATAACTGAAAGACAGCCTCCTCCAATACAAACCTGAATATAGGTTACATCTTTGGAGTCCTCTTGCCCCACCACTTAGAGTTTCTCTGTGGCAACACCCCATCTCTGAAATTCCCTCCTGAAATATGAGTGGCATCCCTGATAGACTTCAAGTGCGAATTAAACACATTTAATTCTCCTTGCCTTCAGTGGTAACTAATTAAGATAGTTGTAATCTCCTGGTTCTGCTTTTATCCTTTGCTGTTAATACTATTGAAATGTTCTTATAGTGATTGTACATTGTTTTGACTTACAGAAATATTTTTACAATGCTTTAAAAGGTGGAATAGATACCTTTGAAACCATGTAATTGGTGCCACTTGGTGCTTTCCTTGTGGGGCTAATAACTGAGCTAGTAATTTTCATCAGGACAGTACCAGAGGGGGAAAGGATTACACCCCACACAAGTGGACAAAAAAATACCCCCATGCCTCCTTTTTAAGAACAATACCCAATAACGTGACACATTTAGCATTACATCTACTCTGGCCCTGAAATACGTCCACCAGCTGTAGTTTGAAATTCATAGTCATTGGCAGTGCTTCAGCTAAAATTTATTTCTGATGTGGCTGTCAGTGCGAATTAGCATTTCTTTTAATTAGTATTAAAGTTTTGTGAGAAGCTCACTTATCAGAATCATTTCCCCTCTCTTCTAGGTTTTGTCTTCGTACTGCTTATAGCTGGTATGTAATTTATTGAAACTGAATAAGAAATACCTGAAAATGCATTTTCAAATTTCTTAAGCAAGGACTAGAGTTTTGCAGAGTCTACACACTTTTACAATAGGAAAGCTGAGCACTATTCAACAGATGTTAAGCATTTTTAACTTTCACATTTCAACTACTGTTTACTTTGTCTAGAGGAACAAATGCAAACAGGCACTGGCATTTTTTTCCTGATGAGGAAAAGAGCAAATAGTTGCTAAGGCAGCAATATGGGGTGTAGTAGAAATGAACTTGAGGTGAAGGTGTGATGGAGGTTCCATCATTCCAATAAAGTTCTGCCATAGAATTGGTTTAATTTAATCTGTCAATTCAGCATAAAATCCAAACCATGGCCATTAGAATAACGCAATAAAACCATAACCTCTTACTTAAAAAATGGTCTGCATCAGAAATATTTTCAAAGCCTGCATCTCCCATGGTAGAGAGTTTTGTATCCTTGGGCCCACTGTCATAAATTCTCTGTGTTCTGCCCACCAACCTACCTGACTCCGCTGGTGAGCATTCAAATAGGGCTTCTGTAACTGTCAATAGATGTTCAAGGTGGAGAAAGCTTGTGGCTCAGTGGGAAAGATCTTCATTTCCTCCCACTCTGTGGGCTAACTTTGACAGGTGGCTGCTTCCAATTACCTGTCAAAGTTGACCTGCAGGCTGGTGGGGAGGGGATGAGTATGCATTACTAGTATTTTCCCCACAGCGAAAGAACTTGCAAAATAGTGCCCAGTAGGACTGAATCCTACCACTGCAACAAACAGTTGATTAACAAGTGGGTGTGGTTTGGGGGAAATGGCCTCACAAACCAAATCAGACCTGATAGACCAAGACTGGTCCACATGCTGGAGGTTTCCCATGCCTGGCATAGGCAGTCCGATAAGTGACTCGACCACAAAACATTTAGTGTTGTAAAAGTCAAAACCCACACTTTATTTGGGCTCAGAAGCAAATAGGTCCAATGGGTTGGGTTCAAATGTTGCTGGCACATCAGTCAAAATTGATGAAACATACTCTTAGGCACTTCTGTTCCCTGTGCTTCCATAAATAACACTAAGTCTAGGAGGACCCCCAAGTTACAAATTTGGACTTTCAGAATGAGTTTAAATATCTCCAGATCCAGTTGAATACCTCTTTTCAAAACAATAGACACTCACAGAATCTCAATCCTATCTTAATCTTCAGTTTATCTGCTGTGCTCCCCCCCAAAACTGCTTTCAGATACCTGTTCAAATGTTCCACAATCCAGTCATGCAAAAAAACAGTGATTTCTTACAAGTATATCTCACCATCCAGCAAAGACAGAGGTATCATTTCAAGCAGGCAATGGCACTAGAATGTGGGGCTGTGGCCTGGCAGATAAGGCCTCAAGGAAGCGGAGACCCACTTTGGCAACCCACAGGCAGCAAGAGCCTGTGGTCTTGAGACTCGGCGGGCGCCAGAAGCGGCCCCCAAAATGCTGAAGGAACCCCGTAAGGGGCTCCGGAACGTGGAGGGGGTAGCGGCGCTGTGAGTCGTTTCGCAATCTGCGGAGTGAAGCCACGCTGCTGCTGCCGGTGAGCGCTGACCTCTTTTCCTGGAAACCTCTGATTCGGAAGAGCAACAACCCGTGAGTAAAGAAGGACTTTATAAAAATTTGAGACTAAAAATACTGAATTTGGCTGAAAGCGGAGCGACGTAAAAACAGGAAGTCCGTCTTCCGCTGCCACTGAACTTCAAAGCAAAGAGCTGGAGGAGTGGATGCATAGAAAGAACTTTCAACCTAACTGATCTGAGCACCCACTGAACTTTTCCTCAAACAAAATAAGGATTTTAAGCATCTGATTTTTTGACTTTTATTAGTATTGTGATACCTTTCTTCTATTGGAACTACAATTTGAGTGAGAAACCCAGGGGCTGGAGCTGCCTGAGCAACTGAGCTGTCAGTTTGCAGATCTGGCTATTGTGTATTAAAACTTGCAACAATCTGAGGGGTTTGGACTTGCTACTTTGAAAACACCATTTGAAACACCAGTATGCACTGTCTGAAACATTGTGGCTGACAACACTAACTCTGCTTAAAACCTGCTATTGAAGGTTCTTGGACATTAAATTTGATTTTAATAATTTTATCAGAATGGGATTCTTTCCTAAAGACATTTCAAGCTCCCCCTAGAGGATTTGGGATTTACAGCAGTGACATCATTTTACTTTCCTTTTCCCGACCTCCTGTTTGACTGTTTTTCTCTGGGCTGCAGCTTTCTCATGGGAACAACTCAGCTTGACCTTGACTTTTAGATAACTCTGGAATGAGTGGCGCAAGAAAGAGGGGAAGAACTAGACAAACAACCTTAACAACCTTAACCTCAGCCTCGCAGACACGTAGATCATCTGTACCTACTTTGCCTTCAGAGGAAGTAGCCGCCTCTCTGCCACGGGCAGGGGAGGGAGAAACTGAGCAGCTACAATTAGAAGATATGGCCTCAGGAGCAACTGCTTCTATTTTAGAGAAAATTTATGAAAAATTTGAATCTCTGGACAAGAGAGTGGAATCTTTGGACAAGAAAGCTGATGAGCAAACTGCTAAAATTGATCAAAATACAGAATGTCTAAATAGATTAACTGGACAAGTATCTCAGAACGTACAAACAATTGGGCAGTTGACGGAGGCCACAGTAGAAAATCGGAAATTAGCTGAGGATACTAGCCAAAAACTTGAAAATTTAAAACAAGAGGTAAGACCACTCTGTAAACAAGTAGGTGAACACCAGACCTATCTCTCCATGATAGAACTGCGGAACCGAGAGAGTAACTTAAGGATAAGGTTAATACCAGAAGCGGAAGAAGGCAACTTAGCTGAGTTTTTGACTAAAGAATTTTCCAAGTTTTGGAATTTAGAGGAAAAGGACTTTAAAATTGTATCAGCTTTTAGGCTTGGAAGACTTGCAAAGAAAGAGAAGCCCAGAGACTGTTTGATAACATTGAGATCAAAGGAGGAAAGGGATAAGATTTTGGGCCTACACTACGAAAAGTCGCTGGACATTTTGGACAGAAGAATTGAAAATTTACAAAGATATTCCTAAACAACTGTTGGACCTTAGATCCGACTACTTGGAATTGGTTAGATTGCTGAGGAGCAACTCAGTTATCTTTAGGTGGGAATTTCCCCAAGGACTATCCTTTACCTTCAGAGGGAAGAAGGTTAAAATTAGAACACTGGAAGATAGAGACAAATTTCTGACTGCATATGGAGAGGACCTTCAAAAAGGAATTGAATCACCCTCTGGGCCTGGAGCACCGGCGGTACCGGCACCCTTGGAACCTGAAGATCCAGCGAACAAGATGCCACCCCTAGGAAAATAACCAGATTTATTTAGGTTGTCTCTGCAACTCTTGAGCTGGAATATAAATGGCTGTAACATCCCGGAAAAAAGGAGGAAAGTATTTCACATATTAAACAAAGAACAATTGGACATTATTTGCCTACAAGAAACACATGTGACTAGGCTCCATAGAAAAGTGTTAATAAACAAAAGACTTGGCCAGGAATTTATTTCTTCGGACAGAGTAAAGAAGAGAGGTGTGGTGATATATGCAATAGAGAGTCTGTCACCTAAATTTTTATTTAAAGATGAACATGGAAGAATCTTGGCAATTGAGATACAGCATCAAGGAGAGAAGCTTTTGATATTAGGAATCTATGCACCAAATGAGGGGAAATCGGAATTTTATAAGAAGTTGCATGAGATTATGCTGGACTATCTGGACTACAACAACATCATCATGATGGGAGACATGAATGGGGTCGTATCAACTAACATGGATAAGTCACAAAGCCAAAATGTTACAAAAGACGGCAGACTACTAAAGACTTTTTTTGAAATGACAGACAATATGGACCTGATTGACATCTGGAGAACAAAGAACTCCTTGGGAAGAGAGGGAACATTTTTCTCTGAAGCCCAACTGACCTGGACAAGAATCGACCAAATATGGATATCTAGAGGTCTGGCACCCAAGGCCAGAAAGGTGGAAATCTGCCCAAAGACCTGCTCCAACCATAATGCAGTAAAGATGGACATGGCACTACTTCCTTTAGATGGAAGATGAATGACAATTTGTTTAGAGATCAGGAGATTATTAAGAAGGCCCAAAAAGCTTTGAAGGACTACTTTGAGATAAACATGAACACTACGGTGGAAAAAAGAATTATCTGGGATGCAAGCAAGGCCGTGATGAGGGGGTTCTTGATACAACAGAATGCTGTAAAGAAAAGGACACAAAATGAGAGGAAAGATAAGATCCTGGAGAAAATTAAAGAACTAGAGAAGAAGTTAAGATTAAATTTTGAATCGGCAAATAAATGTGGGAAACTGCTAGCTTGGCAGCTGAAGAGGAGACAAAAACAAAATACAGTTACAAATCTAGAGATTGAAGGAAGAAATATTCAGAACCCTGTGGATATTAGAAAGTGCTTCCAGAGATATTTCAAAAAATTATACACTCAAGGGCTGCAAGACGAGGTTGAGATTAAACAATTTTTGGAAAAAAATGGATTACCAAAATTGTCACAAGGAAATAGATCAATCCTGAATTGCAAAATAACACGACAAGAGATCGAACAAGCCATTCAGAACATGCAATTGGGCAAATCCCCAGGGCCAGATGGGCTGACCTCCAAGTATTATAAGACATTAAAAGACTATCTGATACAACCATTGATGGAGGTTAGCAATGAAATTATGGAGGGGAAGAAGGCGCCGGAATCGTGGAAGGAAGCTTTTATCACATTGATACCAAAATCGGAAGCTGAAAAGACACAACTTAAGAACTATCATCCCATCTCTCTTTTAAATGTGGATTACAAAATATTTGCAGACATTCTGGCAAGTAGACTTTAAAAAGTATTAAATGAAGTAATTCACAAGGACCAGGCAGGCTTTCTCCCAGGTAGACATCTGTTTGCTAATACAAGGAACATTATTGACATCTTGGAACTTTTGCAAACAGACATAAATACAAAAGCAGGGTTAATTTTTATAGATGCGGAGAAGTCCTTTGACAACATTTCCTGGAAATTTATGAAGGGAAATTTAAAAGAAATGGGAGTGGGACGGGGTTTTGAGAATGGGATTGATGCAATATATTCAGAACAAAAGGCCAAACTGATAGTTAACAATGTGGTTACAGAAGAGTTTAAAATTGAAAAAGGAACACGACAAGGCTGCCTTATTTCCCCTTTGCTATTTATTTCGGTTCTGGAGGTGCTCTTGAATATGATTAGAGGGGACCGGTTGGTGGAAGGAATTCAGGTCGGAGCGAAACAATATAAACTTAAAGCTTTTGCAGATGACCTAGTTTTGACCCTGCAGGAGCCAGAATCTAGTACGAAAAGAGTATTACAATTGATTCAAGACTTTGGTCGGGTGGCGGGATTTAAATTAAACAAACAAAAAACCAAGGTATTGGGAAAAAACTTGACAGATACAGAGTCAGAACGGTTTCAGAGAGAGACAGAATTAAATGTTGTTAAAAAAGTAAAGTACCTAGGGGTAAACATAACAGCAAAAAATCTGAGTCTATTTAAGGACAACTATGAAAAATGTTGGTCAGAAATTAAGAGAGACTTAGACAGTTGGACAAAATTGAAACTTTCTTTGTTAGGCCGAATTGCTGCTATCAAGATGAATGTATTGCCAAAAATGTTGTTTCTGTTCCAAACACTACAGATTGTGGACAAGACGGAGTGCTTCCGGAAGTGGCAGAGAGACATCTCTAAGTTCGTCTGGCAGGGCAAAAAGCCCAGAATTAAGTTTAAGATATTAACTGATGCGAAAGAAAGAGGAGGCTTTGCCCTGCCAGATCTAAAGTTGTACTATGAGGCCGCAGCTTTCTGCTGGCTAAAAGATTGGCTACTTCTCGAAGACACTGACGTACTGAAAAAAAAAAAATTCCTTCCAGTAGCACCTTAAAGGTAAAGGTAAAGGTACCCCTGCCCGTACGGGCCAGTCTTGACAGACTCTGGGGTTGTGCGCCCATCTCACTCAAGAGGCCAGGGGCCAGCGCTGTCCGGAGACACTTCCGGGTCACGTGGCCAGCGTGACATCGCTGCTCTGGCGAGCCAGAGCCGCACACGGAAACGCCGTTTACCTTCCCGCTGGTAAGCGGTCCCTATTTATCTACTTGCACCTGGGGGTGCTTTCGAACTGCTAGGTTGGCAGGCGCTGGGACCGAGCAGCGGGAGCGCACCCCGCCGCAGGGATTCGAACCGCTGACCTTTCGATCGGCAAGTCCTAGGCGCTGAGGCTTTAACCCACAGTGCCACCTGCGTCCCCCCAGTAGCACCTTAAAGACCAACTAAGTCAGTTCTTGGTATGAGCTTTCGTGTGCATGCACACTTCTTCAGATACATCTGAAGAATGTATCTGAAGAAGTGTGCATGCACACGAAAGCTCATACCAAGAACTGACTTAGTTGGTCTTTAAGGTGCTACTGGAAGGATTTTTTTTTGTTTTGACTATGGCAGACCAACACGGCTACCTATCTGTAACTGACGTACTGGATCTGGAAGGTTTTAACAATGCTTTTGGTTGGCATGCATACTTATGGTATGACAAGGTTAAGATCAATAAGGCCTTTAAGAACCATATTGTCAGAAAAGCAGTGTTTAATGTCTGGACAAAATATAAAGACTTATTGGAAAACAAAACTCCAAGGTGGCTTTCACCTCTGGAAGCTAAGGGCCGAAAAAGACCCAATATGGAGGCCAAATGGCCAAAATATTGGGAAATATTAGAAAAAGATGGAGACAATTGGAAATTGCAGAGTTTGGAGAAAATGAAGGATAAAGTGCGAGACTGGTTACACTACGCTCAGATTAAAGAAGTCTTTAAAAATGACAAAAAGTTAGGGTTCCAGGTGGAGAAATCGAAATTGGAAACAGAACTGTTAGAACCTAAGACTAAGGTACTTTCAAGAATGTATAACTTGCTGTTAAAATGGAATACACAAGATGAAATGGTTAAATCGGCTATGATAAAGTGGGCACAGGATATTGGGTATAATATCATGTTTGAGGACTGGGAAAGGTTGTGGACCACTGGGTTGAACTTCACTGCATGTAATGCTTTGAAGGAAAATGTAATGAAAATGATATATAGATGGTACATGACCCCAGTCAAACTTGCCAAAATATACCATTTGTCTGATAACAAATGCTGGAAATGTAAAGGAAATGAAGGAACATTCTTTCACCTCTGGTGGACGTGCCCTAGAGTGAAGGCCTTCTGGGAAATGATATATAATGAGTTGAAAAAGGTATTTAAGTATACCTTCCCTAAGAAACCAGAAGCCTTCCTCTTGGGTATTGTCGGCCAGAGGGTGATAAAGAAGGACAGAACTTTTTTCCTGTATGCAACAACAGCAGCAAGGATACTCATCGCCAAGCATTGGAAAACTCAAGATCTACCCACACTGGAAGAATGGCAGATGCAACTGATAGACTATATGGAACTGGCCGAGATGACCGGCAGAATCCGAGACCTGGGAGAAGAGAGGGTTGAAGAAGACTGGAAGAAATTCAAGATTTATCTACAAAAATACTGTAATTTGGTTGAATGTTAAGAAGGATGCTAGATCATAAATAATTGAGCACTACTAAATTAGATGGAATTAGGACGATAAGTGAGACTGAGGAAAATATAAACCTTTTGGAGAATCATTAGATTATATTCAAATGAACGGGAAGTAAGATTGTAAACAAGATGATAAATTGCTGGCAAAAGTTTGTAATGATGCAAGTGGGAGCGGGAGACGCGAGGGAGTCCAAAGAAGTTATGAAACTATGTTATGATATATGTTATATTGTTTATTATCTTTGCACTTATATTTAAAAATTTTAATAAATATTTATTAAAAAAAAAAGATAAGGCCTCAAGGGTCACGCTTGGCCCTGGGGTCTCAAGTTCCAGACTCCAATATAGAAGTGAGGCAATGAATAGGGCACTCTTTTCTAATCCACTGTGACAAGAAAAGGCAATTTGGAAGGCATATGTGAAATACTCACTTGGCCTGATGGATATTTCATGAGCATCCCTTTGAACTGGCCTTCAGAACAGAAATTTAGTAAAACTCTTATTAAGGACCACCCTGGGATTGATTGCCTTTTCTACAAAATGAAATAGATGTACACTATTGACTAGATTGTATTTGCTGGATTGATGACATTATGTCACTATATATTGGCTGTTATTTTCCTATTTTGAATAAATTCTGCCTAATCTGAGTTAAGACATGAAACTGTATTATAATAAATTCTTCTTTAAGAAGCAGAACTCGTTTGTAAAACTCAGGGTGTGGGCAATGTTTCCCTGATTCAGTTATTAGAATCAACATTGCCTCTTTCCAAAATTTGAATAATAGTCTCAGTTGTATTGCCTCATGGATGGTTTTCCAATCATTTCTTGAAGCAAACTACAACATTATTCAATGTTTGTTCAGGAGATTTATTGTTGTACAGAATATTCATTCTTGTTTTTAATTCCTTTGCTGTATTTTTTCCATAAAGAAGAAACGATACAAGGAAGTTTTATGGTTTTTACCATATGGTTACAAAATTATGGGGAATTCACACAATATTGTCTATGAAGTAGTATCTCTGGAAATCATGGCAAAGCAGCTATTTCAAATGGTTCCGCATATTTGAAAATAAATGTGGTGAAATCACCATGTGCATTCTGTTCTTTACTATCTCAAAGTAAACCAGTGAATGGGTTCTTAAGGTGACTTTTTCCTGTTTTTGTTTTTTTTTTAAAGCATGTTTGCTTATTTTCTTATGGCTGCCAGCCCAATCGATTTACACGGCCTTGTGTTCCGGATAAAGGTAAGACTTTACCAACCTCTTACTCTCCTTTCTTCTTTGTACCTCTAAGGACCACCACACACATTATGTACACAGAAAAGGGGGCCTGGGGGACCAGATCTCTTATCCGAGAAAGTATGTATGCATTCAGGGGCTTTTAAGCACCTACTTTTGGGGATAAAGCCTTATAGCTCCCAGAAAGCCCCCACCTAAATGTGGTGCAGGTCCTCCAAAGTAGCATAAGGCACTGCTAATGAAAAAAGGTAAGGCAGCCCACTCCTGTGCATGTAAGAGCTTGGTGATTCAATCACTTCAGTTAGTTTATGACTGAATAATCCTTTAGGGGATTTAACTGATGAAATCTGAGGAGCATACATGCTTACTTTTCCAGGGTCTTTTTAATTTTCCTATACAGTGGTACCTCGGGTTAAGTACTAAATTCATTCCGGAGGCCTGTTCTTAACCTGAAACTGTTCTTAACCTGAAGCACCACTTTAGCTAATGGGGCCTCCTGCTGCCGCCGCGCCGCCTGAAGCAAAGTTCTTAACCTGCTTGGCAGGGGGTTGGACTCAATGGCCCTTGTGGTCTCTTCCAACTCTATGATTCTATGAAGCACTATTTCTGGGTTAGTGGAGTCTGTAACCTGAAGCATATGTAACCTGAAGAGTATGTAACCTGAGGTACCACTGTACAGTGGTTACGAACTTAATTCATTCCGGAGGTCCGTTTTTAATCTGAAACCATTCTTAACCTGAAGTACCACTTTAGCTAATGGCGCCTCCTGCTGCCACCACGCCGCCAGCACATGGTTTCTGTTCTCATCCTGGGGCAAAGTTCTTAATCCGAGGTACTGCTTCTGGGTTAGTGGAATCTGTAACACGAAGTCTTTGTAACTCGAGGTGTTTGTAACCCAAGGTACCACTGTATTAAGCTTGTGGGCTCTTGATATTTTAGCCCCCACAATATTAAATGCCAGGGAAAGCTACAGATTCAAGAAACAACAACAAAAAAATATAATGCTGAAACAAGTGTTTTTAATCTTTAACATTTAACCCATTGTTTGTTAAAACAAGGCTTTATTCTAGTTATTCAGCATAAACACATGCAGTAGATCTAATTGCATGATAAAAATGTTATCAGACAAGCCTATAGCCTCCCTCCAGCCCACCTAGTTGGGTTACATTTATAATATAGTAAGCATTATTTTGAGAGTTCTGCAAGCCTCTATTTCAGAGTGTTTATTTAACCTTAAAATGTATGTATAGTTATGAATGTGAAAATCATTATCATATATAAATAAAATTAAATAAATACATTTAAAATTAAATTCCTACAATACTAATACTTAAATGGAAGACTCTGGGCTGAACTAAGCATTTGCATGTGAAGCATGTAATTAAATCTAACAGCTGTTTTAAAATAAAATATTTTGGAATGGGGCAGTATAAAGAAAAAAGGAGACGCTGAACCCTTCCTACTACTTCTCTGCCCTAGATAAAAACTGGAATCTGAACTCTCTATGGGGTAGAGGCAGGGATTTGAGGTAGGAAAGCAGCAGAACTGGTAAGAGTTAAGCACCTCTCCCCATGTCTGCTCTAAATTGTTCCATCCCAAGCTTTTTTTCTTAAAAACTGGACACTATAACCATGGTTTAATTACATGCACCTGCCAGTAGAACTATCACAGTTTATGTTGTTGGTTAGCTTTATTCATTTATTTATTTCATTTATATTCCACCTTTCATTCAAGTAGTTCATGGTGCAGTACATGGTTTCCCCTCTCTCCATTTTATCCCCTCAACAGTCCTATGAGGTACCGTATTTTTTGCTCTATAAGACTCACTTTTCCCCTCCTAAAAAGTAAGGGGAAATGTGTGTGCGTCTTATGGAGCGAATGCAGGTTGCTCAGCTATCCCAGAAGCCAGAACAGCAAGAGGGATCGCTGCTTTCACTGTGCAGCAATCCCTCTTGCTGTTCTGGCTTCTGGGATTCAGAATATTTTTTCCTTGTTTTCCTCCTCCAAAAACTAGGTGCGTCTTATGGTCTGGTGCATCTTATAGAGTGAAAAATATGGTAATTAGTGTGGGAATGTTAAGGATAGTAGGAAAGGATATATTGAATAAGTATTATTCTTCTTCACTCACACTAGTGAGTGATGTAGCAGAGCAATTTCTCCTCAATATAGCTGCAAGCTAGTTTCCAGATTTGTTTGAATCCCTTAGTTAAGATTATTTCCTGGTGTCCCCTTTAATCCCTTTTACAAGAATAAAGACACAAGAGTCTTTCTGAATAAAGTAACAAAAAGTTTACTCACATTTCAGTTCATGATTTGATCCCTGAAAGGCAGGCTTTACTTAATAGTCACACAATAAAGTCTGAGTTTGTCTCATATGGAGATTGAACTCAAGTGCAAAATTACATTAAGATAACAAAATAGCTGCCGGAGAGCAGCATGGCAGCAAAAGATCAGCAAGCAAGAGAGCAAGAAAGGACTGAGGAAATGGCTGTGTGACTCAGCCAGCGCCATGTCCATCTTCCAGGTCACATGCAGGGGGAGGATGCTCCAGATCAGTGGAACAGGAAGTTACACTGACTGGATGTCCCCCTGCCTGTGCCCACTCTAGGGAAATAAGGAATGTTGCACTTAACTGTACCAATGGATTACATCCCACAATTAGATACTGGAATATCTATTCTGTTGTTTCTATAGAATCTTTCACAGTACAAAGTTATACAGTGGTACCTCTGACAGATAGGTAGCCGTGTTGGTCTGCCATAGTCAAAACAAAAAAAATTCCTTCCAGTGGCACCTTAAAGACCAACTAAGTTAGTTCTTGGTATGAGCTTTTGTGTGCATGCACACTTCTTCAGATACCACCATCTGAAGAAGTGTGCATGCACACGAAAGCTCATACCAAGAACTAACTTAGTTGGTCTTTAAGGTGCTACTGGAAGAAATTTTTTTTGTTTTGACAGTGGTACCTCTGGTTACAGACAGGATCCATTCTGGAGGCCTGGCCATATCTCGAAAAGTCCGTAACTAGAGGCGCCCTTCTGTACATGCATGCAGCGCGATTCAGTGCTTGTGTGCATGCTCGTGCAGCGAAACCTAGAAATATACACTTCCGGGTTTGCCGTGTTCACAACCCGAAGTTTACGTACCCGGAGGGATACATAAACAGAGGTACGAGTGTATTCTGTGTCTTTACTTGAGTTCTCAGAGTTAGAAGTTTTGAAGTTACTCCAGGAATCTGAGAGAGTGTTAGCCTTGCAACAGTTACCCTGGGTATGTCTTTTGGCTGAAAGGCGGCATATAAATTAACAGTAACATAACTGAGAAATAGGATACCTAAGAGTCAGGAGCTTGCCCAGTGTCATTATCATAGAACTGTAAGGTTGTAGAGGACCCTGAGGATAATCTAGTTCAGGCCCTTGATCCTACAACCATGGCGTTATCAGCACGGTGCTCTAACCAACTGAACTATCCTTGTTCTAGCAGGGCTTGAAGGTTAAATCATGCTCTAAGTTACTAACTCAGTTGCTCTGGAAAAAACCCAAAAGTAGAACTTTTGGCAAAAATAGTACTAATGTGGCAAAATTATTTTCCTCGCCCTTAAAAGTGTACTGTTTTGTTGTAACTTTCCTCAAGCTAAAGTATAGGACTTGCAGTTAATTGTAGGAGCTATACGAAGCTTAAACTCTTACTTTCTTTTTTCATTTACTCTAGCTATTCTAAAACAACTGCTAAGATGATACACCAAGTATACTAGAATACCAAAGATGCTTAAGCTCTACTGAATCTTCATACCTCTTTGGAAAAGTGACTTGTGTAATGACAAATGCTGCTGTGGCAGCACCTTGGTGAATTCTATATGAACAAACTGCTGCATTCCCCAACAGTCTCTAAGGATGGAACTAAATGTTAAAAGAAATCCAGGTTATCTCTGAAAATGCCACATCTGTTCTGACTTTTATTCTTTCTTCTCCTTAATGTCTAGTCATTGCAACTTACCCCATGCAATCATGTCATTTCACCGTGTATATGCTCAACTGCACTGTCACTGTCTTCTGCTGTTAGAGAAATGTATAGCATAAAGATGTTGAACACATCATTAAATTCTGTAGAGCAGAAGAAACCCAAACCAGGGCTGTATCCACTTTGAGACTGCTTCACTGTCAGTCTCCGTTGTCATGAAAAGGGGTTACCTTGAATTAATTAAAAACCTCTTACAATCCAATATATCAAAATACAGTAGTAGTCCTTCTGTTGTAAACAGAATGTCATTACTATCCATGATGGTTTTCCAGAGCAACACTCGGCTGCTTTTTTCAAAATCTCTTTGGATTTTAGAAGTTCACAAATGCCATTCTGGGGTAAGACTTCATGTTTGAGATGCACTTGGTTTATACTGACCACTGCTTTAAATCTGAATTGTATAAATTGATGAAGATAATTTTGTACTTTTGTGAATCAAAGATTTTATATTGTAGGAAATATCATGCATATGTATCAATGTGATATGTTAAATCTCTGATTTATAAATGGTGTGTAGATAGTGTGTGTCCCTGTACCTTTTTAGGCAGTTACTAGTCCTTGACTAAAATGATACTGTGTGAGAATCTTGCAAGAGTAGTCTGCACCACAAATGAAATCCTAATATACTAACGTAAGTTTTCAGCCATATACAAAAAAACAACAATACATACCACAGATCACCAGTAAATCCTCAGCTTCAACGATGTCATTTTCAATCTCCTACAGATGAAAATTAATTCTAATTCCTTTAGAAAAAAACTTCATCGGATTCCACCTAGAACAAAGTGCACTACTCTTTCCAGGATAGTTGCCTGCATTAATTTTTCCAACTTAACCCATTTTCCTTTAAAGGAAATTACTCCCTACTACATAATTCTCTGCTGAATTATGCTGAGGCATATTATAAGACATTAAAATTTCAAAACATTTACACACAAAATGTCTGGAATGCTATTATACCCCATTGGCCCAAAGATATGATACACTCCCCCCAGATCTCATCTGTATATTAACTGGGGCAGCCTTCACCTGCTCCCTTAAAGGAACAATGCCACATTTGTGCCATATGATTTTTAAATAACATGAATACCTGTATTTTTAAAAATCCTAAGTAGAAACAGACTCTGTAAAACTAATCTTCTTGCAGAAATACTGTTATTTAAACCATTAGGAATAACTGTCTGACATATAATATGCTTCTCGTTGAGAAAGTATAAATTGCTAAAAACCTCAAGGGCATATGTTGATTTGCTCCTGTTCCTTTTAAATGTTTTGTTTTTGCTTTCTTTCACCACAACCTAATTGAGCTCTTTACCTTAAGTCACTTGAAGACTTTTGGGTGACAAGTGACTAATAAATTTAATAATTAATATATATATATACATATTAAAAATCACATTTTCATATTACAGTACTGTCCTTTGGTCTGTAGTCTTCGCTAGTTACTAGATTTTTCGTTTAATTTTATAGCTGATTTGCAGAGGAGCAAAAGGCCCACCCCCCTGTCCCTGCAAATAAGCTGCAACTTATTCTACAATTCTATGATTCTATAAGGTGTTGTTGTTGTTTCGTCGTTTAGTCGTGTCCGACTCTTCGTGACCCCATGGACCAGAGCATGCCAGGCACTTCTGTCTTCCACTGCCTCCCGCAGTTTGGTCAAATTCATGCTGGTAGCCTCGAGAACACTATCCAACCATCTTGTCCTCTGTCGTCCCTTTCTCCTTGTGCCCTCCATCTTTCCCAACATCAGGGTCTTTTCCAGGGAGTCTTCTCTTCTCATGAGGTGGCCAAAGTATTGGAACCTCAGTTTCACAATCTGTCCTTCCAGTGAGCGCTCAGGGTTGATTTCCTTAAGAATGGAGAGGTTTGATCTTCTTGCAGTCCATGGGACTCTCAAGAGTCTCCTCCAGCACCATAATTCAAAAGCATCAATTCTTCTGTAATCAGCCTTCTTTATGGTCCAGCTTTCACTTCCATACATTACTACTGGGAAAACCATAGCTTTTACTATACGGACCTTTGTTGGCAAGGTGATGTCTCTACTTTTTAAGATGCTGTCTAGGTTTGTCATTGCTTTTCTTCCAAGAAGCAGGCATCTTTTAATTTTGTGGCTGCTGTCACCATCTGCAGTGATCATGGAGCCCAAGAAAGTAAAATCTCTCACTGCCTCCATTTCTTCCCCTTCTATTTGCCAGGAGGTGATGGGACCAGTGGCCACGATCTTCATTTTCTTGATGTTGAGCTTCAGACCATATTTTGCGCTCTCCTCTTTCACCCTCATTAAAAGGTTCTTTAATTCCTCCTCACTTTCTGCCATCAAGGTTGTGTCATCTGCATATCTGAGGTTGGTGATATTTCTTCCGGCAATCTTAATTCCGGCTAGGGATTCATCAAGCCCAGCCTTTCGCATGATGAATTCTGCATATAAGTTAAATAAGCAGGGAGACAATATACAGCCTTGTCGTACTCCTTTCCCAATTTTGAACCAATCAGTTGTTCCATATCCAGTTCTAACTGTAGCTTCTTGTCCCACATAGAGATTTCTCAGGAGACAGATAAGGTGATCAGGCACTCCCATTTCTTTAAGAACTTGCCATAGTTTGCTGTGGTTGACACAGCCAAAGGCTTTTGCATAGTCAATGAAGCAGAAGTAGATGTCTTTCTGGAACTCTCTAGCTTTCTCCATAATCCAGCGCATGTTTGCAATTTGGTCTCTATAAGGTGCAGTCATATAAAAAACTGTCCACCGAAACACTGTCACAAAGCTAAAATCAAAACTTTTTTTACACAACCCTACACATGGCAGGAACCCATTATACCCAGATATTACCATGTGTAGTCAATTTAAATTTTAGAGAGTAATAGCACATGTACAAACATGTTGGTGGACAAGGATTTGAAGCTATAAGGAAAATAAACTTGTAGATATGTGGGAAGGAAGAATTATTAGATCAGGGTAGCTACTTATCAGAAGGAAGGGTAATTATTAGAATCGGAAAGCAATGAAGGATAAAACCCTGTCTACTGAACACCCAGTAGAGTTGGAAAAATAAACGAAAGAAAGATTGCATTCAAAAAGACTCCCCAGAAGCCAAAATAAAGGCTTCTGGATAATTATTTGCTGCTATCTAGTGGTCAGCTACATGCAGTGAAAGCTACTATCCATAACACATCATTTTAATCTCCAACCCATAGAGATCAAGCTTAGATGAATCATAGAATCGGAAAGTTGGGTCCTCAAGGGTCATCTAGTCCAACCCCCTGCGATGCAGGAATCTTTTTGCCCATTGTGAAGCTCCAACCCAGACCCTGAGATTAAGAGTCTTATGTTCTACAAATTGATCTATCCCACTTTCATCTATTTCTACGAAAGTTGTGCCTTTCCAGCTATATCAATATTTGACTGCAAATTTTAATTATTAGTATTAGTAGTAAGCATTTTAACCTGCTCTTCAGCTAAAAAGGTTTCCAAAGTGAAACAGCAACATGCATATGGCATGTATAATAGTGAAGCAGGGTCTATTGCTATGATTTGAATTTGAATATGTTGGCTAATTCTAACGATTTACATCTGTCAGTGATGTTTGGGGGATATGGGCAACAGGTGGCCTGCCTTTGTAGGTCCAGTTGGGCTTTGGAGCCTTTCCAGTGAACAGACAGATCTCTATGCATGAATACTCTTTTAGTTTTATTTCTGTTTTTTGGTGTACTCTCGTCTTCGATAAGGAACTTTATCAAAAGCATTTTGAAAGCCTGGTCAGTGTGTATTAGATTCTCATCATGAAAATGCATCTCACATCTTTAAACATGGTTTTAGCAGATCGACAACTCTAGTAAGTAGAACCACTGTGGCCTTCATCCCCGACCCCATTGGTGAATTGCTGAAAACACAGAGGAAAAACTATGTGTGCATGTTTCTCACTTTCAGGTTTTAGGTATTCTTTTATTCTGGGTGGGGTGGGGTGGGGCTCTCTGCTAATCCAAGCCTTGATCACTCTTTCAAAAGTTATTGGAGGAAGAAATTTGGAGGAAAGAACAATAGTAAAAGAAGCAGAAAACACAAAATTGCTTTGTTTGCGGAGGTGCAGTAAGAAGGGTTGGGTCGGGTTGGGAGAGTTGAACTGTGATTATTATGATGTCTACCTTATGTTCATATCTGAGCTCATTAGTAAACCAATGCTGATGTGGAAAATCTGTTTATTTTTTTTTAAATAACACTATTGCTTTTCTATTAAGTGCAGTAAACTCCATCTGGAATGCAAATGGAAGAAAATTAAATCTCTGTCCTGTTCCTCTCCTCCTCTGTCTGTTGGGTCTATTTTATTGCCCTGCCACTGTCACAGTAGAATCTTGGATTTTGAAGTTAAAAAATCACGGCTCCGCGTGAACCCGGAAATACCTTCTCAAGGCAGTGAAGTCCACTCTCATCTTTATTATCTCTGTGGCGGACCACGCTGACGTTTCCCGTCTCTGCGTCCCTCAGCTGCCGCCAGGAGGAGCGGCGGGGCGTCGTCAGGTTCTTCTCGCCTTTCCTTGGGATGAGAGCTTCGAGTGGCTGGACTGAAGGGTTCCTGCGTTCTGCCGTTTACAGGTCTGTTGCAAGCTATTTTCTGTCATCCTCTCCCCGCCCCATGCTGGTTGTGAAACACTGGATTGCATCACGGATCTCCCTACATTGTAAGGGCAATAATGCTAGATTGCATTACATGGCTGCCATTATTATTATTATTATTAGTAGTAGTAGTACATTTATTTATTTAGTTATTTATTTTCCGCCTTTTCCCCTGGTGGGACTCAAAGTGCCTTGCAACTAAAATACGAAACAGCTGAAAGCATATATTCCTGCAGTAGGAATTTTAAACAATAAGATTATTGTGGGTCACCTTCTAAATTAATTTGAATGGGTCTCCCTTTGAGTAGAACTGGTCTCTCTGACCCCCTTTTGCAAGTCAGGAATAACAATACTTGCCACCTACACGGCAGGGTTGTTGTGAAACACACTCAAGACTCATCCACAAAATCTACTGAAGGAAGCATTTGCAGCACAGATTTTTCTCACATTAAGACCTTTCAGTATGATCTGTCTTTGCTTGAAGAGAGGGTAGAAAATGCCTCTGCTAAATCACTGCAAGAAAATAGTCCTGGGTTTCTTAGTTTCTGCTTTTCAGCAGCTATCAGTATTCCAACTCTTACCTTCTAATAGCAAAAGTTCTATTAAAACACCTAAGAAACAACAACCCCAAGAAGAAAATCCAAAGTTTCCTCTGCACATCTGTTTGCAGGGTAAACACAAGTATGTAGTATGCCAAGTGGAGTAATATGCAATATCTTATGCATTTTGGTATGTTTTCATCCCACCTCCTTGCAGCTGTTGCTTCCATTTACCATTTTGCGTTAAATAGTGTGAAGCAGAATTGCTGTGCAAATTTAAATGAAGTTGAATTGTGTCAACAGCTGTTGGCTGTACTGTACTAATCTAGGCTCCTCCTTAAAAAAAATCTAGCCAGAGTGCTCTGAATATGAGATTTGAGAGAACACAGATCACTCTCAAAAGTTCAGGGGTGGTGGCCTGGGAGAGGGCATTCTTTGTGGCAGCCTCCAAGTTGTGGAATTCCCCTGGTGGGTCTGGCTTCCTCACTAGATTCCTGGCCTTCAACAACTGACATTGTGTGTTTTCAGGCCCTTCCTATTCTTGTGATTATAATCTGTTTCAGCTGTTTTTAATTTGTTGTAACCTGCTCAGACCTTCTGATGAATGGTGGGTAGTACATCTGGTGGTGGTGGTAATAATAATAATAATAATAATAATAATAATAATAATAATAATAATAATAATAGCAGCCTTGAATTGGGCAAAGAGGGCTTGGATTTCAGGCCTAAAAACAAGTCAGGTGGAGCCATGCAGATACCAACCAAAAGAGCCATTCAGCAGCAAGGAACAGCAGTCACCATCCAGATATTTTTTGGCTTCAAGACCATATCTTGCTCTTCAAATGATAGCTGGGATCCCAGTGTAACACCTGTCAAAGCAACTCCCCATGCCCCCAGCATCCAATTAAATTTAAAAATAAAATGAAGTTACTAATATACATGTTTTTGTTGTTTAGATGAAGGGAGTAAGCTCCTTTTTTAGGGGGGAAATTTACTGGGGTGGTTTCTCTGTTGCAAGGGGAGTGTACAGTCATGGGAACAGCTTTATTTCTGTTAAATAAATCATGACATGGTGTAATATGTCAAGTTGTTCATCTGAGGTTGTATTTACCTAATTTTAAGAACCTGCTAAGGAGTTGATTGTTATTATACCATTATGTAAAACCACAGAATCCAAAGAGGGGGTGCTTTCTTTTCCCCAAGACTGTATGTGTTTAGCCTTTTTTTTAAAAAAGGGGGTGGATTCTAAGCATCTTATTTTTCTTGTATGAGATGCGAGTTCTTGTGATCATGAGCTTCTTAGATTTTCTTAGACACCCCAAGAGTGTTGAGATCCATAGATCAGAAATAGACAATAGCAGTTTAACACCATTCTGAAGTCATGGAAATAATCCACTAACCACACCTTCAAATTTGCCTGACTGGCTTTTGTTAGGTAGAGTAGGAAGAACAGCTTGGACCCTAAACTATCAGGAGTCAAGGAAATGCTGCTCTTTTTTCCCAGACAGGGCATAGTCAGTGGTAGGAGGTTAGCTTACCTGGCAGGTAAGAATGGATTGAAAATGGACTTGGGTAGGTTTGTCTGTTTCTTCTGTTCTGGAGGCTGTTATGTTGTTCTCTACTTTCCGTGTTTTTTTCTGTTGGACACTTTTCTAAGTAAGTTACACAGCAAGGGACCTATACTCTGTAGACCCATGACCATGTCCCAGCACTGAGGGAGGGTGCTCTCTCCCAGTCAGGGCATGGCAGATACCTGATTTGCCTAAGTCCTGTTTTCTGAAGTGGGAAGAGAAACCCAGACAACCCTTACCACTGTAGAAAAGGAACTCCTCACTGGTAAGACCAACCCCCCCTTTTTTTGTCTGGTTCCCAACTTCCACCTAGTAGAACACCTGCCATTGCAATTCAAGAGATACTTGCTGAGACTGAGAACCATTTTTTAAAGTACATCATGCCGCTCTGAGTCTTGGCTGGCGGGGGGCGGGGTATAAATAAAAAAATATTATTATTATTATAACTAGAAAAAAAGCTGGAAAAGCTGTTTGCCTGTTGTCATGGCTAGTTAAAAACAAATTTTAGTGAAAATATTGCAGATTCCAACAAAATTCTAGAATTCATTTCCCCAAGGACTACATTTCAGGTTAACAGTTCTGACTGGAGAGGTGCTGTTATCAGGTTTCTCATCCTATTTAATAATGAACTGAGGATGATACCAAAGAAGGCTGCAGAACCACAGGTGTGTGCAAAGTTCAATAAATTGTTAACACTTGAATGTGAAAGCTTCTGAAAACACAAATAGCATTTTTGGGAAAGTGGGCCTTGGATTCAGTTCCGATAGCACTAATCTGTTTTTCAGATTAAAATTGTATCCCTCCCCCCAGCAGCTATTGCAAAAAAGAAAAAAAGGAAGTGTATTTTTGTTTGCATAGCCTAGGAAACTCAGGAAATGTGCACAAAGATTGGAATGAAACAACAAATTCAGTTTTGTATTATTTTGCAATAGAATTCATTTACTTTAATAGGCACCATCATTCTCAATGTGATTTTACATTCCAGAAAAAATATAAAGAAAAATAAAATGGAGTTTGGGGAATGGATGGTGTTGCAAAACTGAATGATTTGTAAACTACATACAAAGCCCACATTTTTACAAAAGTAAAACAGCAGTGCCATATAGTGTTAGTTTATATCACAGGTTTAAACATTTCTGCTGATTTCATCTTGCATTTTCTGCACATAGCAGAATTTACAAATTAAATTTTTTATTTGCTTAACAAAATTTATATACTGCTTCATTGTTGTGAAAAGAGAGAGGAAGAAACCTCTTAAGTTTTTTTCTATTTTAAAACACCTCAAAAATTACCATATTACATCAGACCAAATGTCTTTCTTGTACAAAGGTCTCTCTGGCTCAATCTGCACATTACATTTTAAACCATAGTTAAAGAGAGTATGGTTTAATGTAAAGCTGCAGAGTGTGTCATATGCTACTCCAAAGTCCCCGTGCTCCTGTCGTACAGCAGATGAGCCAGGGTCTGCATTGTGTTTGTTTAGCTCCAAACAATTACCAGGGTTTGTTCTTAGCTTATTGCTCATGATTTGTTTAGAGACAAACCAACCACAAGTCCAGCTCTGGACAGGACAACACAAGCTTATTTTTTTCTATGACGTAGCTGGGTGGGGGGGGGGGGGAGTGCTGTGGGAACTTTGAGCAATGGGAACATTGAGGTGACATTAAGCCTCTGTCTGCAGCAGATTAAAGTAAGCAAACAAATACTTTATGTTTGTAAATGTTTTCTATTATAACATAGGGCAATTTTCAGTAAAAACCAACAACTCAACGAAAGTGTAACAAAAAGAAGAGTTAAAAATACAGCAGTAAAGTTAAACAGGAAAAGCCTGGGTAAATAAAAAGGTTAACTGACATTCCACAAAGTGGAGGTTTGATGGGCCTCTTTAGGGCATTATAGTTGTTTTATTTTCAATTCTATTCCTTATAAATATTACCAAATGGAATATAAAAAATGATTTGGCTGAGTGAGCAGCCTTAACTTTGTGTCTGCTGCCTGTCGGCAGTAGTGCATGATTCAAAATACTGGTGCTATTTTGGTTTTACACAGTACATTTCCATACTATTTTTTACTGCTAAGAATTTGGACAACATTCATTCAAACTTTTGTATTCCCATGTTGTCTCTCCCCCCTTCCCCCCAAAGTATTTATTTGTCATGGTTTTTTTTAAAAAAAATTCTCTTGCAGTTGCAGCATAGTTGTTTCTGGTACAAACCGACTACAGTGCTTCTCATTTGATGCAGAGGAATGGTCAGTGACATGTCTAGTCCACTATCATGTACCGTATTGGCCTGAATATAAGCCACACGTTTTTCCAATTTCAGACCCTGAGCAGTTAAAAGTGCGGCTTACATTCGCAACTTTTTACCATACGCTGCCTAGTTGCTTGGCGGTGGGGGTGGGGGGAGTGGCACGCCCACCTCCTAGGTAGCTGACAGCGCACACTGCCTAGATGTTTGGTAGTGGGGGGAGCGGCGTGCCGGGGGGGGGGGAGGAGTGGTGTGCCTGCCTCCCAGCTGGGGGGGGGGGGCGTGTCAGGCCAACCACCTAGGGAGCGTGCGGCATATATGCAGGCCAATATGGTATTAACTGCCTCAAGCCATTTTCTTCAAAATCTATCCAATCTGCGAGTGAAACTGGCTTGTCCAGCATTAAATATATATTTATTATGCATATAATAATGGAAATGATATTGAAGGGAGGGGGTGCATGAAACGAGGTAGTCAAAACAAGGTGGAAATAATAATAAGCCTCAAGGATCTAGCCCCAGTGTTTGCGTATTAACATTTTTTACAGTTCTAGTAATAGGGCTGGATTAGCAGAACACTTTGAAGTCTACAGCCAGAATAACAGTGCTATCATCTCCAACTAGAGGATTTAGACAGTGAAGCCCACAGATATCTATTGCAATGGAACTTACAGATAGTTACTGCAATATCTGCCCACACAAGAGACACAAAACCAATAGTCATATCATTGTTTCAAAGGCACTCTTCATAGAGCTTTTTCAGCTGAGAGCATCTTTAAACCACACTCTGCATATGCATTGCAGTTGCTTTTCCCCCTACATCATAACCGATTTCAAATGGTGCTAGACAAAAACTAAGACTCTGAACACCAAGAGAAATCGGTCAGCCTGTGTAAGAGACGTTTTTCCAGTTCAAGAGTATTTGCAAGTTGTTCAGATCATAGCCTATGAAACTTTGAACAATGGTCGTATTAGTCGATGCATCTTATTAGTCAATGCAATACTAGGTATTTACTTTGAAAGAGTTTGGAAGAAGCTGGCCTAAAAAATATAGTTATAGTACTACTGCTCAATAAATGTTATGTTCCTAATTATATGACTTACCACCATCAAAATTCAAATAGCCAAAAGTAAAATATAAATTTCCCACATTACTATTGGTACTTAAGCATGCACTAATTTGAAGCAAAAAGAAGGATGTTATATTCAAAATTTCCTCACTTTTATATTTTTATGGAATAACCATTGAAGTTGCATGCAACAGTGTTTTTAGTGTGAAAGCTGATGGAATTCAAATAACTATGGCAGGAAAATGAAAGGTGGTGAAATTAATGCAAATAAAATAATGTAAATTAACAGAATCCTTTCTAGATTAGAAAAGTGACAGTGGTCCTGAATAGCACGGACCAATGTAGATTGAACAGAGAAATGGCAAAAGTTAGCCATATTTTATGGAGTATAACTGTAATGCTGCAATCTGACAGCTAGCCAGAAGTTGGCCGAGGGTTCTTCAGAGTGTGCAAGAGTCCCCAGTACACTTGTGGAAAGCTCTGCATAGATGTACTGCTTTTGATGGGGTGGGAAAGGGTTGACCAGGTGTCTCTGGATCCCAACCCTTTCATAGGAAGTTCCACCATAGACTGCTTCCCCCAAGCCCAATTTCTTTGCATGTCTCACTAAGTGCAGTGGGCTCTCCATTTGCAGCTTTCACTGCTGCATGCAAGGAGTAGAATGGCATCCATTCTGTACTACAATGCATCTTCTTGTACTCTAGGCATAACTTAAGCTACATCTTGAAACATGATCTCTTACTGAGACACAGAGAAAGGCATGTGAATGTTACCAAATGCTTCCTGTTCTTCCCTGGATCCAGTGCTGTAATTCTTGCTCCTAGAACACTGATTTCAAATGGTGCTAGATACAAAGATGGGAAAATCTAAGCCACCATGTGAAACCAGCTTCCAGAGGAAGACACACTCTTGTGCTGGTACCATCTTCAGAATCCAAGCACTGTAAAGAAAGTTGCTCTTCAAGTTTCCTAGAAGGAAATGCCTATTTTTTGGTTTAGCATGTGCTCTACTTTCATTGTAATAAAACAAATGCTGAAAATATGAACATAAATGTATGCCAACATTCTATTATGCATAAAACCTGAAGAATCCAGAATATTTTATAAGGTAACTATGCTAGCATTTGAAAGCAAGAAAAAGATACCCCAAAACATTTTATCCATTAAAGTTTTCATTTTCTTCTTTACCTATTTATATAGTAAGAAAAGAAGATCTGTTATTTTACATAGTTTAATGTTAATGGATGGCTATGTTTCTTACTTGCATTAAACCTTATCTTAGTAACTTAACAGTCTGGCCATTTTAGCTAATCACGTACAACCCACTGAAGTCAATGGAACAAGTAAGCTACATCACAATTAAGTCCTCATTACTACCCCTTTTGAGGAGGGGCAAGGAAAGTCCCAAGTAATTCCCTCATTTTTGGAACACTTGATTTCCTCCACCCTCTTCCCCTACTGTACCAAATGTCTTGTGATCCTTTCACTGGTTTTACCCTTTGCCATATCTACTGATACTTATTTTTTGCAGTTTTTCTATGAGGGGTGGTGTTCTTACTTTTTATTGCTGGTGATATTTTACCTAATCTTAGTCCCTGCTCAATCTCATTTCCTAATACTATTGCTGTCCAATGACACTCACTGGCATATTTTGGCTTTAACTGCCATTCAGCAGTAAATGAAACAATTATTTTACACAGTTTTAATCCCAGTTTCTGTCATTGTTTGCTCTTACTGAGACAGGTAACTCTTCATTTGAATTACTTCTACCACTTTTTAGTTAATCTGCTTGCCCTTTTCCCACTCATTTCATGTTACAGAGCATGGTTGTGCTTGTAGTTACTTCCCCCCCTTCTTACCAGTTTCATATTCTCTCCCTACTCCCCCCGCCTCTCATTTCTTTGTGGTACTCATATCTTTCCATATTCTATTCTCTGCATTACTCTTGTTCTTTGGCTCATAGCTAATTCCTTCCCCTCTCTTATTCTTGGACATTTTAATTCTTATATTGATTATTTTGCTTATTCTTCTCTTCACCATTCTCTGTATCTTCTTGATATAAATGTTCTTAATTACTCCAAAAGTGGCAAATTACCATATTTTTCACTCTATAAGACGCACCAGACCATAAGATGCACCTAGTTTTTGGAGGAGGAAAACAAGAAAAAAAATATTCTGAATCTCAGAAGCCAGAACAGCAAGAGGGATCGCTGCGCAGCGAAAGCAGCAATCCCTCTTGCTGTTCTGGCTTCTGGGATAACTGCGCAGCCTGCATTTGCTCCATAAGACGCACACACATTTCCCCTTACTTTTTAGGAGGGAAAAAGTGAGTCTTATAGAGCAAAAAATACGGTACTCTGCCGGTCAGGGCAGAAAAGCCAGTTTTGTTGGGTGTGACAGGCCTGCCGCCTCCTCTTATAACATAGTGCTAGCCACTGAAGCCCAAGAGGCAAGAAATGATGCCGCTTCAAGCAGAAAGGGTTGATGCTTTCTTCCCCCATTAACTGCCCTATCATACTCTGTTCTCATTTTACAGGGTCAGGAGACTTGAGAGAACCAAATACAAGACTTGCAGAGAGCATCGAGGGCCTGAGAACATGCTGTCCCTTGGGGCTCTCATCTGCCATAAAGGTTTGTGGACCCCCAATATTTTTGTTTTACACCAGCGTGTCTGGCAGCAGTCCTATGGTCCTCTTGCTCTCTCCTGGAGTGAGCCACCAGCACCCAACCACACATTAATATATAGTTTGTTGATGAAACTTCAAGGATTCATTCTTCATTTCTGTTGTGTTTTGCCACCACTTTATTTCTTCTTTTGTCTCTTCTACTTATTTTCAACCTACTTTGTGTTCTCAGTTCTCCTGTATTCACAACCCATCCTCTTCACCCTCTCCTGCCTTGGTTTCTTACTCAACATCATAGATTGTTTTTAACATGTTGGGGTGCCTCAAGAGGCAATTCTGAAAGGCAGCCTATAAATACATAAAATAAATATATCTCCTCCTGTTTATTCCTCTTAAGCCATCTTTTTAATCTTTTGGATTGGTCCTTAAGTAGCTATCATTTCTTCTGTTTCAAAAAATTAGTGTTTGGATCCCATCTTTCTATTTCTCTTAAATTCCTTTCAAAGCTGCCTGAGGTTGTTTATTCTAATGTAAAATCTAACATGATCATTTTTAGTTTGCTTTCTGTCCTCATTTTACAG